>NC_087454.1:33741692-34341692 GCF_036321535.1 Camelus dromedarius | reverse complement strand
GTGCTGTGTTTCCAGGGATTAAATCTGTGCTTGCTGGGGCTGCTTTCCAGGTCCTTGAGGCAGAGACTCAGGGCTGTGAAATTCTACTGGAAAGGCTTCTCTTCCAAAGGAAGGAAGATGAGAATTGCTCCTGGTCAAGAACCACCAGGCATGGACTGACACCATTGGGAAGCTGGCCAGGTGAGCTGGACTGGACGGTGGGACAGAGACAGAGACAGAGACATCAGACTTGGACCAAGTGAGGTCATGGTGCTGACTTCCTCGGTCGGCTGCTTGTCTGATTCTTCATCAAGAGACTCAAACCGGTGACCGAGACCCATGGTCTGGGTCCTACTGGAAAGTGATGTGTCCAAGTCAAGCACTTCCTCTTGGCCAAAAAAGCAAGATCAGGAGAGAAGGAGGAAGATTAAAAAACAAAAAGCAGAGAGGACTACTTGGCCCTTTCTTAGCAAGACCTTGAACAGGCTACCCTCTCTCTGCTTCTTTAGACTCACCCCCTCATAGTGAGAATGTCAGAACACAGCCAGGCACTCATGAGCCCTTTCTGCTGGGTCCATGTTCGGTCATTGACTTACTGGCAAATTCCTTCCACCACTGCATGCTTGTTTGTCTCACTGGGTGGACTTTTACTTAAAATTCCTGCCTGGGGCACATTCAGAAAGCGGAGAAAAACGTAAGCCACTCTTTCTTTGGTCATTAATAGAAGATTCCGAGGAAGAAGCCTAAGTAGCTCGTGTTAATCATTAAACTTGCCCCGCGGTTAGCTCTGGACTTTTACTTTGGCACCAGTCTGGCCGGGACACAGACGAGTTAGGTGAGTTCCAGTCCAGCAGAGTGAGTTACCTGCGTGGTGGCTGCTGCAGGCTGGGCTCTAACCAGGGAACGCGGCCATCGGTGCTTGACAGACAGGGACAAGAGCATTTGGAAAGGAAAGATAGCTTCTTGCTTGACTCACGGTGGGAGAGACACAGGAAAAGGTACTGTTGGGTTCGGAAATGTCTCTGCTCTGTGTTTTCTAGGTATGGTGAGCGTCGTGGTGAACAAAGGAACTGGGGGATCTGAAGTAGCAACCTTATAGCGCTGTCTTCAAAGTCCTAAAGAAAGAGAGGCCCAGGGAGGGGAGGAAAGGAGGAGGAGAAGGAATTAGAGCAGAGGGGAGACAGAGACAGGGGAGAGAGAAAACTTGACCGAACACACAGCTCTCCTCTGGTTGAAGATATTCTGCTTAAAAGAATTAAATGGAGGCTGAATTTGTCCTTAGAAAGAATGGGTGGATATTAAGAAAAAAATTGCATTTGTTACTGATTTATTTTTTACATGTATGTTTATATTTTCAGATTCTTTTCCATTATAGCGCACAAGGAGAAATTTAATACAGTTCCCTGTGCAGTGCATTAGTTGCCTGTGGTTTATCTGTTTTACGCACAGTAATGTGTATCTGGTAATCCCAAACTCCTAGTCCACCCTTCCCCTCGCCCTTCCCCCACCTCCAGTAACCACAGTTTGTTTTCTATGTCCGTAAAATTACATTTATTATTGATTTGATTGTTCTATTTTAAAAGAAAAGATGTAGCTCTGAACATAGGGCTTTAAGAAAGCCAGTGTGTGACTATTGACTTCCACTGTTCTCAGCTTGAAGTAAAATTTAAAATCCCACAGTTAGATTGAACATAGACGCTCCCGTGCCGAGCACAGCCTGTTGGGTGTGACAAGCACGTCAGGTCCGGTGCTGTTGGACCAAGTAGCAAACACTGCTGGGTACCTTGCTCTGGGCAGGAGGTGTATTTCTGAAAATGGCATGTGTTAGAAGTGAGTTCTCTCCCAAAAAGGTATAAAAATGTGGGGAGTTTTGCAAGTTAAAGGCACGCCTGAGTCTACTTGAAAATTGTAGCACTGCTCCTGTAAAAGCAAGTGGCCTTCATCCCTACCCCTTCCTCTAGGGTCCTGAGGGCAGGTACACAGATCATGTGTCTCTGTTTTCCCAGCTCCTCGAAGAGCGCCCGCCCAGCACATATTAGGCATAGGATAAATGTTTGTGGAGTTGAATCGACTAGAGAGGATTTTATACATTGTACTGTCTTAACCAGGACACACCCATAAAGATACGTTTATTCTAAGTGTTTTGCAGATAATTTTTTTTTCTGGGCGTTTATGGTGGCTTTTATTTTTCTGAAATGGTTTAGCTATTTTTGCTAGTCTCAGTGTTTTCTTAAAAATACAAATTAAATGAATCTTCAGGAATGTCTATATGTATTTAATTCCGTACTTTTTTTTTTTTTTTGACTTTTGGAAAATTTCAGAACGAGTACCTTTGAGAGGTTTTTTCTGTGCCCTCTGACTTAGGGGAGCTGGATGGCAGGTCAGCAGCCGCTCCAGAGCAGGCATCAGGGCGTTATCCAAGGAGGGTGGCTTTCCAGCCAGGCTTCCGTGAATCTTGTCCATCCCACTTGTATGAAAGCTGTCTCTTTTAGGTTAGCTAAACTCAGGCTTAGATTACTTAACTCTGTATTCAATCAAAGTCTCCTGAGTCCTGTGTGGGGCCCCGGAACTGAGAGGGTTGGAGAAATAGCAGACTGGTCCCTGGACCTCTTGGTGGGATGGACAGTCTCGCAGAACAGGCACACAGCACTGCTCTGTCCAGTCCAGGCTGCACAGGGCACAAGCTAGAGGTTCAGGGCATAACGGGCAGTGAGAGCAGGACTGAGTGGTTGTGGGGAGGTCAGGGAGGGGATGTGACCGCCGGTTGACCTGTGAGCTGGACCCCAGGAGTCAGAGGTTCCTCACCTCCCTCATCCTTGAAATGTACACCCTGCCCACCGTTCCCACAGCCAGAGCCATTTTCAAGGACTCAGTTTTGAGAGAGCACCATGGTGTTGAGACCATGGGGACTGAATACATGACTGAACCCTGTAAGGTCTCCGTATAAACTTTTAAGATTCTGGCAGGCAGGTGGGGAGATCTACTCATCCTGCAGCCGCTCCAGACAATCCTCGGATGTAAGTTCCCTTGGTTACAAAACCTGCTACCTGCCAGTCTGGAGTGTCTGCCTCGCTGTCTGGTCTCTCCTTGCCCAACGAGTACCGAGGGCCAGTTAATTTGTGAACCAACACGGAGACAGGTTCCACGGAGGAGGCAGCTCCTGAGCTGGGCCCTGAAGGAGACCAGGATCTCGCTAGGGCGCAAGAGAGTCTGGGGCATCCAGAAAGGGACCAGCAGGATCCAAGGCAGAAGCTGACTGTGGGAAGCCTGCCTGGGAGACCACGCGAGAGCACAGCCTCACCGCGGTGCAGGGGTCATCTTGGAGAGCATCGCAGGGCGGGGAAGTTAGAGAGGTCAGGGGGCAGATCTCAGCAAGACTGCAAAGTCAGGGGAGGGCTTTCCATTGGAAGTAGAGAGCCCGCGAAAAGAAAACTAACATGTTTGGGTATCTCCTTTGTATTCAGCTCTGTGTTAATTTCTTGATGTGTGTATCATCTCGGTCAATCTGGGTAAAAGTCCTAACAGGTGTTCTTATCATTTTTTAAGTGGTAGAAGTTTTGTTTTGAATTGAAAGCTTTAAGCAGGAGAATTGCAGAATGAAAGCAGTATTTAAGGAGGATGGTCTGGGCATTGTGGATTAGGTAAAGGGACCTGGGGTCGTGGGGTCCAGTTAGGAGGGTCCAGCTTTTTCTTCCTCTGTTTCCTCTCTGCCTCCTCTGCTGTGAGTGTTGAATAATTTTGCCCAAATTCTCATTACCACTGTTTTTTCCAACCTTTTACATGCTTAACATTTGCTTTGTTAATTTAAGTTCATTACTCTTTTTGTGTTGATTGTTTCCTGGAGGACTGAGACTTCTGGAAAACAAAACAAAACCACCCTCTCACCTCGGTAACCAGTATTAACTGGTATTTTGAGATCTGGAATTTATTTATTTTTAAAATTTAAGTGTTTGTTTCATGCATTAATGAAAGGTTATTATTACTTACCCAGCTTAAACGTGCATAAAGTAAGTGGGCGGGACAGGGGAGGGGGCGGAAGAATGATGATTTTATATAAAATTCTTAGATTACCCTTTCCTCTGGAGCTTGGGAAGGTGGTGGGTCCCTCTAGGGTCATATTGATATAATTTCTTTAATTTCCCAAGTTTTAACACAGCAAAGCAATTGTACATAAGCAAAAAATGATAGTAATTTTTCATTTTGTTTTTCATAAAGAACAAAAGCCAGGCTGCTCCAATCAAAACTGAAAATGTGTTTCATGTCCGAGAAATTTGGAGAGTATTGATTTAAGTAGGCAAGATGACTGGGTGGCTGGTTCCTCTAACAACTATTGAAGTACTCCTCCTGGCAGGTGAGTTGGATGTGTTTTGAAGGGATTTTAGAGGGAACACAGCAGATTACCTTGAGAACTAGTTTACCAATACTGAAATATTATTTTGGGAGGAAGTGTTGAAATGTCTGCTCTGGGTTTAAATTTTCTCTGCTTAATAAGTTTTTTTTTTTCCTGTTTAGTAGTTGAGGTTATATATTAAATAGTTATAAAAATATACTTTATTTTATAACAGCCAGTGGAAGTTACTGTTATAGTCTAGAGCTTTTAATAATAACTTACAACCTTCCTTTTATAATTCCTTTTTGAGCCATATGATATAATTCTTTTTAGATTTTATTATGTTATCTTCCCAAAGGGAATAGCTTATCTCATCTTAGAGATTAATGACTGCTCGTGTTAAAAATTTCCTTTTCTCATATTGTGTCTATAATTTTCTCAGTGAATTTGAGTTATCCTCTGTATCTTTTTATGGCATTTGTTTTTGGCCTTCTTTAGGTAGAAGAATCTAATACATCTTTGAGGGGGTAAGCACGGGCTGGTTGGGCCAGGGCTGCCATGAATGACTGTGTTGATGTAAATGATTCTCCATAATCCTTGGTTGTGCAGTGTGCCACCTGCACAAAGGTACATGGAAGCCCTGGGCTAACCAGTTAATGTGGTTTGAATTATCCTTTAACTTTTCTGATGTAGAAACAGAAAAGTATTCTGTAGATAATGCTTCTCCTCGCTGTGACCTCCCTGAGGATCTGACTGATTTGTGTTGGTGTCCTTGAATTGGCTTCACCTCTGCCAAGCCATGTCCAGGAGAATCTTTGAAGATGAGGCTTTAATATGGTCATGCTCAGCCCATGGCCTCTATGGGAGAACCCAATAGCCTAGCATGTGAAGTCTATGGTGGATTAAAAAAAATTCCAGCACTGGTTCATGCTTCAGCCCCTCTCTAAGCAGGCAAGGCAAACATCTAGAAAATTCTGTATCCTTTTGGGGAGTCATTCTGATCAAGTATTCAAAAGGGGGAAACTAGAAAATGGTGCCGCGAGCAGGTGGATTGAAATAGGGATGGCTTCTAGAAGTTTCTTCTCTTCTCTGGGAAGTAGAAATACAAGAAATAAGTGGTGACAATTGAATATGACCACCTGATTATAAAGAGTAGGAAGGAGATCGGATTTGCAGATAGTAACTACTATGTAAAAGAAACAACAAGTTTCTTCTGCACAGCCCAGGGAACTATACTCAATACCTTGTAGTAACCTATAATGAAAAAGAGTAGGGAAAGGAATCTATGTATGTGTATGTATGACTGAACATTATGCTGTACACCAGAAACTGACACAACATTGTAAACTGACTATACTACAATAAATTAAAAATAAAGTAAAATAAATGTACCATTAAAAAATAGAGTAGGAAGTAGAGAAGGCATGGGTTCAATTAGGAACCAAATGTATCCTTGAGACTTTTTCCAAAGGAAGCAGAGATTCAGGACTGTCCCAGAACACAGGGTTGTTGGATATTTAAGATGAGAAGACCAGTCAAAACTTTCCTGAAAGTGTGCGTTTTGAAGCTGTGGTCCCCAGACCAGTCCCACCAGCAGCACCTGGTCAGAACTGTAAATTCTGGGGCCCCATCACGGACCTACTGAATCAGGAACTCTGGGGGTGGGGCCAGTGATCTGTTCTTTTAACTAACTCATAAATGAGAACACTCATTCATATAGCGTGTATCAAGCCTTCCCGGGGATTCTGAGGAATGATAATTTGCTTCATGACACTGGGGAAGCTGGTGGATTGAATCTGCACATTGAAGCCAGTGTTTCTCTTACTTGCTTACAGTGTCTTCTCTGAGCATCTATGTTGAACCTAAAGAAGGCAGCCTCGCAGGCGGGACGTGGCTCACAGTCATTTTTGATGGTAGGTTTGGGTCTTTGTGAATGCCAGTTTCTTATTTGTTGCTCCAAAGAATTCTAAAGAATATGAGTCTTTGGTTGTCTTCCTTGTCTAAGGACAGATGTAAAAGAGGTCCTGAAGGACCCGCTTCTGTGTTTCCAGACGTCCACCTGCTCATGTCAGAGCACACCATTATGAGTCTGTGTCCACATCCTCATCCCCTGCTGGTAGGGGAGGGGACTCCAGGGGCCCTAATGAGATGACAGCAGAGAACTTGGCAATGTGACCTGCAGAACCTTGGTTTCTTCCTTGTCGATAATCGTACACGTGGGAGCTTCTCAGCCGTGGTTCAGTGTACCCCTCTCTACCACAGGAAGGAGTAACTTTGAGGGTTGGAAAATTCTTTCCTAGATTTAGACTGATGGACCTGAAAAGAGACTTTCTTTTAATAAACTCATAAATGAGAACACTCATTCATATAGTGTGCATAAATGCCTTTGGAAATGAGGGGTATTAATTTAATCCTTAGAGCCACTCTGTGCCCCCCATGGCCCCCACGTGGCATATTTTTATATCACCCCATGTAGAGTACACATCTCCCCAGCCTGAGATTCTCCTTTCCCTTGTGCTTAGATTTCGAGGCTAGTCTCCTTTATCCCACCAACGGCTCTCAGCTGGAGATCCACCTGGTGAACGTGGCTGCGCCTGCACTGCCCAGCGTCCCCTGTGACCTCGCTCCCGTCTTCCTGGCTTTGCCGGCAGTGATGTGCAGGACCAGGTACACCTGCCCGGGAATGAGAAGATGGCCAGGAGGAGAGCTTTGCTTATCTCAGTAGCTTCGGGAGACAAATTAGAGCAACTTCCCCTGTGACTGCAAAGAGCAGTGTAGGGCTTCAAGGGGGATGGGGATATGGGGAAGATTTCTGAGAATTTTGAGGTATTTGTAAGGAGGGGCTTCCAGATTTTGTTTGGTTTGTTTGTTGTTTGTTTGTTTTTGCAAGGATCTCTATTGCTACTGAGAGTTCAGCAAATGCTTCCATTTTGCCATCTATTCTTTTGGAAAAGGCTTCCTTGCAATGATTGCCCATAAACTAAAAACCAGTTAGAAAAGAAATCTGCCTTCGTCCTCAGTTAGTTTGCTGAGTTTGATGCGATTTTTGTGGAATTCCAGATACGCTATCGTCCCTCTTGAGCTTCTGTTGGCTCACAAAGTTTACACGAGTTCATTCTTTATATCTTAGAGATGCTGCCTGAAAGTGGATCGCTGGTTAAGAGGAAGAACAGTGTCATTCCGTTTTGTTTTCTGTTCCCTCCTTCAGGAAAGCTCCCTCTCTTCCATCTCTGCCTGTTGAACCAACCCTATGCCAATGCCACCTCTTCCCTCAACATCCAACTGAGTGTAATCTTTCCCTTCTTTGAAAGGGGAACAAATAGGAACTGAAATGCAGGCCTTGAGGAAGGAGCAGCTTTTAGTAATTCATCCATGTGACTTGTGTGTGTGTGTGTGTGTGCGTGTGTGTGTGTGTACACGCACCCACACATACATACACACCACATACACTTTCCTGATGCAGTTCATCTTCCTGAAGGGAGGACCTTTTTGTAATTTACACGAAGGTGTGTTATGCACAGTCTCAGTGGCCCTGTCTCCTCCACCCTGTGTTTCTCCTGACATCATGTGGGCTGCCCACTTTTCAGACTCATCCTTACAGACTTAAGTGCGCTGAGGACTGAGGATGTGGTTAACTCACCTTGTGGTCCTTATGGTGCTTACCACCATATCTTGTGAGTAGAAGATGCCCAGTAGATGTCTATGAACCAGTTCCTTTTAACCCTACTATTGGTGGAGACGTTTTCCTTAGGTTTTATGGTACATTTGGGCACAGAGTTCCTGCAATAAGTTAAAGCTCTGAAGACTTATACGTTCTGTCTCTGCAATCCCAACATACTAATGATTTTAAGATGCACCATTGATTTTATATCATCTTTTTAGAAAAAAAGAAATACTACCCTCTTAAATGCACTCACTGCTTGGAAAATGAGTATCAAATACAATTAACACTCAAATGTGGGAAAATGTACATTTTATCATCAGCGAAACAGTGTCATATTCATTTTCGTAAAAAGCCTTATCTGCTTTCTCCAAAGCAGGCATTGTTGCATCCAGATCAGCACTGCCCAACCGAAATACAATGTGAACCACAAATATGATTTAAAAATTTCCAGTAGTCACAGTAAAAAAAATCAAAAAAAGAGGTGAAATTAATTTTAATAATACATTTTGTTTGGCTCCACATATCCTTTATTGCATAAAAAGTCTTCAGAATCCAGTGTGCATTTTACACTTATAGCATACCTTACTTGGAACTAGCTACATTTCAAGTGCTCAGTAGCCACATATGGCTCATGGCTAATGCATTGGGCAGGGCAGATTTAAATATTTAAGGTCATGCTGAAGATTTTAGGAGAAGGTTTGGACAGGAAGCACTTCTAAAATCTAACCCCTTTTCATCATATTCTCCCTCTCACAAAAATCAGAGTGAACAGGAGCCTCAAGAGGAGAAATCACTGTGAAACGCATGGAAAGGGAAGGTCGAGGACTCTCTTGATGGACATGTGAAGTGTTTATGGGCTGCTTGTATAATTACCAAGTCAAGAATTTTTGGCAACATATAAAGTCAATGCCTTTTATCAGAAAGAGCCTAGGATCCAAGCTCTACTTTGTCCTTAACCTGTGGTGTTCGTGTACCTAAGTGTCTTAATCTCCATGGAACTGTAATTTTTTAAAAATGGAAACTAGAGCAGATTATCTATCCATGTCCCTTCTGTCCCTTAAAAGTCCTAAAACTATGAATCTGAGAAGTGGGACAGAGTTTTAAAAACTTAGGTACTTTCAATATAAAAATTCATAACTTCTTTTGCTGCAGGATCCAATCTTCAAAGTCTAGTCGCTGAGTGGGTGGAGGGGGTGAAAAGTGAGATATAGGAGTCCTGGGTTCGTTAGCTCTGTTCCACAGGTGCAGGGAGGTCCAGTCGGGCGGCCAGCTTGGACAGTTCACGGTTTCTGATTCTCAAGGATTTCCATGTTCTGCCCACAGACCTCTGCTGTCCGAAGCACACGAGGGCCTGTTCTACCTGGAAGTGCGCTCAGGGGCACAGGTGGTAGGCAGCCCAAGGCCAGGACCACGAGACAGCGGCACGTTCAAGGTGGGTTCTGAGGATGGAGGCGTGTGTGCTTTCCTGGTCTGAGGGTGTGCTTGTGCTGTCGACCAGCAAGTTTATAAACCAGCTGGGGGTCGTCTGCCCAGGTAAGAGGCCAGGCGGATGAGAGTTACGGGGTTTCTGAGATTCTGTTAAAGAGCAGTATTGAGCACGGCTGTGTCAGGCTGCAGCTGAGTGCTCTATGCACGTTAAAGCACCACTCACAACCATTTTATAGGGTAGCTTTTCATTATCCTACTTTGACTGAGGAGCAACCTAGGACTCAGGGGTATAAATAATTTGCCCCATCATCCAGATCATAAATGGCAGAACCAAGATTGGAACCTGCATCTAAATCCTCACTTCAGCTGAAGCCCACAGAGGAACCACAAAGATGACTGTGCATCATTGTTCCTTTTTCCAGCTGAGATGATCTAAAGTATCAGGATGGTGAAGGGACTCAGGGACCCAAGTTCCACCCTCTTCCCTGCTTCTCAGTTGATTTCTGCCTCTCCTTCCAACCCTACATGGAAAGGGCACTTACTGCTGGGATTCTCCTTTGAGCTCAGAGAGAGCAAAAAGCAAGCCGAGAATTTCTGAGCCAATGCCTGACTTCTTTTAGAACTTCCATCCACATTCATGTTATGTTGGGGCTTAATTTTATGTTGCTTCAGTATTCCGTCCATTTCAGATTGGTTTTCCACTAAAACGATCTCTGAACGGGTAGGTTCTAGACATTCCGTGAAAGGCAGATGTTTGGCAGGGTTCTTTGCCGTGGTTGCACTGCCCATAGGGAGCCTCCCAAGAACACAACAGAGACACTAATGAACGCTCCTTGAGAACAAAACTTCATCTTCTAAATTTATCTGTCCTACAGTCCACACTTTATACAGGTAATTTATCTTTTGATACTGGAATTTGCCATTAGTTTACCTTGAATGACTTGTTCCTCATGCCAAGACGATGGCATTTTTCAGAATTTTGCTTCTGCACACAGGCTGCAGAAAGAAAAAAAAAGATCACCCTTTCTCATTCAGACCCACACCACCACCTACCTCCACACCGTCTCAGTGAATAGAACAGAAGGGAGATGGTCGGGCCTGTCCCATAATCACCATGCTAAAGGAAACACGGTGACTCTGTTTGGGGGCTGGGACCAGGGGAACTGTGTGTATGAAAAATTAATTCCACCTCGCCAGTGGTGGCTGCAGGCACTGAGACATCTGAACAACTCACAGATGGTTTATCTAGCAGCTGGTGGCTGTGGCTTTCTGATTCGGAGCCCCTGCTTCTCCGCTCCCCCACCTAGCTGCTACCCACCCCACTGGGGCTCAGGGGGCAGCGTGTGGGAAGCTGGAGACAATTCCAGGAATTCCACCTCACCTATAGGCCTCTGGCTGGGTCCCAGATTAGAGCACTTCACAGTCAGGGCCAGCGTGAAGAGGCGGAGAATCATAGGGATGGACGGGCCTGGCCAAGGTTTGGCGCATGTGCTAATGACCCGCCCAGGGAGAGACCTAGTCTCCCCTCGCTGCCACCCTCACCCCATCCTCCTCTGGCCGCCTGAGGACCCCAGACCTGCAGTCCCTCCTACCTGCAACACAAAGACAGCAATGTGCTTTGCCTGGTCTGCTTTCATCACCCCAGGAGTGGTTGCTAAAGAATAACTCCCTGTTAATCAACAGCCCTAACCAGACATGGAGAACTAACAGACATTTTAACAGAGCCGAGGGCAGCTTGGCAAGTATTTTAAGTATTGATCCACATGGCCGTACAGTCTGTCACCAAGGCGAGTTTCCTGTCTTTCTGAACGAAAGGGTGAGAAAAGAGGTCACAGAAAATATGCATGTGCAGGGGGTCAACAGACGAGTGCCGTGACTCCCCGGGTTGGGAGCTGGCTCTGATCTCACCAAAGGATAACGATTAATGCAAGTCCCACACGTCTGCCAAACGCCCACTCCCACCTCCCAACCTCCTCCTGCACCCAGACCTCCCTCTCCCCCTGCGACGCCCTTCAGACCCTTGTCACTGACACTGGAACTTGATCATAGGAGCTCCATAAAGTACAACAGTGGTTATGGCCCCACTTCCCAGATGTTAGACCAAGCAAGTCCACGCCAGACAAGGGAACGCACCTCCCAATTTCCAACCTGGAATATAAGATCCACTGCTCTAGCTGTGAGCCTTCCACCAAAAGTTGGGGGGCTAGGAGGAGTGGAATAAAGCCACTCCTTTATCCCACCCTCTCTGGTCCTCAGAGAGCGGCAGGGCAGCCTCGAAGAGACACCTCAAAAAGAGGCTTCACTTGTGATGCTCTCTGAGCTGACACGACATAAAATGGGACTTTTCTAAGAGAAACAGGCCTCTGGTCACCCACCGAGCCAGAGACATGACAAAGTGAAAACTTAATGAGCTACCAAACCCAGCTTCCCGCACGCTGCCCCCTGAGCCCCAGTGGGGTGGGAAGTAGCAAGGTGGGGGAGCGGAGAAGCAGGGGTTCCGAATCAGAAAGCACAGCCACCAGCTGCTTGGTAAACCGTCTGTGAGTTGTTCAGACATCTCAGTGCCTGCAGCAGGCTCTTTGCGGTGGACTGGCGAGGTGGAATTAATTTTTTATACTCACAGTTCCCCTGGTCCCAGCCCCTAAACAGAGTCACCGTGTTTCCTTTAGCTCGGACTGCCTCTCATTAGCTGTATCTCCTGGTGATTTTTCATCAACTCACCAAGCCAGCCCAACCACTGAAGGACTTCCTTTCTTTAATGCGCAATTTTTAGGATGGGTTTCTCGCCTTTCCCCTCTCTCTCTTTCCCGATCTTTTAATAAGCAGGAAAACTAATATCTGGGGTGAAAGGTGCAGCAAAACCCAAAACAGCATGGTGCATAGGGGTCACCTAACAACACAGCCGGGCATGGTCCCTGCCTCCCAGGAGCTTGTGGTTGGCAGAGGATGTGCTGCAGGGGGTCAGGGCATTATAAGATGACTCGGGGTACCAGGACCAGGCTCCCCCAGGCTCCTGCCTCTCCCATCAATGCTGGTTTCCTCCTTGGAGAGTAATGTTGCTTCTCATTCCTTGCATCATTTGAATCAATTTCCTCCCAACAGGTACCTTCCCTCTTCCCAAACCAACCTACTGTATGTGTCTCTCCAGCTTCCAGCTTTTTGTAGCTTGCTAATCCCTACCAAGGTGCTGGCAGATAATAATTTAAGTTGCAATCTTTTCTATTTAAATAAGCACATTAATGTCCAGATAAGTTAAAAAAAAAAACCTTCAAGACTCCAAGATTTTAAGTGGCAATAATGGAATTAAAATTGGTGTTTTAAAGCATGGCCGGCCTGCCTACCTTTCCTTTGGTAGAACGTGTTCCTGGTGTGGCAGGTGGGCAAGGAGAAACAGACTTGCCCAGGTGTGGGTGATGTGGTACAGGCGAGATACATGACCTTGATCAGATTCTCTTTACCGCATCTAGGGGAGAAAGATAATAATATCTGTCATCTCAGAACAGAAAAAGATGGAAGGTGATTTGAGGAAACGTAACCATTCGCTGCCTTAGACGAATGGTCTGTGAGAAATGACTTGTGTTTCTTGCGCATGTGATTGTGATGTTTTAGAGAAATTCTCACTGCAATAACTTGTTTTCTAAACAGTTTTCCAGGGCACAGACACCCATTGTTTACCAAGTTCATCCACCAAGTGGAGTTCCAGGTAAGAAATCTCCTATTAAGATAGGAATAAACAATATGAATTTCTTTGCTGAAGCTTATTGCAAATTTTCAAGTGTCCCTCATACTTCCTAGAAGGTTCCCAGTGTTTTAGGACCAGTCATCCAATTACTGGAGATAAAAGTCACTTCATATTAATAAAATACAGGCACGCTGTGTAGGGAAGCATTACTTCTTGGTCACGTTGTTTTGTGGCCTCAGGTGTCGTCTCTGGATTCAAGGACCTCATGAGCCCCACGGGTACACCCTTCTCCTCCGTTTCTGAGGCTTTGCCTCGTTAACCCACAGCTCTCTCATCCCTCAGCATTGTCTGTGATGCTGGAGGACGACAGCCCGGGCCGTTCAGTCCTGTGATTGTCTGGAAGGCTCTCACTTCCAGGTTGCAGGCTGGACTTGAGCTGGATCACCTTGCTCCGGTGTGTTTGCCTAAAACCTTGCCTCATGCACCTCCCCAGGACGGCATTTAGGTGTTTTTCCGGCTCTGGGGGAAACCAGCCCCTGGAGCATCTGGTTTGGGGCCTGAACTCTTTCTGAGAAGGGGCTGCTGAGCAGAGAAGGTGGGGGCAGTCCTGAGAATGCACCTGGGTAGAAGGGGACCACTGATGCCTGCACCCCCTTTCTTATAAACCCCAAAGAGGCGAGTCTCAAGGAGACCCCCTTGCTGCCCAGTGGGAGTCCCTGCCAGTCGCACAGAGGAGCCCCAGAGGTAGAAGTCAGCCGCTTAGCGGTGGGCAAGGCAGACACCCACTGTCTGTGGGCCCCTGTTTTGCCCTGTCTTTGAACGTGAGCATATTTGTTGGCTGAATGATGTGTGCGTGGCCCGTCCTTCAAGCCACAACTGTGCTGCGTTCGCAGGCCCTTCTTTCTGACTTCCTGACCACTGGTTCATCCATGACACTCCTCTTTCATACTCTTGAGATACGGGAAAAAGTTTAGTGTCTCCAAATACCCGTCCAGATGGTGTGATATGGGCCTCCTCTTATCAGAGGGAGGTCTCACGAAGCATAGAGCACCCCCGAGGAGCATTACTCTTAATTTATGTGGATGGTCTAAACGCAGCCAAGAGAGTAGAACAGGGCTGTGTGTTCCACTCCCTCCCTCTGTTCATGGGACTCAGAGGAGGACCTGGTGTTTCTTCTGGGCTCCATACATACACGAGTAAGCTACGACTGGGCACCGATTGATTATTTTAGCCTCTTTGCAATGTCCTAGAGATTCCTGGGTCATCCTTTCCTGTTCCACAGTTTATAAAATTGTTAATATTCTGAGTCATGACCAGCTTGGCAATTTTGAGTAGATGTAACTAAGAAAGAAAGAGAATTTGTGTTATATATTTAGAGTTTGAGCTAAGTCGATTCATTAGAAGAAATCCTTTTTAAAACAGGAAAGCTGATACAGGTGTATGGCTGGATTATCTCTGGAAGCTCGGAAACCTTGGATTTGGACGCCGAGTACATTGACAGGTGAGTGTGTGACTGTTTCTGCGTGCTGCTGGTTTCAGAGATGCTGGATTGCTCCCAGAGGCTCCCCGATAGTGATAAATTGGAAGCAGTTGGCACAGAATGGCTATTTTCCTCTTTGCAGTTTATGGTCCCTGGTGAGCTGGGCTTCTGCAAACTTTGCTAGTGTAATTGCGACCGGTCGATTAAGTTGGTCCATTTACTTACTGACAACTAGTCACTCTGGGCTCAGTGTGCGCTGTGCTGTATTTGCATCTGTGGATTTTACTTTCTCGAGTCTCACCCTCCTCCTTCTTGTTTCTCAGGCTGAAATAAATTCTTTATAACAAGGTGTGAACTCGAAAGACTGTTAGAGCTTCCTTGTTGGTTATCCGCTTGTGCATTTAGAAATTCTGTTAGTATGTTCAGAGGAAGATGTGGAGGAAATCTGGAAGGCCATGAGAATGATCAGGATGCCCACAGGACTATTTTCATTGGAGACTTTTAGAGAGGACAGTGGTCCTGTTAAATCATGCATGCTGGGGAAAGGGGAGAACAGGATGGAATGTGTTGAAGTTGGGGTGTTTGTGGAAAGCTCTAAAAAACTGGTTATTCAACAAATGAAGCAGTTATAGTGAGGATTTATAAGGTAGAAGGAACACAACGTCACTATGTGCTCTGCTGAGAGAATCTACACGCTGTGTCTAATTTTTCCTTCACCCCTTGAACAGAATGGGGGTCTTCTCGTGTTCTGCCCCATCTCTTTGATTCTGCCATAGATGAAGGGAACAAGATTTGACTACTTACAGGATCCACATTTCTGGCATTAAATAATGGCCAACTCATCTTGAATGGAAATTATTCTTCCTGGGGAGACTAGAGCCCCCGAGTCCATCCTTGGCGAGATACCACATTCACTACTTGGTCCCCTCGCAGCTTTGGTCTGGGGTGCAGTCTTGGCAAGGGGAGGAGCAAAGACATGAACTCCTCAATGGCTCTGTGTGGCCCCAGGATAGCCAGGGTGGAGATGATAAGGATTTTCCGGGAAAGGGGAAGTGCTCCCTGTGAACGCGTGGGCCACAGAAGAGGCTGGTGCACCCGCTCTCAGGCCGAGGGTCTGATTTAGGGTCTCCTTACAGGGCAGTCCCCAGTCCCCAGTACTGATGCCTTGTACACCCAGAGATGCTTGTTCACAGCCATGTTTCCTCGGAATTTTGCCAAGAATGTTTGCTGGGAGCATTCACTCTTGTCTTGTGTCTGTTGTTTGCATTTTGGATCCAGCCCACTGATTTTGGAAGCTCACGGAGACCAGTGGGTCACTCCTTGCTCTCTCGTAAACAGGAAGACAGGACGCTGGTGAGTGTCTTTCTTGCCAACACACCTGCTTTTAGGTCCTTCCACATGGATATTACACACACACACACACACACACACACACACACACATTTTTAATATAAATTGCCCATAACTGTTGACTGCCTTATCTTTAAACTTCCTGGAAAAGACACAGTGACTGAGTGAGAATGCAACTTGAAGTGGATTCTGAGAGCTTTCTTGCAAACAAATGGCCAATACTTACTCGTGCTTCCTGTCGTCCAAGCCCTGCTCCTGTGCTTTTACAGTTAAGGGCAGCCAATGACCTCCTCCGTACACACGGTGATCAGTCCCACTTTACAGATGAGGAGACTGAGGTGAAGTAACTTGCCCAACATCTCACAAAGAACAAGTGGCAGAGGGGCCGACCGACCAGCCTCCCAAGTTCATACTCCTAACTACGATACTACAACGACCAGCCAAAGATGAAACAACTAAAGTTTCAATATTCAATTATTTATTACAGGGGAAATTAAAAAAAAAATGAGCGTCTACATGCTTAGGGCTCAGATTACCAACGTTTTGCTTGATTTTTCACTCCACTCTGGACTGAGTGGATTAACCGTCCATACTGTATGGCTTAGAGTTTTAGGACCTAGTGTTTAGTTGAGTCAAATTCTATAATGTGGCTTCTTCCTGGTGCCTTGCATTTGTTTGCTCAGAACTGTTCTGTTTTGGGTTCACATTTGATTAGGATTTTTTTTTTTTGAATGAGGATCTTGCGGTCCTTTTCATAAAATAGATTTTGGAAAGAAAGAACCAAATGGAGGTTAGGAGTAAGTTCAATTTTGTCTCTCACACTGGTAGCATATATATTCATGGTAACGCCAGTTAGAGTTTTGTCTTGTTTTATTTTATTTTATTTTATTTTATTTTATTTTATTTTATTTTATTTTATTTTATTTTTTACTATCCTGGCTAAAGAACCAGAACTTCTGAACCGAATTGTCAGATAATTCTTACTTCAGTTTTTTTTTTTTTTTTTGTTCTTTCTCTAGTTATCCTATTCAGGAAGACCATGGTCCTGGGACTCTGCAGTGCCGTGTGGAAGGCAACTACATTGGTCTGTTTGAGATGTAACAGAATCTTAACGTCTTATCCATCTTCTTCTCTGTGTCCGGAAAAAAAGTATTTCAAAAACTGATTCTCATGAGGATGATAGTAATAACTACCATTTGTTGAGAACTCCCTGAAACACACTATAAAAAGCAGCTTAAATACACACTGATTTAATACTCACCTATACACCTGGGAGGCTGGTGGAATTATTCCTGCTTGATGGGGAGGAAATTGAAGCTGGTGGAGCAGGGTTTATCAGTCCCGGTCTCACTGCAGGCATGCGCTTACCTGCTACGAGATACTACCTTTATCCTTTTGTGGCTGGAAATCAGCATTGCTGATGGCGCACGTCCGGGAGGTGTTTATTTCGGGCACTGTCAAAGCCCTGAAGGTGTGGGTGGTGACTTGGTGACAGCTGGAGTCCTTGAGTTTCTGGTAGCAGTGGCCTGGCCCTGGTGGTTCATGGAGGTTCCCGTATTAATGGCTGTTTCTTTTTGTCACAGGATACCAGAATGTTAGTTTCTCAGTATTTAACAGAGGAAAGTAAGTAACTGGGAGTAAGAAAATTTATCTTATTAATTTATTTTTTATCGAAGTACAGTCAGTTACAACGTGTCAATTTCTGGTGTGCAGCACAATGTCCCAGTCATGCACACACATACATATATTCGTTTATCTTCATCTTATATTATCTACTCTCTTGTCTTGCTTTACCCTTTTATAGTGGAAAGTTTCAGATGTATAACCCATATATGAAATGTATAATGAAACCCCATTTTCCCGCTTGATTTCTTTTACTTGGGTGAATATAACTGTGTCCTATGCACTCGTCGTTTTTTCCTTCTTCTTTTTTCTTATATAACAGTAATACAGTGATCAAAATTAGGAAATTTCACGTTGATCCAATGCTACATTCTAATCTAGGTCCCACATTCATATTTCACTAATTGTCCCAATATTGTCCTTTATAAAGTTATTTCCCCCAAGACCCAGAATCTAACCTGGATTGTGCCTTGCATTTAATGGTCATGTCTCTAGTTTCACTCACTGTGAAGCAAGGTAAATGTTTCAGGGTGATAATGGCACAGAATTTGGCGGAATCACCTCTTAAGTAATCTTATAATAGTAGGCATTTCAAACAGGATGTAGCTCCATAATGCATTGTGCAGGAAATGCCTTCCTCAAGATGGAAAGGGTCCAACTTTCATAGAGTTTTGGAGAGAGAAATTGGGATGCTGGATTTCCACATGCCTTTCTGACACTGCGTGCTTTGTCAGGTGTTTTCCTGAAAAGTGCTTTGTCCAGCTGATTTTTTTTTTTTGTTTTTTTAAAAATACATTGTTATTGAAGTGCCGTCAGCTTACAGTGCTGTGTCAACGTCTGGTGTTCAGCACAATACTTCAGTCATACAGCTGACTGCAATTTCATTCCCAAGACAGCAACCCATCACCTGCAGCCGCACAGCACAAAGTACGGAGAGTCTGTCTCCCTCTGTCTCTGTCTGCCCTTTGGGGAGGAATAAAACTAGTATGTAGTGAGTATCTCCCAGAGGCCGGCTCTAGCCCAGGCCCTTTCACACCCATCATTCCACTGCATGCTTGTTTGTTAAGTGGGAATGATTCTTCCTAAATAATAATTTTCTAGATCAGAAAAGAAACTTTGCTCTGTGAGTCTCATTCTCTAGCCATCAAAGGAAGCTGGTATCTAAACAGGTTTAAAGATCACTAAAAGCTAGTCACCTTCCTTTCAGGCAGTCACTTTAAAAACTGCAAACCCAGAGGCAGTTTTCATCCAAAACACAATGTTGTCTTTTTGAAGGTCCATGGTACACAAGAATGCGTGGCTGGTCAGCGCCAAGCAGGACCTTTTCCTGTACCAGACGTACTCAGGTACCGACCGTCTCCCTTGGCCGTGGGCTTCTCCCTGCTTCTCTCACCCAACCCTGGACGTGGGACCCGCCTTCCCTTCCTTCCGGCCGTTTCTCTGTAACCGGCAATACCTGACGCTGTCCCTGCAGGCACGGATGGCCCGTTGGTTTCGTACGGGGATAGGGTGCTTGCTGAGTGTTGACTTTGGCTGCTGTATGAAAAGAGACTTGATCATAGTCTTTTATGCAAAGTCTGGGGACGTAGACTGACTGAATAGAAGACGTGGGAGTCGTTCCTGTTCCGTGTTCTAAAAAACACCAGAGAAGAGGTGCCACCGAAAAACCTAAAAGCACATCTTTGCAGTCACTTTGACAGCTCACCCCCGAGGAGTCATTCAGTAACTTATGACTTGCTGATACCAATGCTACGTCACTGTGTTGCTGTCTGAGTACATCTTCATCCAAAAAAGTGAACGCTGAAAACTGGAAACTTGCATGAAGTCGTGAGCTCAGTTCCGTAGTAGAAGGCTAGCTACTAAAGATGAGGGCTAGATTCTAGGGTTGAATACAGTCCCCAAACCACTGAAAAAGTGTCTGTGGTCGGGGCAGATTCCAGGGGCAGCAAAATCTACCTTTGCCAAAAGTACAAGAAATGTCCTCGGTCGTGCCGCAAATGCCCCTCCCTCTCCAGGTGGCCGACCGCAGGAAACGCTGCATTTTGACCCTTGCCTTTATTTCATAGCGGGAACCATTTGTAATTAGCCTCTTTGCATCTTGAGTTTATCAGAGAACACGACTAGTCTTTCCCCTGGAGGGAATGAAACTCCAAACTCTCCAAGTTTGATCACAGGACAGGAAAGGATCAGAAAAAGTTAAAATCTTGGGGATATGTGGCCTGCGCCAGTGGAACTCATTCTTTTGCTTAGAGCGAATTGCAGACTCTTATGGGTAAACCGAAGCCTTGCCTGGATCCTCCATAAAGTAAAACCCATGTTCTGTGACGTGTAAACAGTACTAGAGGGCAGGAGATGACTTCCTAAGAAAGCATTACGGCAGGCAGGGATTTTTGCTGATAGCAAGAGTGACTGTATTTCTCTTTCCTTTCAAATACTGTTCCTGTATAATATATATTATTATACAGATTGTTATATTTGAGTCCTTTTCTTATGATATCTATTTTTAAATGACTGTTGCTAGAAAGAAACTACAACTATTGCTGGTCTTAGAAAGTTAAACTGAGAAATAAATTATTGATAGCTTCTATGATTACATTATTATCTGGGTCCCATGCTGGTTTGTATTCGGAAGCTTGCTTTTTTCCTTCTGTTGTAGAAATCCTATCTGTGTTTCCAGCAACTGGGAGCCTTGGAGGAGGAACAGACATCACAATTACAGGAGACTTCTTTGACAATCCTGTCCAGGTTACCATTGCAGGTGACTAAGTTGAAATGGCTGAAAACAGTTCATAGATTTAAATGCCGTAAGGAGAGTATGTGTCTCTTATGGCAGTGGGGACGGGGGAGCAGTCTTTGCCTCTTCTCACTCCTCATGCCAGCCGGCTAGCATGGACTAGGGGGGGTTGGCATCCTGCAGCCCTGCACACATAGAACAGAAATAAGGTGTCTCGCAAACCTGCTTACGATTCACGGGTGAGTCCCCCAGGTGTCCCATCTTGGGAGAAAAGAGAAGGGAAAGCAGAGCTGCCTGGTCACCAGGGTTTACTCGGGCTGAAAGGCCACCCCTCTCCCTCCCCCATCGTACTCATAGGAACAAGCCGGAGTGGGCGGGCACTGCTACGCGGATTGTTCTGGAATGCCCCCTGGGCAAATCCTTTTGTTCCGCCAGGGGGATGCTCCTCTGGTTGGTGACGCAGAGGATGCAGGAAAATGTCCTCACGCTCTCCCGCCACACTGCCCTCCCCACTCAGCCACGGTGCAGCCCATCTTCAGTGAGCGGCGTTGCACCGTGCTGCTTCCCTTCTGGTTACTCTGTGATGCCCTGTGCCCACTGCCCCGCCCATTCCCTTTCCCCGCCTCCTTCCGTGGAGATGACAGCTTTTGCTCTATTCTCCACTTCCGGCCCTTTGCCTTAGAACCGGAGCCTGTGTGCTCCAGTGTGGTCCTCAGGTCCTGCCTCGCCATCTGTATCTCCATCGAGATCCATGTTGACATCTGTATCTGATTTGGACATCCTTCTCAGGAATTCCGTGTGACGTCAGACATGTATCTCCCAGGAGGATTGAGTGCACCACCAGGGCTCCGGGAACAGGTGCCCGGCTCTCTGCTCCTCAGGCAGGTAAGGAAGTCGCCACAGCTGTTCTGCGACATCCTATGACATTTTTAACCACGAGGGGCTGGAAAGCAGAAACGAAAGTGTTTGAATTTGGTCTCAGCTGTTTGACTGGTTGCTCAGTGAGCCCTGGGTCCTGGGTTGGGGCTTTCATTTCAGAAAGGCTTTTAGCTTTACTCAGATGCTTGGCAACACCCTGCAGTCCTAGCCCCTGGCCAGCTGCATGGCCGGTGAGGTTCAGTGGAAACCATGGTCCAGGAAGCAGAAGACATTGCTGTAGCGACTGGTGGAAACTCCTGAGCCGCCTCCTCCATCCTGTGGGTCAGTTACCCACTCCCCCGCTGTCTTCTAAGAAGACGGGGCATCAGAAGGTGTCTTCTGTGCTCATAGACTAGGTGGAGAGTAGGGCACAGCAGGCGCATTTAAATGTTGTCCTCTTCCCTGTGGGCAGCTGTCTGATACTCTGAGAAGCAGGGACGTGGCCACCAGGTTACTCCTGAAGTGGGCAGAAACAGGGCAAGTGGCAGGTCCCACCTGTCCTTCTGTATTTAAAGCTTCCACCCACGGCTGCAAATGCAAGTGCACTGCGGGGGCACTTTTCTGGGAGGTGTCAGAACAGGCCCTCAGGCATAGTTAAGGTTGGCGTCTTGGGCAGCCTGGAGCCACAGGCTGCTTGTCTGTAGTCCTATCCTGTAAAGCCCAGTGGGGGAGAAAACTTTGTAAAGAAAGGACAGTCCAGTGTGAAACGCACACAAAGCCTTGGCCGAGCACTTTCCAGTTCCCCGAGTTGCAGTTTTTACTGAGGGAAAGCTCCCATCCAGGGAAACAAAGCTACTAAAGCAAATGATGGAGAAGACGCATTCCCTGAGTCAGGAAACAGGCTGCGCCCTCGCTGGTGGTTCTTGCTTTAGCTACTCGGGCAGTGGTCGGATAATTTCCAGAATGTGGCTGTTCTTGACAATTATCTTTATGAAGCACTTTTGAAATGTCTTCTGTGGAAGAGGATCAAATGATTATGTAAGGCAGTGGTCCTCAACGGCCCCCAGGGGACGCTGCGCAGTGTTTGATCCTTGGTGGTGGTGCTACTGCCCTCTAGTGGGTCGAGGCTGGGGGTGCAGCGAAACATCCCTCGAGGCAAGGGCAGCCCTGACAGGAGTTACCCAGCCCCAAATGTCAGGACTGCTGAGGCTGAGAAGCCTTAAGCAGTGCTTAAAATATGCTCTTGTTTTTCTGATTACTCCTTATCGGTTTCCTCTTTTTTAGGATTTAAGGAGGAACAACAATAGTCGTTTAAAATAATAATAACTACCCTAGCTGTCCTTTATTGTATTTCATGCCCTTTGTGTATATATTTTAAGCTCCCTTAGTTTTTTCTCTCCAGTTGTCAACTTGACTCTATTTCTCCTCCAGATTTATTGAGATGTAACTGACGTGTAGCTCAAGCTCCCTTAGTCTCAGTGCCGTATCTCTGTTTACTATTGGCCCCCTTTCGATGCCTAAGAAACCAAAGACATGAAGCAGTTTGCTCAAAGCTGCCCAGGTAGTAAGTGGCGGAGCTGGACCTGGAACCCACAACGTGTGACTCCCGAGCTCTTACCATCCACCCACGTCAGTATCCGGTATGGGTCGCACGTACGCTTTTGGTCTCAGGTTTTGTTTGGTATAAAACACAGCTGAGTAAGGACAGTGTCATTTAGAATGTGGCGTCATAGCAGCAGGCCACCTAGTTTGCTCTGTGTCCACAAATTGAGGCCATGACACGTGAAAAACATAAGGATTGCCAATTTTCTGGAAAAGGGTGGGGAGGATTTAGGGAATGGAGTTCGCAGGCTGAACTGGGCATTAAAAGACACTGAAGTCCACTCCTGGCTTCACGAACCTTCGTTTGCTTTTCCACATTTCCTTGTATCCAGACACTCCCATTAAAGAGTTCCCTACTTCAATTAAAAAGAAAAAGAAAAAGAGCTCTTCAGTCTTCTCTGGTTCTCCAAGAATATTCCCCCTTACTGTTCCTTGCTAAGTCTCTCTTTCCAAGAGGCAAGCTCCTACACCAAGCAGCAATTTCCACTTTCCAGAACTTTTGTGTTATCTGTAGAACGTCTTACATGGCTACGTCACCTGGGTCTCCGCTGTGTCACCTTCTAGAAAACCTGTGGGTCATCTCCACTCTGTAATCTCAAGTAAAGCCGCCCCCCCCACCCCCCGCTTAGGGGGGAGACGCCCTCTGGTGTTAGTGAGGCGCAATTGTCTTACAGGCAATCGAGGGCTTCTTTTTGAAGTTGGAGATGCTGCAGAGGGCGTGGACCTGACTCAAGCCACCCCCGGGTACCGATGGCAGATTGTCCCTAATGCCAGCTCTCCATCTGGATTTTGGTCACAGGAAGGGCAGCCTTTCAGGTATGCCACAGGAGAAGGGGGGCCCGTATCACCAGTGTCTTTATTGGCCGAGGCGGGGCCAGGAGACAGATAAGGAAGCAGTGAGACTCCTAGGGGAAATTTGAAAACAGCCACCAAGTCAGCCACAGCAAGATTGGTCAAGGGATCTCCGCTAAGCCGCCAGGCCGCCCTGCGCTGCGGCTACAACTTTCCCAAAGAAGCCGGGACTGCCCGGGGGTTGTGCCAGTGCAGAGAGGTGGGCTGAGGCTAAGGGTCACGCGGGCACCGCAGGAGAAGCTGTGTCCAGAGGGCTCTGGCCCATCACAACACACAAGAGTCAAGGGTTTCCTCCTCGTTACCATGAAGACAAGCCAAGTCCAAGGGCAACCATTTGCCGGGTCAGGGGTTCTGGGCTCAGTGGCCCTCGCTTCGTTCTCTCTGCTCCTCTGCTTTACAGAGCACGGCTCCGTGGGTTCTTTGCGGCCCCAGAGACAAATAATTACACGTTCTGGCTCCAGGCCGACCACCAGGCTTCCCTGTATTTCAGCCGGTCGGAGGACCCGAGGACCAAGGTATTGCCCCCACTCTCACTGTCCTTCTTGTCCCCAGCCCTTCACCCCTGAAAAAACGAAATAACACAGAACAAAAGCTCTCATGTTCTCTGACAGTTGTAGCATGCCATTAAGCAACCAGGAATTTTAATGTGTGTTTTTTTGGTGTGTGGGGGTGGGGTGGGGGGTGGAATTTATTTTTGTTAAAAAAATTGAGATATAATTGACATGATTTTAATTGTTGAAAAAGGGCTTGGCTGAATGGGTTGGCGCATTTAGTGAGCACTTACCATAAGCTGGGCACAATGCCACAGCTTTTATATGCCTGGTCTCGAGTCTTCACAGCATCTTGTGAGCTACGTCTGTTTATCTCCGTTTTTCCAGATAAGGACAATGAGCCTTCGGAGGATTGTGTGGCCAATACAGGGCCGCTGGGATAATAAGAGGCATATTTAGAACTCAAACCCAGATTTGTCTGACTCCCAAGCTTATGCCCTTTCCACTAATTTTAGGTAGGAATGTAGCCAGTTATATGCAGGAATTTTCTGTTCAGATTTGAAGGATAAGAAAAGGTGTTTTAACCAACAGTCCCAACTAACTAGTGCCATTGACAAAGAACTGCCATATTTTTTTCTCAAATATGCTTCTGTGAACTTGCTTTGCTACAGACTTGCTTGACCACAGACTTTGATGTGGTCAAGTCATAATAGGTCTCCCAAAGGGCTTCTTACAACCTTACCCACAGCATCACGGAAACCTGGGGTTTCAGGTTGGCTGTTTCTGCTCTAAGCATGGTCCCTCCAGCCTCGTCTGAATACTATTTAATTGAGACAGAGAGCGAGAAGGAGGCCTGGAGAAGCATACACGAGCCCAGGCCCTAGTGTGATGGGGCTGACGTGTTGGAAAAGGCAGACCCGCCCCCACATCCCTCGTTGGTAACCGTCGAGACCCAGACACTTGCTGTTTGAGAGAGGCCCGGAAGCCCCACAGAGCCGGTCACGAGGTGCTTATCGGGGCACAGGTGAAGGAGGCCTCCCTCAGGGTGGGCACCGCCGACTGGTTTGACTCCTGGGAGCAGAGTGGCAGTGAAGAGATCTGGCAACAGAAGACCCCCAAGCTGGAGCTGCTCGGGGGAGCCAGGTACTACCTGGAAGCGGAGCACCGAGGGAGAGCCCCCAGCAGGGGCGTGAGGATCGGGGTCCAGATCCACAACACCTGGCTGAGTCCCCAGGCGGTCAGCACCTACCTCCGGGAGAAGCACCAGGTCCGAGCCCGGGCCCACAGACTTCCGGACATCCAGGTCTGCGTGTCTTCCCGGTCCCGTGGGGTTGGGTTCCGGGGCTGAACTCTGCAAGGAGTATAGTCCTGCCTAGTGGGGGGATGGCTGGCTCGGGGCCAGGAGACTTGAGCCGTGATGATAACTCTGCTGCCAAAGAGATGGGATGTCCATCCAGTTAGGGTAGTGATGACTTTTTAAAAAAAAATGCAAAGTCTTATTGTAGAGATGACTTCACTCGTGGACTTAGTTTCAGGAATTTAAGTTCCTCGTAAATCTGCCTTTGGGAACGTATTCCCCAGAGTGGAGATAAGGTTTTCCCAGCACCCACACCCGTGTGTGCTTGCATGAGTGCCCGCCCACAAGACTGCAGCTTTCTGAGTCCTGTTTCCCCATGTACTGTGTCCTCTCAGCCAAGGTCAAGGCTTTTATTTCTTTCGGTTGTACCCCATATTTCGGTTGAACAAATTTGGTGTACTTTTTTTTTTTTAATTGAAGGATAGTTGATTTACAATGTCGTGTGTGGCATACTTTTTTTTTTTTGGTTCACTTTTTGGGTGTGCAAGGGTGAGTCAATATAGACATGCCTCTTAAAGCTGACAGTCTACTAGTAAAACACACGAAGAACCACAGAACCAAGTGGAAAACAACTCGAGGTGTAAGATGGTCTGAGTTCATTACACAAGCGCGATGTGCCCAGCAGGGAAGCAAAGCAGAGACTGAATCGGCCTCTCAGAGAGTGTGACATGCTTGTGGCTGCTTCTGCCTCCCAGGCCACCCCCTCCCCCCAGGAGGGAACTCGGCCAGAAGGGCTGAACGTGGGCCCTTCGGTGGCGACATTTAAGAGAAGGAGGGGGCATGCATCAGCAGGGAGACAGATGGGTGTATCCTGAGAAACGTCTTCATTACCGGATAACACTTGTGTTCTCCAGATAGTTCTAGATGACAGTGAGTTAAAAAAAAATTGAGATTAAAATGAAAAGGAAACACCAAACCGGGGGAGTATGTCTTGTGTTCCTAGGTTGCCTCTCTGGTTCAGTGAGCATGTTGTTTAATCTGGTGATTCTTGACTTGGTAGATGCTGACCGTGTCTGGCGCAGGGCACTTCCTCCTCACGTGGGACGATGTCTCTAGCCGGCCAATCCCGGCAAATGCCACAGCCCACCAGGTGGGAGCCTTCCCCAGACAGGGAGGGGCGGGGGAACTAGGGGGGGCCTTGATACCCAGGGTGTGAACTCTGGCAGTCTTCCTTTTTAACAGATTCAAGCAGCCATTGAGGGGTTACTTGCAGTCAAGTGCGAACTGGACCCCCTTTCGGCAAACATACTGCTCCGGCTGGGATTCGAGCAAGGTGCCGTCCCCGGTTTGACAAATTCTCACCCTTTTCTTGCATCCTTGTCTCTCCCTCGCTTTCTCTCTCTTTTTTCTCTGTAACATAGGACGAGTCTTCATTTCTTCTCCAAGTTGACTCCGTTCAGAGTCAAATGAAGGCCTGGAAACTGGATTTGGACACAGAGTGTCCAAGGGAGGGGCTGCATGCTTGGGAGGGAGCTGCTTGGTGTAGGAATCAGAGAAAGAGACTTAGAGACCAAGGATGCTGGGCACTTAGCGTCAGGAACTGTGTCTCACGCTCCACAGGGGGAGAAGGGCAACAGATACAGGAGGGAGACAGCAACACAAGGCAAATCTTGTTTAATTCAAATCGCCTCTCAGATAAAGGCATTGTGACATCAGACCGTAGTCTAACAGATTCTTAAAATGTGAGGGTGTTTATAAAATGCTAAGGCGAACTAAGTCAACTACAGTCAACACTTTTTTTACCTCTTTGCTTCTCAGTAGTTTTCTGTGTCACGGTCCACATGGAAAATGGTCAGAGTCTCGAGACTGTCCGAGCTGGGGGGTGCTGGCCCCCCAGAGCCCCGCCCTGCTCGCCCAAGGGTTGAGGGGCCAATGTCACGGCAAACCTGTAACCTGTCCCCTGCAGACGTGTCGGGAGGCTCTTGTTAACATTCACGTCTGTCTTCCTGTCTTATCTGAACTGCGTCCAGGCCCAGAAGGTTCCAGCTTTGATGGGCACCTCACCAGTGGGACAGAGCCCTTCTGTGGGAGGTTCAGCCTCTATCAGCCTCGACACCTTGTCCTCACACCCCCGGCTGCCCAGAAGGGCTATCGGCTGGACCGGTACACGCACGTGAGTAGCAGCCCCCTGCTTCTGGGAAGGATGGGGAGGGAGGGATCGCAGTTACTCCCCGGGGTTGATACTGAAGACGCAGAAGCACAAAGCAGTGAGTGCTGTGACTCACCCAAGGCGTCTCAGACTGTTTCTAAACTGCCGTCTCAGGCGTGAACACACACCTCTGGTCCTCCATGAGGGAGCTGCTCCGTGGAAATGCCTTTGTGTTATTAGCTGAGACCTACGGCAGGTTTTATATGCGCTATAGGATTTTTCTGGCTCTCCAGGTGTGAGTGCAGATTCTACAGTCAGACCCTCTGGGTTTGAATCCTGACTCTGTACGGTGCATGCCTTCCAGTCTTACTTGAGTCTACTCATCTGGGGAGTGAGTGATGATGTGGTGTGCCCCTCAGGATTTGGGTGAAGAGTAAATGAGATCAACTAGCAGAGCGCCTGGGCAGTGGCTCGGGCTCGTTCCAGGCCCGTTGTTACTGCTTGTTACAGCTTTCGTTATTATTGGTTATTACTGACAGACACACCCCTTCATCACCTCTTAGAGCCTTCGTGTCTGTAGCACTGCTGTCCTTCATAAGAGGGCATGGCTCCCTTGTCCTTTGGGAACCAGAGTGAGCGTTCCTGGGGTGGCTGAGCTCATGACAGTGGTTTCAAGTCCTTTCCTAGTTGAACGGGGGAGGGTCGGGTCTAAACGGTTCAGGTCGGGGTACCTCTATCTTCCGGCCTTTCCTCTGCAGCACAGGCTTCCAACAGGGGTGGGAAGGGGAGTTTTGCCCCCTAGGGGAGAGTTAGTAATGTTTGGAGACCTTTTTCATTGTCACCACTGGGCAAGTGCTACTGGCATCCAGTGAGAAGTTTCTAGGAACGTTGCAAAACATCCTACAACACACAGGACAGCCCCTCACAGAACAGCATCATCCAGTCTCAATGCCAACCGTGCCGAAGCTGAAAAATCCTGCTGGAAAGTCTTCGTGTGCCAAACAATCTGACTTAACTCAACATTAGAAACCCAGGCTGGCGGGGAGTTAAGGAATGAGGCTCAGAGAGGTTAAGTGACTAGCTCAAGGTTGCACAGCTAGCTGGATCACCACAGGGGTTTCTAACTGAGAGGCTCTACATCCTCACTGCCACGCACCATGCGAGGCATTTAATAACCCTTTGTTGGAGAAATAACAATTTATTCTCAACGTTTCTCTGCGGCTAGACTGGTAAGCTCCAGGAGGGCAGGAACAGGCGGACTGTGTCTCGGAGCGGGAGGCAGGTTCTAGGGAGGCGGAATGGCTGCGTCTCAGTGACAGAGCTAAAGCACTGATTTGGTGTCTCTAGCTGTGCCTTGCGTACAGGGGCCATGTGGATGCGATCCTGAGGGTGACCGTGTCCTTCACAGTCGGCTTTGGAAACACCGTTCAGAAGAACACCACCTGTGACTGGAGTCTTGTGGGGACCAGTCCCATCAGGTAGCCAGTCTGCGGGCAGGTGCAGTGGGAAGTCTGCCAGCTGGGATGATTAGCTCTTCTGGGGACGGTGGCCCCTAGGATGTACTAACTGTCTCCGAGACTGAGGCCTCGGGTACCAGCTTCACCTCTGAACACGTTTCATTGGGCAAAGAGGTTTGATTTAAGAGCCGTTAGTTGTTATAAATCCAATACTCCTCAGAAGGAGTCTGCCCTTCCTCCCAGGGACAGAATCGTAGACCATCAGGTTTGGAAGAGATTTCAGGGAACAATTCCATGACATTACAGATGAGAAAAATTGGGGCCTGGAGAATTTGTGACACACCAACATTCATTCAGCGAGAGGACAGAGATGCTGGAATGCAGTTCAGGCATCTTGAGCCCTTGATTCAGCTCTCTTTCCACATCTCTTAGGGGCTTTTGTAAGCAGTTTTGAACTGAAATAAGTCTGGTAACGTCCAAGAGTATTAATCATCTCTGCGCTTAGAGCCCAACATGTGATCTGCTAAAGACACACAATGATTTTGAAAGTACTGCTGAAAGCGAGTGTCACGATGGGTGGGGGGGGGGACGGGAAACGTGACTCCCTGCCGTGATCCCCACGCCGAGCTGAGCCCGTCTTGGATGGGGGTGTGCACTGTTGCGTGCGGGACTCCTGGGGTCTCCTGGCTGTGTGGCGCTCAGGCTCCAGGTTGGAGAGGAGGGGGCGGTGCTCACGGAAGACCCTCTGTGCTTGTTTGCAGCTGGGAGTTCGCCTGCACTGACCTCCGCAAGACCTGCGTGCATGACCCCGCGTGCCTCCAGCCGCCTCCGGCAAACTGCCCCGTGCTTGTTCATGGGATTGACCTCCTCCCTCTGTCTCCGGGGACGGGCGCGTTCTACGTGGATGAAGTTATCATTGCAGACACGAACCTAACAGGTGATGATCGAATCTCCTCTCCTCCACGGACCTGTCCGTCCAGTGCCATTCTCGAACTTTTCTGGAGGGGCTGCTTTTGTTTTCATGGAGAGGGGACAAGTGACTCTCCTTCTTTCCTGCCTGGACCCTAGAGAGCGGGTGGAGTTGGCACACACATGTCCTTGGCCCCCGTATCTCTCTAGCTAGTTCCTTCTTTTTCCCCTACTACCCGCGAGCTTGCTCTTGCTTTGGGTGCCTGTGATCTTACCCCAGTTTTACCACTTCCTTGCTGAGAGGCCTTGGTTTTCTCATCTGTAAAATGGGCTTCATGAGGGCCCTAGCCCATTGGATTACTGTGGAGATTAACTGAAATATAATGTGACGCACTCATCACAGGTCCTAACTGTGCTAAATGCTCAATGAATGTGATCAGTTCCCAGTTCTATGACCATGACTACTGTTAGGCCAGCAGGATTGCTCCGCCTCCGCATTAGTTAATATCTGTCGTATAAAGTGCTGGAAGGAACACAGCAATATCTGGCCGTGTAAGTGAGTTAAAAGTCTGATTTACCACCCTTAGGACCGGCTCGGGGGGGCCTCGGGTCACCATATCCTGGTGAGAATAGCCTCACCCTTCTTTCTGCCCACCTGGCTTCCTCCCACCCATCACTCAGAGCTCAGGCTCGGCCCCCTTCTTCACAAAGTCCCTTGACCTCTCTTGGGCCCAGTGATCTCACCTGGCTTTGCTTGTCTGGGGTCTTAAGGACAAAGATCAGGGGTCCTCCTGAGGCTGGCCACGGGTGACGCACACCCCGGGGGTGAGGAGTCCAGACAGATGCTCCCAGGGTCTCCAGGCTTCCAAATTTTGTTCACTCTTCCTTCTCCATCAAATCCCTTGTGACTCTGGGGCTTGGCTTTCCTGTTTTTCGCAGCTTCTCTCTCTTTCTGGCTCCCAGGAGAAAAGGCTGTAACAGATATTTGCATTTTGATTTCCATATGTGCATATTTTTCATCTCTTGCCTCAAAACTGCAGAGCTGAGGGCAGGGGAGCTTGGGGATGGGTGCGAAGAGGACTCTCAGCCCTGAAATTATGTCATCTTTGATCTTCATCAGAATTCCGTCTCTTCTCTGTTTCAGTGGTTTTAAGTGTTTTGGGGGCCTCTGGATCAAAAGGTCATTACTTCTTTCCAACTCTGTTCATGTTCTGACACACTTAGAAACTAGTATTCAAATGATGGGCTGTCTGAATGTCTTGGTGCCCAAGACAACTGGCTGGGGCCTTTGGTGACCCCAAGTGCTGCCCAGATTCCCGGAGGGCTGAGGGGACCAAAGTTTCATACACTTGAACCCACTGACAAGAAACTCAGGACTGGATAATAAATGTCGTTTCCCTTTCTTCTCTCCAAACCCCTGAAGCCTCGGATCCACAGCCCTTTCTCACTGCCGTCACCTCTTTGCCACCAAAGGCTCCAGTATCTGGAACCACATGGGGTGAGGTGAGGAGGGAAGCAGAGGGGCAGAGGGCAGAGACCAGGAACACTGACGGTGACTAGGGTGAAACCATCTGTTTCCCACTTTGTCTGCTTATCCTGTCAGCAACAATTTTCCTGGGAGTGTTACTTAATGGGCAGCATAAAATCTACACAACTGGGCTCAATATTCGTAGTTAATTGTCTGACGTTTATCTGATCTACTTAACGCTTGATTGTATTCTCCCTTGATGTCCTCTATGAAGGTTCTTTTTTTTTTTTTTAACATTTTTTAATTGAGTTACAGTCATTTTACAATGTTGTGTCAAATTCCAGTGTAGAGCACAATTTTTCAGTTATACATGAACATATATATATATATATATATATTCATTGTCACATGTTTTTCTCTGTGAGCTACCATAAGATCTTGTATATATTTCCCTGTGCTATACAGTATAATCTTCTTTATCTATTCTACATTTTGAACTCCAAGTCTTTCCCTTCCCACCCCCTGCCCCCTTGGCAACCACAAGTTTGTATTCCATGTCTGTGAGTCTGTTTCTGTTTTGTATTTATGTTCTTTTTTTTTTTTTTTTTAAGATTCCACATATGAGCAATCTCATATGGTATTTTTCTTTCTCTTTCTGGCTTACTTCAGTTAGAATGACATTCTCCAGGGACATCCATGTTGCTGCAAATGGCGTTATGTTGTCGGTTTTTATGGCTGAATAGTATTCCATTGTATAAATAAATATACCACATCTTCTTTATCCAGTCATCTGTTGATGGACATTTAGGCTGTTTCCATGTCTTGGCTATTGTAAATAGTGTGCTATGAACATTGGGGTGCAGGTGTCTTTTTGAAGTAGGGTTCCTTCTGGATATATGTCCAGGAGCGGGATTCCTGGGTCATATGGTAAGTCTATTCCTAGTCTTTTGAGGAGTCTCCATACTGTTTTCCACAGTGGCTTCACCAAACTGCATTCCCACCAGCAGTGTAGGAGGGTTCCCTTTTCCCCACAGCCTCTCCAGCATTTGTCATTTGTGGACTTTTGAATGATGGCCATTCTGACTGGTGTGAGGTGATATCTCATTGTAGTTTTGATTTGCATTTCTCTGATAATTAGTGATATTGAGCATTTTTTCATGTGCCTATTGATCATTTGTATGTCTTCCTTGGAGAATTGCTTGTTTAGGTCTTTTGCCCATTTTTGGATTGGGTTGTTTGGTTGTTTCTTATTAAGTCATATGAGCTACTTATAGATCTGGAGATCAAGCCTTTGTCGGTTTCATTTGCAAAAATTTTCTCCCATTCTGTAGGTTGTCATTTGTTTTACTTATGGTTTCCTTTGCTGTGCAGAAGCTTGTAAGTTTCATTAGGTCCCATTTGTTTATTCTTGTTTTTATTTCTATTGCTTGGGTAGACTGTTCTAGGAGAACATTTTTGAGATGTATGTGAGATAATGTTTTGCCTATATTTTCTTCTAGGAGGTTTATTGTATCTTGTCTTATGTTTAAGTCTTTGATCCATTTTGAGTTGATTTTTGTATACGGTGTAAGGGAGTGTTCTAGCTTCATTGCTTTACATGCTGCTGTCCAGTTTTCCCAACACCATTTGCTGAAGAGGCTGTCTTTATTCCATTGTATATTCTTGCCTCCTTTGTCGAAGATTAGTTGACCAAAAGTTTGTGGATTCGTTTCTGGGCTCTCTGTTCTATTCCATTGGTCCATATGTCTGTTTTTGAAGGTTCTTTTTATTTAGGGGCAACTACACAACACTTCTCAGTTAGTTCTCAGAACCCCGTGAGATGGTCCTCTGAGCCCCACTTGATAGATGAGGAAACCAAAGCTAAGAGGGGCTGAGGGTCTTGCCCCAAATCAGCTGGGATGTGGGGGAGATAAGAACCCAGAAATCATTGACACCAGAGCCAAACGTCTAAAGACTTCGTACTCAGCTGAGCCAGTAAACATTTAGTGAGCACTTACTCTGTGCTGAACATTGGACCTGCCAAGACTCTGCCTTTAAACTGTTTACAGTCTCGACTGTACAGACTTGGAAAAGAAGCTGCCTTTTTACCCGGTGCCTATGAGGAGGGAAAGAGGATATCCAAGTAGATTGTGCTGGTCCTGTAAGCCTGCCATCCCATGAAACTCTCCCTGCCAGGCAGACTGAGATCTGTCATGAGTCCCCTTTACACATGAGAAAATGGAGTCTTACAGAGGTTGTATTGATTAGCCACATGGTAATCACCCAATGAAAGTGGAAATCAGAATCTGAACAATGATGTTGCACTCTCTCTGCCCACACGTTGACTCCACGCTGTGGATAAAATTCAGGTAGCTCCAGTGTGTGCCCCGTGTGTTCAGTGTTCCTAAGGAGTGTCAGCTAGTGTTCCTGGAGTTGTCAGGGCTTTGGGAAGGAAAGGAGGAAGGTAGCAGTCCACACTGCAAAAGATGATCTGTGTGTGGCGGGGTCGGGGGACCGCCAGTGGCACCAGCAGTGGTGCTTGGCCCGCTCGGGGCGCGTCGAACTTTGCTGTGGAATTAGTCGTGGTCTCCTTAGACCGTGACCTTGCATGTTCCTTCTGGAACTAAACTCCTGCCTCAGCAGATAAGTAGGAATCTCTGCTGTAAGTGATCACGGAGATGCAAGTAACTCAGCCTCTCCAGCTGGGACCGTCCACGTAGCAGCTCTTCCGTCTTGATTTACTTGATAATCGTTGGATCCTCCGTCTCCAGTTTCTCAAGCTGACTCTGGAACAGCTCGCCCTGGCGGGAATCTGGTGGAAGTGCTCTCTGTGGTGGGATCCCCTCCTGTCTACAACATCACCTCCTGGTTGGCGGGGTGTGGCCCGGACCTCCCGCTCATCACTGCAAGGTAGGGAAACTGTCCATCCTTAAAACTGCTAACTGGCCTTGAAGACACAGCTTTTCTTTTATCAGGAAAAGCTGGCTGTCTTGTTGCTTAAAGCAACAGTTCTTAATCTCAGGGATGCTGTCCATATCAGACTCATCTGGAGGTCCTGTTAAACACAGACTGCTGACCCTGACCACGTTGTCTCTGATGCAGTAGGTTTGGGGCAGGGCCTGGTAATATGCATTTCTAATGAGTTCCCAGGGGATGCGGTTGCAACTGACCTGGGGACGACACTTCAAGAACTAGTTCCTAGTGAATTTGTTTATAAGTAGTTGCATTTTAACACTTTCCTGAGGTTCACATTACCACTGTTTTCTTTTTGCTCCTCTCTTTCTATTCCCCGTGTATTAATCTTACTAGAATCCCTGGAGGCAAAATGAAATTAGTCAAGGGAACAAAGCCAGGAAGTTCTAGGATCTCACCACCAGATGGCACTAGAGCCCCACTGATTATTGCCTCTTCTGCAACAGTCAAACCTCTGTAGCCACCATTTACATAGCAGTAACTAAGAGTCAGACTCCTCCAAGCTCCCGGGAACACATGCATGCTTTAATTCGTTCTTTTAATTTTCCACTAAAACCCCAGTAGGATGGGAAGAATTGAGATGTCTTGTCTTTAAAATTTCTCCCCACCACCCACCTCTTTCTAACATGTTCCAAAATGAGTTCTCATGGTGTATGAACAGTAGGCACAGAAAGCTTGAATCTGTGTCCCACCTTCCTTGACTTAGTGTTTCAGGGTCCCCTGGGAAGGGAAGATGCAAGAAGGAGTGAAAGAGCCCCAGTGGTGGCCAGGGGGCCGTCCTGCTGTGCAGCCTGCGGTCCTGTGTGCCCAACGCCAGAGTCACTAACTCTGAGAGGCTGGAGTGTGACTCAGGTTACTCGGAACAGGTCCACCCTTAGAGTGGTCCTCATGCCCTCCTTTTCTGAGCTTTCCTCAAGTCCCTCAGCTCCTTCGGGAAGCCTCCAGCCTCAGCCAGTCAGGACAGCCTTCAGACTGGTCCAGCCTCCGACACAGATAGTACCACTCGCACTGTTTTGCCTGGTTGTACGTACGCCCCTCAGTGTGTCTTACTTAAAAAATGTTATTGATAATCTTCCTTCATGTTCATTGCTGAAAATTTGGAAAATACAGAAAAACACTTGGAGAAAGACACCAAGCCCTCGCACCCCGCCTGCTCAGAGATAACTTCTGCTAACGCATTGGATCCACCTTTTCCCCAAGCAGTTTTTGTACACACGTGTACATGTATATATTCACTTTGTAAACCTCAGCTGGGGACCACACATAACACACTGTGTTTGCAACATGCCCTTTTCATCTAATGGTATAAATTGAATCTTTCCTCATTTCATTAAGCATGCTTGTAGAATATGGTTTTAACGGCTGAAGAGTATTTCATCTCGTGGTGGGTCATGATTTATCTGACCCATTTATTGTATTAAAAGCAGGATTAGGCAGAGTAGGGGGAGGGTGTAGCTCAAGTGGTAGAGCACATGCTTAGCATACACAGGGTCCTGGGTTCAATCCCCAGTACCCCCTCAAAAAAATAAATAAGTAAACTTAATTATCTCCCCCTTAAAAAAAAAAAACTGCAATACATTTAAAAAAAAAAAAGCAAGGTTAAGCAGGCAGCATATTTGCACACAGGTGCTGGATAAGGAGTCGGCTAGATGAGGTGGCCTGTTTCTGCTGGGGACACTGAGAGGGGAGGTGTCTGTGGATCAGGGCCCTGACTTTTCATCTGGTTATGTAAATGAGGTTCGAGAATACCAGGTTCTCCCTTCACTGTGTCAGGACCAAGACAGCAGAGGCCAGTCCTCACTCTCCACTCTGGGCCCCTGTGCTCCCAGGATCGGTGGTGGGGGGAGGGTGGAACACCCCTAAAGAATCCTCATGTTTACCCTGCATTTTCTCTGCTGTGCTGGGAACGCGAGCGGATGGTCTGGAGAGGTGGGAGGCTTCCTGGTCTGTGGATGGATCCGTGTTCTGTCTGGAGCAGCTGCTGGGGGACACCGCGGTTAATGCTTGTTTCTGCCGCAGCTCTGTGCCCAGTGAAGGAGCAGAGGGAGGATCCGGGTCGGTCCAGGCGACAACACGGAGACTACAGAGGACAAGTCCACCTTTAGGGGGACACTTCCGCATCCAGCTTTCCGACACAGTGATTCCTGGTAAAGGGGCCGTCAGGGGTACAGCGTTTCTTGTTTACATTTTTTATGGCATTTCCAGGCCATCAACCTCCTGCAGGATTGCCAGGCAGGGTGACAGTCTTGAAGCTGTTTTGTTTATTTTCCAGTGTCTGAAATGATCTTAAAATTAAAGGGCTGGACAATAAGCATAACCCATCATTGTTAATATGATCCCAACCTTTTAGTTTTATAGACGTGGAAACTGAGTGGATTAGCTTCCTGGGGCTGTCATAACCAATGGTACAGCCTTGATGGCTTAAAACAACAGAAATCTAGTCTCTTACAGTTCTGGAGGGCAGAGTCCAAGAGCCAGTTGTTGGCAGGGCCACACTTCCCCCTGAGGCTCTAGGGGAGGATCTGTGTCCTGCCTCTTTCTACTTCTGGTGGCTGCCAGCATCCCTTGGCTGCAGCCGCATCACTTCAACTCCTGCCTCCCTGGTCACGTTGTCTCTTCCTCTACTTCTTCTTTGTAATAGAGGGACTGGGGATTGAACCCAGGACCTGGTGCATGCTAAGCATGTGCTCTACCACCGAGCTGTACCCATACCATGTCTCTTCCTCTTCTGTTTCCAAAGTCCCTTTGCCTCTCTCTTTCAAGGATATGGATGATTGCATTTAGGGCCAACCTTGATAATCCAGGGTGAACCCCTCTTCTCAAGATCCTTAACCACATCTTTTGCCATATAAGGTCATAGTCCTAGTTTCCAGGGATTAGGACAATGACATATCTTTTTGAGGGCCACCATTCAGCCACTAGACTCAGGCTTGCCCAGAGCTCATGCAAATAGTTAATGTCAGGGACCAGATATGAGCTGGGGTCTTTGATTCTCTGATCAGTCCTCTTCTCTCTAGAGTCTCCTGGGCCCAGATTCACGGTAGTCATGGCCCTTCCGAATTCAACGCCACAGTGACACCATATGATAGTGAGGATTTAGGGATCATAACAAATGCAGAAGCGCTGCCAGCTGCCGTGAGGGGAAAACAGCTTCTAAATCATCCAGAACGTACACATCTCACCAAGGACAGGATCAGAAGTGATTCTAATAGGGTATTTATTTGATAAAAACATAGAGGAATCAGAAAAGAGGCTCAGGAGAACTCTAGAGTGGCTGGAGAAAAAGTGATGCATGGGCCAGAAGTCTTCTGCCCTCCCAAGCGGAAAGACGCTGGGCTTGCAAAGGATCTTCCAGGGTGGAGGACTGGAGTGTTACTCTCATAGGGCAACTTTGGGAAAGTTGATGGCCCCTGGGCTGCTGGAGTCTGAGAAATGGGTGAGTAGGTGCATCAGAGCCCTGTGCCTGGGAAGCCCACTGCTGTGCTGTCTTCCTTCTCACGAATGAGAGCCCTGTGGCCTCTCTCTAGAGACTTACCCTGCCATCGTGTTCTGTCTCTGAGGCTCCTCCTCCCATCACTGCCTATGACACAGCCAGGGAGCAGGGAGAGAGCCAGCCCTTCACCGGGCCTTTTGAAATGATGGTGGCCTTCAACTTATGTATTTGTGCAGAACAATAATTTTTTTTTAAAGATGAGAATTTTATCTGCAAATTGGAAATACCGTGGTATTTGACTAACACTCCAGGGCAAGTGTGGGGTTCAAGAGGAAAGCTCTCGTGTAGGCTGAAGGCCACGTGGGTTTTAATCTAAGCCTGGCTCACTTGGTTGGCAAGCTTCAACATCAACCCAGGTTTCATTTTCTTCATCTCGAAAGCAGGCGTTAGGACATCCAGGTGAACCACCTCTCAGGGCTGTTGGGAGTAGCTAATGAGATGGAAACTTTTGGTAAAGCATGAAACAGGGTTCAAACACCAGCAAGGCTGCAGCCCAGGGTGTCGTTATTTCTCCCTGGGGACGTGGAATGGGGAAACGCGTGGTTGGGCTTAAAGGAAATTCTAATCGAGAAGCCGAAGTTCAGCGCCAACATTCCTCAGCTGGGTTGTCTGAGTTTTTACGGGTGTCAGCTGCTGTGTGTCCCCCGACTCCCTGTGAAGGGTGGCCAACTTCTCCCTGTTCACAGGGCTGGCTAAATTTTCCTGCAGAAAACCCAATATTTAATTAGACTTTAAGGCACTACCAGGATAGCTGGGGTTTCCGTTTTGAGTTGACAGTTGAGATAGGTTTGCCTGAGCGACTGTGTTCTCGGCTTGAGACATGTGATGCTGATGGAAGAGCTCATGGTGTAAAAAGTGAGCATCTGCTTGTAGCTGCCTTAAAAAATGGTTTAATGGGGCTGAGGGTTCTGGTGAAGCTGGGTTTTGAACTTGAAGTTCTCCTGCGATGTGTGGTAGCAGCCTGACGTGTATTGTCTCATCTTGATAATGAGACTCTGTGAGGCGGTGTTATTGGTGTCCTGTATTTTCTACATCAAAACCTTCTCCCCCAGGTGTCCCTGTGCACATTTCAGCCAGTCACCTCCAAAAACTCTTACAGAACAATGCCGACGACTTCACATCCAGGTACCTCAACGTCAGTGACTTCACTGTGACGGAGGATCTAAAGTCTTGCTACGAACACGTGTGGACCCTCTCTTGGTCCACCCAGGTTGGGGACTTGCCCAATTTCATCAGGGTAGGTATGGTATCCCTTTTGGCTTTGTGACTTTGATACCCTTGGAGCAATTCTGTGGGAAAAAAAATCAGAATTGTATGAATGAACACTGTCATGATTTGTTAATTTTGTCAGAATAGTCAAGGTCAGGTCAAGGACCTTTCTTTCTGAAAGTTTTCAAGACATAGTTGAATCTCATGCTCCTGATAAAGCAGTTTAAGCTGAGCATCTCCCTTCCTAACTCAGTGTAGGTAGAGAAGTCATTGGTCAGTGTCCACCATGCAGTAGCTCCACATCTGTTATTGGATAATTTAAGCAGATGTGATTGTCTTCGATTATTGTGGAGGCAGATGGCGCAGCAGAAGGAAGTTTAGGAAAGGATTTGCTGTCTTTGGATAATGACAAAACCAGATGCTCTTGCATATTTAGGGTTTTGAAAAATAATCTAATGATCATCCAGCATTTGGTTTTATAAAGTGAAACCTGAGATGAAATTTTATTCTTGTGATGTGATATTGTGGGTCATCTGGTTTCCAAAGAAAATCCTTGGGTGGAGATGGAGGAAGGATCAGAGCCATCTCCTGGCACTTGATTTTCTAGAGTTGATTTTGTTATTTTGGGTTGCACACTGTTAAAATAAGAAAGCACACGGAAACAAAATATCTCAGGGCTTACAAGATGAGTATGTTGTGCCTTTCTCGGGCAACAACACTTCCCATTAAATACTTCCCTGGTCAACTGGGGCCTCCAGTAGCCATTATGGACTATTAGGTTTCTAGATTTTAAGCCCCACTCACTCGATTTTTCATTCTCTAGCTATCTGATTATCTTAAGCAGAATAATGTGAAAACACCTCTGGTCATTTATTTTAATCAAGAGTTAAACTTCTGTGCCATGACGAAACTCACCAGAAATGTAACCATCTCAGGTATCCGACGAAAACCTGACGGGAGTGAACCCTGTTGTGACCACGCGTGTGGTATATGACGGTGGAGTTTTTCTTGGACCCATATTTGGAGACATGTTGGTCACTGCCAACGAGCACACTCAGGTGAGAGCGGATGGGCCCTGCAACGTGCAACTGTTAGTTTCAAGTTGATGGCAGCCCCTCGTGATTTGTAATGCGGACCAATCCCAAGGGTCGGTTTTCCAATCCACAAGACAGGGGTGGTTACGGCTGTGCTCTGTCTACTGCCACGGGGTCTGCAGAGGACTCTGGAAATACAAGTGAAGTGCACGAGCTAAGTCAACCCTTTTTTCTCTTTAAAACGTCCTTTGCTCTTTCGCGTGTGTGCAAACTCCTGTTGTAAGTCATCTGCTTTTAATTTGAGACAATTTTAACATGCAGAAACTGTAAAGAACCATATCACCAACACCTGAGTACCCAGATGAAGATTAACAATGGCCAGCATTTGATATGTTTATTTTATCTTCTTTGTCTTTGAATAAAGTAAAATAATGAATAAAATAAAACATTGCTGATGAAACCGGAAGGTTCACGATCACCCGTGCCTTCGTGCCACCCCCAAATCCCTTCCCTCCATGAGCAGACACCCTCATGAATAAGGCGTGTGTGCTTTTTAATCCTTATTTTATGTGTAAAGGGTCAGAGTCATATCTTTTTTCGCCTTTCTCATCTCCAAGATTTGCAGAGTTCTGTTACATGAACCCTAGTCCCAGTGAGATGGAAAGACATATAATTTATTCTTGGGGCCTTGTCATTCTAGGACAAAAAAAGACCCCCAACCAAATGTCCAGATACACTCTAATTTTCAGTTACACGACCATGTAGTGAGGGTGGAAGGAAGCTGCCTACTTCATTGGCCTGTCCCTGCAGAGAAAGGGCTTTTCATAGGGAGCAGGTACTCAGTGCAAAATAGAAAGTGATTACAGAAGTCCTCATCCAGGTTGAACTGACTTCTGTGCGACACAGAGGGAAGTTACTCAAGAGCGAGCATATTTAATTGTAAAAATGTTAGGTTTCAGCATATACTTACCACCCTTTAAAAAAAGCCTAATGTGTTTTGAGTCATGCATTACAATATCGGGTCTATTATTGGAAAATAGAAGGAAAAAAGAGAATTAAGTGAATCACTAACGGTTGAATTTGGGTAAACTTTGCAAGTACTTTATGAATACTCTGGAGCATATGAAATCCTGCATTTGCTTTGAATTCTTCTGCCTTTTTCCAGGTGGTTGTGCGAGTGAATGACGTACCAGCTCATTGTTCAGGTTCATGTTCCTTCCAGTACCTCGAGGGGTCGACTCCCCGGGTCCACTCTGTGTGGTATGACCTAGGTATGATTTGTACTTGGCACTGAGATGGGTGTGAACTTCAGCTCAGAGTGATTTGTTGGAGGCTGCGTGCCTGGTGAGGGGCGAGTAGATGGTGGGGTCAGTTCGTGCGGTGGATATTGAGTGATGCAGCAAAAAAAAAAAAAGTATTTTTCAGCTATCAAAACGATATGGTCATAATTTGAAATGGTGGATTTTTGATGACTTAACATGTTTTATTCTCTTTGTCCCTTGCTTTTTATTTTTATTTTTTGAAACAGTTGATTTACAGTGTTGTGTTAGTTTCTGGTGTACAGCAAAGTGATTCAGTTATACAGATATATGTATATTCTTTTTCATTATATTACAAGTTATTGAATATAGTTCCCTGTGCTATACAGTAGGTCCTTGTTTATCTATGCTGTATGTAGTAGCTTGTATCTGTTAATCTCAAACTCCTCTAATTTATCCCTCCCCACCCATTCCCCCTCTGGCAACCATAAATTTGTTTTCTATGTCTGTGAGTCTGTTTCTGTTTTGTAAGTAAGTTCATTTGTCTCATTTTTTAAGATTCTACATGTAAGTGATATCATATGGTATTTGTCTTTCTCTGTCTGACTTCACTTAGTATGAAAATCTCTAGGTCCATGTTGCTGCAAATGGCATTATTTCATTCTTTTTTATGGCTGAGTACTATTTCACTGTATAAATACATACTGCAACTTCTTTGTCTCTTGTTTTGAAAATTTCTTTTATTTGATTCCCCCCCATTTTTATTGACTAGTGATCTCCTGTTACAGTTTGAGAAAATTTAAGATGAGGCTCTGTGCTGTAAGAATAGATGCAGATTTCAGAATAGGAGTCAGCATTCAACTCGTTGAATTTTGGGAGAGGAAGGTGAGAGATGCTCTCGTCAATGGAGTGATGTCACAGAGAGGTGATTTCTTTCTCTTAATTTCTCTCCTCTTTTAAGATGACATTGACCTGCTGGTTTATATTACCGGAAGCAGTTTCTCTGACGACTCACAGGCCTTGCAGGTTACAGTGAACCAAACGCATTGCAAAGTTATTTCCTCAAACCAAACGAATGTGGTGTGTCGGACAGGCCTGCTGCCCTTGGGGGTGCATCGCATCTCAGTGTTGGTGAGACCTTCTGGTCTTGCCGTCAGTGCCAGCGGAGGAGGCCTCTTCCTAAACGTGGAGCCCAGGCTGGACGCTGTGGAGCCTTCCAGAGCTGCAGACACTGGTAATCAGGGGCACTTGCCTTGTGTCTACCCCTCCGAAGCGTGCCTTCTCGCTGATACACAGGAATCTAGTCCTGCCGTGTAATAAATCATGATGCCCAGCATTCTGTTTTCTACCATCAGCGTTTCCTCCAATGAGCAACAGACATTTGAGCTGTTAAATGAACTCACTTGCCACAAAAGGGATCATAGTTTGGCTGATGGCGTCAGGCGTAATTGGGTGGATCCCTGAGTCATTAGGACAATCTGATCTAGTGGAAACAGTCCTAGATGAGAAGTTAGGACGTGTGTCTGGGTTTTCAGTCTGCCAGAGTCAGAGGTGTGACCTTGTAGATTTCAGCTACTTCTATGGGACTTACTTTCCTCGTAGTGATGCAGATGGGCACAATATCATTTATTGAGTACCTCAGTGCTTACAGCTGCCCGAAAGACGGAATTATTGTCTACTTTTTTCCAATGAGATAATAGTGGTCCTAAGGGAAGAGTGAGTGACTTGCCCAAGGCTTCCTAGCGGAGAGGGGTGGAGCCAGGATGCCACGCAGGATCGCGGGGTGCCAGGGCTCCTGCCTCTTGTCCCAGTGCCGTGATGTCTTACCATCCACGGGGTCGAGCACTGCCGGGCTTGTAGGCCTCCCCGTGTTGAGTGAGATTGAACTGAGCCAACAGGTGGGAAAGCCCCTTGAAAATTAAAAACATTTGCAAATGTGAGGTGCAGGCCTGGCCCACTAGGAATGCAGTGGGTGTCTGAGAAATTTTGTAAAATGACGTACACTTGGCTACTCGGCTAGCAGGCCAAACCAGCTAGCATTTGAGTAATGGGTGACAGAGAGGACAGTGGGCTTGCCAACACCTGCCCCACGGGGTGTGGGGTCTCAGTGCAGCGGCAACCACAGATCTCTCCATGCTTTCCGAGGGACACGGCCAGCCTAAAACCACCTGGCCAGGCTGCAGGAATCTCGGGAACACCCTGCTGTATATGTGAGTGTGTGATTTTTAGAGCGTGAAAGCTCTTTCCCTCATGCCTTGGGTTTTTGTCATTGTGTATCCTGTTGCCCGAAGGTCCGTGGCAGGAAGCACTTCTTAAAGTAGTGTTTCCTGGCTCCAAGTTCATTGTTCAAAGGATCATTTCGTTTCTGACTTGACTTGGACTAAAAGAGTAAACCAGGAGGCCCATTCTGCCTCCTCTCTGCACATGAAACAGCCAGCTTGCCTCCTTCCTCGGTAACTCAAGGAAGGAGCCAGGCGGTGCGAGGTGCTCAGAGTGAAAGCTCACATTCTATATTAACCCAATAATTGTTGGTTAGAGTTTAGGGCATACAGTAGTCTTCCCACTAGATTTATAAGTGGCTTTGGTCTTCCTATAAAGTTACCTTTGCCATTCAGGCTACACCGTCCTTCCCACCCCCGATGCCCCGGACCGTGGGCACCTCCAGGGCAGACGGGAGACTCAGTCATCCACGTCCTGTATACACAGTGACTCGCACAGGCAGACTGGCCACCTGTTCTGGTTTTCCTGGGACTGAGGGGTTTCCCAAGATGTAAGACTTCCAGTTTTAAAACTGGGATGTGGAACTCTTAGTGCTGAAACTCGGAAAGTCCCAGGCAGGCCTGGAGGAGTTGGTCACCCTGACAGGGTGTGCTGTACCAATAACACATGGTGAGAGTGTTTGTCCGGGAGGATGGTGTGTCACCCCTCTGTATTTCAGTGAAAGATGAAACACTCAGAGAAGGGATCATGTTGAGTGGGTCCAAATTAACTTTTGGTGAGACAGAAAGGGAGAGAGAGAGAGGCTTTAACTGCTATTTTCCTTATTACTGGATTTAAACTTTCCCTCTGAACCCTTCCTCCACCCTGCCAACTACCTAGTATCAGCTAGTGTCAGCCAATCCATCCATCCATCCATCCATCCCTCAGCACTGACTGAGCTCCCTGCGGAAGACGCTGGGCCAGGGGCTGAAGACCATGGTTCTCACAGTGTGGTCCTGGACCAGTGGTACCTGCATCGTCTGGGGGCTTGCTGGAGATGCAGCACCTCAGACCCCACCCCTCACCTCCCAGTCAGTCTGCACGTTTGCACGATCCCTTGCATTTTCTTTTCTTTCCACTCTGCACGGATGGAGTCTAGGTTTCTTACAGCCCTCTCGTAAGTCCTACTGGTTTTCAGACCAGCTAAGGGGACTCATTTTCCCGGGGTTGAACTCTGAGACTGTGGTGCCCATTATGTGACTTGAACCCCTCGCTCCCCAGGGAGGGGTCCCCGAGCCTGCCCCTTTTCTTCTGCATCCCCTGCTAGGGGCATGGGTCCCCCCACATTGCTTCGCCTCCTTTCCTACCCGACCCCACCCCAGAACAGCTTTTCTGCCAGCCTCCAGGCTGCTCTCAGCAAGCGTTGCTCCGCACGTAGATGTGTGTCTGGTGTGTTTGGAGGTGGGGGACGTCCGCTCCGCGTCCTCCTCCCGCACCATCTTGGTCTCCCCAATTATTGCTGTTTTCTAAGATATCTTAATGCCTGGCAGAACATCCCACTTTACTCTTATTTTTGAAATTTTGCTTTCTGGCTATGGTTGTTAATTATTTTCCACTGAATTTTAAAATCAGCTTATCTAATTTAAATTAACCATCCTTTTCATGTTTTTATCATGAGTGTGTTGATGCTTTAGCTTCACTTAGAAAGTTATGCCACCTTGTGATACTCTTTCTGGACATTTACTTCAGTTTTCTTATTTAAGGTTTTTTTTTAGTTAAAGTTTATATATATATGTTTTTATTATAACAGAATAGTTATTGTGGGTAAAATATTCATTAAAATCTGTCCCCTAAGAGTACATCAAAAGTTTTAGACTGAATTGGATTCCCTTCCCTTTGTCATAATGATTACTACATCATTGCTGTAATGTCTGGTTTTTTTCTTTAAGTTTTAACCCGGCTATTAGGTTCCTCAGCAGCATTTCAAAAGTTTCTCCAAGTTTCTTCATATTCTTGAATTTTTCTTGTCAAGATGCTTCCGGATAGTGTATCTTTTATGTTGCCGTTGTGCTGTTGTATCTTCTCCAATATTACTCTTTAACTTAGAAGGCCGTTGCCCTGAATCCTCAGGGCATGTTTATATATTCCACTTCAAAGTAATAGTCCATTCAGTCACCTGCCCCTGAAAGGTTTTCATCAGGTTGTGTAAGTCCCCCTTTCTCAACGTGACACGTCTGGGGTGGGTAACTTTGCTTTTGCGCCCCCTCCCCCCTCTCAAGGGATGTGTGTCTCTGTTTGGTGACCTCAGGGCTCTTCTGATATCCCCTTCTGGGGAGATGCAGAGAGAATCTTGGCCCTCACCCACAACAAGGGGGCTTCCTGTCCATCAGCGGGATCATGGGCACCTCCTCCAGATGGGACCGTGTGCTGTGACACCAGTGTGATGGGGCCACACCTCATCTCACTGATGTCTGCGGTGGGCAGGGGAGTTTCTGTGGTTGAACTTTAGTGGCTGAATGGAGATCCCGATGGCATTTGGTGACGACGTCCGTCATTTCTGTATCATCACAGGGACTGGAACAAAGTATGTGTGTATCAACTCACAAAGCTGGGAGGGCTAAGGCTGTCATTTAAGGATGAGGGAAGTGAGGACCAGTGACCTCAGGGACAGTACTGCAGATGATCTGCTCTCAGTGGCAGAGCAAACTCCGCCCTGACTCTGGGCCCACTGCTCCTTCTCCCATCTTATAGCTGCTCTCTTACACTCGGCTTCTTGGGAAAAGAGTAAGTCGTGTAGAATTGGCTGTCACTGACAGTAGTTAAGAATCACGGGCAGAGAGAGTTTTCGGAGGTCCTCTATTTTACTCTGTCTCACTGCACTGGTGTGTCTGTTTTATTCTTCAGTATCTCCAGGATGCGTTACTCCTTCTCTGCCTTCTAGTCGCTGTTTCTCCCACCTTATTTAGTACCTTATGTATTTAACTTGGAGTCTTTTCCTGCAGTTTAAGCATGCTTTGTGTTTTGACTAAGGAGCCTCATATGTTGATTTCATTTTCTCTCTCTTGCGGGTAATGAATTTTTGTCTGCCCGTATGGCTGTGGGTCCCACCTGAAAACGCTACTTTTGTATAGGAGGGCTCTGGGCCACCATCCGAGGCTCCGGTTTGGAAGATGTGAGCCTGGTGTTCTTCGGATCTCAGCCGTGTGCCGTCAACGTCACCACAAGCCATTCACGAAGAATTCAATGCAAAGTTCCACCCAGGGTGAGTGGAACCTTTTGGCATCTCCTGTCTGGGTGGGTGACTGTTATTAACGTGTTGTGTAAAGTTCTCAGTGAATCATTTCTTAGAACTCAGTTAATGGACATGACCTGTTCATCAGGAGAATGTGCTTACTTTACTTATGTGGAAGCACTTCCGCTATGAAGTGAGGAGCTGGCTCCACCAATGGGGCTTATAATTAGCATCTGTCAATTTCTTTTAAAAGGAGATGAACCAGTCAGTTCCACTCTATACTCTTATTTTTCATTTTAAGAACTTTCATAGTATTAGTGCCACAGAATAGATTTATCTAGTGCTCCTTCTGAGTGTAGGTTTGCAAACATATCTCTTATAATCTCATTTCTTTCTCAAGCAAACAAATAACTAAGTTTTCATTAGCAATTCTGTTTTCTGGCATGGATGTGACTGGGGAGCTTAGAATCTTCCTCATGTCTGATTCCTATGGAACAGCTTCCTAGTTAGTCCCTGCTGCTTCCCTTTTTTTCTCAGAAACAAGTCCCTGGGCTTTCCTCTTCCTCTTCAGTTAGTGCTCAGACAGTGTAAGAGATTTGGGTCCAGGCCCTTCCCCGCTGCTGTGGGAGAACATCACTCTCACAGCTGAGGTTGGATTTCTATTCAGAGTTCACGTCAGCGTCAACAACATTTGTAACACATCTGGAGCCCGAAAGAAGGCTGTCTACTGAACGATAAAGATCTCTGGAGGAAGAATAGGTTTGGAATCACCTTTGATCTCTGGTTCCATTAAAAAAAATTTTTTTAATTGAAGTACAGTCAGTTTACAATGTTGTGTCAATTTCCAGTGTACAGCACAATGTTTCAGTCATACATGAATATACATGTGTTTGTTTTCATATTTTTTATCATAAGCTACTGCAAGATATCAAATATAGTTCCCTGTGTCTGGTTCCATTTTTTATCTCATCTGGTTATTCAAATATTATGAAATATTAGCTTTTGTGTATCAACTACATGCAATCCTGAGATATGGTTGTGTTGTCATTTGTTTATTTCCTGTTATTGGACATTTAGATAATTTATAGTTTCCAAAATTTCCTAGGTACAACAGTAGAGCTTTGATTATCCCAGTAACTGTATTTTGGGGTGTATTTATTTTTCTCAGGATAAATTAATCTAAATGCTGAAGTGTTTGGCATGTGGTATCCAGTTATCTGAAATTCCTTTGAAACTAATGTTCTCATCATCACCGTGCGAATGTCTGACTTCTGGTGCCTTGGTCAACATCGAGTTTTAGCATTTTAGTATATATTTACCATTTTAATGGGTAAAATTTGTAGTTGTTGGATTTCTTTTACTAGGAAGAATAAACATTAAGAAAGCTAACATTTAATTTTGAACAAAGTTTGCATTTTGAACATGCCAAATTCAAAAGGTAATAGTAAGACAACCACGCTCTTCTCTGTCCCACTGTCCTGTTGTTCAAGTCTTCCTTTCTGAAACGACCACTTTCAATTCCTTTGAATATAGTTACAGGACCAATTTTTGGCTAAGCCAATAAACTATATTGACATTATTAAACTATTTGAATGATGCTGGCAGAATATATTTTTTATAGTTTGTTTTGTTCTTAGAGTTTTTTATTTTTTATTAACATGTCTTGCTTATAATAAAAAAATCCTCTGTCTTTAAAAAAATTTCATTATATCAGTTGCTCTTTTTTTCTGGAAGCTCTCTGTTCTGTTTCCATCTAACCTGGTGTTTTCTAGGTTCACTGTATGGGTTTCAGCCTGGAACTTCCCTTGGTTGCTCTCCTGAGTAGACTCACTGTTTCTTGGTGTTTCTTTCTCTTTTGTTTGGGTTACTGTTTATTTCATGAGATCACAGCCTTAAGAAATATCCCAAGAAAGAAAATGTGGGGGGAAGGTGTTCTGAATACTTAAATGTCTGAAAGTATTCTCACCCGTGATGGATAGTTTAGCTAGATATAGATGTTTATTTCAAATTGCCATTTGTTTTTTTTACAGAACCAATTGGTGCGTTAATTGCAAATCATTCTTATTTACTCTTTAACCTGTTGGATGCTACACTTGCCTAGTCTAAGCACTTGTCACTCGGTGTATGTATGTGTGTCTGTGTGAGAGAGAGGGAGGGAGAAGGGGAGAGAAAGACTTGAAACAAGCAAATGCATTTTTTAAAAACAATTTTCTTGAAATTAACCTTTTAAACTGATTCTGTATGGACTTTGCTCAAGTAAGCCTTACTTACAGGGCTGTGATTTTAAAAATTAATTTTTCAGGGGAAGGATGGACCTATTGTGAGTGTGACTGTGATCAGAGGGGACCACTCTGTGGTTCTTCCCACGGCATTTACGTACGTCTCCTCTTTAAATCCAGTAATCACGTCTCTCAGCAGAAACAGAAGCAACGTAGCAGGTAAAATACATGGTGCTGCAGGATCTTTTCATTTCAGACCATTGATGCTATAAAAAGGGCAAACACTGGCCTCTTAATTTTACCAAAGACAGTGTTATATTTTGGATGGAAGTTATTTTTCTGAAAACTTGGATACTAATTTCCTCATCTTAGCCTTCATTGAATAAATCTCCTTATATCTATTTTTCCCTCTGAAAGACTGGGACCATTTCCATCATGAAAATGACATGGGAATTCAAAGGGAACCATGCAATAAATATTTATTTTGTACCTACTCTGTGACAATAATAACAGCCCGGACATATAATAGACATTAATCCTTGTCCTCAATTTATAGAATTATTAGTCTCAGTTTACAGATTAGGAAACTAAGGAACAGAGAGCAAGTAACTTGTCTAAGATGTTACCTGCAGTAAGTTACTGAGCAGGGATTTGAACTCAAGCAGTTGAGCTGCAGATTCCAAATGCCTAGCCACTTAGAGTTTATTGTGAAGTAGGATTTGGCCAGCAGGTCCTTTTGTAGCAGTTATTTGATGTGATTGGAGAATAGGATGTTCTGATTAACTAAGAATTCCTGTTCCTTGAGACATATACATACATACATATATATATATGGTGAATTCTTTAGCATCCAACTATATGACACGATTTAATCTTGCTTTGATGATTCAGCTGATGCAATAGAATGGAATTGTGACAATTTATTATCATGTCATACCATATCGATTTGGAAAAGTAGCAGGTAGCACTCCGTTCTGCTTAATCGGATGCCAGATGACAGAGTTGATGGCAGTCATGTCTAAGGGTTTATTGTTGCAAGACCATTACAGTTCCCAAAGAAGAAGACTGGACTTAGTGTTTTCGGCACTATTTTCATTTCCCTTTGCTCAGGAGTGCATAAATAAAGGGAGGTGTCCTTCAGCCTCTCAATATTGTTCAGCTCAGATAGTACAGAAGAAGAATTTGCTGCCTGAGGCGACCAAAGTGTATAAAATTCCTTAGTGGTATAGATTCTTCCCAACGAAGTAGGAAAGGGAGGAGGGAACGCCGTGTTCTATTCAGATTTCAGTGATTTTGGCTTTTAATAAAATTTCCCACCTATAATGAAAAGAATAAATACATTGCATCAGTGCCTCAGAGGCATCTAGGATTAGCTTGACAATTGACCAAGAGCCCAAGGAGCACATGTTATTGATATATACAACACGGCACATTATTTGCAGAATTTACACTTGCATTGAGATCTTTCTACAGGCAGAATAAAGAACATGTTATAAAATCCACAATGAGTAGATACCCTGTTGGGAAAAGCTATTCTGAAAGTTGGAGAGTTACATATCTCTATTCAGGAAATGATGATGTTGGTGATGACAGTAAAGCCAAGATGAAATCAAAGAAAGGGGAGGAGGGGCAGGGGAAAGAGGTGGAAGAATCTGATGGAAAGGACCATAATTAGTATGGTTTTTGTCATCAGCGCTGGATCTGAGTGAATCCCAACTCAACCACTCCTTGGACAAGATACTTAACTTCCTTTATCTTTAGTTTCTTTAATTATTAGGCGGGAATAATTCTTTCAAGGTTATTGGGAAAACTGGAGATGAAGTAGGGAAGAGTACCAAGCCCAGGAACTACCATGGAGGAAGCATGCAATAAATGCTTTGTTGAAGTCAGCGCCATCATTCTGGCAGACACTGAATGTTGTATGAATGGGCCAAAGATGGTCTCTGGATATTGCCTGTATGTTGTTTCCTTTTTTGCAGCAGGCTGAGGTTCATGAGCTCGAAAGTCCGTCAGTGCCAAATTCAAATTCTTACACACCCAATTGTTTCCCATATAAGCAGGTTTTTTTTTTTTAACGTTTTAGAACCTGTATCTGCCTTACACACCCTGCAAAACTGCATTTAACATCTAGCCATAGATAAGACTGACCTGGGGTCCATAAAGGACTCGCAAAGCCACTGCTGCACTACAGAGCTCCCCCACCCAGAAACTACCCACCGGGCTGCTGAGTGACACCTATGGGAGGAACCTATAAGCTCCCTCTCTGATCTCCCTCTTCCCCAAGAGCTCCTTTGCCTTCCTCTTCTGGGTTGTGGTCTCCTATTGTAGCCTCTGGAAGGTCTCCTGCGGGGAGATTCCCCGCTCTGTGGAGCCTGTCGAAGCACCACCATGCACAGCTCATTCTGTGCTGCTGCCACCTTGTGGTCACATCTTTTCCTTGGTCAACCCCGAAACCTCCCGACACACAACAGTGAGATTTCAGACTTCACAGTAGAAGTGAGGCTGGGAAGACAAGGAGTAAGGAGGCTGTGGAACAAGGAAGAAAATGAAGCTAACTGAGGCCTTTTGAGCGCTGTACTACCCGCGAGGCTGTCCTAGGACATCTAACTTAATCCTTACCACAAACCCCATGGAGCGGGTTTTGCTACTTAACACCTTACTGATGAAAAATCCAAGGCTTTGAGAGCCCAGGATGAGTTGCCCAAAGTCACACTGGTAGTTAAACAGCAGAGCGAGGGATTGAATGTAGCTTCACAGTCCTCCTAACGTGCCAGAATCCCTCTTCAAGTTTTCTTTTTCAAGCAACCTCTTTCTCCTCCTCCTCTAATTGGCTTGTGTCATCCTGGAGATGCCAGCTTGGTCCTAGTTCTCAAACATTTGTGTCTAAGAGAGCTTTGGAGTTGCTTTAGCCCAAGCTGCGTCTCTGTGGGCACCCTGAGACCCAGGACAGCAAGTATATTTATCACCACTCCTGCTGTGGCAGATTTGATTTCTGGCTCTCATTAGGACTCAGGTTGTCTATGGACTGGATTCCCTCTTTCCTCTCTCTCCAGTCGATCTTACAGATTGGAGGAAGAGCTTTAGTCATATCCTTTTGTTGCTTGGAAGCCTTTGGAGGTCTCCACTGTCCATTGAATTGAGCACAGACTCCCCAGGATCGGGACCGGCTTTCTTCCTCTTCAACCACAGAACCACCAACAACTCGGTCTCTTCCCATAGAATCCGTACCTGTGTCCACATGCATCTGGTCTTCCAGAAAGCTACCCAGTTCCCTTTCCTCCTCTCCAAGCCACTGGGTGATTAAATGAGAAAGTGCTACAAAAAGCAAGGCTTGGGTACAACTGTGAAGTTTTTTAGAATCAGATTATAAATCCCCTATCTCTTTTATTTCCTTTTGGGATTGATCTTTAAAATTGAATTTCAAGCAGCAACTTGCTCATAGGGCTATTTTGATATGCAGAAGGTGGCTCTGATTTGAACAACCCCACTGCTTAATTCCCACCTCTTTCTGGTTTGTCTTGTACTGGGGCTTTGGGGCACGTATTCTACTACCTTTGAGATCTCTCTGAGGGCAGGATCTGTGTCTAACTTATCTTGTGCCCCTTGTGCTGTCTTCCTCTTGGTACTCAATAAATATTTAAGGTAAGTGAATTGAGTTTAAGTGTCCATAATATACATGGCATTTTAGTAGAGTTGCTAGAGGCACTGAGTTGTAAGACTGGGCTCAGGCCTTCACGTTACCATGAGTTAGCTCTGGAGTCTTGGCTACTGAGCCTTAGTTTCCTCAAAAGCAAAATGCCAGTCCTGCTAAATGCCCTGTATGTGCTATCAGGATAGTGTGAGGGTCAAATGGGGTAACACGTGTGACAGGGCTCTGTGAACTGAGCTGCTCTGTCCACGTCCAGCCTTGCTCTGGGGCTCAGTGCATTCTGAGGACAGAGCTTTGGACTTGTTTCTCCCTTTCTGCTGTGACATTTAACTTATTTATTTATTATTGAAGTAGACTTGATTTACAGTGTTGTGTTAATTTCTGGTGTACAGCACAGTGATTCAGTTACACATTTATATATTCCTTTTCATATTCTTTTTCATTATAGGTTATTATAAGATACTGAATATAGTTCCCAGTGCTATACAGTTGGCTCTTATTGTTTATCTATTTTAAATATAGTAGTTTGTATCTGCAAATCCAGAACTCCCAATTTATCCCTTCTCACCTCCTTCCCCCCTGGTAAACATAAGTTTGTTTTCTATGTCTGTGAGTCTGTTTCTGTTTTGTAAATAAGTTTGTTTGTGCTTTTTATTTTAGATTCCACATATAAGTGATATCATATAGTATTTTTCTTTCTCTTTCTGGCTTACTTCACTTAGTATGACGATCTCTGGGTCCATCCATGTTGTTGCAAATGTCATTATTTTGTTCTTTTTTGTGGCTGAGTAGTATTCCACTGTATAGATATACCACAGCTTCTTTATCCAGTCATCTGTTGATGGACATGGAAGCAGACCTTTAGACATTTATCTTCAGAAAAGTGGAGGCTGAAAACAGAAGACATAGGGGCCGTTGGCTGGTTATGAAGACTGACATCAGCCCTGCAAACTTGATTTGCTTTTATGTGAGATAAGTTAGTGCCCCTTGAGCACAACTCTCCTTACAGTTCTGCTTCCTGTGCCCTTGAGGTTATAGGCTGTAGCTCCATTCAGAGTTGTTATGTTTCCTGAAAAAAAATTAGGTTGGAATTAAAATTCTTAATTAGAGTATCATGCACAGGGCTGATGCCACATTTAATCCTGAAAGATAATCTTAGACTTGAATAAATGGTTGAGGCCACAAATCCACAGCACAGAGGCTAATGGATTTTTTCAACACAGGAGGTGAGACCCTTTCCATTGGAATGACGCTGCCTGTGAACCACACGGATTTGGATGCGGAAGTCCACATCGGGGATACCAGGACTCCAGTTCGAGAGCAGACGGCCCAAGGCCTGGAGGTGGTGCTGCCCCCGCTGCCCGCCGGGCTCCACAGAGTCTCAGTCTCCATCAGTGGGGTCCACATTCGCGCACCAGGGTGAGGTGGACCTTTACCATTAATTTTAGGTCTGTTTGACAGCTCGGTGATTGAGTTGAGGAACTCTAGTTTTGAGTTAGGACCTTACTTTTTTCTTCTTCTTCTGACTTTAAAGGAGAAATACATAAGAACCCTAAAATTTGAACAGATCTTAAGATCCTACAGGACAGTTCACTCTCAACCAGTCCAGGCAAAGTTTTTGGCTTACCAATCAGGGAAAGGAGACCTTTCTGAAACTATGATGTTATGTCTCTTGGTTAGGGTGGGCTGGGGTGGGCACCCATCTGTGAGGAGGAAGAGTCTGGGCTTAATAAGAGTCTGTGATTTAAATAAGACCTTTAATAATATTGTGTCTTGAGCTTTGAATGAATGGCTTCTATCACTGCACAAGTCATGCTCAATCCTCTTTGCCCTGAAGTCTCTCTGCCCTGTATTTCTCTGGGAGCTCCCTCTCTTCCTTCTGGGAAGTAGCTGAACTCTGTGAGACTGACACCACCTGTGATATTGTCCCAGGAAAATGTCCCACAGCCTCCGTTCTCCACGGTTTCCCCTCTTCTCTGGTGGGCAGTGCCCTTCACACGTGCTCTCCATCACACCCCCTTTCTCTCTTCATCTCATCCCAACACAGACATCCCTGCTGTCTTGTGCCCTCTTTCCTCTTTTTCTAACTCTCAGCTGTTCCATGACAATTTCTCCATTTTCTGTAGGGTTGATCTTCACATCCAGTACCTCACAGAAGTCTTCAGCATCCAGCCTTGCTGTGGGTCCCTCCTGGGTGAGTGGCTCTGATGTGACTAGAATCATTTATCCAGCAAATATACTCCCTAATTATTCAGAGTTTGTTCCTGGATTAATTAGCTGGTGAGACCAGAGACAGGGTCGCAGGGAGAGGCACTTTCCCCGGCCCTGGGAACTGAGTGGTGTACTTTGTAGGATGTGAAAACTCAGGATTCCTTGGGCCAGTAAGTTCAGGAAATTTAAGACTTTTTATGGAAAGGAGATGTGCCTGGTTTCTTTTTTTCTCCTAATGGAAGGAGGCTGAAACATCTAAAAAGTGGCACATCTTGAGTGCCTATAATCAAAGTACTTTGCTGTACCCCTGAAACTAACACAATGTTGTAAGTCAACTCTACTGCAATTAAAAAAAACCCAGCAGAAAACAAGGGAGGACCTCCCTGCCTTAGGCTTTTAGACATCGTGTGTGCAGGGAGAGGAAGGGTCCTCTGCTGCCTTCACTTTCTCCAGGGATGTGGATGGAAGACCAGACGTAGTCAGACACACAAATGCCAACGTGGGAGGTGTCAGGACAAGACAAACAGAGGCATCTAGAAAACTCTTCATTTTCAGAAAAAACGAAAAAGCTGTATATTTGCCTGTGGTAGTCATCGTGATCATGTGTGGGCTAGCACGCTGTCCCCTTTGAGCACAGTACGGTCCTTTTTAAAGGTGCTTGCCTAGACCACAGATTTGGCCATGACGAGGGGTTCGTTGCTCCAGTCCCTGTCCTGAAGACGGGATTTGATTGTTCCTCAGCTGGAAAGGGAGCGTCTTCTATGAATATAGTGGCAAAGTCGCAAGTGTGTCTCAGTGTTTCATTGGCTCTTGATTTGTCACACACACACATGTCTCCATAGTACATGAAATACCGCAGTATTATACAGAATAATATGGAAGAGAAGTAGAAAGCTTCAACACAGTTGACTTTTCCAGTGTGTAAGTTGAATATATATAGACAAATATGTATATATTCTACATAATAACTTACAGAATAATATGGAATTATATGGTAGATAATACAGCATGACAAGAAGACTAAAGAATGATTTTTCATTCATGTATAAACTGTCTATATATGTATATATGAAACATACATGTTCTCTTTCTACATAATAACATGGAGAATGACATAGACTAACATGCAAGATAATACAGCAGATGGTGAGGACACTTCGAGAAATTTGATTTTTGACACCCAGTGAGTGTCAGGGGAACTGCACCCTTTTCTCGAGAGAAGAGACGACTCCTGTCATGGACGCCTTGACGATTAACGGCAGTGGGTCTCTGACCATGGTGCTGATTAGGGGCCCGCGGAAATTAGAAGGGGTGGCTACTGGGATCTGTAAATATACATGAAAATTTTAATTAATTAAATTAAATATTATAAACATTCTCTTATATAGCAACTTATATTATTTTACTGTCATGTGACTTTCAGCCTATCTGACTCGTGTCAGAATGATCACAAATTTAACATTAGTGGGGTGAGGCGAGACAATTCCACTCACACCCCACCGTTCACTTATATGCGGGGGCTTACATAAGGGCTGTGACTTCTAGGTCTGCAACATCAGCTTTTAAGTTTTGTTTTCAATATTCCTGCTTTAGGTGGAACCATCCTCAGCCTCTCGGGAGTAGGGTTCAGCCGGGACCCAGCTCTGGTTTGGGTGCTTGTGGGCAATCGGTCCTGTGACATTGTGAACTCCACAGAGATGAACATCTTGTGTGAGACCCCGCCAGCCCCGCTGCTGCCTGGTGCCCCAGCCCCTGTGGAGGTCTGGGCTGGCAGTCAGTCCTCCCCCAGCGGACCTCTGCCAAGCCTGGTGGGGGAGGGCTTCACTTTCATGTACGAAGCGGCAGCAACACCAGTGGTCACTGCCACGCGAGGAGAAATCACGAACCACAGCCTGAGGCTCTCTGTGGAGGGACGTAATCTCTCCAATTCGGTAGCCCTCCTGGGTGGCTTGAGCTGTGATCTTGAGACCCAGTCTTCCGGGACCCACATGATCCTGTCTGGGTGCGACTTTCCGCTTCCCAGTTTGGAGGCGGGCATCTATCCTCTCCGAGTCCGTCAGAAGCAGATGGGGTTTGCTAACATGTCTGCGGTGCCCCAGCAATTTGTGGTGACACCTCGGATCACGGCCGTCTTCCCCACGCGTGGATCTGCTTGTGGAGGGACAGTGGTCACAGTGAGGGGCTTGGTTCTCAACTCCAGCAGGAGGTCAGTTCAGGTTGACCTTTCAGGACCTTTCATTTGTGCGATGTTGAGTCTGGGGGACCAGGCAGTCATCTGCCGGGTTGCCCTGGTGGGTGACTCCTTGCCTGGGGCTTCCTTCACCCTGAAAGTCACCGTTCTGGTTAATGGGCTACCCAGCGAGTGTCAGGGGAACTGCACCCTTTTCTTGAGAGAAGAGATGACTCCTGTCGTGGACGCCTTGACCATCAACAGCAGTGGGTCTCTGACCATGGTGCTGATTAGGGGCCAGCGGTTAAGCACTGCGGCTGATGCCCCAGTGGTGCTGGTAGATGATTGCCTCCCTTGCTTTGTAACTTTCTTTAATATGAGCCACGTGACATGCTGGATAAAGGACTTGGCTCCAGGACCTCACTACCTATCAGTTTTTCATGCAAGATACGGTTATGCTTGTTTTGGTAACGTTTCCAGAGACTTCCATGTTTTACCTCAAGTGTTTCACTATTTCCCAAAGAACTTCAGCATCCACGGTGGAAGCCTCCTGACCATGGAGGGCTCAGCCCTGAAGGGACGGAACACCACGTTGGTCTATGTCGGCCAGCAGGCCTGCCTGACGGTGAACCTTGGCTCTGAGGTCCTCCGGTGCATGGTCCCTGCAGGGAATGGATCTGTGGCCCTGGACGTAGAGGTGGATGGACTTTCATACCAGATGGGCATCATTGGTTACAGTGATGCCTTCACCCCCGAATTGCTCTCTGTTTCTCAGACTGATGACATCTTAACCTTTTCGGTGGCCCAGATCTCAGAAGCTGCGAACGTTGACATTTTTATCGGGATGTCACCCTGCGTGGGTGTCTCTGGCAACCAGACCGTTCTCCAGTGTGTGGTCCCGTCCCTTCCCGCCGGGAGGTACCAAGTCCAGGGTTACGACCGCACGAGAGGGTGGGCCTCATCTGACCTGGTGTTCACATCCAGAGTTACCGTGACAGCCGTGACCGAGAACTTCGGTAAGTCAAGCAGATAGGGCAGAGAGCTTTCTTGGAGTAAGCGGATTAATAGCTGCTGTTACTACTCTACGAGGTAGGAAATTGACATCAGTCTGAAAGACAGAAGGAGAGAGAAGCTGGTTGGCCTCTTCGGTTCCAGTTTCCTCCTAAACTTGTGTTTGCTGTTCTGTTCCACGGGTGAGGCCTTGCTTTTTATCAAGGAGATGGTGCCTGTTCCCTAAGTGTTTGATTGTATTTTAATTTGACGCATTAACCCGCTTTAATTTGTGTTTTAAATCAAATAATACCGTTTGTAGGAGCTCATAATTTGATCATTTAAGTGGAACAGAAATGCCTTCATCTATTTTCAGGCCTGTATGCCAATGTGAAGTACTTCCGACTTATTAAATATGATTAATTGTTATCATTTTGTAATGTTTCACAGATGAATTCATATTGCACCAGTAATAGGCCAATTGCATAGTACGACGGCATTGGTTGAACTTTTTCTCCTTTTGGATATGTGGAAACTTGCCTTGCCTTTTCTTCCAAGGATGGTTTGGGTTTCTTTCCCTTCATGTCTTACTGCACTTGAGATAGCTCCCATGTGATTGTGCTGCAGAAAATTTAGAGGAAATTATGGGAACAGGGTCTTAGATTGATGAAGTATGAATGAAGCCTTTTCTTGGAACGAATGTGTCCAGCTTCAGTGGGTGGGATGCTCTGGGGATCGGGGTTTGGTCCTGAGTCTGTCACTGTCCTTGGTGGGTAACTTTTTTAAACCTCAGCTTTGTTATGGGATAAAGCATTTTGGGCTGGATGGCCCCTGGGTCACCTTTCTACTCTCTAAGAATCCATGATTTTTATGATGAGAGAGCAGACGGTTTGTCTGGTGGCTGGGTACGTACCACCCAGAGTTGCCATGAAGGCAGTGGAAGCTGGGGCCCTGTCTCAGTGTGGACTAGAGGTTTCCGCACGTCTGAGAGTCCAGCTGATGTTTTCCTTTGCTGGTTCTCAGACTGAAGCAAAACATGTCTGTTAAGAATTGGCATGATCTTACACATCAGACAGATACACTTCCTGCCCTGCAGGTGGGAGCGTTAACTGTTGCAACATTATTTTGGAGAGAGATTTGGCGATATCTATCAAAACTAAAAATTTAATTTTCTTTTGACCCAGCAATTCCACTACTGAGAATTTGCAACAGTTACACGAGTGCATAGTTCATTGCAGCATCATTAACTATCGAAATTCTGGAAGTCTCAATCAACAGGAAAATTGCTAAATAAATTATGGCATAATCATAGAATGGAATCCTCAGTAGCTATTAAAATGATGAGCTAGATCTCGAGATACAGACCTGGAAAAATGTTTATGCTATGCTTCTAATTAAAAAAACAAATTGTAGAATAATCTATAGAGAATGATTTCAAAAAATCTATATGCTTAGAAGATTTTGGAGGGATTCACAAGGAACTCTACATGTGGCTACTTCTGGGGAGTGAAATAGATCGTTAGGGAAGTTTTCCTTTCATTTTATACTCCTCTGTATAAAGAGTTTAAGAGCTATAAATAAGCACTACTTTTCTACATAAACATTATTGCTTTTTTTTTTATAGGTTGTTGAAGGTGACTGAGGTTTGACAGAACTGGGGCTCCAGGCTTTGGAGACCTGAGCTTAGGGAGAAGAAATTGAGGAAAGCAGGGCTCTAAAGCCAGCTGTGCAGACTCTGTGGAGAGTGTAGAAAGAACGATGGGTGGCAGGAGAGCAGGGGCTTGGATTTTGAGTAGAGAAAGTGAGATTTGCCTCTAGGATCGTGAACTCGTAACTTTGTCTTTAAAGGCTGCCTGGGTGGAAGGCTCGTGCATGTGTTCGGAGCAGGATTTTCTCCCGGGAACATCTCAGCTGCCGTGTGTGGTGCTGCCTGCCAAGTCTTGGCTAACGCGACCGTGTCTGCCTTCAGCTGCTTGGTTCCGCCTCTGAATGGTCAGTAAAAGTGCTGTATTCACTTTTTTTTAAAAAAAATTGAAGTAGGGTTGATTTACAATGTTGTGTTAATTTCTGTTGCACAGTGTAGTCATTCAGTTACAGACATACATATATATTCCTTTTCCTATTCTTTTTCATTATAGGTTATTACAAGGTATTGAATATAGTTCCCTGTGCTGTGCAGTAGGACATTGTTATTTATCTATTTTATCATATTTGGTCTTTTTAGAGTGTATACAAAAATGATATTCTTTGGTTAACTCCATTTTTTGGTAATTAGTGCTATATTGACCCATAATTTTTCTGTGTGTTCCCGGGGGGGAAAAATATTCTCTATTCTCCATCTAAAATGGTAGTTAGAATTGGGGACCACCTATTAAAATGGTTCATAATAGGTTTTGTCCTATTAATGACAACAAAAAATTTATCACCTAGGTTTTTTTTTTTAAAATTGAAATATAATTGATTTGCGATGTTGTGTTAGTTTCTGGTGTAGAGCAAAGTGATTCAGTTATACATACATGTATTCTTTTTCATATTCTATATTATTATGAGTTATTACAAGATATTGAATGTAGTTCCTATTCTAAACAGTAGGACTTTGTTCTTTATATATTTTATATATAGTAGTATTGGATACAGAAGTTGTGGTACACACACACACACACACACACACACACACACACTGGAATACTACTCAGCCATAAAAAAGGATGAAATAATGCCATTTGCAGCAACATGGATGGACACAGAGATGATCATACTAAGTGAAGTAAGTCAGACAGAGAAAGATAAATATATGATATCACCTCTATGTGGAATCTGAAAGACTGGCACATGTCACCTGTGTTCTTGACTGTGGTCATGTGATGATGGAGAAGGCAGTTCTGAGTTGTGAATACTAGTTTCAGTGACAGCCGAGGCTGTCATCATGGAGAAAACAATCTCTTGGTCTCCTGAGGTGGGGCTGCTGGAAACATCTGCCTACTGGAGGTTCTAGTGAAGGGATTGGATCATCAAGCTGGGGATCTCTTGAACATTGACTTAGTGTGTGTGGGTCTTGAATCTTATTATAGGGAAAAGGGCCGTCATTAACATAATCCTCTTATTTTGTAATGTCCAGGTGATACCTGAACCCTTACTCAGTAAAACGCCATCTCTCCTTGCTTTAAGCTTCGTAGCCATCATGTGAATTGTGGCAGGGGAAGCCATGCCTTTGTGGGGTGGAGGGTTTAGAATGGAAGGCACAAAGCTTTGATATTTGATTTTGATTTGGGGCTGACAACACATGATAATTACCCACTGAGCTTTAGGAAAAAAATGTCTCAGGGATGAAATTGCCATTATCACTGCAGGATCGGCTAAGCTAGGTGATTATCTTGTTTGGATAATCACAGATCTTGTCCTGTGCACTTAAAAACCCACTTGCACACATGTTTTCTGTGTAATGCTTTAAATTATATTCCTAATTTATGCATCTGCAACTTGAATATGGGTGAATGATTCACAGTGATAAAAGTACCACTTCATCTGAGCTTGGACAAAATCCCACGATGGAGAATACTATTGTGATGACAGCTTACACTGGATTGTCTTAAGACCAGGAGAAGGTGGTGGTGGAGGGGAGGAGGAGGAGGAGGAAGAGGAGAGGAGAGGAGAAACAATTCTTGTTTAAAATACTAGAGTTTCCTATTATCATCGTGTATATAAGCAGAACATTATAGAAGAGAGATCTATTCTACTTACAATTCAACAATAGGAAACTTAGGATATGGTAGAAAATGTAAGTTTAAGATGTCCATTTCATTCTCTTCTGCCTCCTGTGCATAGAACAGTCCTGGCTTAGGGTACGTGCAAAATTGATGTCTGATAAAAGAATAAGGAAGGGAATTGGAACATAGTGGAAGCATAAAACCAAGACTCCACATTTCTAGATCCTAATATTTAACAAATACTGCTATTTTTTTTTCAGGCTTTCACATATACACTGTTTAAATGAATCAACTTTTTAAAACCCCTAGGTATCATTTCAAGACATCTAGTTTCAACCAGAAGTATAAAATAAAAATCAGTGAAGTTACAGGGTCAGGCATATTGTGTTACTGGAAGTTTTATAATTCATAGGAGAGGAATCAAATACATTATCATGTTTTAAGAGATTTGATTAAATTTAGAAAAAGACCCCTCAAAATTTCTCGATTTTTAAGAGGGAAACTTGAGTGGGAAGCTGTAACTCTTAGGATTGCCACTAGGTGTCAGCAAACAGTCACTGATTGTGCAAGGGCTGCTCATTGACTCTCGGGAAATGGATAATTTGACTTGTTTTCCTCTTTCATTCAAAAACATGTCTTTAAAAAGACTTTTAAATGCAGTGTCTAAAGATAGGGAAGAATCAGTGAAACCCAACTCCACTGGTTTCTTACTTGAGACCTAGGATGGGTTTGGGAGTTCTATCAACTCCTGAAGTTGGGTAAAATATTTTGAGTATATGATTGCGTATTTTTTTTTTTTCTAGGAGCGAGGTATATAATGGACATCAAGTGGTCAAAGGAGTGTGTCTCAGGAATTATTAAGAGCCACTAACAATTCCCCTCCTTTCAGATAGAATTGCATATAGCTGATTTAGTTAAGAATCTGTTATATTTTAAACAGGTTTTTCAGCGGGAGCTTTCACAGCAGCAGCTCCTACGAGTGTTTCCCTGTTGCCCTTCTCAGAGAAACCCATCCTTTTACCTAGCCCATGCTCCCTGCTCTACTCTTTTCAGCCTTAATCAGGTGGCAGCCCTCGGGAAAACCAAGTAATTTCAGTCCTTCTAACACAGTGATTCTCAGTGATATTATTGTTGAGAATTGTTATTGAGATTTATTGAAAAAAATATTATTATTATTACTGGAGCCGCAACAGCAGCCAGCACCTGGGAGTTTGATTGAAATGCAAATTCTTGGGACCTACTGAATCAGAAATTTTCCACCAAGTAAACAGTTTGGAATTTATCTTCTGAGCTTCTAGAGTATCATCGGCAAAAACACGGAATCACTTTGCTGTGCACCTGAAACTGATATAATATGGTAAATCAATGCCACTTCCAGAAAATTGAAAAAGGTGGAGCACTAAAAAAGTCCTTTTGCTGCTTTTGGTCACATTTATTTTTATCCCCCCCCCCCCCCCCATAGTACTTCTAACAAAAGAAGAATTTTACTTTCTCATGTGATGGGTTGTGAATGTATCTTGTCTGTGAAATGAATACTCTGTATTTGTTTAACATCAGCGAGATCTTTGATCTGTTGGCTGCTTGCATTTTTATCTTGAATTTTACCACAGAACTTCTTCATGGAAACTTTAACTTTTCCACGAGGCATGAAAAGCTAAAGTGATTAAGGTCACATAGCTATTTAATGGCAGAACCTCGAGTAAAATCCGTGGATTCGGATCCCCAGCCCTGGGTACATTTCATAATGCACCTTGTCAGTTTGCATCCACCTACTCATCCATAATGAGTTCATTATTTTATAGATGTTAAGCCTGTTTTTATTTGCCCTAGGGCTTACTAACTGGAAAGTTCTCCTGTTTCCTCCCCTCATATGAGGGTCTGCCAGCCATTTTAATTGCTGTCATTCATTAAGAACGCAGTCACAGAGAGCCTGCGATGCGTCGGTGCTCTGGACTGGAACAGCAACAGTCATACCATTTGTGGTGATGGGACAACAGTAAACCATCCCCCATGGGCTTGGCTCCCTCACCCCTTGCCGCACACAGCCCTGTGATACAGGCAAGCATCTCAGGTTCAGGTCCATGGTCCTTGATAACACGTGTTGCATACCTGCGTGGACAGGCTAGCTGCAGAGGTGGAAGGCTAGAGAAAGTTTTTCTTTTCTCTTTTATTAAAGTTTGCAGGCAGAGCTGCTCCAAAACCATCATACGGAGAGGCTTGTTTACAGAAGTCTAATAACCATTAGAGATTATTGCCAGCTTGCCTTGTTGGTGCTTTTTACGTTGTGTTCTCGTGACCCGGAAGGAAAGGGCCTCAGGGTCAGAGGGCTTCCCAACACTGCTTTTCTTCTTTATGAAATGTGAATAGCCATAACTATGTGAGAATCCAGAACTTCTGTTACTCAAGAGATCCCATGAAGAGAATGAACAGTCTGGCCACAAACCTAGAGAAGGGATTGGTAAGCATATAACCTCTGTGGGATTAGTACCCAGTATATAGAAAGAACACAATTCAATAAGATAAAGACAAACCTTCCAACAGAAATAAGGGCAGATGGCAGAAATGGGAATTTCATAGAGGAGAAAACATGGGTTATGATGAAACATATCAGAAACTGTTCAACCTAAGAAGTTATGATGAGAATGCAAATTAAGGCCACAAGAGATGCCACTGTATACTTATCGGACTGGCCAAAATTCGGAGTCTGATAATCCCAAGTGCTGGCAACTATGTGGCATCCTGGGAACTCATCAACGCAGCTGGTAGGAAAGTAAAATGACACAACCCCTTTGCAGACAGTGTGGTACCGCCTTGTAAAGTTGAACTTGCACCTGTCCCGTGAATGGTTTTCTTGGAGGCGTACACCCTGGAGAAAATTCTGTACGTGTTTGTAGTAGCAAAACCTGGGAGATGCCCGGCTGTCCATTGGTACAAGGACAGGTACATCTCATAGCGCCTTCCCAGAATGTGGTGGCGAACGCGGTGACAGTGTTGGAACAACAGGAATGTATGGTAACATGAGCAAACCTAGGGAACATCATACTGAACAAAAAAAAAAAAAAAAGGTCCAAGAAGATGATGTCATGTCTTCAATTTCATAAAGTTCAAAAAGAAGTAAAGCCCAGCAACCTCCTAGTTAGGATGCAGACTCACGTGAGAAGACAATTTAAAGAAGGCAAGTGGTTGCTTCTGCGAATGAGGAAGGGGCTGGACCTGGCAAGGAGCACACAGGCATGAGAGCGTCACGGCCGTGTTAGGACTTATGTTGGCTGATATGCTCCCGTGAGTTTTTCTTAGTCTGATAGTTCATATTTTATAAAAAATGACATATTCTTTTGTATGTATTATGGATACATAATACATTTTAAAAATGTTTAAATTTTTAAAGATTGAAGTATAGTTGATTTACAATGTTGTGTTAATTTCTGGTGCCCAGCACAGTGATTCACCTACACACATATATATATTCCTTTTCAAATTCTTTTCCATTATAGGCCATTACAATGTATTGAATATAGTTCCCTGTGCTGAACAGTAGGACCTTGTTGTTTATCATAATACATTTTTAAGAAGAGTAGATGATAACTTTATTTTCCTGTTGTTCAAGGGACAACACATGGACTTTGTTTATGTAATGTCAGGCCTTCGGTTCTTTCTGTGGTTATTACCTAACCCAATGGTGACCATTTCCTGCAGTGTCCTTGGCTTTCCTGTGTGGCCTGAGGCATGAGGAGGAGACCTGCGAGGCCTCCAGCTCCAGCTATGTGCAGTGTGATTTGACCGTCGCTGTGGGAACAGAGAGGCTGCCTGGGTCCTGGCCTTACTTCTACGTTTGTGAAGAGAGTACCCATTGCTTCTTTGCACAAGATCCTTGGACAGAGTCAGCCTTTCCATTGTTCTCAGGCCTCTTGATCAGGTAACCCTGTTCCCTCCCTCCCTGAACTTCCCCATGAACGAATGCATGGCCAGGGGACTGATGGAGCCCTCGGACCCGGCCCTGGGGCCGGCACTCTGGTTGGAGGACTGAGGACTGTTCCATTGTGGAGCCCAGCCAGCCTGCATATCAAAGCGTCTCCTGCCTTTTCAAGTGTTCAAGGGAACATCTGAAAAATCTGCCCAGTAAACAGCCCGCTTTGTTCTTGCTTAGATTTTAATATTTATCTTCCGATCCAAAGCAACATCTGGTGAATGCCAATGGGGAAAAAGATTAGACATTATGAAAAACAGAAGGCTCTTTTCCCCTTTCCTTTTTCTTTTCTCTCCAAACAGATTCACAAGTATGAAAAAAAGTCACAGAGAAATCTAGCAGATTGTATAATGTTTATTCAAAAGAAGCGGGGGGGATGCACAGGCGGAATTAATGCAGATCAAGGATTTAGAAGCCATAAGCTTATAAGGGTTTTTTTGAACTTAAAAAAACAAATAAATACCGCAACTTTCCAGGTAAAATCCCCTTTTTGAAACATATTTTTAAAAAAGCGTGACCGTGTCGGTCACTCTGGATGGACTGTGTTTCCACAGGCAGTTAGTTCCTTTTCTGTGAAGTGTGTTATTTCAGTGCTGAACGTCGCCCTGCGTCCTGCTTTGTTTCTTATCTAGATAGAGTGCTTACGTCTGATTGTTTAATGAAGGCCTATTTTTCCCATTAAGAAATAAAATAGAACCAGACCGACTCCCCATAGTGACAGTGAGAACCAGCCCTTCTCACGGCAGTCCATCTTCGTGATGTCCTGAGACAGCCTGGGTTTCCTGTGAGTTTGCCACCTGAGCAAATGTTATGTTATGTTCAGTCAGAGGAAAAGGGGACCTCCTTGGTGACTGTTTGCTGGGAAAGCGTGGAGAACCCCGCTTGGGTCTCAGAGGACGTGGGGGACTGGAGGCTGTGCTCCTGGGAGACCAGATCTCAGAGCTCACGAGTGCTGGGGACCAAGGACATGTCAGCCATTCGTGGCTGCCCGGAACTGAACGACTTTATCTCGGCCCCCAAACTATCCTTTGGAGTTCTGTGCCCTTCACTTCAGGGGGTGGCTGAGGGCAACTGAGCTCAGGTCCCATTAAAAGTTACGCCCTTTATATGTATGTATAGGCACGACTGGGACATTGTGCTGTACACCAGAAATTAACACATTGTAACTGATAGTGTTGCCATTAAAAAAAAAAGTTATGCCCTTTATGTATGGATCTCAATCAGCAATATACACCAATAACCTTACAACCCTCCCTGCTCTGTGATCCAGCAATTTCACTTCCAGGATTTTAAGAAAGCACTTAGAAATACGTGATATTTATGAAAAATTGTAGTCTTTGATGTTTTGGGTATAATAACAGAAAATGTTGAAAAGAAACAAGCGTTTAGTAATAGAAATGCATCCAAGTGACACTAGATGGAAAAACTTTGAAAACTCGATGTAGAGTCTTTAACCAAAGAGGGAGATATTTACAATACATTGAGGAGTAAAAAGTGCAGGTCATGAAGTCGTGCATTAGTGTGATCCTAATGGTGTTTATAACACACGTTTGGACACACCTGTAACAGGTGGTTGGGAAAAAGGCTGGAAGGATGATTTTTAAAACTCTGATAGTGCCTATCCCTGGTGGAGGGGCTGAAGCACTGATCATATTTGTTTTCATTATTGAGTTTGTGTGTAATTTTTTCAGTGAACATATACTAATTTAATAACCAGAAAACACATTAAAAATTATACAGGGGGCATTAGGAAAATCATGTGCTGAATGGCTTACCTTGGTTCCTCTTAAGATTATACTTGTGAACCCAGAGAACTACTTTCCAGGCTCTTTGCAAGGGACCCATTTCCATTAAATGCTCTGACCCCCTGCCAGCCACCACCACTATGGACTTGATGTCATTTGACAAAAGTGGATATTTATATCCATGGTAAAAATATGCCCACTTTGTCCATCTGTCCATCCATCCTACCATCCACCCATCAATCCACCCATCCATCCATCCACCATCCATCCATCCACCATCCATCCACCATCCATCCATCCATCCACCATCCATCCATCCACCATCCATCCATCCACCATCCATCCACCATCCATCCATCCATCTACCCATCCACCATCCATCCATCCATCCACCATCCATCCATCCACCATACATCCATCAAGTTGAATGAATTGTCTGAGGCCAGAAGGGCAGGAGCAGAGAAAGAAGGAAGGAAAGTGGCTCTCAATGAGCATGGGGAGTTATTAAGGCCTTGAGGTCCTGAGCAAGGAGTTTAGATTCTATTCTAAGAACAGATTAAATGTCTTCCTTTTTGTTTTACTTGAAATATAGTCAGTTTACAATGTTGTGTCAATTTCTGATGTACACCATCATGTTTTAGTCATACATATCATACATATATTACTTTTCATATTCTTTTTCATTATAGGTTACCATAAGATATCGAATATAATTGCGTGTGCTATACAGAAGAATATTGTTGTTTATCTATTTTATATATAGTAGTTAGTATCTGCAAATCTTGAATTCCCAATTTATCCCTTCCCACTGGGATTAAATACTTTTGTAAAGCCTTGGCAGTGTCAGCACTGGAACCCAAGGCTTTGACTCACCATGTACTCAGCACAAAGCTGTACCATCAGCATTAGCAACAGGAGCCTGGGCTGGGCTGTGCGGGTCCACGGAGATTTCAGAGACACAGGAAGCAATCTCTGGCTGAGTGAGGGAGACAGCATGCATGAATTTTTATTGCCCATCCTAGAAGGCGCATACAAGATCATTTGTTTACTTTTGTTTATTTTTATTTTTAATTGAGGTATAGTCAGTTACAATGTGTCAAGTTCTGGTGTACGACATAATGGCCAGTCATGCATAGGCACACATATATTCATTTTCATATGCTTTTTCATTAAAGGTTATTACGAGATATTGAATATAGTTCCCTGTGCTATACGGGGGACATTTGTATTTTTAATCTATTTTTTTTTATATAGTGCTTACTTTTGGATCTGATCAGACCAACTGCAGGAGCAATGGACTGGGACTCCAGAAACATAGCTCTAGAACTCTCTCTGCCACCATTTGAACCAAATATTTTTACCGTATTCCCTCCATTCAAATAAATAGTTGCATACACACACGTGTGCGTGCACATCTGTATCATCTGTATCTGTGTATCTCTCTTTGTGCACATGTTTATAGTTAAGTCTGGCCAGCTGCACTCTTTAATGCGTAGGATGACTGTGGAAGGAAACATGCACAGTAATTATTAGGAAACCTTGACATTTTGTGACTGCTGCTCTAGTTTTTGATATCCTGGGGTCTCTGCTAATCTGGGTGATGGCTTTTTAATGAAAAAAATTTCTAGTGAGATAATCAGGGACCAAACTAAAAAGAAATATGAGCTGAAGTTTGTAAAAAAAAAAAAGTCTAAGCTGGCAGAAAGAGGTTTTAGCTTTTTCAGAGCAAGAAGAATATGATTTTTTTTTTCACTTTCTTCTTTTTCTGGGAAGCAGACACCTCCTGGCGAAAGCCAGGACACTGGGAGGCAGAGTCAGGGATGCCATGGTGGCCAGGCCTCAGCTCAGCTTCACAGAGGTGGGAGAGGAGGTCGACTCTTCCATGCCTCGGTCACTGGTATTTCCCAGGAAGATCGGGGGCCCCACTGCGACATTTGCTGCTTCTGTCATGTCCCTGCAACTTGGGGGGACAGACCGTCTCTCCAGGTGGGATGGCCTCCTGAAACGGCCTGGAATGCCGAGCACTGACAGGTATCAGCAGAGCCTTCTACTGGGGGACCAGCTGTTGGAGGACTTGCTGAAGGAACAGGCTTTATTTAGTTGGTGTGGGACTTGGTCAGCCGGAGCGACCCTCAGACGGCAGGTGATATATATGGTGTCTCTGGAGTCATGAGCGAAATGGGACAATCCACTCCAAACTGGAGGGCGTTGCTGCGGGCAGGGGAAAGGAGGGTACGGTGACTTAGCCCCCTTTTCTCCAACCTTTGCTGATGAAGAGCCTAGCAAGGGCAGAAGAAGGTTTCTTAGGACATGGAAGTGCAAGACCAAGAAAGGCTGTAAAGGAAGTTGGTGACTCGTTCCCTTGAGTTCAAGTCCATTAACTCAGACTGTTCGTATACGGAATATAAAAAAAAAATGCTTCTACTAGTGAAGATCCACTGCTGGCCATGAACCTGAAGGGGAACAGGCAACAGAGAGAGGAGACTGGAAAATTGCAAATATTCTTTCGCTTGCCTACAAAGCCAAAAAGGGAAATCCTGGAAATGCAGACAACTGTGTGTTATCCCTGACAAAGTTCTACAAGGAATGATTAATCAGATGGTCCGTGAACCTTCAGATATGGAAGTAGCCACCCAGAAAATGATTCGCACGGAACAAGATGGTGGGAGACCAACTTCATCTCCTTTCTGATGGCTTTTTTAGAGATTTATGATGGAAAAGTAGAGGCAGCACCTCTTAGACTATTCCAGCAAGTCCCCCACCTCTCACCCCCACCCCCAGAAGCAAAAGCTGCAAAGTCCGAAGTGCCCTGATACAGCATCAAGTTGGAAGTCAGGTGTTTTATTCGGAAAGTCCATGTGAGTTTTGCTTTCGAGTCCACCGTTATTTCCGTATTTATCTAAATATAACATTACATTGTAATTTCGAAGTTCAATTACTTCACTTTCCCTTTCCGAATCTTTGAGTGTAACCGACATTCCAGGAGCAAATGCTGCATTTATCCTGTGGCTTCGTCTACCCGCTGGAAGACGGCTCAGCTAAATGGATTTGTAGCTGCATTCACAGGCTCCGATTCAAAAATGTGTTTGAGCAATGGGTCCACATCAGTGAGATGACCTGTAACAACCATGAATGTAAATTCCGGCATTGACATTTCAACAGTAATACCAGGCAACATCACTACCACCCAAAACTATGAGAAGAGCTGGCTTCATTGGACACCTCTGTGTGCCAGGTTCTGCACAGATCCTTTGGAGGGCTTCGTTTTGCTCTGTCTCCCCAACACCTCCTTAAAACAGGTAGTGAGTTCATTTTATAAATGCGGAAACCAAAGCTCAAGGGAGTCACGTCTTTACAGGGTCAGAGAGACAGTAAATGTCTGCTTGGGACTGACATCCAGCTGGTCGGCGTCTGAGCCTCACCTTGCTTGCTAACGCTTCTCAGAAAACGGGCTGAACAAATACAGCATGGTGTCGAGGTCTGTCCCAACAGGCTTTTTCTGTGGATCTACATTGTTGGAAACGCCTCACAGAATAACTATGTGGTTTCCTTTACTCACAGAACTGCATGTTAGATCTGTGGGAAAGAACTACAAGACAGAGCTGCTAAGTAAACTATGAAAAACCTAACAGTCCAAAAAAAAAAAAAAAAAAAAACCAGCATGGTGAAACCCTCAGGTAACTGAGGCTCCGAGACTTTTTCACTATTGTCTTAATTTAAGCTTGGGGCTGCAAAATGAACACATATGAGGTGCCATGGAGTGGAGGGCTCAGATAAAGGGCGATCATGGCCCCAGTGGCCAACCAGCTATGTGTGCTTAACTCTGAACTGTGCAATGTTAAAATACTGGCAATCTTCAGACTGTCTAGAAGACAATGGGTGTGGAAGTCGTGTCTTGGGTGGACACGGAGCTGGGAATACTTTAGCATGAAGACGAGAAGGCTAAGTAGATGTGGTAGTTACTCTGCTCATTATTTCTTTTTTCTTTTTCTTTTTTTTTTTTTTTTTAACAGCAGCTTTATTTATAACCCTGCTCATTATTTCTAGCCAATGTGGGAGAAACCATTTTGTCGCTGATTTGAAAAAAGATGCTGTGTTTCGACATGATTTATAGTTTCTCCAGCGGTGACCTTTTGCCCTTTCCCCCACCCTTCCTGGTCCTCCCACGGGATCTGCCATCTTCGTGGTGACGTTCGTTCAGCATCTCCAAACTCTAGGAGTCTGGACTCCTGGATTCTCACCCCAGAGCTGCCTGTGCTTTGGGGTTTGGCTTTACGCAGATCCCCTGATCTCTCTTGGTTACACTTTTTACGCTTCTACTTACTTTCCCGACTGAAATGAAATCATACATATGAAACTGTTAAAAAAAAAAAAGGATAAGACATCCTGCATTATTATTACGAATAATCTTTGAGGTAGTGGCAACAATGCCTAAAGCCAGGATTATTCTTGCATAAGTATCACACCTGTTGGGGGGCTCTACCCTGCCAACTCCAGCTCTCATCTCCTCCGGACCAACGTTTGCAGGCTTTCTGTAACGCTACACTGCTGTTTTTCATTCTAAATCCAGTCTGGCTTCTCTCCTTAAAGCAAGAGGACTTTTAAAGCGGGGGGCTGGTAGTGTAACTGGCACATATATCGAATCTCCTTAGTCTGGGCTGTTAAGTAAGTTTAATTAACTTACTAAGTTAATGTTCCACTGCCAGCACCAGAGCCTCACTGCCATCAGCTGGGGAGAGGGAATTGCGAGCCTAAATGAGCTCATTTTTTCACAGTTGGAATTAGGGACCAGTTAGCCAGTTGTATGGCTTTTTCCAATTTCTCTATCTGCCCTGGGGGTGGGGTGGGATTCAGGCAATTCACTCCCCCAACACAAAGTGTAAGAACAGAAAGAGGGAAAAGAAAAAAAAAATTTTTTTCCCCCAATAAATGCTTCCATTTTTGGGACTGGAAGTATCATCTGTGTGTTGCTTGTTTGGTTGAGCTTGGAGAAGCCTTTGCTAATGTTCCTGATAGATTTGGAATAAAAGAAAGGCCTCAGTGAAAGATATTTACCCCGTGCATTTTCATGGCAGGGTGTGCAGATAAAGGGAAAACAAATAAACAATAAAAGAATGGAAACAAAATTACAGAAATTTGCAAAATTTGACAAATGGTGGCCTGTAGTTGCCACAAGCTAATGGCTTGCAATGATTAATAAGAGTAAAAATAATTGCATTTCATTAAGATTGATGACACCCCATTTAACCTCCCCTCTCGTTTCAGCCCTAAAGTGGAAAGAGATGAAGTTCTCATCTATAATAGCTCCTGTACCATTACCATGGAAACTGAGGCAAAGATGGAGTGTGAGACGTGTAATCAGCCAATTACCGCCAAGATTACTGAGATACGGAAAAGCCGGGGCCAGAACACTCAGGTATAATCAAATCTTTTTTACAGACTGATTCAAACAGCTCAAATTAAATTTGTAATATTGTGTACATTAAAAAAACAATTTAGCCCAAATGGCAGCGATATATAATATTAAATGCTCTCAAACTTTGAGGAGCTGATCTAATGCACAGCATCTGAATTCATAGTTAACTATGGTTAATCATATATTTTCTTGAAAATAAATGAGTGCTGCCTGGCCTCTTTTAAAGGCAGTTCTGAGCAGATAATCTCGACATTTTGTCCTGCTTTCTGTGGGCATGTTTGAAAGACGCTCTCTGTGGTTTATTTCTCCATGAAATGAATGGCCTATAATTCAGCCAGGCCCTTCTGGGAGGTTTCCCAGTCACTCAGCTGTCCTCAGTGGGTGGATGGCCGTATCTGCTGGCCCGTGCCGTTCACCTCTGTGCCGTGCAGAGCAGGGTGGGAACGTCTGCTTCTGAGGGGATGACGTGGAAATTAGGACCGAAGAGGGGAAGGTCTGCGGGGTCATCCGGTCCCACCTCCTCACCTCATCCATCTGTTTTAAATCATGTCAGTACCCCTCCAAGTGGCTCTTCTAAAAATGTGTTCTTAAAAGTCCCCAGGGAGAGATGCCACAGCCTCCCAGGGAATTTTCAAGAATTGAAATCGGAGGCGAAGGGCTCTTTGGATTTACATCAGAAAATCTTTGGCAACTCTCCAGGCTTCTCACAGCACACAGATAAAAAGTATTTACTGAGAACCTACTCCCTTAGGTGTCTTTCCCCTCATGAGCGAGACCCTCACATCTTCCTCTCTTGTCTCTTTGATTGGAACAAACGTTTACTGAGAGCCTGTGAGGTCCCACCCGGTTTCCCAACCCGGACGCGAGTGCCGCTTCTCAGTCCCAAACTCTGCTTCCTGGGTTCCCAAGGCACATGTTTCTACAACTTTTGGACCAGTGCTGCAAATGCACACAGTTACAAATAACGTTGATTTTTCTGGCCTCTCTAAACTATTTCCTGTTCTCCTTCCCACCCCTCGGGCTCTCCCTGTCCATCCTGTCATCTCCCAGGCTTCTCATGTTCCTTTCCCGAACCTTCCCGGGGTTGTGCAGGCTGTCGCTTGCTTCTTGCCCCATGGTGCCCACCCCTCCACCCTCCGCTGCCCCATACACCTCTTCCTTTTAATGAATCATTGGCTTTAATTCTTCTTCTCCAGCTCTGAGGTCCCCTAATTGCAGCCTCCTCTTCACGCCTGTACCCTTTCTCAGAGGTTGGCTGTCAGTGATGTCTCAGAGGTTTGCTGTAGTCGGCAGGACTGCTGAATCAGTGTTGAGTTCTGGAAGGAGAGGCGTGGGACACAGCAATCTTTCAGTTGCTCAAGAAAGGATAAGATAATTGAATATTACGAGGCTAGTGCACATGGCATTTATGTTGTCTTCATAATGTAAGCAATGAGTAATATTATAAACAAGACAAAGTAGCTGTTTTCAACCTACGGACTTTTGATACTGTATTAGTGTGAGTATGAATGTGTGTTTGGTTGTGTGTGATGGGTTTGGTGATGCCGTGTCATGTAAGAGATGGATAAACGCTTATGTCTTCCATTGCAGAAAGTGTAAACGTTTCTAACACTGATGGTTCTAAGAAGTGTTCATAGGATAATATTATTTAGACACATGGATGTTTTAAAACAGAAAAGAAAAATCAATGATAAGACAAAAAGAGTGGAAAGCGTTTGGCTCCGAGGCATCAAAAATGGAGAGATGTGGGGACCAGAGAGTGGTTTTTAATACGATGCAGAGTTTGCTTCTCTTGGAAATCGAGGAAGAACGAAGTATATCAAATAATTTTTCTAGCACATTGTTACATCAATAAGTGGAAATGTTATATGCAGGGAAATCCACACTTGTCTAACACAAATTTACTGAATGCCTGAAGTGGCTTAGACACCATTCTATGGCCTCCGCCTTGGTTTCCACCTGGGGAATAATCTGCAGTTGTTGGGATGCTCACCGGGCAAACGCAGGCAACGGGGGGGAAAGGCAGGTAGCACGCTGGTTGGGGTGGGCTTTGGGCTAGACTCCCGGTGCTGGAAGACATCACTTGCCACCTGGGGGACTTCAGGCAACTTAACCCCTCTATGTGTCAGTTTTCTCATCTGTAAAGTGGGAATAATAATAGGACTGGCCTAATAGTGTTGGCAGGAGGATTCTGGGGTGCGAGCCGCGGTGTGCTGCGTCTCATACACAGTAAACGGCCGACGTTGGCGGTTCTCAGCAGTGCTCGTTTGCTGATCTCAGTGCTGGAAAACGGTACAGGATCGTTTCTCTGTAGTGCCTGCTGCTTTGACCAGATCACTTCACTTCTTTGCTTTCATTGAATTTCCCTTCATTTCAAAGACTTAATTTTGAGGTGTTTTTGGAGGCTGCAATGCCTGTCATCTTTAAATATTTATACAGCATGTGTTTATAGAGTTCTTACCACTTTCAAGGTTCTCTTCCGTGAAAGAGATGAAAATTAACATGGGAAGAGGCCCCCCTGTAGGGACAGCAGGGAACAGAAGCTATGTGTGCAGGTGGGTGAGGGCCGAGGAAGGACACAGAGAGTCAGTTCACCACAGTTGGATGGGACATTGGACACTGTCAGACAGACCAGCCCCCTCATTTAAGAGATGGGTTAACCAAGACCCATAAGGAGGTGACCCAATAAAGGTCACACGGCTGTAATTTAGCATAACCCATGCCACCATAAGTCACTGTGGGGGAAGTAAGCCATCTAATCTTTAGGAACCAGTGGGCATGTCCCAAAACCTGCTGGGCTAACCCAGTCCTGGGATGTATGGTTCTCCCAAGAGATGCTGGGATATCTGGGGACATGTAACCTGTGTAAGGGTACACAATTGCCTTCTCTGGTCCTGGGCCTGAGGATAACCAGCTCTGACAGGTGCTTGATCAGGACTAGAGTTCAGGTGTCTAGCTCTAAGACCCTTGGAATAGTAGTTCCATGGAGTGTTGTAAGAATTCTGGGATAAAAGGATTCCAAAATCAAATACATTTATAAAAACTCCGTTAAACATAGTTTTATATATATATATGTGTGTGTGTGTATATATATATATATATATATATATATATATATATATACACCTTTATATTTATAACTTTTTATATATAAAAAAGTAGGACTTTCTTTTGAGAGCATTCAGTATGTGAATGTATAATGGAAATTTCAAGGGGAGGGCTGGAGTGTTCCCTGAACTTGTTTGTCCGCAGAGCCCTTTATTGCCGGGCTTTCTCTTGGGGCTGGTACCCCTCCTGCTGCCCTCACTTCGGGCAGTGTTGCCCATGCCATGATCTTCCCTTTGTCCTACAGCTGGGGGTCTAGAGGTGGGAAGGGTTCTCTTCAGATGGGGCCGTCAGCTGAGGTCAGTAGGTAGCTTTTGTATTGTGCCTAGAAGAATGGGCAGGATCTAGACAGGCAGGGATGCAGAGGGCAGGTATTTCTGGTGGGGGAACCAGTATGTACGAGGCACTGAACCCACAGGAATGGTACAGAGAGCATGGTGTGTGTGGAGGGGACTGGTGAGTTGTTGTTTTGGAAAGATGGGCTTGGATCACATTGGGATAGCAGGTTAACCATTTGGTCCTTTAACTGAGCAGGTGACAGGTGATCCTCGAGAAGTCACTGCAGGATTCCATGTGTGTTTAGTCACATTGATCTGGTGGCAGAGTGTGGGATGCCTTGGGAAATTGTGGGAGACAGGTGAGAGGTAACCGGACAGGGAACGTGGCAGAAGGAATGAGAGGCGGGGGCCCGCAGCACAGTCAGCACTTGATAGCTTGTGTTAGACACAGGGTTCAGAGACAGTGAAAGTTAAATGTGGTAGGAAAGAAAATGATGCACCAACTTTCCAAAATGGCCCTTTCACATGTTTGAAATATACACATACACACCCTTATGCATATCCGCACTCATGACTCCTGAATTGTAATCTCCAGCGCAGACCTCTCTCCTGAACTTGAGGTTCCCAAACCTCACTGCCTACTGTGTCCTCACTTGGGTATTGAAGTGACGTGTCAAGTCCATCAGATTCTAAGTTGAGCCCCTGACTCCACTGCTCCCCTCCCCACCCGTCCCCACCACAGTCATGAACTGAGCTGATGGCCTCTTTTCCGTTGCTCAGGCCGTGGAGGCATCCTTGATCTTCCAAACCCCACGTCAGATGCATCAGGGAATCCTGTTGGCTGTACCACATGTCACTTCCCCAGTGAAGTCTACCCTTCCCACCCGATTTAAAATTGCAGCCCAGGGCTTCTCACTCCGTACATCATACGTGCAATTTTCCTTAATCTGTTTTATTTTTTCCATAGTCCTTATCCCCTGCTAATATATTTTGTATAGTACTAATTTATTATGTTTATTGTTGAGTGTCTGACTTTTCTTGCTAGAATCTGATCTCCAAGAAGGTGGTATGTCTGCCTACTTTGTTCACTGGTATGTCCCAGTGCCTAGAACAGAGCCTGAAGCAATTGTCCAAGTGAACAATACAGAAAAACAAATAAAGGTTAAAAACAAGCCTTCTTACACACTGTTTCTCCAGTCCTATCCCCTGAAGAGTCTCTCTGAAATGGCACACACACACACACACACACACACACACACACACACACACTGGTGTACACAAACCCATTTGCATACAAAGGTGTTACTGTGTTATTAATAATGTTCTTCAATTTGTATTTTTTAAAAACCTATTGACAGTCTAGGATGTGAGCTCCATGAAAAGAGGAGCTTTGCTTTGTCACTGTCTCCCAATGCTTAGATCTATGCCTAAGACACAGCGGAGCTCATTAAAAATTATGATTTAAAAATTACTGAGTGGACGAAGGGATTTATGAATGAATGAACACATCATGGTCATCTTTCCATTTTAGCAGAGGTACAGTTTTCTCTTCTTCAGGGGACATTACACCTACTGTGTATCGCTGTGGTGCACTGAAACAAGACAAAAGATACTAGAAGAAGAAAAGCCTAAAACAGTGCTGGAAAACACAACAAAGTGGCATCAGACAACCGGAGATTTTGAAGGATTGCTGAAGGACAAAGAGTGATGGGGTTGGACGGGTAGACAAATTGCAGCAGAATGAACACGGTGCAAAGCCAGTTTAGGTGGAACTGAGAGGAAGTCAGCCGTACTTTCCAGCGGCGCTCCGGCAGAAATTCCAAGCTTGAGAGTCAGGTGGGGTGGGTGTCAGGGTAACGAGTGAAAGCACTTTTTTGGGACATTGCTAGGTCACTATGTCCCCTCCCTTTCCGTGTCCCTCTCTTCTTCTCTGTCCCTGTGAACGCGGAGTGGTGGGTCTGTGACTCTCAAGATGAAGCCTTAAGAGCAGCTCACAAAGCAAAAGGGGATTATTTGCTTGGGGACAGGAGATGGGTTTGGTCCTCTGTGGATATTAGGGCCAATGTTAAACTTGGCCCAAACCAGGATGACTCTGAAACTCCAGGACAGACTCAGGGAAAGAAGGAAGAGAGGGCAGGGAAAGCAGGGTCTCCTCGTTTCTGCCTCCAAGGAACCCTTTGACTTTACTCCCTCGTCCAGATGTTTTACCCAGCAATTTCGGTTCTGATCACTGGAAGACGTGCCTCTGAACATCTGATCTGCCATCTCAGTGGAAAAAGAAATCAGAAACAGTGCTATTAAAGTTATCTACAAGATGATTTTCAACCCAGAATCTTCCATCCAATCAAATACTACTTGGAGCAGGAACAAAATGAAGACACATGTGCTGTACACCACTGACAAGGTTTATCACCCCCGTGCGCTCTGCAAAAAGTGACGTGCCCCGGGAACCCTGAAAATGAATCCAAGAATGAAGATGATCCGGGACACCAGAAACAGTCATGAACCAAGAACCCGAAAAGCAGCAAAAGCAGAGTGAAAATTGGTGAAAATATGGCTGTGAAGCTTAGGATAATTAAGAATGGATTCTTGGTGAAACAGACGGGAGTCTCCTGGTTCAAGTAGAGGTAATAAAAGGAGGAAAAGAAACAAAGCATAAACCCCGTCTGATAAAATGAGGAGGTATCAGTGACACAAGTGCAGCCATGACGTGAAGGTGGGCAGTGCGTGGGAGACGGCAGGTGGCGCCACGGTGTGGAGGAGAGTCAGCGTTAAGTTCCCGCAAACGGACATTTAGATAAACAGCAAGACAGTTTGCCCAGCTGGACCCTAGAAAAGCTTTGGATTTAGAGAAATTTAGGTACCAGGATATAGGCATGAGGCAGGAGCAGGTGGTTTGAAGTCCTCTATAAAGAGTAGCTAAGGGGGAGGGTACAGCTCAGTGGTAGAGCACATGCTTAGCATGCACGAAGTCCTGGGTTCAATCCCCAGTACCTTCATTAAAAAAATAAATAAATAAACAAATAAACCTAGTTATCTCTCTCCCCACAAAAAAATCCCCAAAACCAACCAACCAAACAACAACAGCAAAGAGTAGCTAGAATCCTAGAACATGACTACTCGCCGACCCAATCAGACACGTTATTCCTACTCCTCCCTCCAGGAAGCAGAGGCATCATTTATGGACGAGTTGAATTACTAAGGTGTTAATCAGGTACTTGAGACCAAGCTTAGGGGTGGAGGGCACAGAGAATGCAATGGAAATCTGGAGGGTGATTGGAAAATCTGCTGACTCTCTGAAGAGTGGTCAACCCTCCCAAGAAATTCTTCCCTCTGCCCAGCTTCAGAATCCTGGCAACTCAAGCTCTGTTCTTCTCAGAGAGGAGACTGGAAGATACTTTCCTGGAGAGGTTAAACCCGAGTAAAGACCCATGGATTTTGACATTTGGGAGCCTCAGGAGGTCTCACTTACACAGATTATCCACTTGGATTTTTAGTGCATTGCTCTTAAACGTGAAAGCACAGACTTCTGGTTTTGGCCCCAAGAGAGGGATGGTTTGTAGACATACTCTCCTGCCGCACGCAACCGGGAAACTAGTCAGAATATATCTCAGGCTTCGGATAACAGACAGCACGAGGCTGTGATCCCTGAGGAAAGGGGAACGCACAAGGAGAGTAGCTTTCCGTCTGGGGGCACTTTTCCAGGCCCGACACGGGGAAAGAGGGCCCAGGGAGAGGGAAGCAGCCTCCCTGGGGGGCGTCATCGGAGGCTGGAGTTCAGGGCTGCTGATGTACGTAGGAGGTATGGAAAAGGAGGCGGAGGTAGGAGGGAGAGAAGAATATTCAATGGTCTAATGGCCAAAATTTTTCCAAATTTGATGAAAATTATAATCCCATAGATCTAAAAAGCTTAATGCTTATCTAAATTAGCTTAATCCAAATCAGAGGAAACATTAAGAGAGCCATTATCAGGGTTTCCAATAATGTTAAGATGTTAACATCATAATGTTAAGATGTCAGTTCTAAGTTAATATTTAGACTCAATGCAATTCGAATAAAACAACCCAACTTTTTGTTTTGTTTTGTTTTTTTTGGTAGCAATTTCTAGGCAGATTAAAATTTTCCATGGAGATACAATGAACAGCCCAAACTACCTTCAAAAAGAAACGTTGATGACTTGCGCTGCCAGATTTCAAATCTACTACAGAGCAGTGGTAGTCAGGAGGAGTTCTAGGTGAGACCTCACTTGAAAGAAGGGCTCTGTTGCTAAAAGCATGTCTCGAAACTCTTGCCACAGTGTCGTGGAACCCAGGGGAGGGGAGAGATTGCAGGAAGGGGTGACGAGGAACGTTGAAAGGGAATGTGATCGGGAGGTCCTTAGTGACATTCGAGACTGCAGGACAGTATTGGTGGGGAGGAAAACCAGATTTTGTGGGGTTAAGGGGTAAGTGAGTGGTGAGTCAATGCAGGCAGCTGGTACAGAGCACAAGGGGGAAGAGAAAGGAAGGATGCAGGTAAAAGCCCATCCTCATTGTAACTGATGCTGAGGATGGTTTCTTAAGTTGCCAGTGCTTTGATTAAAGCTGGGCTCTTCAACTAGTTTGTTCTCTGTATCTGTGAGTCTGCTTCTTTTATGCTATATTCACTAGTTTGCTGTATTTTTTTAAGATTTCAGATATAAGTGATATCATACAGTATTTGTCTTTCTATGTCTGATGTACTTTGCTTAGCATAAGGCCCTCCAAGTCATCCATGTTGCTGCAAATAGCATAATTTTATTCCTCTTTAAGGACTGAGTAGTATTCCATTGTGTGTTTGATTTCACAAGACCAGCACTCTGCAGGTCTCTCACGCTGTTCATTCTCCCAGTGATTATAGAATAGCTTTCACACAGCTCTGTTGTTTGGCTGGTTGAATCTCAATGATTATCGCATTTATTTTAGAAATATTTATATTTTAAAATGCACTTTAGTGCCTGGATTACGGTTTGAAAGAAGCAAAACCCCACTGCGTAAGTGAATCCCTACTTTCTGTTTAAGGAGAGTCTCCTCGAAATACAACACAGTGCTGTTGCAGATTTCACATTTTCTTTATAGTGTGTCTCGCTGTTGGAGGCTAATTTGGAACTACTTTCTAGTCCCTAGTTGAGCTTGTTTCTGCTGTTTCTGACATCTCCAAACACCTTCTCCACTTCTGTTTCCTCTCCTCTCCTTTTGGTTTTTCATCTCTCCTTTTCTTTTGCTTGCTTCCCCCCCCCCCCTTCTTTTTCCATTTTCCTGCCCTTCCCTTCCCCCTCCCCCTCACTTTCTTCCCTTTCCTCTTTGCCCTCTTTTCTCTCCGTTTTCCCTTTCCTTCCCTTTAAAGCACCTCTTTTATTCCGTGTCTGTCTTTGGGGTGTGTGCCTGTGGAGCAGGTGCTGTTGGGAGCAGGGTTGAGCTGGTCGTTGAGCCAAAGTGCTTAACAATTTTAAGTACTAGTCACCTCCCAAAACTAATGGATGTTCACCCGATTTTCCAGAACCATTTCTTCTAACTAAGACTGTACAGCAGTTCCGCGTTAGTCCCCTCCGTGGTCGCCTCCTCCAGAGTCTACTTCTCGTGGATTTTGAGCCCAAGGAAGCCCTGCACTTCCCCACCCTTCTCAAGTGGGGCGGGCAACATCACTCGCTTAGCAAGTGGGGCGAAGCATTGCAAGTCTAGGGCTCGACTCTCCAGCCCTCTCTTTCCCTCTGCCGCGACGCCTATGTGGCCTGGCGTAGCGTCAACTTACAGAGGACCACTGTTCCATCCTGGAGAGTCGCCAAGATTCCTGGTGGACTTTGTGTTGTGCCCATGAGGATTTGGGGATATTTGTTACTGCTCAGAATCTAGCCGGACTAGTGACCTCATCTAGCTTGAGACTGGTGACCTCATCTTTAACCATTCACCTGATGGCTGCCACTGGTACCATTAACTTTTCTCTGTGAGTCTGCATGGATCATGTCCTGATTTATGTTCTTGGAGGCAGGGGTGATGAGTGGACTGAGATGGGACCACTGGGTAGCACTTATGGCCTGATAGGAATTAGCAGGGTAGTCAGCCTCTCCCACCCTCTGGATTCCCTCTTTGGCCTGCTTCCATTGGTGGTGAACTTCCATTCTCACCATGGTCCCTATGCCCCGAAGACCCTCCGTGAAATTTCAATCACTTTCTTTCACGGTGTTGTTGCAAACCGTGGGAGTGTGTGGGGATACATGGCCATTTCAGGTGTCTCTACACCTGTGCTCAGTCTCTGTTTATTTCCTCCTAAGAATCACTCCAGAACATGATGCATAAAGAAAATGCATTCAGATGGAGAATGTATTTGTATCTGTGGTCTATACCCACACCCACAGCTCTATATAATCTGTTTAGAGGTATTTTCTTCCATACACTCATGCTCTTTCATTTCTTTCTTTAAATTTCACTTGAAAAAAAATCTTATTATGAAGATTTCAACCACAAGGGGGAAAAGAACACAACTCAGATGGACTTGAATAATAAAGGAACTCACTGAGTGGCTCACGGAACAGGAGAGCTCAGTCAGGGCTCAAAGGCACAGCCGGATCCAGTGGCTCGGTGCTCACTCAGGAGCTGGCTCTTCTTGTGGCTCTGCCATGTCTTCTTCTCTTTTTCTAGTTTTATTTTTTTAATTTAATCTAATATTTATTTAAAATTTAACTTAATATTTATTTGAAATTTTAAAATTTCTGTACAATTTTAAAAGGTTACTTTCCATTTACAATTACTACAAAATGTTGGCTCTTTTCCCCGGGATGTACAAGACATCCTTGAGCCTGTCTTACACCCAGTAGTTTGCACCTCCCACTCTCCTACCCTCCAAACTGTATAATGTCCCTCCCCCTTTCCCCACTGGTAACCACTAGCTTGTTCTCTATATCTGTGAGTCTGTTTCTTTTATGCTATATTCACTAGTTTGCTGTATTTCTTTTTAAGATTTCAGATATAAGTGATATCATACAGTATTTATCTTTCTATGTCTGATGTACTTTGCTTAGAATAAGGCCCTCCAAGTCCATCCATGTTGCTGCCAATAGCATAATTTTATTCCTTTTTTAGGACTGAGTAGTATTCCATTTTGTGTGTGTGTGTGTGTGTGTGTGTGTGTGTCTGTTGATGGACACTTAGGTTGTTGCTGTATCTTGGCAATTGTAAATAATGCTGCTATGAATATTGGAGTGCATGTGTCTTTTCAAATTAGTGTTTTTGTTTTCGTTGTTTTGATACATACCCAGGAATGGAATTGCTGGATCATGTGGTAGGTTTATTTTTAGTTTTCGAGGCACCTCCATACTGTTTTCCACAGTGACTGCACCAATTTACATTCTCACCAACAGTGTCCAAGGGTTCCCTTTTCTCCACATCCTCGCCGACATTTGTTTTTCTGTAGACTTTTTGATGATAGCCATTCCGACAGTTGTGTAGTGGTCTCATGGTTTTGGTTTGCCTTTCCCTGATCATGAGCAGTGCCAAACATCTTTCCATGTTCCTGTTGTCTGCCCCGCCTTCCATAGGGTCAGATTCAACCTGAGGCGGCCTCCTCTGTGGCCACAGGGTTTTTGCCAGTAGATCCCAGGGCTTCTTGCTCCCCTGTCTTCACTGCATGGGAGTGAAAGGTCTTTTATAGGCGTGGTCTCAGAAGAAGGACGTTTCCTCTCCAGAAACCCTCAACAAACATCTCTTTATGACTCATTGGTTCAAACTGAGTTACTTTGCTCAGGTCGACAGATCGGCTTTGCTGGCTGTTTTTAGCCAATTACTGTCCATCGTGGACCTTAGAATAAAGTCAATCCCACCCCCAACACCTGGTGAGAATATGAGAGCAGTAATGCCTGGAAGGAAAGTCCTGGGGCTACTGATGAAGGGAACCTGGAGAGTGGACATCGGAGAGTCAGTCAACACGACCTCACAATGGCCTCGCTGTTCTCCTTATGGCTCTAAACGCAAGCCTCTTCCTGTTTCTCCTCACTGGTCCTTTTTGATCATCTAAGGCATTGCTGTTGCATGGAATTCTGACAGAGGGGAGAACCAAGGCTAAGGGAAAAGGAAACAAAGTGTTTGGTAAACCTCCCTGAGAATTCCGTAGAGGGTTTGCTTTTAACCAGCAAACAAACAAGCAAATGAGAAAGCCCCGTGACGACATAAAACACACATCCCTTCTGTAGCCTGCGGGACCTCAAACCCAGGTTTGTGTTTCTTCTGTGATGTGCGTCTTCCTGACCCAAGAGGACAGTCGTTGTTTTTAGGAGGTACCAGCTCCCACCGGGAGCTCATCATTCAGTTCTAACCCTCTTCTAATAATAAGGAAAAGAGCAATTTAGGGAGAGAAATGTTTTGTTACAGTGTTTGTTTCTCACAGTGGGTCTTCCCCAAACACTTTGCAAATGTTTGTTTTGTTTTTTGGGTTTTCTTTTGGGGGGTGGTGGTAATTAGGTTTATTTGTTTATTTATTTTCAGAGGAAGTACTGGGGCTTGAACCCAGGACCTTGTGCGTGCCAAGCATGTGCTCTACCACTTGAGCTACACCCTCCTCCCAAACACTTTGCAAATGTTAAGGAACCCGCCCAGCATCCCTGTGTAATGAACATGTATGGGTGGAGGAGACAGTCAGCTGTCCAAGGCCCCTCCATGAATGAATGTCAGGACAAGGACCTGGACCGCTGGGCTCACGGCTCCAGTCCCAGTCACTCGAAAACACTGCCATTTAACTTCTTTCCCTTCCCAGAGGGGAAAAGTATGCACAGCCAAGCAGAAGCAAATATATTTTGTTCTTTTCTGCTTGGCACCAACGAGTATGCATTTGAAGGACGTTACATGATGACTTTACGAAGACGCTGAGCACGCTCAGCAGTATGGACAGCGGAGAGGGCAAGGCACTTCTGCACCTGGAAAATGAGATTATTGTCCCTCCTTCTCAAATATTGTTTACAGATCACTCGCAGGGTGCCAGCCATTGTATTGGCCCCGGTACAGGACTGTCAGATGGTTGCTTTGAGAGATGACAGAAGACTATGAAACTATTAAGGGCTTGGATAAAATTATGCAACTTTGAAAGGGCTGGGTCAATGCTGTAGATGAATAAGATTCAAATCCCGCCTTGTGGAAGGTAACTCTTCAACAGGGGAGCTAGAAAACCCCCTAGTAACTGTACTGTGAGCAAAATGTAATAAATGTGATAATAAAGGTGTTCGTATTTTACTGTAGAAAACCAGTGAAAGCCAGGAGATCTGGATGGAAAAATCATGACGTAGAAATTCCCTGGAGGGTGTGTCATTTTATCTGGGCTGAAATTTGTGAGGATTTTAAGGATAAGCAGAGATGAGGAGCAAAGGTAAACCAGTGAAGAGATGAGTGTTGGAGAGTCTCAGGGGTGGGCGAACGTGGATTTTTATATAAGTAACTGTATTTGGCTGGAGTGTAAAGTTTGAAAGGAAGTAATGGGAAGGGAGTAACTGGAAACAAAGATTGGGGAACACCGAGGTCTTGAGTGTCAAACTGAGTGTGGATTTGATCTAGGAGGAAGTGGAGGGCCGTGAGAGGCTTTGTCAGTTTCGCAGCTGGCACTTTGTCCCGTGAAATCTGCGTTAGAGCTCGCATCAGAGTCGGAACGTGAGTCTGGCTGAAGTGTGGCCGGTGCCAGGTTAGTCCTGACCTGTGTGTAGCTACCGTTCTCCTGTAGCTCGGGTGCAAGTCGAGGCAGGGCGGTGTGGAGGCAGGAACCCAGGAAATGAGGCGTCATTCTCAACTGCAGCTGAGAGAGGGTTGAGGATGGGTGTTCTGAAGGTGACCTGGAGAAACACCCAAGGGACAGGAATGCACAAGTGATGCCTGGGAATTACGGAGGGGCGGCGTGGTACAGCGGTGGGTCTGAGAGTGACTGATCTGGGTCCTACCTCCCAGCTTGGGTGTCACCCACCTGTGTGATTCTAGGCCAGTCCCCAGGAAAACCTCAGTGTCCTCATCTGTAGTGAGAAAGGGGACAGCATTTTCTAATGTGCATTCTGTGGACAATTAGTAACGAAGAATGTCCCATTAGGAAAAAGGGTCTGTGGTCAAATACGTTTGGGAAACATTGCAGACTCTGCTCCACTCTGGTTGCCACGAGGTCCAGTGAGGCATCAGAGGGAGGCAGTTTCACTCTGTTGAAATCAGCCTTTCCCAAACTTCTCTGCTCATAAAAGTCTTCATTTTTGTTTCCGTGCAACACCCGTCAGCCGCCTGTGGAACATTTTGGGAAATTTTGGACTAGATCATTTTAAGGGAATGATCCCACCCTCACAGCCCCTGATTCTGTGTTACCTCTGAAGGTTTCTTCTCCATCTAGGATTTTGCAAATCTGCACGAAGTGTCCTCCTCCAGCCTGGTCAGAGTTTTCCTACCTATAGTACACAATTAAGTGTCACCCCCTCCCCCATCAACTTTCTCTGAGATGAGGCCAGAAGTTCTTTAAAAGTGTTTTTAAAAGTGCTTTGAGATCCGCAAGGAAGGAGGTCCCCGGTGGGCTCGTCATTTGACTTCATTAGAAGCCTGTATGCTAAGGAGCCTTCGACTTCAGCTTCTGGTTTGAAATCATCCTATTTCTAACGCACTCTATTAACCAGGAAAGAGCTGAGGGATTATTTTTTTCTTCCTCTCTTTTTTGCATCTTTGTATAATGTAATTTAACCTAGCAAAAAAAAGATACTGATTGTCTGTCCCACAGGACTTAATTAACTCCCAGCTTCATGGTGCGCCAAAGAAATAATAAGAAAAGGAGAAGTTCGGGTGTTCGTACCTGTCCACTTCCACCTCTGGTGCATAATGAGATGTCAGGAAGGGTGACACTGATGGGCTGTGTGAAACAGGCTGACTGCAGGAGGCGGCGAGCTGCCTGCTCGGCTCCCGGGAACGCTGGCCAGCCTGCAGGAACCTCGGACCCAGGGGGCCGCCTTTTTCTTCAGATGACAATTTCCAGCACCCTCCCCACCCACCTCCCTGCCACCTGAGCTGAGCGGTGGTTTTGTTAACCTTTAGCTCTGCCTTCTGCACCCTGGTCAGATGTTATGACAATTGTCACGGGGCAGATGCTGTGTTTATTAAGCTGCCTGTAGCAAATCCGGATGGGAAGGGCCAGATTCTACCAGCCAGCCCTCAGGGGAACCCATAAAGAAATTGCAAGGCTAATAAAAATCATGCTGGATGAAATTGCAGTCCTCTGGTGCCAGTCCATGACGGGGCGAATCTGGTTTTACATTTTAATGGGGGCAGGGACTGAAGGTTTGAACAGGGACCCTGGTACCAGCACCCCTGAAAGTTGTACCTGCTTCACCCAGAGTTAGGACAGGGCAGGAGAAGGCAGGCTGGCTTCTCTCTTTGTGCAAGGTTGCTGCACATTTGAGATGGGAATTCGTTAATGTTTCTTACATGTTAACAATGCCCTGCTCCTGGGAAAAAGCCTCCCTCTGCTGCGTGGCATGAGATTTGGGCTACAGTTCAGGTCCTCTGGCCTCAGACTGATGGAAGCCTTCAGCGCCCAGACTTGAGGGTGGTGGTCCTTGAAAATGCGTGGGGAACAATCTCTGGTTCCTCATCTCAATAAAATGGTTCTAAAACTTTCCCATCCTGGGGGCTTCTCAGAAAGCTGTGTGAGGTCTCTGCGAAGAGCCATTCCCGCATTTGCAGTCAGATTCACGCTGTACCCCATCCAACGTGGGGGCGACGGCCTCAGAAGGCAGTTCTTTTTTCCTTTGTGAAGTCCTTCTGTTCACAGAATTCACTTCATCCAGATCAATCGATAGTTTTCGGACATTAAAATGAAACAGCCATGTAGACAATTGCTGTTTGGGGAAGACTGAGGAGAATGGAAGGAAAAACACAATAGAATATCTCAGTCATAGGTATGGTGCCATCCAGAGAAGTATATTCCGTATTTTCCTGAAAAGAAACAGTATTGTAATAAGGGAAGGGGGTAACATTAACTGAATACCAACTTCCTGTCAGGAACTCAGTGAAGCCCTTTACTCAAATGACCCATTTAATCTTCAGAATAAAGCTTTGCTGTGATTACTACTGTCATCTCCAGTTTACGGATTCATAACTGCTCAGAGAGGTTTAGTAGCCTGATTCAGGACGCACAGCAGGCAAGGGGCAGAGCAGGGACTCAAAGGCAGAAGAGTCCAGAGCCTCTCCTATGACTGCCAATTTTTCTTAGGAAAACATGTTTCAAAAAAGTAGAAAGAAAACCTGTCCTTTTTTTTTTATAAACAAGTCCCCAAATAAAGATGGGAAATGACAATGTGAATTTGTGGAGGTAGATCTCTGGGTCGTGGAGAATGTAGGACTATGTGAAAACTTACCTTCCAAGCTTCAACCTCGGCTGGGAGCCTGGGTCTGTCTGGTTCTGCCTTCTCACCGAGCACAGCTCCTCCACGCCTGCCTGCTTGTGGGGATTGGCCTCCCATTTGTGTCCTGGATCCTTCCAGTGGGGTTTTCTGCTACCTCGACCCTGGCACTCTGACCGTGACTTCAGTGGACGTGCCCATGTGTGTGGGTTTGTGCTGGCGGGGCCGCGCTGTGTAGTGTGGAGCCCAAGACTTAGGGCTTCTAATGACTCCAGGAGTCAGGCTTTGTGGAATGAAGACAGGAGTGACTATATCAAAGCCCACGGGCATCAGCTGGAAACCAGCCCTCCAGACTTCCGTTGTGAAACTTTTAGAAACTGAGACTGTAGACACTGGGAGACACAGCAGAATCGGACTTTTACCAAAGAAGTAAGTTATACGAAGGGTGGTTTTACTCAGAAAGACCTTCCAGTTTCAGAGGAAGGCATTTGGACTCCAAAATCATAATAGCTTTGCCATTTGCCAAGTGGGTTTTCCTGAGGGTTGCAGAAGTAGAGATCTGCTTGGCATAGGTGATGTTCCTGGTATCTTTCTGAACTCTTTCCAAGTCTTGATAATGGGAGCAATATTTAGTAGAAATTATTTATTTTTGCAGTGTAGGGAGAACCCTGTAATTTCCTTTGCTGTGTTGTTTTAGTGAAGTAATGGGAGACCAGACCTGTAGTTCCAGAATGTTCTGTTTAATTTTCCTTTTGAAATTTTCCAGAAAATGAGGAACTGTGTCTTGTAAGGGAGGGATGAGGGGTGCAGATACTAACTACATAGTTTACCTTTGAAAGGGGAAATCTGCTAATGGGAATTTTCAAGATGATGGCAAGTTCTAACCTGGGAGTCTCTGAGTTTAGTATTTTACACAGAGTATAAAATACTGAAGAAAGGATGACTATATTTCACATTTGTTTGAAATTATAGGAACACAAGGCACCTGGGGTTTAGATTAAAAATTGCATCTCTATATAAAGTTTTCTTTTGAGCCTCTTTTTTTTTTCTTTTTTTCCCCTTTGTTTCTGTCTTCCTTTCCCATTCAATTTCAACTCCTATTTAAAGTATAATTTCATAAGATCCAAATCTCTCCAGGTGTATTGTAACAGAATTCTTGGAGATCCAAATAAATGAAGTCATAATGGTAGAAAAAAACAGACGGTGACGATGGTTTTTGTATAGGGGCTGGGCCACGATCTGCACCCCATCAAATTCCATTGTCTGAGCAGCTCAGTGACCATTCATCACCTTTAAGGCAATAACTAGTAGCAAGTATGTTGACCTTTTTATATCGCACAGGCACATGGCACGTGCTGATTTTGCGTGCGTGGTTTTCATAGCACTATGGAGTACGTATTATTAGCCCCATTTTACAGATCAGGGAATGAATGGATGCTTCTGAAGGTTGAGAGCCTTACCCAAGGGCCCACGGCTAATAATGCTGGACCTGGGATTGAGAAATGCAGTCTGCCTCATGTGAGACTTCTCTTAAGCAGGATGTGGAGAGGGGAGTGGGGGTGGGACGGAGGCAGAGAAGACGAGATACGAAAAGGATGGAGTAGTGTGGAAAATAAATTTCAGCTAATCAAAAGAAATCTTTCACTCAAATCTCACATCTAGTGAAATTAGAGCAACACTCTGTGAGTTCAGTTTAATTTCAAGGGCATGGCCAGATTTCCTAAGGAAGAAAAGTGTTTCAATCTTAGTTTGAAAATTTTGGCCTGGAAAACAAGATTTTCTTTTCACAGCCCATAACTTGTTTCCCTGGCCCTGGAATTTGGAGAGGCTCTGAAAGAAGGGAGGGGCTTCACTCTTTCCTGCCCTGATTTTGTATGCAAAATGTTCACTGGAATAAAACAAAGAAACAGCCCCGACAAAGGAAGAGAAGGACTCAGGGAGTAGATACTGTCTTGCAGGGGGTGGTGACATCTGCGCCAGGTTGTCACGACGGAGCGGAGCGAGTGGAGGTGGGCGCCAGGTAACCACAGGCGATGCGGGAGATAAATGGTTGACCCCAGCCCGTGTCAGCCGACGATTGATGCCACCATCAGCCCGAGTGCCTTCCCAATGATTTTTTAAAAAAATCTTTGATAGAGTGTGTTATCTAGTTACTGGCACGAGGGCAATAGCCTAGAGGGGTGAAGGAAAAGGAAAGAATAAAAGGTCACTCCAGGAGGACGATGTCTGTTGGACTAAATGAGAAAAAAGGATCTGGCTCCAAAGGGGAGGAAATAAATAAATAACAATAAAAGCAGCTGCGAGGTGCAGGGATGGGATGAGGGAGATGGCTGGTTCCCGTATCTTTCCTGCTCCTGTCTTCTTTTTCTGTCCCTTCCTTCCTTCCTTACACTCTCTCTTCCTTCGTTCTCCCCTTTTCTTTTTTTTTTTTCTTTTTTTTGGGGGGGAGGGTGGGGAGGTAATTAGGTTTATTCATTTATTTTTTAATGGAGGTACCGGGGATTGAACCCAGGACCTCATGCATGCTAGGTATGCACTCTAACACTGAGCTATACCCTCCCTTCTTCTCCTTTCCTTTTGAATTAAGATAGACCTTGAGTTATTCTGGGGAGCTTAGCAGATGTAGCCATAGATTCTTTGCTTTTTTTTTTCCCCTAGAATTTTTCTAATGATCTGATTGGGATTGTTAAGTCTTTGAAGAAATCTTTGGGAGAGGTGAAATTAAAAGCCTTAATTAACACCCCCCAACCCTTTGTCTGTAAAATAATGATAATTTAAGAGTAAAAGATACAAAGCAAATAACATGAAATTCCTCTACATAATAGAAAAATATGTCCTTATGATATGGTATTATTAATTGATTTGTGGTGGATCTGTGAATTCAGTTCTGGATAACACTTGTCTTCCTCTCCGTACACACACACACACACCCCATAGGCATGCCCACATGCATAGTCTTTTCACAAGCACCTATATACACATTTTTGGAGAGGCAGGAATATAATTGCTTTTGCTCAGTATTGCTGTATCAACAGAATTCTACTTCATGATAATAGAAACTTTAATTGGCTCTTTTAGTCTTAAAATAAATTTTGCAGAGGGAAAAGAAAAGCAGGGTGAACTGAGGTTTTTTTTTTGTCTAAGATCGTGGCTTTAATTATGAATTTTTTTTCTTTTTTATTTGACCTGGAAAAATCTAGTCCTTTTTTGCCTTCATGGAGTGTTTGTGGAAGGTTAGGATGTTGGTTCCAGGGCAGGAGGCCTGAAGGCAGGGCTGGATCCGTGGCATGAATGCTCTCCTTTGAGAAGACTCATGTTGGATATAAAAATATTGGTCCCCAAAAGCAACTCTGGGAAGAGTAGAGAAATATACTTCAGGCAGAATCCATCCTTTTCTAAGGCCAAGAGAGTTTAAACATGTGACTTCCTGGCAGTAACGACATTGGTTCTCAGCAGCCAGTGCCGGGCAGGGCCCTCTTTAGTTACTTGGCGCAGGTTGGAGGGTATGTTTTGCCATCCCTTCATCAAAGATGTCAGAGTGATGGAAAGAACCCGAGTCTTGATGCTGGAAGATGTGGGTTCTAGTCCCTGCTGACACTGTCTTACTAAGAGGCCCTGGGTCCACGGCTAGATTTCTCAGACCCATTGCTTCCCTCGTGTGCATGGTGACAGTCATGCTTCAGAGTATCCTCCTTCAAAGTTTTTGAAATTTAAGAGTCTACAGATATGAAAACTGTAAGTTCTAAAGTGCTATTCAACTCTTACCCTTCTTACTCCGTGTGGATTCCATGGGCGCCTGGTGGTGGGGTTGGCTGTGATGCGGGGCTTGCAGACTAGAACAAGGAGATGGTGCTTCTTGGAAACTTCCATAAAGTTGACTCAAGCGGGGACAAGACGGAGGCATGAAGGGGCTAGCTGAAAAATATTAGCGTGTGTACTTTTTTTGGCTTTTAACAGTTTCTAGTTTGGCGACATAAAATGTATGCTGTATCATTTGCCTTACTCATGGAGTTAATACATTTGAGATCCCAAATTTAAAACTATAGTTTATTTTGTCAAGAGTTTGTCTCTTTTATTGAGGTATAAATTACGTAGAACAAAATGCTCAGATCTTAACATGTATAGTTCATTGATGTCTGTGTCTGCTATGACGGCCACACTCCAAATCAAGGTCTAGAACACTGTCATTGCCCGAGAAAGTTGATTTTACTTTAATTGTTTTTTTTTTCTCTGTAAATGGTGATGCAAAGGCTGAATCTTAATAAATCTATCTTCTCCTTGTTTTTGTTTAAGGAAAAGTGTGCAGGAGGCAAGAAGTAATCGCCTATCAGGCACTGAGTTGGCCGTCACCTGTGTTAGTTAACTATATGTTATGTAATTATAATGGCCCTTGAAGAGTCTCCATTTTATGGTCGAGGGATTGAACTTCAAGGAAGTTAGGTGACTGCCAAGGTCACACAGTGGTCAAGTGGTGATGCTGGGATTTACATATGTGTTGTCCCCTCCGAAGTCTTTTTTTTTTTTTTCCTTCAACTGGTTAGATAAAGCAATCACAAAGATTTGGGGACCTGAGCGTCTTCCACAGAATCAGAGATACTGCAAGCCCATATTTTCAGGAAAAAAAGGTCTCCATACAATGTAGAAGTCCTAGCATGTATGAGAATAAGGGAACATATAACAAAGATTCTATTTAATATTTTAAAAGAAATTAGGATCTGATACTACTGGATTTTCCTATGGGAGAAACAGTCATGACGGAATGTCTTTGGCTAAAGAGCTCGCCTTTCCCACTCCCTCCTCCTCCTCCGGCTGTGACCTCGGAACTACCTTCGTGATTCGGCGTCATCCTCGAGACTCTCCCTTTGTGGTGCTGCGGGGGTGGCCAGACGTGGGTGGGTAAATGACACCTTGCCTTGCATGCGATTTCGAGGTCACAGACGCGGAGCTTCCTTTCCTTCGTAACTGAGATTCTGTCCGCTTTCCTCAGAAGCATTCCAGGTTAGGTTAGCAGTTTTGCTTTTACTTTTTCTGGGTCCGGGAATGCCTCAGGTCCAGGATACCCCTAAAATCTCCAGCATAACAGTGGCTTAAGGGGAAGGGTTCTGAATTTCACACTGATATTGGCGAGAATCCGTACAGGATCCCTCAGCACAGAGTGGCGCTCACAGGACTTTGGCGTGAGATCTGGAAGGATGCCGCGGTTCTGTTTTCACATACGCAGAGGTGGAGATGGGCAGCGCGCAGACTTTGTGCAGAAGCGGAGTGTGTGTGAGTGTCCCCTTTTATATCAAGCTGATTCCCTCTTTGTCCTCATCCTCCTTTCTTCAACAGATCAGTCCACCCAAAGGCTTCTTGGGTGAGGAGCAAAGGGAATAGCTTCCTTTTGGTCCTTCTTTTGGAGAAACGACTTGGTTAATGATGGATTCCCTTTCACTCAGTGAACCACCGTTTTAGCCAAGAAGAACCCAGGCCATTTCCTCCACCTCATTAGTCTATTCCCCGTGCTCTCTTTTGGAAAAGGATAGTTTTAATGACATTTACAATCAAACAAAGATTTTCATCTTGTCTTTCCAGTGGGCTTACTTCTTTTTCCCTGTGGCCTGCTCCTTGGTCATAACTCCACATTCCCAAACCCGTCCTTACCATCCAGGCTGCTGGCGGAGCAAAGAGCTTCGTTAATGTTTTCCCGCTAGACTTGAAAACAATTAGAGCCGTGACTTGAAGGAGTTAAAGAGGACCCCCCCCCCCAACCCTGAAACCAAACAGACATCTCAGGGCAGGGATATAGCAGGTAAAGTGGTTGCTGTAAACACTTTCTCTTGAAAGCTGTGTCTTTTCAATAAACACACTGTTAGGCCTGAGCAAAATATTTCCAGTTGGCTTCATGGGTGGTGTGGTGCTTTAAGCTCTGAGCTCATACTCAGTTAAATTTCAAATGTCAAAGCTCATTAATAGTGATTTTAGCCAAAGACAGCTTGTAAGGAGCTGTGCAAACTTAAATCCTCAAATAAAAAGAGAAGAAAGATGACCATTTAACCTTGCTTTTCCTTCCCCTGCTTTCTTCACCTCCGCTTCGAGTTTGTTTTGGGTTTTATTGACAGTAGGTTTCAAGTTTATATTCCGCATTTCCCTTAATTTGCCTTGTCCTTTTATCCCCCCCTTGGGAAATAGGCCTATTACAAAGGTGTCGCGATGTTGCTTTGAGTTTTAGGAGGAGTGTTTTGTCTGTTTGAAGCGGGCCTGGAGGAGTCTGTGGAAGTATTAAGGCAGAAGGTGTAGCTTTCGAGAGAGAGAAACACACTGGGATATGATTATGTGTTCAGATGCTGTTTCCAGCCGTGTCTGAATACAAATGTAGAAGGAGATTCCATCGACACAATAACTATGTTTCAAATGAAAATATCACATGATCTGGACTCCTGTTATTTGTGGTGGGGCCAGTGCTCACCCCTGTGGTTACCTGGAAAACCAAGCGAAAAACAAACTTTTTTTTTTTTTTTTAAACCCGATCTGAAGTTACTTGTGCAGTTGTGATTGTGGGCTGGCCGGCCTGCCATGTGAACTTCCGTGAACAACAAATTCGTAATTGAGTTACCAACTCCAGATTTGACGTCCACTTGGCCTCCCTTTTGATTCCGGGTTTCACGGGCAGCAGGCTCTACTGTGTCCTCTTCCTGAATCTCTGCAGGCGTCCTGGGTACCACGTGGGCAATGTCGGCATTGCAGTGTGTGGTGGAGGAGGCTGGAGGACCCAGGATGGATGCCTCCGAGGTGGTCCGGGCGGTCTGCGATATCTCGAAGCTTCTCTCACTAGACCCTGTGGCCACAACTGTCTTGAGGAATGTGAGCGTGGGTTGCACTGAGGTTTCTGCATGACTCCAGCCAGAGCAGGGGTACTAATTTGTAGGTGGAAGAGCCTGGAGGATGAGGGAGGATCAGGGGATGGTGTTGAATCAGGATTTTCTTCTGAGGATTTAGGACAATTTGCTCTTGGGGGGCAAGCATGGGTCCCAGTCAGAAGTTTATGAGCCCTGTGGCCTTTTTCCATGTTTCACCAAAACAAGGGAATTTTACTCCCCCTCCTCCCCCAACAGTTTGTTTAGGTTTTTAAAGAAGCTGACTGATTTGGACAAAGGTTGCTGTGCTGAACAAAGGTCATTCATTGTGAACAGTCTGCCATCTTGAAACGAAAAGAACCCAGTCGCGTTCTTCAGATGGATGTGTGTCCAGTTAGTGTTTATGGGTTTTGATGATACTTGGCTCATGGATAAAAGCTTTAATAACATGAGATCGTGTTGAGTGGGCTGTACTGTTTTAGCTTTTGTCCCCTCTGTCCTCTCCTGTAAACATCCAGATTTTGCCCGTCTGAGAAAAGAAACAAGCCTGTGTGGAACTGTAAGGATTGTCTTCTATGTCGGTTTCTTCCAGACCATGAGCTTCCTGAGAGCAGGAAATTATGCTATGTATCATTTTCTCCGTGGGGCCTCCCACAGTACCTGGCTCAGTAAATGCTCCTTGGTTGAATACAGTAAAACTTCATTAATTGATACACTAGCAAGATTGTAGGCGGAATATTTAACTTAAGAGAAAAATCAATTTTATGGACTCTGGTGCATTAATTATTTGTGTGCAAATAGAGGCTGCAAATTACAAGTAAGGGCTATCAATTTACTGAAGCAGATATGGAAACACTCCATTGGCTGACCCAGCGCCCTAAGTTTGGGTTATGCCTTGAGCGTTCAAAAAACACTAAATCATTTTCACAGAAAACAAAGAAATTTTAAAATGTCAGGCAAGAGAAAGCTTTTAGGTGTCACTGTAATCTGCTGTTTGCTGGCTGCCCATTTCACACAGCCGGTCTAGTTTGTGGATTTGGTCTAATTGACTTGATGAATGCCCAGGTATACCAGGTACGGTGCTAGTGACTTGTGGTCCACAGGTGGTTACCATGCAGTCCCTGCCCTGTGAAACGCACACTCTAGCCAGATAAACATAATCCTGGAGGGGAACCTGGACCACAAGAGTGGTAAAGGTGGAGTGCAGGGCAGACCCCGAGGAAAGAAGAGTTTCTCGAGAGCCTGAGAAAGTCTTCACAGGGAAATTTCAAGTGGAGCCGGACCTTGAGAGATGCCTGCACCATCCAGGAGAGGGAGCGTTCGCGTCAGCACGGTCGGTCGTGGTGTATTTAGGAGACAGTGTGGCTTTTGGTATAGTTTGAGGATGGTGCGTGTACCAGTGGAGGCATTGGAAGGGGAGTGGGAGATAAGGCTGGGGGACCAATGACGGGGTTGGGGTTGTGCGCTGATGTGAATTTGTACTTTATTTTCTAGGCACTGGGAATCAGCTCCCCACCTGTATTCTAAAGGTGGGGAGTGTGGCCAGGTGTGTGTGTGTGTGTGTGTGTGTGTGTGTGTACAGGGGGGAGGGGGAGAGAGAGAGATGAGGTAGTGAGGTTAACTTTTCTAGGACGGGAGTACTGCTTCCTGGCAGGATCAGCCTCAGAGAGGAGGCTGGAGGGTGTGGGCGGATGAGAGGCAGAGAGACCAGCTCTGCTACCTCAGGCGATAGTCACTGATTTAACATTCATTCATTCAGGTAATAAATATTCATTACAAACCTGCTGCGGGCCAAGTACCATGCTACACTCTAGGTGCACAGACAGACCTGCTCTCTGTCCTCACGGAGCCTCTCGTCCCGAAGATGCCGGTGGTGCTGGGCGCCTTGGCGTTCTGTGCGCTGAGGGGAAGCGCGTGAACTAAGAGGTGTTTGTGGGGTGAGTGGGCGCAGCTGGGCGGCCTGCTGGCTATGGGAGGGGAGCGTTAGGGGGAGCGGTAGGCGCCTGTCCCTGGAGCTGGCGAACGCTGTAAACTCGGTGGGTGGTGGGCCACTGGGTGTTGATGGCTGAGGGAGCAAGTCTGCAGGAAGGAGGGGATGAGAAATGCAGCTTTACATGTGCTGTGGCCACGGGCTTCATGTCACACGCATGCTCAGCTAGCCGGCTGTTCAGGGTGTAGGACAGAGTTCAGGGTCTGAGGTGCAGATGTGAGAGTTGTCACGAGGCGGATTATAAGAGGTGAAGGGAGGAGGTGGCAGTATCCAGGGAGGATGTGTGGATGAGAGAGAAGGGGCTGGACGCATGGGGACTGCCAGTGTTTGCTGGATGAGCAGAGAAGAGGCTGATCCCTGCCCACACATTCTAGACCATTCCATCCCCCACATCGGGAGCACGTGACATCACCAGTGCTCCCTTCTTTTCTCTTGTTCCATTAACTCATTCTCCTCAGTGTATACACTGTTTAATCTTAAACCAAGACCCTTCCCCTAACCTTCCTTTGACCCTACGCTTCCTTCTACACAGTGGTTGGCTTCTCCCCTCCCCTTCCCAGCCCTGCTTGTTGGGAGGGTAACGCCGCGGGCTGTTTCCGGTCCCCACCTCTGGTCTGTCCTTCCCCTGCAGCTGCGTGGCTTTGACAGCCCCTCAGCCCTGAAACGCCCTGGCCAGGGTCTCCTGTAACCTCGTCCTCATCCTGTGACCTGCTCCCAGACGCATTAGTCCTGAGAAGCTCTCAAATTCAGTCAGATGTAATTCCAAAGCCTCAAACCTTAATTCAGTTCAAAATTGGCCCACCCCTCGATGGCTTGGAAGCGTGTGGTGGGGGCATGGTCCTCTCTCTCGTGACCATCTCCTTCCCCACGTCTTCTAGGAGTTGGCCCAGGGAGGGGCGATGAGGCTAAAAGGAAGCGTCATGTGTGGCAGTACAGCAACAAGAGGACAGGGCCGTGGGTGGGAGAGGCCCCATGGTTAGCTGTCTCGGGCCTCGCTGTGGTTCACAGAAGTCCTCCAGCTGAGGTCCTGGGTCTACAGCTCTCTCTGCCTGGCTGGCCCATTGCTTTTTGGGGGTGGGGAACTTGGCTTCCCCCAAGTAGTTCAGCCTGCCTCTTGGAAAAATCCCGTTTTAGCAGGTGAGATCCGTTCCCTTCCAGGGGACCCACGGTCACCTTTGTTTCTCCAGCAGTGACATCAGCCTTTCCCCTCTGCTGCAGGGCAGGGGCAGCTCCAGCCATGGGCCCCTGACTTTAGACTTTCTAGGTCTGAATCAAGTGCTGGTGCCTTTTTCTGTTGAGCTCTCCCTTTGGTTCCCTTGAATCTTGGCTTTGATGAGGTGGGAGTGTAGATAGAAAATACGGCGAGATACTGAACATCATGCAGTGGGAGGGCGATAAATACTATAGCGGGAAGTTCAAGGCCCGGTGGAAGCAGGAAAAAGACAGTCAGCTCTGCTTTAGGGTGAGGGGATCCCAGCTAAAGCATCTCAGAGAAAGGGAGATGACCTGGCTTTTGAGCAAGGGTTTGCCTGGTAGGATGGGGTAGAAAGGTCTTCCAGACGGAGGTAGGACAGGTCACCTCCAGGACTGAAGGCTGGAGATATGACATAGCAGGGTGTGTCTGGGGAGTTACAGGCTGTCACATAAGGAGCAGAGTGGAGAGGGGACCAGGGACTAGAGCCCCGAGGGCTGCAGGCACACTCATGCACACGCACTCACAAGAGCAAGGGGACAGACCCATGCCCCACAGAGCAGCAAGGCAAGCACATATGCTGAGCCTTGTCTTCTTTTTTGGTCTTTCGTTCCTTCGTCTGCTTTTAGGATCTCGAAAAAGTCATTTAGCCTCTCTAAGCTCCAGCACCCTCATCCGAAATACGATGAACTGTCTCATTTCCTAACCAGGCTCTAGAGATGCGCTGAACCAACCGGGAAAGTTTAATTTTTAATCTGTTGCTTTGGTCTAGAGAACTAGGGAGCCCAAGAAGGTTGGTGATTTAATTAAAAACAAAGAAACATATCCCGCCCCCCCCCCCCCCAGTTTTTAAACTGTAGTAAAACATGTGTAACATAGAATTTTCTGTTTTAACTGTATTTAATTGTAGAGATCAGTGGCATTAAATACATTCACATTGTTGGGCTGCCATCACCCCATCTATCTCCGCAGCATTTTTATCTTCCCAAACTGAAACTCCGTGACCATTAAACTCTTACTCCCCATCTCCCCGGCCCCAGACCTGGGCAACCACCTTTCTCCTTTCTGTCTCTGAATTTGACAACATAGGTCTCTTGTCTACGTGGACTCACACAGTATTTATCCTCGTGTAGCTGGCTTACTTCTCTTAGCGTAATGTCTTTAGGGCTCATCCATGATGTAGGGTGAGTCAGTTTCCTTCCTTTTTAAGACTGAATAATATTCCATTGTATGTATGGACCCCATTTTGTTTGTCCTTTCATCTCTGATGACCGTTGGGGCTCCTTCCACCTTTTGGCTATTGTCAGTAAGGCTGTTATGAAAATGGATATACAAATATTCTGCTTACAGCTCTTTTGGGTGCAAACCCGGAAGTGGCATGGTCAGAATTACACAGTCCTCCTGTGTTTAACGCTATGAGGAGCTGTCATATTATTGCCAAAGTTTTGCCCCGTTTTACATTCCTACCAGCAATGCACAAGGTTCCAATTCTCCACAGTCCCATCAATAGTTGTTATTTTGTTTGTGTTTTTGTTTTGACTAACAGTCATCCTATTGGCTGTAAAGTGACATCTCATTGTGGTTTTGATGTGCACTTTCCTAATGATTAGTGGTGGTGAACATCTTTTCATCTGCTTATCTGCCATTTATATTATCTTCTTTGGAGAAATGTTTATTCAAGTCCATTGACCATTTTTTAAATAGGGTTGTTTGATTTTTGTTGTTGTTGTTGTTGTTACAACTCAGAATTTCTCTATATGTTCTGGATATTCATCCTTTATCAGGAAAACGATTCGCAAATACTTTCTTCCATTACACAGGTTGCTGCTTCACTCTGTGGATAATGTCCTTTGATACACAGAGTTTTTAACTTGATGAAGTCCAATTTATCTATTTCATTGTTGTTGCTACTGTGGTGTCATACTGAAGAAATCACTGCCAAATCCAATGTTAGGCAGATTTCCCCTCTAGACAAACATAGAAGCCTCGCCTCTTTTTTATCGCTTATGTTGGCCTCATTTCTATATTTAAAATCCAAATCTCTGGCTTAGTCTGCAGAGAGTAATTTAATTTTATTTCTTTTGCCTCCTAGTCTCTAAACATTCTTTGGGTACCATCTTATACCGTCTTACCATCTTAGTTGCTTGAGGAATTAGGCAAGATGTCAGTTAGGTCCATTACCTTGTCTATAAGTGTTCTCAATATGTTCAAAAGGTTTAAAAAATGTTTTAAATTAAGGTTTAGCTTGGCTTTGGACTGCCCCTATGAAAAACTTCAAAGACGTGCAGATTAAAAGCTACCTGCCCACCCCGATTAGTGGAGGAGAATGGAAAAGCGAAGGGAAGAACAAGGAAAGGTTATTTCTTTCTGTTTCATGTGATTGATAAGGGTGAAGTGATTTTTTTTTTTCTCCTCAATTTTCTAAAACGACAAAACGCCTTGGGGGTAGATCCCGGACAAAGGAGGCGTCATCTGGATTTGCTGTCCGGAAGTGGGAAATGGGGAGCGGTGCAAGCTGTACCACGGCTCGCCAGCTTTTCCGTGGGACCCATCCACGTGGCTTATGCTACCAGAATGCATGCTGATGGCTCGATCAAGAAAATGTTAGGAGAGCTGCTTACACTTTGCTGATTGAAAAATAAAGGCCATGTCTTTTGGTGGAAAAAATACAAATCACTTTGATTTGGCTTTTGTCCTGACTCTAACCTGGCTCAATTCATCGAGCAATCTTGTAGCAGTCACTTACTTTCACATTTTTGAAACGAGCTATTAGAGTAGATATCTAAGCTTTCATTAACCCTGAAGTAACAACGGGGCTTACTGGGAGCTGTGTTTCTTCCCGTTGGGAAAATGGGGGAAAGAAGCAGCTTCTGTTTTCTTAAGGCAGAACAGAGTTACATGAATAATTAATCCTCAACAAGTTGAGGCCCTGATTCCCAGCAAGGGGGTAACTCCCTGAAGTTGGGAGAAGGCATCTCGCATGTGTTACAAGAGATCTTGTGGCCTCTGATCACTCTCCAATATTGCTTATTGAATTAGTCCAGCCTTGGGTCCCTGGAGAGTTGGGTACTGCTGCTTTAAGGCTCATTTCATGGGGGTCTTTGTGGCTTTTAAACTCCCAAACTTCTTGGGTGATAACTCTGCCTGTGGATTGTTCAGTATTTACTGAAGATTCTGAGTTTTCTGCCTTTAAAGACACAAGAAGGAAAGGTTTTCAAGTGTTTGTATAAACTTATGTGTTATATGTTGTACACATAACCATGTTTTTATACTATGTACGCTGTATACAATGAATGCCAGGTGACTTTAAAGCGAACGATTAAAGTACATTTTGCTATCTGGAAAATATATTGAGCCACAAGAATTTTTGGTAGGGCTTTGGGAAATTTTTGCTTTATGGGGTTTTCTGTGAAGGAGAGTTTACTGGAAAAAAATGCACGTATTTTCTTAATTTTATTTATCAGCAGTCAAAGCAGTAAGTTAAACATTTAAAAAACATTTTAAAAGCACACTGCTTGGAGATACTAAGTAGATGACAGTTTAGCTGATTTTTGGATGTTTCATTTTTAATTATGGGGACCTTTAAATTTTGTCACCCCCTGCTCGCCACACCTACTCAGGCTGATAACTGGCATATGAAAATTTGGAAAAATACAATAGAGATTTTTTTTTTCCATCATGTCAAAATAGCATGTGCTTTTGATCCTAAGAGTGGAGGGTTTCCATCAGACTGCCCTATCTGAAATCTCCGGGTCTATTTCCTCCTTTGCCTGGATGGCTGTTACTGGTAGTTGGTATTATTCAATTATCTCTACATTTTAACCTTGGTGTTTACCACTAATGTCGCTCAAGTCCGTGGATGATTCATTGCATCTGGAACCAATAAGCAGGGTTTGGCAGAAAAGGGATAGTGTGTGGTGGATGCGTGGAGAGGAAAGGCAACAATGCACTTGAAAGCGGGCTCTAAGAGCTGGCAAAGTCAGTTTCGCATTCATGGGTACCGGGGAGGGTCCCCCAGTGTGCAAGCCACAGTGAGTGCCCAGGGAAGACTCGCAAATATGATGGCGATGATTTAATCAACGTGACCTGTGTAAACAAGAGAGGCCTCCGCCCTATGGAGGACGGACAAGCTCCCCAAGTTCTAGATCCTCAAGGCTTCATCCTGGCTCTGAAACTCATCATTCATTTATCATTCCTCCAGCAGGACTGATAATTTTGTGGTATTTGCTTTAAAACAAATTATCTCGTGCATCATTAAATACCAGACAGTACAGGCATGGATGCTGAATGGTCAAACTTGATGCTACTTTGATAGCAGGAGATCTGAAAACGTCAATGAACATTTCCTTTGTCCCCCCTAAAAAGCACATTAATCTCTACCCTGAAGCGTCAAGAAGGAGGGGAAAGTTATTTAGTCAAGGCCACTGAAGATCCCAGGTTCAGGTACAGGATGGATTTCTCTGGTTTCTGAGCTTGGTCTCCCCCTGCAAAACACTGCCTCTTTTTTTTTTTTTCAATTTTAAAGTGAGGGAATAAAAAAAGTCACATTCTCCTCTCTCCTCAGGAAGCAATGCAAGCAGAAGAGTAGTGTTATTAATACCAATTACATTCAAATACCATGCTCAGAAGTCAGGTTGGAATCTGGGCTTGTAAAAATCCTCAGTATCTCCCAGAGGACACCCATCATGGTTGCGTTCAGGATCAGAAAGATTTTGCATTTCTTCAGTCTAAATAGAGAAAGGTTGTGAGGGCGTAGCAGTCCTGTAGCATTTGCTGTTTATACGCTCCCTGAGCAAATGAGTTCTCTCTCAGGTCTTAATCTAAACTTCTTGACATCATAAATTAACAACAACAAAAAAATCTGTATTGTCTGTCCTGTCTGTTGGGAGTCACTTATGCGGTGAGAAAACCCCCTGGCCTTCTGCCCGGCATGGCCATCCCATCTTGGTCTTGTTAACCATCCTTTGGGGTAGTGACTTCAGTCAGGAGGAAAGGAGGAAAACTCAAGTGCAAACACACTCTCGGTGAAAATGACCGCACAGCACACTCGCTGCATAATGGATAACCACAATCTCAGCAACTCAGGACAATGCTCATCTATCATCTCGAAGTGTCTGCGGGTCGGACATCTGGGCGCAGGGTCGCTGGGTCCCTGCTCCGTGTCTCACAAGGCTGCAGTTAGGGTGTCAGCCTGGCCACATCCTCAGCTGGAGCTCAAGGTCTCCTTCCAGTCCCGTTCACGTTGTTGGCAGAAGTCAGTTTCTTTCAGCTGTGGGATGAGGGCCTCTTTTTCTCGCTGGGTGTTGGTCAAGGACCATTTTGACTCCTGGAGGCTGCTCTTGGGACCTAATCAGATGGTCCTTTCCATAACCCGACAGTTGGCTCCTTCAAGGTCGGGGGGGATCTCTTTTAAGGGCTCACCTGCATAAGAGAAGTCTATCCCCCTTTTGAGTAACCCAAAGTCAACTGATTTCTGAGTTTCATTACACCTGCAGCATTCCTTCACCATTGCCACGTGATGTAACCTGATCATGGAAGGATATCCCATCTTACTCACCAGCTCTGTTCCCACTGAAGGGGAGGGGAGTGTCCAGGGCGTGTACCCAGAGGGCAGGAGTCCTGGGAGGGCACCTCAGAGTTCTTAACACCGGCAGTAAGCTCGAACTGGGGATTTGAGGTGGTCTCTAGACACAGCCTTTGTGAAAGTCAGGGTTCTGCTGGCATCGTAGGGATCTGTTCCAGGTCTTTCTGGACCCTACATATTTCACTGAGTCCTGGGCTCTCCTGGAGTACCAAAGAAGGGACCCCTCCTGGATCACCTCCATTCCTGAAGCTCCTTTAGGGGGGCTGTTAGTTCTAGTTTCCAATGAGGGGTTGAGGTTTGGGGTGGCTCCTGGGGAGCTTACCCCAGGATGGGAATCTGTCCTTTTGGTAGAAGACCTATTTCTATATTCAGTGTTTCTTGAAACTGGGCATGAGTGATGCCAACAAGAAGACGGGGGAAAGTCTTGGCTTTGTCTGGTTCTGATCCAAGCATAGGGCATCGGTGTGGCATAACCCCCGTCCTAGGAACGTGCCTGGCTATCTCCTTGACCTCCGAGAGCTGTGGGCACGATCCCCCCAAAGAGGCGGGAGAAGAACCGCACAGGAGACCCGATTTGTTTTGTTTGTGCTAATGGAAGACCTGCCCACTTTCCTAATTAATGGTTCACTACCAAGAGCTCTACACTTCTTTAGCCTGGGAGCTAAATGCAATCAACGTTTGTTTGTTTCTGTTAAAAAAAATTTTCTTTTGCCCTTGAGGAGATCATTATTGCTATTGTATGAAGATGGTTGCCCAGCATTAAGAGTAATTGGAGCAGATGGTAGTGAATAGTTCTATTGTAAAACCGACTCCTCCTTTTCTCTCTGCCACCCCGTATGCATTTTGCTTCCCTTCAGGTATGAAAGGGAGGAAAAAAAGAAAAGGAGGCAAAAAAAAAAAAAAAAAAAAAGAAAGGTTCCCCTGGTGTTTGAAACTGAGGAGCTGTCAAAGGTACCGGGCAGGAAAAGCGTGCTCCCATGTATTCCAGCTCTGAAATTAAGTGTTTTCCAAGGCGGCGCAGTCACGGGTCCACGGCATGGGGAAATAACACGCTGTAGTCCATCACTTAAAATGTTAACCTTGTCTCTTACTCGTGACTGGGAGCAGGAACACGTGCTCCGCGCTCGCTGGTTAAATGGCAGTGTGTCAGCTCTGCGGAGAAGGCTAGCGTGTAGCTGTCAGTCTTCCGATTTGGCTCTATGTGTGCACATCCAGGTGTGACACACACACACACACAGACACACACACACACGGACTTTTGGTTGCCTTTATGTAGCCTGCAGAGACCTGGTTTATTGCTTACTGGAAAATGAGAACTGGACCAGTTTCCAGCATTTCAGTGTATACCCTTTTGTTTGCCAGTTCTCAGTCTCTTAGGTATTGATATTATATTTATTTATTTATTTTTAGTCGTAGGAGGTTCTATTTTGAACATATTTCAATCTTGATGGAATATACATGTAGTATACAGAGCAGATTACAGGCACTTGGACAGTATCAGTTCTTCTTATTATACTGATAGTATACATTAGAAGGTACCAGGAGTAAGCAAATTTTTTTTTTTCTAAAAAGAGCCAGATGGTACATATTTTAGCTTTTGTGGGCCACATAGTCTCTGCCACAAAGTGAAAGCAGCTATAAACAATATGTAACATGACAGCCAAGACATGAAAGCAACCTAAATGCCCATCAATATCCAAAAGACTGGATAAAGAAGCTGTGGTATAGTTATACAGTGGAATATGACTCAGCCCTAAAAAAGAATGAGATAATGCCATTTGCAGCAACATGGCTGGACCTAGAGCTTATCATACTAAGTAAAGTAAGTCCAGACACAGAGAGACAAATATTGTATGATACCACTTACATGTGGAATCTAAAAAAATGATACAAATGAACTCATTTACAAAATGGAAACAGACTCATGGACATAGGAAACAAACTTATGGTTACCAAAGAGGAAAGGGGCAGGGATGGATAAATATGGAATTTGGGATTAACAGATACACACTACTATGTATAAAATAGACAAACTACAGGGACCTACTGCATGGTGCAGGGAACTGTGTTCAATATCTTGTAATAACCGATAATGGAAAAGAATCTGAAAAAAAGAATGCATATATATGTATAACTGAATCACTTTGTGGTACACCTGAAACATTGCAAGTAAACTGCACTTCAATAAATTCAATATAAAAATAAAAAAAGGTAAATAAGCGGTCAAAGCCATGTTCTAATAAACCTTGATTTATCAATACAGTGGATGGGCCAGATTTGGGCTGTAGTTTGCTGACCCTGATATGTTCTCCTGACTTACTTCACTTGATTCTCTTCTCTGTGACATGTGGAGAGCTCGGGGTCTTTATATGGTAGAAAAATGAAGGACCGTCCCCGGGTTTCAGCAGGAAGGGCGACAGAGCTGTGCAGGCTTCCCGCCTTCAGACCCGCAGGCCGGTCTGTGCTCCCGGCGGCGCACGTTCTCGGAGCGCCTCGGGCTCGCGCTCCACCCGCCTGCGCTCCGAGCCTTTGCCCGAGGGACGGGCCCGCTCACCGCGCTCGTGGGAAAGAGCTCCTCCCACCCGGCCACTTCGCCTCCACTTCCTCCTGCCTTTTTTTTCCCCTCTAGAGCACATTATTTGTTTTACTTACTTAACTTTCTCTCCCTAAGATACAAGCTCCCTGAGGTCAGAGATTTGTTTTATTTTGTGCCCCGCCCTGTGCCTCTCGGGTTGGGGATACCCAGTAGATACTGGTTGAACCCAGAGATCCATCCGCACCGTGGTTCCGGGCAAGAAGGCTGAAAGGAGCCTGTGATTACTGAGTGTTCTCCATGATGAACAATTTTTTTAAGTTTAACATTTTTAACATTGAAAGCAGGGAGGGACAGAGGTAGCTTTTTCGGTGGTGAAGATGAGTGATGCTGGAAGTCAAATGTCTTACGTGTGCCCTGGGACGTTGGAGGCGCTCGGTCATGGAATGATCTTCCGGCTGGTAACTGAGAAGAGACATTGTTGAGGAGATTTGAAGATTCGAGTGGAAGAGACGAGGAAGAAAGGGCCAGCGAGATTGTTCTGTTTGCGGACTGTATGTTCCTGAGTGGGCTAAAATAACTTACAAGGATGAAGCACTGAGTAATGTCACTATTCTTAGAGAAATCTTGGGGTGTAGGGTGTGCATGGAACAGAGAGGGGAGCTAGTGAATTGCCCGGGTTTCTAAGAGGGAGGAAATCTGAATTGGGCCCAAGCCCCTGGCAGGAGGCGTAGCTGATGTTTCTTTGAGGACCCAACACCCTGGCAGCGAGGAGGGACTTCCTCATGGTATGTCATCATCGCGAAGGGTTTACAAGCACGGAGAAAAGAAAGTGATCTCTTAGAGCCAGCATGAGCTCAGTAAGAACAAATTATGCCAAACTAATTTAATTTCCTTTTTGTTCCCTAAGGAGCTATTAGATTATAGGTCTGGGGCTCTATTCGTAATCCTGGATTTGTAGATGGTTGACTTTTCCTATAAGTGAACATCTTTTGGGTTTCAGAATCAGCTGGAATAATCTCAGCTTGTGTTAATTTGTCTGAGATGTCTAGACTGAAAAAGGGAAGGGTAATTAATGCACTAGATTTCACCTGAAAGGCACAGCCAGCCCTCTGAACTCCCACAGCACCTTGGTGATGCCTTTAATTATTGAATTAATCACACACAGTTGAATGATCTGGCTATTTGTCTTTTTAAAAAAAATAACACGAACACCTTAAGAACAAGGATGAGGTCACGTGTATCTAAAAGAAATACCTTTACATTAGCTCGTACATGAAAGGTTTGGGATTTTAATTGACCAACAAGCTAAATATAACCCAATATTATAATATAGTTATTAAAATAGCCAAGACCACTAGTTGGGAGAGCAAATGTTATTTAGTAAATGGTATGAAGATAGTTAACTATTTGGGAAACAAAACCAAAAGCAAAGGTAAAAAATAAAGAAGAATGGAAAACTTCCCTTCAACATAAATTCTAAATTAGTTGAGAACTAACATGAAAATACAAAACCCTACACATTGAGAAGAACACACAATACTGTTTGTGTTAGAATGAAAGAAGGGAATCGTGTGCAGAAATGAATGGAGGATGTTAACAAAAGAAAAGATAAATAAATTTCGTTTCATTAAAAACTAAAGACATTTCAGTGTGAAAGAAATAAGTTACTGCTTCATATCAAATTATTTTAGTTGTTAAGACAGCGTTTTACATTTTGGCCTAGTGATTATGAGTGCGCCTAAGGGTTGACTATTCATTCAAACATATTTTTGGGGTGCCTACTTCATGCCAGGCGTTGTTGTAGGTCCAGAGCGGGGAACCAGGAAGCTCTCAGGAAGCTTACATCCCACTGGGGGCTGATTGACTGTAAACAGTATACGATGTTTCCGTGAGGACAAGTTCTTTGGAGCAAACAGCAGTGCAAAGGGTGGAGAGATTGTCGGTGACCGGGGCCCGCCTTTCCCTAGTTCCAGGGCTTGTTTGCTGAAGAAGGCCTCCAGGAGGGGCTGTGGCTAGACAGACCCCCACACCCTCCCTCCGCCACCGCCCCTGCTTAACACAGAGGCTCACAGAGAGGTCTCGGTGCCGCCTGGTGTTCCATCTTGCTGATCAGTGACTTCTTTCAAGATAACTCGCGTGGTGTCACAAGTACATTGAAGGTGACATGTGAGATCTGCAGACACCGCACATTCCCTGAAGTTCAGAAAAGTGCTGATGAGCCGTGAGGAGCAAACAGATCGCGTCAGCCTCTCGCCGAGGCAGCAGGGCTTTTGCTTGTGTTCTGTTTCATTTTTTGGTTTTCGTTTTGGTGTATCTGGGGCTGTAGTTCCTGAGGTAGAAATGAAGGTGTGTTCTGGATAGTTTTCAAATTTCTATGTTCAAACCACCCCCGTATGCCCACAGGGAAGTGGTTTTCTTCATCTGCAGCATGGGAATGAGTGACTTGTTTATGTCGAAGAAAACTAGAGCGTAAGGCTGAACACCTTGGGAATTATCACAGAAAGAGCTTAGATTTGGTGGCAGCAAAACCTGCATTGACCTGGAAGGTGGGCTGGGGTGGGGTGGAACGTGGCTTTCGCCCAAAACGTCACATTGGTGTCAACTGAGATGCCTTCAAATGTATTGACGAGAAGTCTTTTATCAGTTCCATCAGCATTCTCTTCTGAGTGACTGGATCAAAGTGAGAGGAACTGGAGGACACAGATGTTGGCAAGTGAGCCACGCCCCCGGTTCTGGGGGGTCACCACCCCAGGAGTCCTGTGTGTAGGGAACATGGTACCACCATTGTGTCAACTGCAGCAATGCGGCGGAGCTGAAAGTCTCATGGCGACACGTGTGTCATCGTGGATTCACTGGCGACGTGCTGTCACAGAGATACGTGGCCCTTTCACTTTTCCAGGTGGCTGTTAGATGGCTGAGGATGCATTTATATTTTAGGACTTTTAATATTCAGTCATGGTTTTGTAATAAGCATGAATCGTCAATAAAATTCTATGTATTTCAAGACACGTTTATTACGGTAAAGAAAAGTCTGAGGGCGGAGGGAAGCTTAGATTGTTTTGGAACTTAACGCTGAACATTTATAACCATTTGAAATCTACCATATTGAATAAAGAGACTTGAGGTGAAAGAAAAACATCAGTGGAAGATTTCATAGGGAGATTGAATCTGAGTCTCGGGTTTTTGTTTAGATAGGCTTGCCATCGTTTGGTTTAAGTTTAGAGAGAATTTGAAGACCCAGAAAGGAGTGTGAAGGACTGTGGGCCAAACTCAATGGATTGGGAGACCTAGGGGCGTGTAGCATTTTTAAGCATTTTAGGTCTTATCCCTTAGGTGCACACCTATTGTATCAAGAAGGCACGTATGCTCGTGTGTGTGTGTGTGTGTGTGTGTAACATCTATAAGTGCATGTGGGACTAGCAGGTGGATGATTCACTTAAGAAATCATGTCATCGATTTTTATTGTGCACTTACTATGTGTCGGACACTTTTTAGGGGGTTGGGGATACAGCAGTGACCAAAACAAAGTCCCTGACCAACCTCAGTGGATGATAAAAACAGAAGGAATGGTATGGTCAGTACCAGCATGGAGAAGTATTAAAGAGAGGGGGTGACTGGACGTGGTGCTTCCTTAAGGAGACAGGGAAGCAGGTGCTGTCTGAGCGGGTACCTGAGTGAAGTAAGGGAGGGAGTTGTGCAGATATTTGGCAAAGGACACTCTGAGAGAGGCCATGTGAGGGCAAAGACCTGAGATGGGAGCTTGCTTGGCTGAGTCCGGTCTGTCTCTGCCTCCAGGTCTTTGACACAACATTTAAATTGGAGTCTGTGTTTCCTCCACTGTAAAGAGGAGTTAACAATATTTGACCTTCCCACCTGCCGGGTTGGGTCAAGTATAGCAGTTTTCGAAGGTTGACCGGCCAGGCCAAGATGGTAGAACTGGGGAGGGCAGCTAATGATTCACATAGCGGTTCTCAAGCAAGAGACTAAGTCTTTAACATTCTCTTGGAGCTGGATGACAGGTGTCAGTGCGAATTGTGAATTTTGAAATGCTCTCAAGTTCATTCCTGAAAGACGTCATGGAATGGTCCTCCTCTGACCTCCTTATGCCCCATTCATGTCTAGTTGTTCCAGATCTTTCCACTGTGATAGTCGTGAGCCTTTGTAGTTCTCAGTCTCTTTGTAGTTTGCATCTGGATTGTGGATCTGAGCCCCGGGCTCTTGTCACGCTGCTGAGTTCTTCACTCCTGCTCAGGGCTCGTCCACATACCCTCGCCCTCCCCAAGCTTACGGGGCTGTTGTGAAGGGAACTTCCTGTTTCCTTTTGCAGATATTCCCCTCCCCTCTAGCCCTTGCCTTGAATTAGTCCTCAGACTTTGATGCAGGAGTGCCATCCGGGAGATGATTCCAAGAGCAGATCCCTGGTCCCAGCTCCTGAGATTGTGGGTCCATCCTGGTGGCACTGAGGGAACCTGCCCCTGAAACAGCTCTAGGCTGAGAAACACTGTCACCTTTAAAATAAAGGGATAGGATTTCTCTGGAGTTCTTTCCACCTCTAAGCTTTTTGAAATCCAAGCTTTCTCAAATGTCCTTTCGTTGTGGACTCGGGGCTGATGTTACAGATAATCTGCATCACCTCCTCTGGTCTCTCGCGTCTTCGTCCGGCTCGAGCTTTCCCATCTCCCCCCCAATTCGTTCCACTCCAGTTCCTCCTGTTTGCCCCGCTTTCCTCTTTGCGGATCCCACAGGAGTGAAGTAAAGGATTATAAGAACGTAGACTGTCCAGCCTTATAAGGAGCCCTTTCTGTAATTCTGCCTGCCTGCACCCCGCTGCAGTGTGAAATCACTGGAGAGATAAACTTCTCTCCTACTGTTCGCATCTGCGGATGGTTCTCCTGTGGACACGGTTCCCACAACTCACAGTGCTGCTCAGATTCCACGGATTCTTTTTTTTTTTTTTTTCCCCTTCAGGGCTGGGACTCCTTATCGCTGTGTCTGATGCCTTTCCGTCTCTTAAATTGGGATGAGTCACTGCCTTTTATTCCTCCTTGGTAGATGCAGAAAATGCAAAGATCCCTCTTTCCCTTATCCCCGAGTTTTGTGGATGATGGGGTTCAGTGTACAATGTGTGACTAGTGAACTGGAAAATCCACTGGCCAGAGGCAACACATTTCTCCATTTTCTCTCGGAAATACTCTAGGGCACTGTTCTCTGCGGAGGTACAGTTGCTGGTGTTGTAAACATGCCCCCTCCCTTCTGAACGATCTTCTCCCATCTGCCTCTAACGCGGCACCAGAGGACCTTCTAGGCAGTTGTTTTGTAGGAACTGGGGCTTCACATTAGGCTGGCGTCTGGGTGGGGAGGAGAGACACGCATGTATCGTCCGTGTGACCTTGAGGTGATTGCCTGATCCAGTCGGATTGCGTTACATTGATCAGAATTACAGTTCCATAGCTGCGCAAGACATTTAGACCTGTTCTCAGCCTCCTGTGTGAGCCCGGTACTGCTTTCTGTGATTTTTCACATCCTTGGTTTGTAAACCACATGACTTTGGTGCAACCATAAATTAACAGGAAGCCAAAAACTCTGAGAGGGAGACTGCAGGGGGACAAGGGGGTGCCTCCTCCTCCGGGCTCCCTCTAGCCCTTCTCCCGGCCCCTCGCCCAAAGGTTCTGGGCTGTCATCTGAAGTCACTTGGCATTCCCCCCTGTGCACGAGCTTTTTCAGCACGGATGCACAGAGGAAAAGGCGACAATAATATCAAGAGGCAGTGTGGGAGGATGGAGCTGGACACGTGGAGAGAGGAATGTTCCTGTAAAACAGGGACACTTGGTGGTAGAGCCAGTGAAAAATGGTACCAATTACGTAAAGCAAAATGCCACCCATCCAGCACAACATTTTAATTGTTTCTATTCTGGGCTATTTATGACGTTTTGTCCAAGACTCAATACATGTCGGGAAAAATAAAAAATGGAATCAAACCCATCTGTTAGGGAGAAGGGGGCCTGCCTGTGCCGGGAAGAAAAAAGGTAAGAAAACATTACCAGCCTGTCATGGGAGAATTCCAGAGGCCGGGCACAGAGGCCCTGCAAGCACGACTGTGCCCCTTCCGTATTTTCCCCCGTTTGAGTTCGTTGCAGGAGAAAGAGAGGATGATTAATCGCATTGAGACATTTAAAATTGTCTTTAAATTCATTTTCATTTGAGAAGCTTCTGGTTTTGATTGATCACCCAGACCCTCCTGCTTTACAACAAAAGAAAGCAAAATAACAAAACCTGTTTTCCAGGGCAACTTTTCCTTACACTTCTGCGGGAGGTGGTCCAGGGCTCACAGCTGGCTTGCCGGCAGACGGCCACAAGAGGGCGACAACGTCACGGTGGAGAAGGGCCAGGTGCTCCTGCTGGACACCAACACCAGCGTCCTCAACTTACTGCACGTGAAAGGTTGGCGGAGTTTGAGGGGGGCGGGTGGCGTTATTATATGTGATTCTATCATTTTAGGGGCAGGAGGAAGGGGAACTTTAGGGGTCATTTATTCTTGGACCAAACTGAGATTTCACTGTGAAAGGGGGAAGTGCTCAGAGGGTTCAAACTGAAAGCCCTTTCTTTCGACTCTGACAAGCACAGAGCTTGATTATTTTAATTTTTCAAATACGAGAGGGTGAACAGTGCTTTCCAAGAATATACTTCTTTATCCAAGCCCTTTGTAGTCATGCTTGTCCCTGGCAGCACCCACAATAGAGCAAAAGGCTCTGAAATCAGTTAATGTTGCTGCCTTTGAAATTCCCTGCCAAGAAAGCAGTGTCTTCCTGCTTTGACCCCATTGTGGTTTTGACTTCCTGGTCCCACGGAAAGTCATATAAATAGGCTGCCTTATTGCACAACCGGCCACATAGCTCTAGGGGCTGGGAAGTTGGGAGAGACTGAGAATTCAACTTTCAACTCCTCCATCCCATCACCAAATGACTAAGTCAGTTTTTTTTTCCCTACCTCCTTGTGCATTGGTTTCCTTATCTGTTAAATGAGAATAGAAATCATGGCCTACTTCAGTGGCAGATAACACGGAATGGTTATCAAAGTGACTCTTGTTCATCGGCAAATGAAAATTGCTTGGGAAATGTGATTAGTTATGGGTATCTGTAAAACTGCACTAAAATGCCATTCTTTGCTATAAATATAGCTAACATTTACAGGAGCATTTGTTCTTGTTGAAGTAAGAACATGGCTCTATAAGGAGAAAATAACATATTTTGCAGGGGATAAACTGGTGCAGTGTTGATACCTGTCTCTTACAGGTGGATTGAGGTCTCTCTGATTCATCAGTTTACATTCTGTGCTCTGGAAGCTTTTCTTTTCCCCATTGAGTAGCAAGGAGAAGTTTTCAGGCAAATCAATGAATTGGTCCCTTTAGGAAAAAAGGTCTGTGAGCCTGGGCTCTTGACTTGACTTTAAGTGTGTGTGTGTGTGTGTGTGTGTGTGCAGCCAGTGGCCGTGGAGAGTGCTGACTTACTGACAGCCATCCACCACCTAAGGACTGGCAATGACAAAGGAAAATTGCAGACTTCAAGTCTCAGCTCAGACAAAAGATGCTCTGCTCTCTTCACAGGACTTTCACCAGGACTCTGGCCACAGGAGTCACATTCTTTTGGAGGATGGGCTGCCCTTTCGTTGCTCAGGAGTCTTTGCCTTATATTAATACCATTTAAGAGAAGGTTCCCAGCCAAAACTCAGCCCCTCTGAGTCTCTGGTTGTCCTGTTAGTTTCAGGTAAAAGTTCTATCAAGGAATGATGTTTATCGATCAGGCCAGAGACTGATGATGGAGAGGAGGTATCAGAGAGACAGCAAAGTGTATGAGGAAGGCAGGGACGTGTGGAATGTGTACTCGGCTTCTCCCTCTTGGAGATTTCAAGATCCGGGTAACCCAGACGCTTGCCCCAACCTGTCACCTTTCAGTAGGGCTTTTTCTTCATGTCCCTAGTTCAGGCAATATTTCACTCTTGGATGACCTGTAAGTGGCTAGGTTTGGGAAGGCAAACCCTCATCCTGTGGAGAGGGAAGGTCCGTCGCTGGGAGGATCCCTCCTCTCTCCCTCAGGAAGTAGGACCATTGGTAGGATTGCGAGGGTGAGTGGACAGGTTTCTGCACAAACAGAATCCAGGAGTCGTTGTCAGGGAACAGGATTGCCCAGAGTGAAACTTGGAGGTTTTCATCACCGAGATACGGGTCACAGCTTCTAGAAAGGGTGAGAACAGGGAAAGGACCCAGATGAAAGTTGATTCAACCGATGACCTGTGAATGCTTATTACGTGGCTTAGGAGCTCTGTGTGAGACACAAGAAGAAGTGAAGTGTAATACTTAATATGCGTGAGGTGCATTCCTACTAAAGAAAACATAATTTGGGAGCAAATGTAAGAGTGAAATTTCTAAAATGTGTGATGGGGGAGGTAAGGCCGAATGTAGGTGGAAGGAATCTGAGTGTCCGGGATGTAAGTTGCATGGTGGGGGCAGGTGAAGAGCACGCCGTCGGTACCCAAGACAAGTTCTGATCATGTAGATCAACACATGGAAACAAAACATGACGCACGTCCCCATCTCCCTTAATGCAACTGCATGGGCCAGTGGCTCAGGCCAAAGGTCTTGGCGGCATCCTAGGTGTCTCTCTTTTTCTCACATCCCATGACCAATCCATCAGGGAATCTCATTGGTGGGACCTTCAGCACGTGTCCCATGTAGCACCGCCTCTGTGAGTAACAGCCTAGCCCTCATCAGCATAAGTCTGGGCCGGGACCATTTCAGACAACTTCTTAGTTGGTCCCCACATTTCTGTCTTTTTTGTCTTCTTTAGTAGCAGAACTCCCACTTTTATTTTGGGCAGCGATGTACCCAGCTATGTCTCCTTTGGTAGACATAGCCTTTGGCTAAGAGCTGGCCAGTGAGCTGGAAGGGGAAGTGGGGTGCAGGACGTTGAGGAAATTTCCCAAAGCAGAGGTGACTTAGTAGGAACCATGCCCTATTTGTCCCTCCTTTTTTTCCCTTCCCTGCTTCCTGGAATGTAAATGTGATAGCCACGCTTTCAGCTGCCATCTTGGACCATGAGGTGACTGGTTCAGAATGGGGAAACAGAAGACTAGCAGGGACCCAGGACCCTGATGATTTTGGAGTTGCCATACCAGCATGGCCCCTGGGGCTGCCCACCTCTGAAGTCACTTTTTGTGATAGAAAAACATGACTTCATGTGTTTAAGTCCTTGGTATTTGACTTTTATACTTTGTGCTAAAATACCCTGTGAATACTTTTTATTGTCCACGCCCTTTATAAATATGTCCATCTTATTACTTTTTTTCTCATCCCCGCCCCCACAATGGCTTCTTATCTCACTGGGAATAAAGTCCACACCATTGTTAAACTTCTGTCCCTTTGTTGACTTGTCTTCCTCATCTGCTTTGCTCCAGCTCTTCTGTGAATTTTCCAGGGACACACCTGCCGCAGGGCCTTTGCACATAATGTCCTTTGCCTGGAATAGTCTTCTGCTAAATATTCATGTGACTTTCTCTCTTATTTCCTTCTCTCTTTGAGTAAATGTTAGCTTATTAGAGAGGTCTTACTGGCCATCTTTTCTAAAATTACAACAATTTTTATTTTTCTTCATAGCACTTATCATCCCAATTTATACTATAAATTTACTTGTTTGTTTACAGTTCATTTCCTCTGTGAGGAAAGCTCAAAAAAGCGAAGATCATCCATCAATCAGTTTACTACTGTCTCTTCAGCGTCTAGGACAGTGCCTGACACATGATGAAGGCTCAGAAAACATGTGTGGATTGTTAGGTGGATGGACAAGTAAAATGATGCAGAATTCAGGTCCTGGATGAAATTCAAGAAGTCTAGTTTTCAAACTCTTGCTCTCTTGAATATCACTTTTCCCAAGTAATTTACTTTCGCTGCCCTTAGTGGTGATCACTGCTGTCTGTCTCTGTCTGCCTGTCTGTAAACGTGTGTATACACTTATCTACATAAATGTACACAGATACATTCACATACATGCACATATAAAATCTGCTGCTAAGTTATTTTTGTGTTCCTAAAAGGTATTTGAAGAATGCTTTCACTGGGGAGGAATATCTGGTTGATATGGAGTAGCTCTAAACCCCTGATGTCTCTCTTGGGCAATAATATGTGTGAAAGTACGTGAAGGATAATAGAAACCTATTCAAATATCATACTGAATTGTTATCATCATCACCCATAACAGCAGTTCACTCTCTGAGTGTCTGTTACTGCGTTTTTCATATCCCTTTGTGGCATCAGAAAAACAGCTGTGTGGAATTTTCTTTATTTTTTGGTGCCATCTATGGACTGAGACAAAGCATGAAAAATTTCAAGCCAAAAAATAATTTCTCCGAAAGATTTTAACAAACATGATATTTTAAAAAAGATAAAAACAAACAAACAAACAAACAAACAAACAAAAACCAAACATGATATAAAGCATTAGAGTGGAAATACTTTCTTAGCCATTTCCATGGTATTGTGAAGAATCCATTCTACATGAGGGATGTGCACACTGTGAACAGATTAGTGCTAGACAGAAGTGAAATTAGATCACCCAGGAGCTGCATTTGGAAGGACTTTATGAAAATATTGCATCCTCAAATTATTTTTCCATTTGTGGAAACCAGAACCCTAACCTATAGAAGGACCAGGCTCCTACACTAGGAGAGCCAACACTTTTACATATGGCCCTTGAGAATTCTGAACTCTCTGTGCCTTACCTAGATTTCCATCTATAAAATAGAATTCACTTTTTTTTTTTTAACAAATACAACTTACAGTAAGAAGGAAGATTAGACACTTCTTGGAGGCAACTGGGAAATGGTACCCAAAGACTGAGTTTTCACCATTGTTTATCATGCCGTCTGTACTGATTCCTGAACTTTTTGAAAAACGGCACCTTATTTTGTGACCATGTTAAGAGCTACAGCAACATCTACTATTATTTCATCTTACTTAGGAAAAGATGCAGAACTTGTGTCCATTTACCATCTCTACTTCTTCCCTCTTTTCCTCTCCCCCTCCTTTTTTTTTTTTCTAAATTATTTTTTAGGGAGTACTGTTAAACACAAAAGAGAATTATTAACCCAATCAATTAATACTAATGGGCTGGGATGGAAATAGGCATATTGCCTTGATTTAGTTAATTATATTTTTCGTTCTTTTATGTTAAGATGCCCAACGGCCACAGGCATTGCTGAATTAAAATTTAGTATTTTATTCCAAGTAATTATGATGAGCCATTAATAACAAAGAAGGCACGTTCCCCTCTTGTCTGTGCTGTTGTGCATCTTGGGCAAGGATGCTGGGCTTGTCTGCAGGGTGGAGGGGGGGCGTCTGTATTTTCCGAATGAAGCAGCGACTCCCTGTGCTGGTGGTCAGACAGCTGGATTGAAGTGGCCCTGAGCTAACAATTAATAAAGGGTCACTTAGGGGAGGGTGCACTCTAGAAGCCCCTCTTTCCTTGGCACTGGGCGTTCAGGAGGAAGACATTTTCTGGTTTCTCATTACTCACAGTACCTTCCCTTTACAGTGCTCCAGCAGAACCTTGTTTCAGTCGCTCGTGCTGCTGACTCTGGCCCTGGCTGCCTGCCATGTGATTCCCTGTTTCTTGGTCTCCTGGTGTAGACCCAAGCCGTTGAATGCTTGGCAGGCTTTGGAGCTGGGAGGAACTGAGCCTGATCCTGGGCTTTGCTTCTTACCAGCTCTGTGATCTTGGGCAAGTTGTCCAGCCTCTGTGAACCTCGGGTTTCTCCTCGCCAAGAGTCAGGCCTGCTTTCCTGACGGCAGCCGTGACAGTGATGACAAAGTTTTGTTGTTTGCTGTTGTGTGGCCATCCTACGAGGTATCGCCCGATTCACATGGATATTCCGAGTATGAAATGAGTAACGTTTGTAAAACCCTTTGCAAGGGGCCTGGTCCACCATAAGCACTCCATTAATGTTAGCTGTCGTTTCTTTTGCACTGAAGGGGAGAACAGAAGAGATGGCCGAACGTCAGACCTGTGTTGCAATTTGATTTACAGACAGTTGGCTATTTCCATACACAGAGCAAACTGGATTACTGAAAGAATTAGCTGGGCAGTAGAGACCGTGGATGGCTTTTGCCTCTTTATCTTCAGAACGCATGTGGAAGTGTTCCCCTTCTATGGCGAGAGGGGGAAGGATACAGAGGTGGGAGTGGCAGAGTCTGTCCACCTGGTTGACTCCATTCCCCTCGGCGTTTTGACTTTGTGGACATGTGTTTTCCTGGTGCAGTCAGGCATGTGGTCTCATTTTCTCCAAACCTTTTTCTCTCAGTTCACGACTCTGGGGACACTCAGTTCTATTGGTCTATTGTATTTGGGATTTCTAGCACAGCCATGCATGCTCTTTGCTTACTGAGATAAGCCATCTTCTCCTGACCCGCTGCCAGGTTCACTGTAGACCTTCTTTCTATAAAAGGTTTTATTTTTTTAAACTAAAGTAGAGTTGACACATTATATTAACTTCAGGTGTGCAACATAATGGTTCGATATTTGCAGATACTGCAAAATGGTCACCACAGTCAGTCCAGTTAACATCTGACGCCACACATAGGTACACACTTTTTTTGTGTGTGTGGTGACAACTTTGAAGATCTGCTGTCCTCCCTACTTTCAAATATGCAATACAGTGTTATTAACCACAGTCCCCACGCTGTACAGCACATCTCCATAACTTAGTTATTGTGTACCTGAGATTTTGTACCTTTTGACCCCCTTCATCCATTTCTCCCACCCCTTATTTGCTCGCCTCAGGCAACCGCCAATATGTTCTCTATATCCATGAGCTAAGATTTACTTTTTTTTTTTCTGTTTTTCTGTTTTTAGATTCCACGTGTAAGTGAGATTATACAGTATGTATCTTTATCTGTCTGACTGATTTCACTTAGCATAATACCCTCAAGGTCCTGCAGGCACGTAGTAGGTACTCAGTAGGTACTTCATAACTGCTCAGTGAATGAATTTGGGGCCTGAAGAGGCAGGTTAATGTTAGCTGTGAATTTCTCTATAATCAGAGTCCTTCCTGGTATCCTCAAATGCGAGTGGCTTGGTCCAGACAGTGACCAATTTCATTTACTGTTTGTGTATCGGGAGATCAGAGACAAAGGCTTTTTAATGTGGGGGACACTGAGCTCTGAAACCCCTTATTTTTCCCAGTCAGACAATAACTTACATTATTTACCTCCAGAGAACAGCCCCAGACACACTTGATTAGCCTTAAATGAAAGATAAGCCGTTGCTGTGAGAAAGGACATGCTTTCAGTAGATGGGCAGACAGACAGATAGATAGATATTAAGCAATTTACAGTTTTATGTCTTGACAACTTGGATATGGTAACATGAAAAATGCGATTGAGAGGGACCAGTCCCTTCCTAGCACAGAAGCTATAATATTTTCAATAACAAAAGATAAATGTTTCAAACGTCCTTACTTAGAACCCTTCATGGACTTTCCGTTAGCCTTGATATGGTTACAGGGTCCTTCAGGACTTGGTCTCTCCTTACCTCTCTACCTCATTCGTTGATGAATGGGTTCCCGCATCCTGTTCATCCGGCCTGGGAGTGAAGCTGGAAATCTGGATGCTTCTCTATCTGGGATTCTTGTGTAGGTTGAAATGCACTGAAGGCTGAGCGTTTCATTTCTGCCATTTCCCCTGTGCTGTAATAGTCCTGGGGGTCAAGTAAAAGTAGGAAGTACTCCCATTTTTGAAATAAATAAGTACTATGAGAAAATAACTATTATCTTTCAGTTCTAAAATTATTATATTATAAAACTAGTGGTTGCCAGTAGGGAGAGGGAGGAGGGGAGGGGCAGTATTGGGGGAAGGGATTAAGAGGTACAAACTCTCAGGTATAAAATAAGCTACAAGGACGTATTGAACAACATGGGGAACACAGCCAATATTTTATAATAACTATAAATGGAGTATAACCTTTAGAAACTGTGATTCACTATATTGTGCACCTGTAATTTACATAATATTATACAGCAACTCTACTTCAATAAAAAATTTAAGAAATTATTATGTTATAGCAAGTCATGTTTACAGTCTTCAGAGAATAATTATATTTGGGACCTTTTAAATAAACAGATTATGCAGAGAAGCATATCAAATTGCTGGGCTGGTCGAAAATGTGATTGCGTCAATGCTAATTGGAATTTGACACAGAGAAGAAAGGAAATTATTTGAATGAATGAATAACTTCGTGGCTAGGGAGGTACTTATCTGCTTGGAATAGACTTCGGGGGAAAGACAGGTGTGTTTTTCCCCCCTGTTTTGTCCTTTCTTTCTGAGGTTTTCAGCGACTTTTTAGAAATCCATGGAATGGGTGAGGGCCTTCAGAACTTAAGTATCAGAAGCTTTGTTGGTTAAAGAAAGTTTTGGTTTTCTGGAAGTAGAAAGGAAATCCAGGTTTTGTTAAGTAGTCACTGACAACAGTAACTATAATGATGAAGGTGTTAATTTATATCTTGGTGTTTGAGTTCCTTTAAATGTTTCTCTTCCACAAGTACATTTATACTCTGTAACCAGTACAGAGTTAACTCATGGATGAGGTTAATTTAATGAGGTTTATGTTTTAAAGAAAAAATAGAAGGCTGAGTCATCACCATTATCTTCTTTCTCGGTTATCTGTGAAGTTGGCTGGTTCACTGAAACCCGGGTACGTTTGTTCACCTGGAGCAGTTAAGCCTTGTCACCACCTTCTGGAAGTGCAGACTGTATTTTTTACACTTTCATCTTGGCACCTAGCAGACGGGCTGGAAAATAACAGCAAATGTTGGCTGAATGACAGAGTGGATTGATCTACAATGCCGGTCTTGTGTTTCTCAGTTGGTTTTAGACTAGGGACTGTGGGCACCTAGAACAAGCTTCATGTACCTAGAGCAGTGGTTCTCAAAGTGTGCGCCCCGATCAGGCGGCGAGATCATCACCTGGGAACTTGCTAGAAGTGCACATTTTGGGGCCCCAGAGCAAACATACTCTGGGGGTTGAAGCCCAGCACTCTGTGTTTTAAGACCTCTGGGTGATTCTGATGCACTCAAGTTTGAGAACTACTCTTGTGGGTGAGAGGTTCTTGTTGCAGAAAGAATTCAGAAACAAGACACAGGGGTCAAGAAAGCAAAGCAAAGATTTATTACGGGATAGATAGTATGATCTCAAGGAAAGAGCGGGCAGACCCAGGTGGTAAGCTGCCCTGAGTTTCCTTGGCAAGCTGGTTATACGGGTGTAAAAATGAATGGGCAGAATATTCATTGGCGAGAAGGGGTTGGGGTCATCTTTCCTGATCCTCATCCCAGCCCCACCTTCCCAGGTGGGGATGAGGGATTTTTTTGGTCCTTATTTAGTCTTGGATGAGGTCATAATGATGGAAAGCTTGCGTTCAGACGGTGAGGATTCCTGTCTTGTCCCACCCTTCTGCCTCCAGGACACTTGTCAATACAGAAGGTATGTTTTTTTCCAACCAGTCCAGAGGATCCTGTTTTTCTGGGTCTGTCCAAGGACCCCTGTTGTTCCCAAGATGTATAGTTTTCTGCCCTTTGGCTCGTGTCCCCCTTTCTCTGCTCATATCTAGCAACTGCCTGCCCTCATACTACCAGCCTAAAACCGTAGAGGGAACCTACAGGACTGTCGGGACTGGAAACCAGTTAAACTGGCCCAGCCACTCTTTTCCCGAAGGCTGTGTGACCTTTTGCAGAGTGCACGTTGGCACGTTGAATGGGCCTGCCCTGAGCGTGGGCATTTTAGTTAGATGCAGTTGTCTCTCCTGCCGGGGAAGCCTGAGCTGATGAAAATGATTCCTTCCAACCGCTGTTGTCCGTGGCTCTGAGTCAGTGACTTTATCTCCAGGACGTTTTCTCCTCCACGTTGCCCGTTTGACTGTCCTACCGTCTCATTAAGCAATTAGCATGTGGTACCCATTCTGGGAGGTGTGTGATTCTTCTCCTGCATCCTGAGAACGTTTTTGCAAACACTTTCTAGTTCATATTTTCTTTTTTTAATCAGGCAGAGACATTACAATTAAAATACCGTTAAAGTGATTCTGGCAAGTATTGCAATAAGCATGTTTTTTAATTAAAGGAAGAAGGGGGAGGGGAGTGAACCAGCAGCATCAGCTAAAGGGGAGAATTTCATCCAATATCTGTTTTAATGGAAATGAAAAAAAAAAATCGGGAAAACAGCAGCAGCCTGTGTGTGTGTGTGGCCTGCTCCCAGGGTGCCAGGTTGAGGTGTTCTGGGCTTGATTAATTAGTAGCCAGCCAGAGAGTCCATTGCCTCTGCCCCCAATCCTTAAAGCCTGATTTATGCCTCACCTCCCCCATGAATATGCGAGGGCTCAGGCATCTATTTCCTGAGCTGCGGGTGGATAGGATTACGGAGCGTGCACGGAGCTCTTGGGGGCTCTCGTTTGCCAGCCAAATTGATTTTCCGCCTCTCTGGCCGGGGACAAGCCCACCTCGCAGGCTTCCAGGCTCTGCTCCAGTGCGTCAGGCACAAGTCTAATCCGGATCTCGCCAACCAAGGAAGCTGTGTGCATCCCCAGCAGAACGCAGGCTTCGGGCTGGGGCTGCCTTCCCAGGGTGCTAATCTTCTCCCCCCTTCCTCACCTTCTCCCAGCGCCCTCCACCTTGGCAACTCAGGGCCGGAGGGTGCGGAGGGTGCAGCAGGGTCCACCAGCGGGGCCCAGCCCTCCTTACCAAGGTGGAACAGGACCCGTCCATCCTGAATGGATGATCGTCTCTAATTCTCCAGGGAGAGGGAATTTCACAGGCTCCCCCATCTACCTGACTATTTAATAACTGGAAAGGTAACAAGACCCAGGCTGCTCAACTTTGTAAAGGATTATTCAGGGTTGACATAAACAGCTGAGTGGAGAGGCTCATCAATGTAAATAAGTAAATTGGAAAACGTACATCTGAACAGGCAGGTAGTTCAAGCTTTGGGTAAATGAATGATCTAGTTTGGTGATACAGATTGAGCTAATGAATTGGGGACCACAGATCCCTTTCTGTACCTTGCCTCCATTCACCTCTGGCTCTCTCTCTGCTCAAAACAGGAATTGTGCTCCCCGAGTTCATTTCATCACCTGGCTGTTGGTCCTAACCAAGCACTCTCTTGCTCTGCACCCTTTTTCCCCAGATCCTCCCCAAAATGACTCTAAGCCTTTGCTGTATTCATCTACCACCTTCCCAGTTCTTAAAGCTCTTCCCGGAGTCCACTACGACCTTCTGATTCTTCTTCTAATTCACCTGTTTCTTTGACTCACACTCAAGATTACCTTTCTCTTTCCTCTCCTGATTCTAATGTTGAAATATCATCCCCCTTCTTTTTCTTCTGTTCTCACTCTCCATGTTCTCCTAGGGAGACTTTGTTCACTTCTGTAACTTCAGCTCCTATCCATTCCACAAGGATTTCATGACCACGTTCCAAGCTCCCCATATACTAGGCACTGTTCTAGGCATGGGGGCTGTAGTTGTGAATGAAATAGATCCCAACTTCCTGCTCGCCTGGAGTTTATTTCTATAAGGAAAACAATCAAGTAAGCACATTGTATTTTTTTTAGATTTTCTGAGCAGCATGGAGAAGCATAAGCAGGGAGTTAGGTGGTGGTTTGGTGGTGGTTGGGGGGATTGGCACACAGTGAGATGAGGGCCAAGGCTGTGAAGCAGGAGGGCAAGAAGGTCAGGGTGGCAGGGGGAAGGGGTTGCCAGGGGAGAGTGGACAGAGAGCGGGACAGAGAGGGCCAGCCCTGCAGGGTTTGGTGCGCTTTGACTCTGTGTGTGGTGGGAACCATTGGAGAATTTCAGGCAGAGAGGTGACGTGATAACGTTTGCATTAAAAAAATCACTTTGTGTGCTGTTTGAAGAGTCGACCCTGGGGTGGGGGCCAAGACAGAAGGGTGACTCAGCTTAAGAGGTTTCTGTGGTAATCCAGGGTTGAGATGAGAGTGACTTAGACCCCAGCCATAGACCTGGAAGTGGTGAGAAGTGCTTGGATCACGGAGATAGTTTGAGGGAAGAAGGCACAAGGTTTCCTGGAGGATTGGTTGGGGTGCAGGAGAGAGTGGCAGTTGATTGTAGGGCCTTTAGATGGAATAACCAGAGGAACGATGGAGTTGCCATTTATGGAGACGGGAAGGACTGAGGAGAAGACCTGTAGGGCAAGACAAGGGGCTGACTTCCTGGTTTTACTAAGTGGAGACGCCTTTGAGACACGCAGGTAGAGATGTTGAGTAGCAGATGGGTCTGTCTTGACGGCAGAGGTATAAATCTGAGAGTCATCAGCAATTAGCAATGGTGGTGTTTGCAACCTTCAGACAAGGTGAGAAAACCAAGGTAGAATGTTCGTAGAATGTTCGCAATGATAGGAAAAATGATGAAGGGACCGAGTCTTGTGACATTCCAACTGTCAGTGGTTGGGACAATCAGGAGGGATCAGGTAGTGGAGACCGGGAGGAGAGGCTTGGGAGGTAGGAGGGCATCCTGGAGGGAGCAGTGCTGGGCAGGCGAGGGGAAGGCGTATCCAGAAACAAGGAGTAAGTGTGTCATATGCCGCTGGCCGCTCAGGAGAGGGGAGGACTGGGCCTCGAACCTGGCTTTCAGCAATGTGGTTGCCATTTGTGACCTCGACAGGACCAGTGTTGGTGGCATGGCCGGGCAAAGGCCCAACTGGGGAGGATTCCAAAGAGATGAGAGGGAAAGAATTAAGGGAGAAGATACCGCCAGTCCTTTTGAAGAGTATTCCCGTGTGGGAAAATATTTATACTCGAAATTTTTCCTATAAGGGGGACAATAGCTAGAACTTTTGTTTCTCTAAAACACACACACATGCACACACAGCAAATCATTTTGCGGTTATTACAGAGGATGGCTGATTGTAGGGTTAGCCGAAAGCAGGTTTTGATGTCATTTGTAAACATCAGCTAGCTGCTAAAAGTCTCTTTTACTTCCCGTTAAAAGAAACAAGAGATGTTTAATGGAAAGAAGTGATTACATGTAAAAAGTTGTGTCCATGTATTTATTTTAGACGGGAAGTAACAATAATGATGGTTGATTGATTTTTATAAAAATTACCCAAGGTCACTTGTGGGACGTCCTCAGCTCTCATGAACAATCACAACGAGCAATTTAAGGGTCACAGCCAAAGGCTGATTGCAGCCCTGCTCTTTATTTCAGCTTTCAGAAATGGGGTCAAGCCCTAGAAAGGGAAGAAATGAAGTCCTCCCACTTCCCTCCCACACTCAACTAACTGTCCTTTAAAGCAGCCCCCTGGATGTTTGTTTTAAGCTAATGAAGTGTGAGGATGACGCACTCGGAGCCTTGGCACAGAGGTGGATTAAATACAGACTTTCCAGGGGGAGGGTATAGCCCAGCGGCAGCGTGCATGCTCAGCATGTGCGAGGTCCTGGGTTCAATCCCCAGTGCCTCCACTGAAGTAATAATAATAAAATTAAATTTCAATAATTAAAAAAATATAAGCTTTCCATTCTTTCACTTTGGTTATCACTTAACAATTCTTTTAATCGAAAACAGCTGAATTCCAACAGCAACCTCTCTTCCTTATTCACCTGAATTTCCTTACACCTACTTGCCTCTGATAAAGTGAGGCAGGAAGGCTTTTTAGCAGGAAATAATCATTATCGCATTAATTAATTAGTCCTGTTTGTAGCACTCTTGGCAACACAAAACATTCATCTCTTTGCATTGAGTTTTTCTCCCTTTATTAGCATCATTATTAATTCCCATCAGTAAATGACATTTTATAATTTCTACCAGTTTGCTTCTGTATGTTTAATATTTTGCTTGATGGTACCAGGGACAAAGCCTGGGTTTATAAATTTACCCACTAATCCCTGTAATCGGCCTCAAATCCTTTTTGGAATGAGGTGAGGTATATCTACATTAACAAAATTAAAATCAACCACCTAGAAACAAGCCGTAAGCAAACCTACTTAAGTTAACACCTGTTTTTCCTTAAATGCATCTACAATACCAGTCCTCACTAATGAAAAAGCTACCTGGGAGGGTTTGCAAAGTGGATAGGATGTGGGCTTCTCTGTCAGGTGGTCCTGGGTTCTAATGCTCGCTCTGCCTCCCCCAGCCCACCGTCTGCTCTGTGAAATACCGAGCGTGGTGTTGACCTCCTAGGCTTGTTTGGAAGGTCATTTCTGACAACACAGCTAAATACATGAGCATATGGTAGGTGCTCAGGACATGTTAGCTCCTTTGTTTTCCCCATAGTTTTCTTTTTCTTCTTTTTTTTTAGGTCTTGAACCAGTATAATTTCTTTGTGTGTGTGTGCATATATATACACACACACACATATTTATTGAAGTCTAGTCAGTTTACAGTGTTGTGTCAGTTTCTGGTGTACAGCATAATGCTTCAGTCATACATGAACATACATATATTTGTTTTCATACTCTTTTTCACCATAAGTTACTATAAAATATTGAATATAGTTCCCTGTGCTAAACAGTATGAACTTGTTGTTTATCTATTTTATATATATTAGTATCTGCAGATCTTGAACTCCCAGTTTATCCCTTCCCACCCTCTTCCCTCCTGGTAATGATAAGTTTGTTTCCTATGACTGTGAGTCTGTTTCTGTTTTGTAGATAAATTGATTTGCCTTTTTATTTTTTAGGTTTCACATATGAATGATATCATATAGTATTTTTATTTCTCTTTCTGGCTTACTTCACTTAGAATGATGATCTCCAGGTCCATCCATGTTGCTGCAAATGGCATTATATTATTCTTTTTTATGGCTGAGTAATATTCCATTGTATAAGTATACCACAGCTTCTTTATCCAGTCATCTGTTGATGGACATTTAGGTTGTTTCCATGTCTTGGCTATTGTAAATAGTGATGCTATGAACATTGGGGTGCATGTATATTTTTGAATACCCATAGTCTTCTTTAAATTCCTGATTGTGCAGGTAATAACCCTTCTCCAGTGGTATTCAGAGTTCCCCGTGACATAGGTGGGGTCAGGAGAACCTGAGCTCCGGGTCTCCATCAGTGTCAAATGCGCACTTGACTGCCTCTCTGAAGATGCAGATGTCAAGTGTTCTAGAGCTGGGAAGAGCCTCGGTGAATACACGGTTCTATTCGGCACATCACTGGTGAGCAGACAGACCATCCTTCAGCCCTGAGTGGGACAGATTTGGAAACTGAGTAATCTGAGGCCAGGCAATTTTGTGAGACTTTTTATGAAGGTCATTCAGAGGCCAATATCAGAGTCAGGACAGGAACCTGGATTCAGTATCCTGTCTCCATCACTTGTGCATCAAGGTTGGTTCAGATTTCCTAACTGTTTACAATGGCAGGACCCATTGTCCAACCTGTGGTCCACCTGTTGAAGATAATCAGTTAGGACATTAATGACATGTGGCTATGAGTGAAAAAGTTCTAGTAAACACAAGAATGTGGCCGGGACCACCGGTCACATTTTTTCCCTCTTGTTCAGTGCAGGATTTGTGATTATTATTGCATTTCTAATGATTATTCTTGTCATTGTGATGAAGAGGAAAGGGAAAATTAAAGTCAGATTTGTCAGTAGGCCCTTTGGACGTCTGGTAAGCAGTGTGGGGGCCACTCACTCGTATCAAGCTATAGATTATCAAAGGAGAGTTACTTCTTGGGTCGTTTGCCTTACAACGTGATCTGTACGCCATATTTGGAAAGGAATGTCAGGGCAGCTCCTGGTGAGGTGTTGGAAGGAGGTGGTCCAGCAGAGCTGCCGTGATGGAGCAGCTGTGGAAACTAAGTTGTACTAATACCGGGATGAAGGTGACGACAGTGGTGGACACCACTGCAGTAAGTGTCTACCAGGTGTCAGACCCAGGACCAGGGGCCGCCAGCATCACTGTGAGAAATCTCACCATGATTCTCTGAGGGAAGAATTCCAGTCATGAACATTTTACAGACGGTGAAAATGGATACCCATGTGGGTGTGTTGTTCTAAACTGCAGCTGAAAGGGAGGAGCACTTTAAGGGGTCAAGTCCAAGTAGACGCTCTGCGATATTTCTGGTGCTGTGTGCCTTGGGCTTTAGGATGGCTGGTGACGAGGGCCGGGGAAGGCTGGAGAGGAGGGTTAGAACAGGAGGTCAGGGAGGAGAGGCCTCCACGTTGGACTCGGGTCGAATATGTACTGGTCATTATCTCTGCACTAAGATGCAGGCAATCAGAAACCAAATTCCCCTTGGCCTTTTTCTTCCTCCCTCCCTCCTCCAGCACGTGGTTAAGTACTTGCAGTTATGATTTCTGGAAAACAACAGTCGGACACGATTTGGCACATTGGATTCATTTAGCAGGTGAGGTGCCTGTTCCTCCTTCTTACAGTAGAATCTGCCTTTTGAACCATTCCTGACAGGTGCCTTCCCCACATCCTGGGCAACCTTCAGCTCACCGAGACAGTGTGTGCACTTAACAGATTCAATGTAATAATCACCCTTTCTGAGAAAACGGGAGTGTGTGTGTGTCCATGAGGAAATTCATGTACCTAGAACAGATTTTGCTAAGGGATGTAACCATGTATTCATTTACCCAGCAATTATCTGTGGTGGGCCAACTCCCCGCCAGTCACTGCCCTAGGCACCGGGAATGTGGACGTGACCCAGGCAGGGAAGTGCCCTTGTCAAGCATGCGTCCCAGTGGGGGGAGGGCAGACAGCAGACATGTAAGTGTATAGTATGTCTGATGCTAAGTGGTATAAAGGAAGATGTTTGTGCATAAGGGGCCAGGGCAGGCTATTTGATCCAGCCTGGAGAGGGAGGTCGTCAGGGAGAAGTCAGCATTTGCATGGAAACAGGGGTGCGGTGGAGTGGGGGTAGGGTGGAGTTGGGGTGGGGAGTGAGCCCCATGGGTGTCTGACAGGAGACATTCCAGGGGTATCTGGTTGTTTCAGAACCAACAAGCGGACCAGTGCCTTTGGAGTGGATGAGTGAAAGAGTGAACTTTAGAAGATGCTGGGAAGGGTATGGGAGGTGGGGTGGGGAGTCAGGAGGGACCTTTTCGTGACCCAGTATAAGGACTCTGACTTTTATTCTGAGTGAGGTTGGGAGCTACTGTAGGGTTTGGAAAAGAGATCCCTTGGTGTTTCCAATAGAATGGCACAAGTCTGACCACTTCATTATAGAACAGAAAAGTCTTGTCTCATGCTGTTTTCCAACTTGGAGGAGTGAGATCAATTTGATAGCTCATTCAGTTTAAAGTGTTGATTTATACGGGATGTTTTAATTCTTTTGACATCATTGGAAAGATTCTGTGTGAAATGCAAATATACTAAATACTTTTAAAGAGAAGTATTATAAAGATGAATATGCCTTTTAATATGTTAAGTATGTCTTCTCATAATATAAAGCAATTGTATTATAAAATAATATTCTTATATTATGGAATATTTGGACAACAGAACAAAACAGCATCCTTACTAGTTAAGGTTATTTCATTGCAGATAACAGAAACCAACTTTCCTTTAAAACAGGAGATGTACTGGGAGGGTTTTGGGGAGCTTACAGAATTGATGGGAGGCCTGGAAAAATCAGGTGTAGAAGCAGATAGCAATCAGGGCATTCTGAAGGGGCTCGGCAGGTGCGGATCTCAGAAACAGGAACTCATTTCAGGCCTGTTAAGATACCACCACTGGAATTACTGAGATTGAAACATTTCCAGTCTCCTCTTCCTTTTTGTCCTGGATTTCCTTTGGAAGCCTGGGTACATGACTCAGGCGATGGTAGGGTAAGACACCGTGATTGACAGTCCCGCCCACTCGGCTTTATTTAGGGAGCAGAAAAATTCCTTGTGGAAATTAGGGTCTGTTATCAAAAAAAAAAAAAGGGGGGGGTAATGGATGTTACTCAGCTAAAGTGCAGCAAATGTCATGATGCAGCCTAATTATACTTCCTTTCACCATAATTCATATAATTTTGGCATATTTTCCTTCTAGTCCTCTTTCCTGTTTAAAGCTGCTATTACGTGGTAAAAATGGTGATCTTCTCATTTTATTACTTAACCAGTCCTAAATTTCTGGGCATTTAGGCTATTGTCATTGAAAATAATATAAAGAAAGCTGCAGGGAATTGTGATAGCTAATTTAAGCAGGCTTGGTAATATAAACAATGCTTCTGCTCCTGGGTGTCTGATCCACTCAACGGGGCTTCTAGAAGAGAGGGCGAGAGACAATAAGTATGTGTTCCAGCAGAGGTGGGTAAACGAGGAGGAATGCCTCATCTTCCCGGAGACTGACGGTCTTCTCTTTGGCCATTAGGAGGCAAGCTGGTCTTCCTGGGCCCGGGACCCATCGAGCTCAGGGCGCACGCCATCCTCGTTTCCGAGGGTGGAGAGCTCCGGGTCGGATCCGAGGACAAGCCATTCCAAGGCAAAGCTCACATCAGACTCTACGGGAGTTTGCACTCTGCTGCCTTCTTTCCCTATGGAGTCAAGTTCCTGGCGGTGAGGAATGGCACGCTATCCCTGCATGGTGAGTGAGAGGGAAGGAGGTAGAGCTGTGCCCAGCCAAGGTGCAGGCGATGGGGAACAGGATAAAACGCCTTACGTCTCTCTGGCTGTTAGTTGCGGAAGCCACAAAGTCAATTAGAGCATGGACACTATTTCCTTGCATAGGGAATATTAACTGTTACGAGACTCATGGCGGCGTATACCGTGGTTCTCAATTATTTTCTCCCCTTTCTGTAAGAGGATTAGACATCTCCGCCCACCGTCAGGGGACTTCCAGTGCCTCCCTGTGGGTGGATACTTCCCCGTCCCACTAGAGTGGGCTTGGTCTTGGACTTGCTTCGGTCAGTGGAACGGGAGCAGAAATGATGTCCTGCATGGCCAACTGGAAGTTTTCCGAGCCACTGTGATACTTTGGCCATTTTTCTCTTTTCCTTCTGCTTGAGAATAGCCTGTCCCCTGTAGGGTTAGGGGCAACTCGCTAAGTTTGGGAACCTGACTGGTGACATCAGGGGGCAGCTGCAGCCGGCCTCCCCTTCGCGTGTGTGTGAGTGAGGAAGAAACTTTGGTTGTCAAAAACCAAGGATTTGCATTTGCAAACCGGGATTTGCATTTGCAGCTGCGGTGTGACGCAGTGAAAACGGACGGACACTGTTCCTTACTGTTCCTCAGCCTACACCTGGCTGTGTACCTGGTGGCGTCACAGACCCAACTTGCACAGCTTCATTTTGTAGTTGTTCTTGCTGTTTTTCCCTCCTGGAAATGGGGTTCAGTTAGAATTCTACCTAGAATCCTGTTCCAGGTGGGTTGGTGTTTATGGATTCCTGGCTGGGGAGGGAGCCAGGAATTAGACAATAGTGTGTTTCTGCTGCAGTTTTGTTTGCCTTTAACCTTCACCTCATCCCACTTTGCAAAATGAGGAAAAACATTCTTATTTTTCCTTGAGATTCAAGAAACTATGAAATGGGCCAGGATAAGCCCTAGTTTCCACTGGAAAATGGGAGGGTTACATGATGAGCTTAGAGTGTCTTTCAGTGGATGCTTATGTACTTTTGATTACATCGCATCAAACGCGTGGCCTTGCCTCCAGAAACTGTGACATCCTCCACACCGGAAGTTCCAGGCTGACATAACAAAACAAAACCCAGCCACCTATCATGGAATAATCATTCCAGACATGGGCACATGGCTATGCTGAGGAGTCAGTTTTGCCCCATCAAGGCTCTGTCTGTTGCAAATTGTGGCCCTCCAACATTGTCTACTAAAAAGCCCTCTTTTGCCTTTTTTTTTGGCTTACTGTGAGAGGAAGTGAGGTCTTGTCGTCAAGCATGTATTAACCATGGACCAGCCAGAGTGATAGACACTGAGGGTATCAGGATTTTGTCAGGATTAAAAAACTCATAACTATCTAGACAAATTCAAAATGCCTACCATATTGATTTTTAAAAATTAAAAAAAATTTTTAACTTGAAGTATAGTCAGTTTACAATGTTGTGTCAATTTCTGGTGTACAGCATCATGTTTCAGTCATACGCGTACATACGTATATTCCTTTTCATATTCTTTTTCATTATAGGCTATTACAAGGTACTGAATATAGTCCCCTGTGCTGTACAGTATAAACTTGTTGTTTACCTATTTTATGTGTAGTAGTTTGTATCTGCAAATCCCAAACTTCCAATTGATCCCTTCCCACCCTCTTTCCCTCCCTGGTAACCATAGGTTTGTTTTCTATGTGTGTGAGTCTGTTTCTGTTTTGTACATAAGTTCATCTGTGGCATTATTTTTAGATTCCATACATAAATGATATCATATGGTATTTTTCTTTCTCTGTCTGACTTCCTTCAGTTATAGTATGATGATCTCCAGGTCCAGACATGTTGCTGCAAATGGCACTATTTTATTCTTTTTGTAAGGCTGGGTAGTCCTATTGACTCTTACACTCTGCTTCTAAGGAGGACTCTTTTCTTCCTGTCTCGGTCAGTGAGCACTTAGACTGATGGATCTTGTAGCCCAGGGTCCACAAGGGCTTCTCCCAGTCACACATCAGCTGTGGTCAGCAAGTGTTTGCTCCAGTCTAACCAGCCCAACGTGCTGCTGTTTACTGTTGAAAACAACGCAGCTGGGGGACAAGCAGGCACAGATGAGGGGGTCAGCAGCCCCTAGACCATCTGACGGGCCCCAAAGCTTAACAGGGACCCTCTGGTTTGAGAACCACTGTCCTAGAAGATGCAGATGGCATGGCTCTCGCTAGAATGGACATTCACCTGAAGAGCAGGGAAACTCTTCTAACTAATTCTCTCACTCGGCCTCTTTCATTCCAGCCCCTTCCTGCTCACATCCTGTTGTGACGGATCAGTGAAAGCGTTTACGAACACACCTTTCTGTGCTTGTGTTGTCAGTGGACCCCATGCTCCTAAGCCTTTGTGTTTTAACAGAGGTCAAGTTGAGAAGATCCCTGGTGCCCTTGTGAAATTAGATGCTTCTAATGTGTTTTGAGAATTCTGAACGTTACAAGAGTGTTTGCTCCGTTCTCCCTGTGATGTTCCCGGATATCGAGAGTGCGGACACCTCCTCTGCCTCTGCTCTGCTCATTTCCATCTTCTCCCTCCCCCTCCTCCTCCCCTTCCCTGTATTCCCAGGGGTAGGGTGTCATCATCTGCTTTACCCAGCCGATACAGGCACGCGTAGGATCTCTGGTGGACCCGAGAGCTTGCACACGACACAGGCGAAGTCAAGCTGCTTTCCTCACTGAGGTGAGGCTGCCGCAACTCATTCATTTGAAAGAGACATTACGCAGGAAAGCGCTCAGCCACCGGCTGGGAGGGGGGCCCTGCCCCGGTCTCCACCAGAGCATCCCAGCCACAGCCGGTGGTTCATCAATCCTCTTTCCTCCTCCCTCTCCCTCACCACCTGAGGTCTCAAACAGTCTTCCCCTCCGGTGGCAAGGCGGTAGATCACGGTTAAAATCGTTACATAATTTCACTGGCCTCTTCCCAGGGCCAGAGGTGGGGTCCGCTGACACTTGGGGCTTGAAGGGAAAACTAATTTTCTTTTGCTGTCAAGTATGCAAAACAGTGAGCAGTCTGATTCACTGCCTTGCCTCCAGAAAGTCCCTGAAGACCCAGCGTTCACTCAGCTTCCCAGGAGGACGCAGTGAGGACATGCACCAACTTCTGTGCACGGAAGGCTCTTCCCGGGAAGATTTTCAAAATCCGGGTTTCTGGTCCTCACCCCCAGAATCTGACTCGGTGGGCCTGGCGTGGCCCCAGGAGCGTGCATTTCACGGGGACCCTTGGGTGATTTGATTCAGGAGGCCCCCTGACTCCACGTGGAGAGACACTGTGTTTAGTGGTTAACGTAAGTTAAGATCAGACATCCGTCCACCTGTGGCTTATCAGCTTTGACCTTGGGCAGATGAATCTCTATAAACCCAGGAAAACACAGCCCCCCACCTCACAGAATTACCGCTTGTGAACTGGCACTCAGAACCAAACGACTGTTGGTTATGGCTGTTCGGATGATTTTCCCCCCCCCAGGCAGTGAGGACCCAGTGCCAGTGATCTTATATTTTCTTTCAGGGGTGAGGGAGGGAGGGAGGGACTTCTGCTTGGCCTGGGTCCAGCTCAGCATAGAGATTTTTCTTCTGGTTAATTTCCTTGTCTCTCTCTGCATCACAGCCAAGAGAGAGAGATTTTAGCTTTGGAGATTGGGAAGTAACAACATTTCCAGGCATCTTCCGTTCTGTTCTCACCACCCCGCGAACACCTTTTGATTTTGATCTTTTGTGGTCCAGCTGCTTCCCAGCAGCGGGTAACCTGCTGTGGGCGTGGTTACAGTGAAGGCTTCTTGGAAACTATTCGCATCAGCTGTGGACTAGGCAGGTGCAGGGCAAGTGTTCCAACAGGAAGAGGCCCGGCTGATGGAGAAGTTCACACCAGCTCCGTCCTAGAGAAACGCACAAACGGGTCTGCGTGCCGGTGGTCCAGCTTCCCCACCTCCTCCCTCCTGTCTCATTCTTCAGCGCTGCTCCCTGCTACCCTTCTGCTGCAGCTGATTCTGACCACAGACTGCTGACCAAAATTGCTAAGCAAATGGGCTTTGCTGGTCAGCTGTCACCAAGAAAGATGGAGCTGAGAGCATGTTTTGTGTTTTTCTTTTAATGTAGAAAAATTCTCATACACTCACATGCTCACCCCCTCCCCCCAACCTCGCACATGCACGCATGCACACACGCAGCCCAGGTATTGTGTGCACAGACTTGACACGCGTCTGCCTGATACCAGTCTGCCTTTCTCTTTCTCTGGGTTTGGGAGTGGATGGAGGCAGGCGGTGTTCTGAATCTCTGGTGGAGATCAGATGGCTCAGTAAACTGGGTCAGCTGCTCAGTTTGATGTGTTAAATGACTAAAGGGTCGCAGGTTCTTCCAGAGAGGCAAAGTGGTCTGGGGTTTGGGTGCTTGTCGTCAAAGAGGAAATTTCACAGTCTTGCCGTTCGCTTTCTCCACTCCGCCTGCCAATCTGGGTTCCCCGCCCTAAACCCAGTGCCAATCACATGTCACTCTTCCAGGGGGTCGCTGTCAGCCTGGGCAACCTGAATTTTTGACAATGTAATTACGGCCCTTGCTTCCACAGTGGGAGTCTGAGCAGGACGGTGGAGCTTTTATTGATTGTTCAGAAGGGAAATTTATCAATGTCTCTCACTTTATTTCCAGTTCCTCCCTGAGAAATTTGGCTGACAGTTTCTTAGGAGAAAAAAGCCGTCTTCTGGCCTTGAGTGGACTTCGGTCTTTGTCCTTTTCAAGAAATTACAAGATCAGGCATTAAATATAGATGGCAGTTTCTGGGAAAAGCGAGAACGTGGGAGCACGGTAGAGGAAAACACGAGTGTAATCCTAGGAACAGCAGAATCTGGTAGGAATAAATAGGGAAAAAATAGTCCAAACAAGCGAGGTTAGATATAGTTTGCTTCCCTTCTCAAAATACCAAGTAGCTATATTTATTTTTCATTTAAAAAATTTATTTTTTATCGAAGTGTAGTCAATTTACAATGTTAGTTTCAGGTGTACAGCAAAGTTTCAGTTATACATATACATATGTGTATATATTTTCTTTTCAGGTTCTTTTTCATTATAGGTTATTACAAGATATGGAATACAGTTTCCTGTGCTGTACAATAGGTCCCCGTTGTTTGTTTTATATATAACAGCGTGTCTGTTAATCCCGAACTGCACACATCTGTATTTAAACTCCATGGTTTCTGTAAGAGCTCTTATTGTCATTGCCAAAGGGTATCAGCTTGTCTGGAAGCCCGGTATTGCGGGCATGGACTTGACACACATGCATTGGCCAGGGGTTTTCGTACTGGGCTCTACAAAATCTGCATATTTCCTGGGGGAACTTCAGCAGCTCCACGAATAATGAAGTATTTGGGAATCATGCAGTAAAAGATTAAATTCCCCAAGTAATTGATTCATTGCTTTGATCTCTAGGCTATATTGGTGTTAAAGTAATAGCACATTGGAAGAAAGAGTTGTATTGCTGAAATCGTGATGGAAAATGATTCTTGTAGCTCATCCTTCTAACTGTGGTGTGTGGTTCCTTTGAGGCATTCAGGGTCTCTCTTTGTGTGATTCCTTATTTCCCCAAGACTGATGGAGTTGGAGAGATTTCCAGCAGTCTGTTCTTTGATGAAGGCTGACTCTCCAGAGCCCATTTTCATCTTATATAACAGTCCCCCTGTACCCAACTATGTATTTTCAGATCTCTGCTCTTTTGTCATCTGATCAAACATTTCCAGTCCTGTCTCTTCTGCATCCCTGACTCCTTTCGCCCCTGTTCCTTACATTTTCTTCTGGACCATGACTCTTCCCTTTCCTCTGTCTCTCATTCCTTTGGGCTGGAATAGAAACCATAGTGGTTTCCATGGCATGGCTTTCAACATGTCTCTTTATTACTTTTAAACTGTTTGGTTTTAAGGAACAGAAACCCAGTGCAAGCATACAAAGGATGGATGGGAGGGTGCCCACCTTCAATCCACCCTCAGTCTCTCCCCTCTGGGTCTCTGCCTGTGTTGGCTTCATTTGCTCCTTACAGGCTCCGTCTGTGTGGCCACTGCCTTTCCTGGGTTCACGTGGGCTTCGGTTTCCATCACCAAGGGAAGAGCTCTGTGTCCTATGGCGACTTCCAAGAATCACCAGGGAAGACCTCACAGAGGTGGGCTTGACTTACCTACCAAGCTTAGAACTCTACACACTGTCCAAGGGGTAGGGCATTGTGATCGCTCTGGATCAAGTCACTTTCCCAACTGTCAATGTCAGGGAGACAAGGCCAAGTGAGAAGACACAGCTCTGCCTTGACCAGGGCGGCCAGGGAGGTGGTGTGGTGCGTGTGTGTATGTTTGTGTCCTTGCGTGAATGCGTGTTTTGGGGAGCTGTTCTCCAAAAGAAAGGAGGGTGGCCAGCCTCAGAATGGAGTGTTGATGGGCAGACAAAAACATAGGTGTCCTCTCAGCAACTTAAACAAAAATCTTAAGCTTTTAACTCTAGTTTGATCTCTGAGATCTCGAGGTGACTGAAACCCATAGGCAGAGAGAGATATATACATAGTCCACTATTCATTGTTGCACAAACTCAGAGTGTAAAGTTGAAATCGCATGACATTTATGTGTATTCAGGCTGAATAAAGCAGGAATGTGAGATGAGGCAAACCAAAGTGCCCAGAAATTTCCTAGCACAGAGCTTAGAACCTAGAAAGTTCCCTTCAAACAGGCAAACATATGTATAACGGAGGAAGAAGGAAGAGAAAAATGAAAACCCCTTTGTCACTTTCTGTAATCTTAAATTCAGACATGCTTCAGTCCTGGGGTTCTGGTCAGCTGGTCTGTCATGGCAGATCATAATTTCACAGTCAAGTTAGCGCCGGTGAGCATGGTTCTAGTGTACTTGGAACTCTCAGCATGGAGGGTAGCCAGTGGCTGGATGACGGGTTCTCTAATCACAGCATAAGAGAATTGGTCCTTAATTCTGTGTCTCCCAGAATATAACCAGCACCATTATTGCCTAATAATGCTTCCGAAAAGTCCAAAATGCAACTTTTCTAAGTGCACGGTGGCAGAAACATACCTGGTAGAAATCTCATCGGTTTGTAATTTAAATCACTTAGAATTTGTAACTGCGTGACTTGGACAGGAGTGACCTTGGAACAGTGTATAAAAAAGGGGTCCCTGGAGTTAAGAGTGTAAAACGCACTTTCAGGAACTTGTTTAAACACGTTAAAGTGAACATGCTGTTTCCGAGGTCTTTAGGATTTGGGGTGTTTGCATGTAAATGTATACTGCTAATTAGAAATGAGTTCTAGCCATTCAATAACCCAAGTACAGCAGGATCCCCACTTAGAAACACATTATAAGGTACTTTAGGTTTCTATATATACCTGAAAGTGTTGGCATTCCTCAGGTCTTTTTTGGTTACAAGTGACAGAAAACCCAATTTGAACCCAAAATAAGGGCATTTATTGCCTCATGTAACTGAAAAAACTTGAGGCGCAGCTGAGTCCAGACACTCCAATGAAGACATTAGGGCTTTGTCTCTCTGCAGCTCTGCGTTCTGCTTTCTCCCGAGTTGCCTTCATTTTCCCATCAGGCTCCCCCCCTCCCGGAGGCAGAACTCGGTCCCTGCAGCTCCAGATGAAATGATGACTCTTTTCCGATGACTCTCTGCCTCCCTGGGCGAATTCCAACATCCCTCCTGTCAAGACTTTACATCCCCCGACACTGTTTTTCCCCTTTAGCTTTTAATACTATTGAACATATTATATACAGTTTATTTGTCGTATGTATTGTGCTGATTCTAGTGTTTTCCCTAGTAGAATGCATACATCATGAGGGGAGGGGTTTTCCTGTTTTTTGTTTGTTTGTTTTCATTTACAACATCCCCACTGCCTACAGCGGTGCCTGGACTCATCTTATTCTGGTGAGATAACACACCTCTAAATTTTAGAAACCATCCTCCATCAATCTCAAACCACGTAGTTCTGGGTGGTCAGTCACACCCTTGCTCTGTCCTGGCCAATAAGAGCACCACAGCCCTGGTCACAGTGGCAGTGTCAGTGATGGGCTTGTGACCTAAGGGCCAAAGTTAATCCTAAGGCTTTCAAGAAATACATGTTGTGTGAATAACGGAATAAGAACTTAAGCAGAAGCCAGAAGAAGAGAATGAGCAGGTAGAAACAATAACTTGTCTACTTTTACAGTGCTTGACAATATGACATTTTTGCTACTTTTACTAATTTGGAATTGAAAATTAGTAAAATTTTACTGGACAGCCTTTGCTAATGTATTTCAAACCCGTTTAGTTTTGTTAGGAGGGAAAAAGAAAAATCCCAGTCAGTTACTTCACTAAGCAAAACTAAATCCACCATGGACAGAAACACAAGTCATAGAAAATTTAGCATTAAAAATACCTAATAACACTGTGACGTTTTCTAGGTTCTATTCTGCCTAGAAAGTGTTATTGAAAGAATGAGGTTGATTTTAAGAAAGGTTTTAGTTGGGGGATCTAGGACCACATGGATCTTGATCTGAACTGGCCACTCTTGCGTAAATATGTGCATGCTGGGGTCATGGCCAGCGAAGGCACCAATACTGAGTTTTAGGATGTGGCCTCTAGCGAGCAGTGATGTGTCATGTGACTAATTCTTGACTGAGCTCTGAAGGAGGTGGACAACCAGCTTGTGTTCCTTCTTTATCCCTAAGCCTACAGGAGACACTGGGGACTTTGCCCTTGATGGACGCTAAGTCTGGCATCGTCAGTTGGTCCAAGAACAGAGGAGAACAAACATCTCTACCATCAATTGGCTGTGGACCTTGGAAAGGTCAACTTCTCAGTGTGTCAGTTTCCATGTACAAGTTGGAGATGATTCTAAAACATTCCTCATGGTGCTATTAGGTGGTTTAAACGAAACAAAACCAGTAAAGCACTTAGCCCAAGGGCGGGCATTGAGTAGCTACTCATTAGTTATTGTCCTCATTTTTCTTACGATATGCCTACAGTTTTGATTTGATGAAGCTGTCTCATTGTTATCCTAAGAAGGCTGGGAGGGTGTTTATTGCTTTCCGGTAATCTGCCAGCCGGAAACCTGGTTGTCATTCTTGACACCACCTGCTCTATGGCTTCCTCCTCTTGTGTCCACCACCAGGTCTTGGTTTGAATTCTTGGATAACTCACGCGCCCTTTTACTTCTCTCCACCTCTGTGGCTGTGCCCTTAGTTCATGATGCCATCGTCTTGTGCCTGGACTATTGCTTAAGCGTTCCAGTTTGTCTTTTAGCTGCCATTCTCATCCCTCTCCAATTCACTGTTGACCCTGGGAGCCAGGGTGATCTCTTAAAAACACAGACCTGTTCATATTACGCACCTGCCAAAACTCTTCTGCGACTTCCCATTGTTCGTAGGCTGATGTCCAAAATTTCTAACGTGGTTATCGCGCCTTGTCTGATGTAGGTCCCGAGCCTGTCCACCTGGCTGCATTTTCCAGCTGCCTCCCGCACTCTTCCCCCACTGCGGTGCTTTTCAGTCTTAGTAACCCTCTTTTAGTTTGTTAAAAAGTTCATGTCATCGAGATTTTTACATTTTTTAACATCTTCAAGTCCCAGAAGGAATTCAGCTTTGCTAAGGAAATGGAAGGCTGCCTACACAGGAGAGTGAGATTTTTTCTCTTCAAAGAGAATTCTCCCATAGGTATCATCAAAGCAGTAGGATTAACAGCATTGCTTTCAGCCTGGTCCTGAAGAAGGAGTATCGTTGAATTGAGCATTATATTCAGTATTTGTGAAAATTGGATTCTACCTAGATGCCGGGACTTTGTATTTCAAAGCTGCTTCTCATTCTTCCCTCTCATTTAACTCTCACAGCAGCTCTGTGGCGTTGCAACGACTGGGGTTGTTTCTTTCATCTCAGAGATGGTGGGACAGGGACCCGGGAGGGAAGGTGGCTGACGCTCATCCATCCTCTTCGTGGGATGGATGTTTTGAGTACTGTTTTGAGTACACATAGCTGGTGTTTCCCTGCAGCAGAAAGACAAGCAGAAGGTACTCCTTCCAGGTTTCTGGAACATTCTTCTCAATTTCTTTTTTTCAGGTTATTTTGGAATTCTAAGTGGGTCTTTGTTCCTTTCGGCTCCCTTTGTAACGTTCTTCAAAGAGGCACAAAGAGCCTGCGTCTTCCCCGGTTGGTTATTCACCTTCAGCCTCTTTATGGCATTTTCTAGTCCCTGAGATGGCAGATCTACAAGTATCTTCTTTTATGGCTCCTGCCTTTAATTTTTGGAAAACTCTTTCCTGTACAAGACTATGCGAAAATGTACCTATCTGTTTCCTGCTACTTTATTTATTTATTTTTTTTCATATTAGTATCTTTAATCCAGGGTCAGCAAATGATGGTCCATGAGCCAAATCTGGCCCATTGCCTATTTCTGCAAACAGTTTTATTGAAGTACAGCCATGCTCATGCACACGTTTAAGTGTCATCTGGGCCAGCTTCATGCCACCATGACAGCTGAGTAGTTAACAGAGACCACATGGTCTGTGGACCAAAATCTATTCGCTGATTGGCCCTTGACAGAAAATGGGTGCCAACCCCTTCTTTGGTCCATCTAGAATTTATTTTGCTATAGTGTATAAGTCAGTCATCTAATTGTTTTTTCAAATGGCTGGTCAATTTTCTCAACACTATTTATTCAACAATGCATTGTGGTAAGATGAAAAAATGGTCCTCACATATGTTCACATCCTAATTCCTGGAACCCATGAAGTTTACCTCAATTGGCAAAAGAGACTTTGCAGATGTGGTTAAGTTAGCGATTTAAAAAATGGGAGATTATCCTGGATAATTTGGATAGGCTCTATGTAACCACATTGGTCCTTATCAGAGGGATCCAGGAAGAGTCAGAGGAGGAGATGCAATGATGGAAGCAGAGAGAAGTTTGTTTTCTATGAGTCTGTTTCTATTTTTCAAATAAGTTCATCCCTTGATTCTTTTCAGTCACTTTCTAATCACCATAGCAACAGCAAAACTCAGATTGGTTAAAAACAGAAGTTGACCATTCTTTTATATCTCTAGAGAAGGCCTTCAGTCAGAATAGGGCTCATTGTCCTATCCAGATAACCTTGGTTAGCCTTGGTCTAAACCTTTGGGCCAAAAGAATGGCAAAGTTCTTAGCACTGGGAACAGATGTGGCACCTGGTTCTGTCATCACAGAGCAGAAATGTTTGCTGACCAGCTGTGGATGCAGCCAACTGATCTGTGCATTTAGACGATGGCTTGGTCAGTAGTGCTGGAGATTAACCAAGCTCATGTGGGATTTTCTGCCAGGATTTGTCTTCATCCAAGGGAGAAATCCCAGCGAGGTTCTCAAGGGTAGAGGGAAATGGTATGTGAAAATTACCCCCATTCCCTCACTTTGGTCTACCAGAGAATCTTGTGTTAATGCTAATGTCACAGTCTTCTCTTCGGAAGTACAGTAAATTGGATCACCTCCAATTCACCAATGGTTTGGATTCAAAGAGTTCCCTTCTGAGTTGTCTGTTTGCAACTTGGAATACATTTGTTTTAAAGGGATGCTGATAAACCTTGTGGTTACGGGCCTTGGTCTGTGTATTAGAAGAACGAAGTGGGCTCTACTCTCTTTTCTTACTGAGTTCTAGTGACAGAGGGGGCTAAGTCCCTCTGCTCTGAGAGTGGCTTCTGTGGCCCTGAGGTGCCACAGTGGCCTGGCACAGGGTGGGTTCTGGGAGGAGAGAGGCCCAGCTTAGGTGACAGGTGGAGTAGTCATCAGGGATCAGCGTTTCTCTACGTCCTCTGGGTCCTTACACTTCCAACTGTTGTCAGGGGAAGAGTATGATCCAAGAGTCTGGGCCAGGTGCCGGTGGGAGGAAGGGGAAATAAGAAACAGTAGAAAGGCAGGGCTTCCTCTCCAGCCCTTTGCTCTCCGTGCTCACGGCCTGCTACCAAGGCACCCTGCCTTCTATTGGCAGCCGGATGAAATGAACAGTAGGAAACAGGGCTCAAGTCCAGGAAATGATGGGCAGGTGCTCAAAGCTTAAAAATTACAAAAAAAAAAAAAAAAAAGAGCAAGGAGATGGGGAAGGAATGAGTCTTCAAGCAGTTGGACGAAGACTTTCTCTCCACTGCATTTTAAAAAAATTATGGGTCATTATTATCTTCATTTTTTGGTTTTCTTCCTTCTTCTCTTCTTATGTTCCTCCTCATCTACCTCATCTTTGAAGGACGATGTTCCCATGGGCTTGGTCTTAAGTATTCTTCATTTATAATATATACTTTCTCTCAAGTAACCCCACTCATTTCCAGGGTTAACCTCTAATTAGATATTTCTTTATATATCAAGCCTCAGACCTCTCTTCTGAGCGCCAGATTCAACCTTGGATATTCTCTTAAACATCTAAAATGTAAGCTGTCTGAAATGGTCATCTAAAACTGAATGCCACTAGAATACAGACTTCATGAAGGCAGGGATTTGGGGCTATTTTTTCTCACTATTGCATTCCCAGTACCCAGAACAGCACATGCATTTAGCACATGGAAAGGGCTCAATAAATATCTATTGAATGAATTTTTATCTTCTTCCGCAAGTGTCCCTGTGCTTGACAGATGTTCATTGACAAAAAAGATAAGATAGCACTTACTGTTTTGCTACAGATAATGGTGAAGCTGCATGCAGAAATATGAGGAAATAATTTGCATATATTTGAGAAAGCTATTTCTAGTTCTTTTGTGAGTTTTGCTATTTTTTCTTTCCTGATTTGAACATTAGTCTAAGGAAATGATTTTTCCCTCCCTCTCCCTCCCTTCCTCCACTCCCATCCCCTCCCCCTTTACTGATTTGGAAAGGTCTTGGCAGTGATTCATTTGGAAGAAATTGAAAGACTGAAGTCCTACAAAACATAGGACAATTAGTGATTTTAAAGCGTGTTAACCTGCAAAGATGATTTTCTTTCTCTCCATGCTTGTCTGGAAGAGGGCTCTCTGGGCCTGTGAAATTATGGATGGATGGCTCTGAAACACTTGAACAATAATTTGTAAGAAATACAATTCTGAGTAGAAGCTATCAGTGGGAGGAAATGAATAGTTTGTTGGTTAGCAGGTCAATGTTGAAAGCCCGAAGAGATTCAACGTGTATTAAATTATAAATTAAGAGCCTAACCCTTTTTTCTGGAAGCATATGCATAAACTATGGAACTTTCTAGACTGTGTTTTTTTTAAATGTTTTTTGATTCGTGGTGCAGGGAGGAAGGGAGCTGCCCAACCTGAGTTTCTTACATGTTCTGTGAAGTGAAATGACTCACATTTGAAACGTACAGTGCTGTCTTCAGCAGAGAAGTCAGGCAGTCCACCTTGTATGGCATTTAAATAATATTTATAATGTAAAGAATATAATGTTTTGAGTATCAAAGCTAATAGGGTAGGGGTTGGGGGTATAGCTTAGTGGTAGAATGCATGCTTGGTGTGCACAAGGTCCTGGATTCAATCTCCAGTGCCTCCCCTAAGGAGGAAAATTAAAAAAATTTTTTTAATTAAAAAATTAAAAAAAGAAAAAACTATAAGAGAGCTAATTTGATACAGTTAATATACAGTAATTTCCAGAGGCTAGGAATTCCATTATGTGTCCAATTCTCTGGTTCTGGATTCAGAAGACCTGGTTTCAGAATTTGGTGCTGACATCTCATTACTGTATGTTTTTGTCCTTGAAGCATTATTTCAGCCTCCTGATCTGTACGATCTGTTACATGGAAAACAAGAGAAAACTCAGAAAACCAACAGTTCTTAAGTTCAGAATAACACTGCTCAGCACAAGTTGGGTTTATTCTAAGTTCTCAATTATGTTTGTGGGGTTTTTTTTTTAATTGAAGTAACTGCTTTCCAGAGGCTCTGTCAACATTTGAAAGGACTTGAGTTTATGTTGAGTTGAAAATTCACTTCAAAGCTTCTCTGTGATTTTCCCCCATTCATTCTGATTGACTACGATGGATAAGAATGATCAGTTGAGAAATATCTTTGCTGTCCCTACTCTTGGTTCTGCCATGTGTTGCTGCCTGTTGATGGGTGCACAGTAGGTACTTTTGCTTGTTGATTGGGTATGTGACCCACCAATCACAGCATTTAATAGCATTTTGTCTTTGACAAACACTTTCCCGCATGGTAGAGATTTTTCTGCGTAGACATTCAAGAGCAGATCAGAGACATTCACATGTACATATGCATATACATCTGACTAGACTTGATTTCATTTATTGTTCCCAAAGGTTAAAGCATCCAAACAGGAATAAAATTAAAATGATTTTCTTTGGGGATGATTTATGTCTTAATTTTCACCTGCTCTATAATTAGAAATTTTGAACTCTGTAAATTTTTTTCAAGACGAAATTATTGCCTGAGTAAACTTCGGAAATTACATCATTAACCCAGAGACCTTTTCTAAGCCTAGAACAACGTTATTGGCACAAGTGCCCACCCTGCTCTCTGCCCATAGACAAATAAATAAAGAGGGAAGTTTAAAATAATTTGAAAATGATTTATTGTTGGCCACCTCTGTAGTTAGAGATTCAAGTATTATTACTTTAGTGCAAAAAGGGAGGACAGGAAGTTGCTGTGGGCTAAAGGTAAATTATGATCTATTGTGAAGGAGGAAGGAAATGTGGGGAGGAAAGAAGAAGGAGTGGGGTTGCTTCAGATAATGGCGTGGAAAACTCTTCACCTTGACCCTTGCTGGGAAGGACCAGAGTAAACTACAAGCCTGACTACCTTCTCGAATTGATGCTGGTTAAGGAGCAGTGTTCAGATTTGGGGAGGGTCAGGTGGATGCAACCTAGAAACCAAGATATCCAGAGTCGCAAGCTCCCCCTTCTTCAGCTTCGCTTAGCAGTCCTGTCCTGGACACGCCCTGTACTAGAATATAAAGAGATCATTTGATACACTGAGACCTAGCACACCCATTCTGAGGGTGATTTTGAACTCTGCTATCACTGTTTGTACCGTGAATGAAAGTCTTCAGTTTAGAAATTCATTGGGAACTTCCATCTTGGAGAGGCTGCTAGCCGTTGGTTTTAATTTGGAATAAGAAAGAGGTGGTATGTTTCATCCTCAACAGCGTGATGCAGGGAAGGAAGAGAGAAGACGAGACTGTATTGAGGGTCTGTCACGTGGCCAGGTCCATGCTAGCTGTTTCAGTGATCTTATCTCATTGAATCCTCCAAAACCCCCATGGGGGAAGGTTCTGCTGCTTCCGCTTTGTAACCGAGGGAACGGAAACCCACCTCTGAGTGTATTACCCAAAGGAACAGAGTCAGAATATGGCAAGTCTGTGATTCAGTTGTAGAGTCAGTCTGGCTCCAATTCCTGTGTTTTTTACCCCATACCCATCTCTATCCTGGATGACTTTTATTGCCACCATGTGAGAGACAGGAAAACTAATATCCAAAAAAAATGAAGGCATTGATGCCCATCGCACCCCATTGCTCTCCTGGATTCTTCTTTCATAGGATTCCTTGGCTGAATAACATCACATTCATAGTAACTTTTAACATGTCTAAAGGCAAGTTTCCCCCGGACTTGCTTTAGGTTCGCTCCCAGAGGTAGTGGTCACCCATCTTCGAGCAGCTGCCCATGCCCAGGACACAGTGCTGGCCCTGGAAGACGTGGTGGACTGGCACCCTGGGGAGGAGGTCGTCATCCTCAGCGGGGCGGGTGCCCAAGGCGCCAAGCCCACAGAAGAGACTGTCATCGTGGACACAGTGCACCATGCAGACCTCCATCTGAGGTCACCCTTGAGGTACTGCATGTCCGCGTGGCTCCGTTTGGACAGAAGGAGATGAGGTCTTAACTGTGCTGGAGTCCGGACATGTGTTTATCTTTCAATAATTTTTTTTAACATTAAATAATGCTAGACATTCTGACAAGAAAATTACACAGCATGAAACATTTTGAAGATTTAGACTTTTTTTTAGGTAGTGAAATGCTAAGTTTATTTATTTATTGAAGTTTAGTCAATTTATAAGGCTGTGTTAGTTTCTGATGTACAGCATGGTAATTCGATTATACACACACACACACACACACATATTCCTTTTCATATTCTTTTTCATTGTCAATTATTACAAGATATTGAATATAGTTCCCTGTGCTATATGGTGGGACCTTAGACATTTTTTTGGTGGAGGGGAGGGAGATAATTAAGCTTATTTATTTATTTATTTTAATGGAGGTACTGGGGATTGAACCCAGGACCTTGCTCATGCTAAGCACACACTCTACCAACACACTCTACCACTGAGCTATACCCTCCCCAGCAGACGTCTTAAATAACTTTCTCTTGTAAGGCTCTAGAACTTTCACTTTGTAGTAAGTGGTCAGAGCAATAGTCAGCCTAGTTCCTAATTTTCATATGCTTGTGCCTGTAGTTCACTCTTCTGTGTCCGAGTTTCTAAAGAAATAGAGACCCAGATGGAGAATTTGGCTAATTTAGTGGTTTATTATTCCTAATAAGGTTTGGAGTGATATCTTCAGATGTGCCTTTTTTCTTTTTTTTTCCCCCCCAGATATTCCCACAATGCCACAGAGAACTGGGTGGCTGGAGAGCGCCGTGTTTTAAAGGTCATGGTGGTGCTACTCAGCAGAAGTGTCACCATCCAGGGAAACCTCACGGACGAGAGGGTGAAGCTCCTTGCTTCCTGCCCGGGGGCCGAGGCTTCAGAAGGTAGAGAGAAATATCCCACTGGGAAGTCCAGTGGGTGAGAAAGAATGTCTTCAGTGTCAAATGATCTGTGGTATGGTTGGCTTCTTCCAGAATGGAATAAACCCTGTACCCTTTGCATGTCCATACTGTTTTGTAGTTTTCAGAATGAATGCTCTAGATAGATCATTTCATCTGCTGCCCTCAACCACCTTGTGAAAGAGATAGACCACAGTATCTGCTTGAGAAATTAATCATTTCTTGGGGAGGGGAAAAAAAACCAAACTCCTGTTAAATGATTAAATCTAGGGAGTCGAATTAAATTTCCAGGTTAGAAGTGATAAAGAAGTCTTCACGCAGATTCCGGACCTCTTCTAAAATTCTCAGGAAAGCTGGTTAATGCCAGGGTCAGGGACACGGGCAGCCCATTGTACGGATGGGCTGGTAGGGCTCCCCTCCCCCCTCCATCCCCACTTTCGGAGTTTGTTTCTGTGTGAACTACCACATACTTTAAGTAAGTGGTTGAAAAAGTCAATTTATCTTCTGGAGGAATAACAGGCACTGAATCACACTGATGTGCCTATTAAACATCTATTTCAGGGATGGTTAGTTTAGTAGGTTATGTTTTAGTTTCTCAGGCTGTAGATTATGAGGCTTTCACATGTTGTGAAGACATCGTTTGTCAACTTTGGGCCAGGGTGGTTTGGGTGTCAAGGATGACTCCCAGGCACGAGCTCTGGATGGATGAGGAGGCTGTTTACTGAGATGGGAAGAGGAGCAGGTTTAGGGGTGGGAGGGTGGAGAGCATGAATTTAATTTTGTACACGTCGAGACTGGGGTGCCAGGCCAGCATGTGAGGAGGGTTGTCTGGTGGTCATGGCTGGAGTTAGAGGTTTGAGTCATGGCTACACACAGATGCATGTGGCTGTAATGTGGGGATGTGGTTGGGTTAAGAAGGACCTAGACCCCATCCCCCAGCCGCTAGCCATCTAGCTCATGAAAGTGTCATTCTGAAAAATGTTTGGATCCAGTGGATTAGAATCCAGTGACTGCCAACTTTAACAACTTGCTGAATTGGGATCTACAGTCTATTCAGACTCTCTTGGTAATTCTCATATGTGTATTCTCAGATCATATTGTACAGAACATTGCATTTGATCATGCTGCAAGAGAGACCAAGCTTCTAGGTTTGGGCCATTATAAATCTGTTGACTCCTAATGGAAGAAAAAAAAAAAACCCTGATTTCACCACAACTCTTAAACATTGCTAAAAAATTCTAAAAATAAAACAAAATTCATGTCACTCACCTCCTCGTGTGGGGCTGAAGTGTGGGAACAAGGTAGCCAAATACAGTAAGAAGCCTGGACACCGGAAAATACTGCAGATCACTGACACACATAATCAAAATTGTGGTAATGTGTACAAATGTCAAACACCTCTTCATTTGCCTCCTATATATTCATTCTCCGGGTGTTGGAAAGTGACTGTTGAATGGTCCACCATTATGTATGACTAGTACTTCTTTGGTTTATTAACCTGGATAATAAAGACTTAATTCAGGAGACAGTTTCTTCTCCACGCTGAGGTCAGTTCCCACCACCAAACGCCACGCGTCCGCAGAAAGCGTCTCAGATCCTGGGGTCACAGTGCTTTGTCGCAGTGGTAGTTGTGTGCGGTACGTTTACGCGGTTTGGCACCCTCACTAGGGGCTCCTCTGGGAAGGAGGCCTTGGTGTGGGGGGCCTGATCACCACTGAGGAAATGACAAAGTCCCCAAACCATAAAGCAGCAGAATGATGGGAAAGCCCCGTCAGACAGTCTCAGACTGAGAAGAACTGTGATTACATTTAACGCTCACCTCTCTTCCTACAATTATCTGCTATGAGAAGGTCATTTTATTGTACGCTCCCTCCGGGGGATCTTTTGGATTGAAATAAGCATCTATTTAGGTTGGGTTTGTGGGTTAGAGTCAGCCTCTTTGTGACAGTAATTAAGGTGATTGATTTGGGGCTTTTGGAAATAATAGAGCGAAGGCAGCATCATGTCCTAGTTATCGGATGTTTTAATTAATAATCCAAAGAGGAGAATCAAACTAAAAGGGAAGTACGCTTATTAAATGAAATACACAGTAATGGTTTGCCCTTTGTGCCGGCAGTGCCTTTCACACTGGGTGATTTATCTAGAAGCACGTTGTACCTACTTCTGCTCCTCCTGATTTTCATTCTGTGTTTCAGGTAACTTGCAGGACTGTTTGTATTCCAAGAGTGAGAAGGTGCTGGGATCCAGAGATCTGGGGGCCAGAGTCATCATTCAGTCCTTCCCCGAGGAGCCCAGCCGGGTCCAGTTACAGGGAGTGCAGTTCCGGGACTTGGGGCAAGCCTTCCGCAAGCACGGGAGCTCACTGACTCTGGTGGGAGCTCTGAGAGGTAAGGAGGTCCAGGCCTGTGACCCCTCATTTTCCTTTCTTCTTCCACATTCAAGGTTCTCCATGCAGAGGGTCATGGTGGGTGGTACACGGGGTCAGAGGTGGTTCAGAGCTGGATCATTATACCCCTGATATCTGTGGTTCTCAAACTTCTACGTGCCTGAAACTTCCCTCGGGGAGCTTCTTAAAATTCAGGGTTAGAGACCCTGCCGAGACAAATTCTGATCTAGAGTGGGCCTCGGGGCCTGAACTTTTATCAAACAAACCTTATGGTTTTGGAGCAAGTAGTCCGGGGAGTGCACTTTGAGAAACGTCACTGTAGGTGCAACCGATGTGGCGGGAACTACAACAAATCCGTGTTTTGCATCCTGCCGCTACCATTGAATAGCTTTGTGACCACAGGCAAATTGACACTGACAGTATAAATCCTCAGGGGGTGGAAGTCCAGGCACAGCGGAGAGCGTTTTCCTCATGAAGTTGTCCAAATGCAGAAGTAGGTAGAAAAGATGAGAATCAGGAAAGGAGCGTATGACCAGATGTGCTATTAAAGGCTCTGAAACCAAAGTCAGAGGAACATGGGCCCATCTGGGGGGAGACTCCAGCTCCAGAATCTGACCTACAGAGATCAGAGAATTGGGGTGTGGGCGCTGAGTGAGGAGGACAGTGGCTGCATCTCTGTTATCCTCCCCAGCCCTCAGCACCTCTGACACCGACACATTCAAGCTGCCTTCCTTGAAAGGGGTGGTGCTAGGGAGTTAATGCCTCACGAAACGCGTCAGGGTGTATCTGAAGGTTCAGGTGGGCTTTGAGAGGTGCTGGGATTTCGACAGGTAATGAGAATAAACCCTGCGGTCACTGAAGGCAGGGTCCTGGCTAGTCGGCTGCAGCATTTTTTTTTCCTCTCATTTCAAATCATCTGCATGTCAAGAATGTCTCTTTACCCGAATTTTCCAGATCTCATCCACCTTATTTTATTTTTTACATTAATTTAGGGGGATGGTTCCTAACACGCCTCTTTCCCTAGTATGTTAGGATGATCAGTATCTTTGTGCCTTTCTCTCTGGCTTTTTGGTCTCCTGGTGCTCATAGTGCTGAGCAATGTTTGGTGTGGGGTCAGCTCCAGGAGAAGTGAGCGTAAAACAATTACGTATGTGTTATCTGTTGAACATAATCACGGCTCTCCCCACCTGGTTCAAAAATTCACTTAATCTGCCTCCCGCCCAACCTCTGCTTCGAGTAGCTGCACTATTATTTATTAATGTATGTTAGGTTTTATTTGAAAAAGGGTTCAGGGCTTAACAAAAGTTTGAAATCCACTGAAATCACACATTATCCCCTGTAGATCTCTGTTAAAATGCAAATGTGTTTCCTGGGAGGGGGCAACACATTAACCCAGAGGTTAGAAACTTCTGGCATGCTTGCCAAAGAATCCTTTGTTGTTTCATGCCCTACAGGCCCGCGTGACCTGTGTAGCCAGCTGTCCCCAGTCCCTGGGGTTAGAGGGTGCTGGAATCTTTGCATGCACGCTGCTTTTAGAGGTTTACCAGTCCCTGAACTCCACCCACTAGAGCCCTGTAAACGCATCAGTCCGTACTGGTTGTTCAGATGGGCAGGCGTATCCTGATGGAGTGATGTCATGGTGGAGATCCGGCGTCAGTGAAAATCTGCAGCATGCAATGTTTCCTGCATAAGTGGACGTGGGTGGGTTAACTTATGGGTGAAGGATGTGAGGACATTTGTGCTAGAGGAGCTGAGATCCAGGGGAGCCAACAGTCCCTGTGTCTTTGCAGGCATTATAGTTGAGAACTTTCTGAATAGTCCCAATTTAAAAGTCAAATTATTACATAAACCGAAGTAATTTTTTCAATACTTCCAACGTTTGACATTGATATAATATCTCTCACTACCTGGAAATAATGCAAAACTGCTCTCTCAAGATTTATAATTTTATTATCCAAACACTACATTTTTATTATTTTAACATGAGTTTCCTCCATCAGACTTCAGATACACAAGTGCAGAATTTACTCAGTTTTATTTATCTTTATATCTCCAGCACAATGCACAATTCCTGAAATATACAGTTGATATTCAGTAAATATTTGTTCCTTGATTGATCCAGTCCACATAGGTTGATGGGGGGGGGGTCATAAAATAGGCCCGTGGAGCCAGTGTAATGATTTTCCTAAATGTCAGTTTCTGTTAGCTTAGTAGAGGTATTTCCCCTTCAGTTTCACAAACTACTGTATTCAAAGGTGAGAGTGTGGTCCTCAGATCAACCACTGGCTTTATTTATAATTTGAAATAAGAATCTCTGGCTATCTTGGGCCAAAGATATTATTGCCTGGCAAGGTAAAATATTCCTTTGCAGCTCAATGACTGCACTTCCTCATGCCAGGTGCAGTTTTCAAAGATCAGGGTTGGTGAGGAGGGTATAACTCAGTGGTAGAGAGCATGCCTAGCATGCATGAAGTCCTGGGTTCAATCCCAAGTAACTCCATTAAAAAATGAATACATGAACCTAATTACCTCCCCCCAAACAAAAAAAATATATATAAGAAGATAAAATTTAAGGAAAAAAAAAGATCAGGGTTGGCCCACAAGTAATGCTCTTCACATTGTTCTTAACTTCTCTCGAGCTGTTGTCCACCATATAGTGTTGAGAGTAGATACCAATGATGGTGGCCAGTGGGGAATTGTGACAGCCTTTGTGGTTTGGCCATCCTGTCTTTCTCAGATGGTTTTGTTTCTCATTTTGTGACCCTTGGATCGCACCCTGCTTATCTTTGGTATCTTTGCAGTACAGTGGCCCAAGTTGCCCATTTTCTTGATTTGATTTCTGGTGCCAACTCCTCATCCTTTTAGTTTAATGAGTGTGTGGGTGGATGTTCTCGGTTATATTCTGGCTTGCTCTGGAGGTGATCAGCAGAATCTGAGGCACCTTTGAGGTTCCTTTCTAGTTTTTACCTTTTTCTCTCCTGTTCAGGTTCCTATATGCAGGGCTGCACAGTGTGGTGTTCCTTCAGCAGAGGCCTCAGCATGTCCAGGACCTCGGGCCTGAGGGTGGACAACAATGTGTTCTACAATATTTTAGGCCACGCACTGCTGGTGGGTAAGTGAAACGAGTTTGTTTAATATTGGCATTCTGGTATAAGACACGTGGTTTTTTATAAGAAATTGTCCCAAAACTTGAATTTCCAATTTGTGCAAACTTTAGCCTCTGATCATTAGAAACAGGTCATAGTTAAAAATTCTCATTGTAAATTTAGTCATCCCTGATTGGCTAACTAATCTTCCCCAGTAGGAAACTGCTTATTGAAGACAGCATTTCAGTTCAGGTTAGTAAATATACAATGGGAGGTTTTAAAATTTATTGTCAGCAATTTTCACAATGATTCAAAGTCATGTGAATATGTCTTTGTACAGTCTCAAACCCGAATGTTGGACCAAGGGCAAAACATGCTGAATTCTGTTCTTAGCTCCTCCTCTGGCTTGCTGAAGAGGCCCATATTTCAGAATTTTCTAAATGGTCACCTATGTGCACTTTTGTTTCCTAAAGTTCATCCCCCTTGCAATGCCTAGAATTATCCCTAAAAATCTCAGATTGTGTCAATGTCACTTCTCTCCTTAAAAACTTTACGAATTTCTTACTACTCTTAGGATACAATCCAAAATCCTTAATGTGACTTAAAAGACTCCTTCAGTGATTTTGCCTTTATTAACCTTGGTACACTTGTCTTGCTCCTGTTCTCTCCCTCTACACTGTAACTACATTGACCTATTTCATTTTAATTCTTTCAAAAGGCTGTTTGTTCTCCTGCCTCAGGGCCTTTGCACAGCCCTTTCCCTCCGTTCATACCACTCACTCTCCTCCTATAAGAGTCTCTCCCCCACACTCCTAAGTCAAGTTCCTCTGTTTAAGCTCTTTTAGCATTAATTGTTACTTATTGATTTAAAATTATATATCATGTTTCTGATCATCTGATTAACATCTGTTTTACCACCAGATTTCACTTAGCACTTAGCACATTAACTAGTGCATTGGAGATATATTTGTCTAAAGAAATGAATGTATTAATGAACAAAGGGTCTTTGGTTATATCTGAACAAAAAAGCAAATCCGAGGTTTTTACTAAAAATTAGACTCTGTATTTATATTTCAATTAATTCTGTGATATAACATCAGAGGAAAAATGTGTATGTTTCACTTAGGACCGATCCGTTAAGATAAAAGCTACAAAGATTCTAATCCTGAGAGGGAAACTGTTCAGTGAGAAAATATGGCTCATATAAACTAACTCCAGCTCTAAAAGGCAAAGAGCTAGGGACGATAGAATGATCAGGTGGAGGAAAATCTTTTGGTTGGGAGAGGACAGCTGCAGAGGAGTCAAGCTAACACATGGAAGACTGACTTTGTTTATTCTTACTTTAGTTGATGTCAGGGAAAAGCTTGTTGAAACCTGGAGCAGAAATTCAGAAAGGTACCATAACGGTATTATTTTAGGAGAAAACAGTGATATGGGGTAGGCATTCACTGGGCAAGGAGGAAAACCTACGGGAGGAATTTGGCCTTTGGTGCTTGGATACTGTGAATTGGAGGCTCATGACGTCTACTGCATTGCAGGTGATGGAATTAGAATACCTGTTAATGCATCTTAGATAATGTACTCAATCTATGCTAAATGAGTTTGCAAACCCAGACTCAGGAAATGACGTGGGAAGCCCAGATGCCTGAAGACCTAGAAAAAAGGGGGTCTGTGGGGCTGCTCTGTGTTGATGCCACGTAAGAGGCTGATCTGTCTCTGTAACGTGGCCCATGCTCTTTTATTCTCTTCTATTTCAAACCTCTGGCTTAAGTGTGAGGGTCTCAGTACTGCCCAGCCTGTTCCTCCAGGACAGTCCAGATCTTCTGAGAAAAGTGAGGGGCAGGTAGATGGCTGGTGGCCAATTTGAACAGGTAGGGGTGTGGCTGGAGCTGACACAGGGGTGTGTGACTCTAGAGACAGTCAGACTCTTTCTAAGAAGTGAAGCAGTAGATCTATTTCTTTGTTATTATTATAATTTTTTTATTTAAAATGAGCTTCTGTTGCGGGGGAAAGTATAGCTCAGTGGTAGAGGGCATGCTTAGCATACACGGGGTCCTGGGCTCAATCCTTAGTACCTCCATTAAAACAAACAGGGACAGACTGGGAATTCAAAATTTGTAGATACCAACAGGCATATGCAGAATAGATAAACAAGATTATACGGTATAGCACAGGGAAAGAGATACAGGATCTTGTGGCAGCTCACAGCAAAAAAAATGTGACAATGGATATATGTATGTTCATGTGTAACTGAAAAATTGTGCTCTACACTGGAATTTGACACAACATTGTAAAATGACTATAACTCAATAAAAATGTTAACAAACAAACAAATAAACAAACTAATTATCCCCCCAAAGGGGGAAAACAGAACAAAATAAAATGAGCTTCTGATCCATGATACTCTAGAACTGAAAAGTTCATATAAAAGTTCTGTATCTGTCTGGTTCATTGATAAAAACACAAAACCAAGCCACATCAAAAGAAGAAATAGTATTGCAGTGTCCCTCGTTTTCCTGGGTGGCGTGAAACGTGACAAGCTGACATGACCTTTTGTTCTCAGGTGCATCTCCCGAGATAAGGCATATCCTTTGGGAGGTCATTCCTGGAGGAGAAAATGGTAAATATGTGAACTGATTTTCACTCTATTACAATACACTTAAGTTGTCGTGTGTTTTGTGGACAGGCCTGACGGCAGGATGTTGGAGGTCTTCAGTCTGTTGAACATACTGAGTGTGATTTGGACACATGTACACTTATGCTTTGTGAGAACTATGACTGTGCTAGTAGAAGTAAGAGTGTTGAGTACATTTTAATTATGGTTTTGAATCCCCGGGTTTGTTTGATCTTTTCTGAAATTAGACTGGTCAGAACAAGGAAATGTGATAAGAAACAATGTGATCATCGATGTCTCTGGCGCCGAGGGGCTCTCCAGTCCTGAAATGTTGGCACCCTCTGGTATCTACATCCGCGATCCCACCAATGTTGTGGAGGTAAGATCTTCAGCTCCTCCAGGAAGGTCAGAGCTGAGAGGGATAAAATTCACTCCAAAAGTTATCCGGGCGGCAGTGTCAGTGATGTGGTATAAAACGTTTCCTTGCTGCGTGTTGGCAGTGAGAAACTCCTTTATGATATTGGGTTAAACGCTTCCTTAGGATAAATGCAGTCAGTTCTCTCTGTGAACGCTCTCTGGAGCCATATCTAGATGAAGCGAAACAAAGTAGATATTGATGATTTTCTGGTCATTTCGACTAGCGCAAACTAAAACGTCTTCCCGAGCTATCTGTGACAGTTGCTGAATTTGGTCTCAATTCCAATAATTACTTATTAAATCTTCAAGTTACTCTACTAATGTGGTCATACGGTTACTCTTTAAGAGTGTCCAAAACTGACGGTCAGCCAAGTCTTGAGATGTATGAGATCATGTCAGATTCCAGGATGAGCAAAGTACAGTTGACCCTCGAACAACACAGGTTTGAACTGCCCGGGTCCACTAATACGTGGATTTTTTCAATAGTAAATACCACACTGTCATACTGTCTGTGGATAGTTGAATTCACTGATGGGGAATCATGGACATGGAGGAACCGCACATGTAGACGACGAACTATAAATTATATGCAGATTTTTGACTGCGTGGAGGGTCAACCCCCATAACCCCTGTGTCATCCAAGGGTCAACTGTCCACTCTGACGGCCTTGGTTTTTACCCTATTGTTTAGTAGAATTTAACATTTCTTTTCCTTGCTGAATTTCTCTCTAAACACTTTAAGAAATTAATTTTTGCTGGTAGCTTAACCATAGATCTGTGAATGAGGAATTGCATCAGAATAGTAGGATAGCTTAGTGTCCCCCTTTCCAATCATTTTGTCCCATGGGCCATCTCTGAAAGGGTTAAGGGCCTCACTCATCAGTATGGTCCTCTGAGGATCTGCTGTGTCATGACAATTTTGCCAAGTTTCTGAGGAACTCAGAGAATGAACGTCTCTCTCTCTGATCATCTGTTTTTAATTACCTTCAGCTGAATAACCCCTAATAAAAGTCGTGGTTATCTCCTCAACCCTCCTCCAGACTTTTAATTATGTTTCTTCCAAGCACAGCATTTACTATTTTAGGTGCCTAATGGGGGCCGCTAATATGCCAGTGAGGAAAGGAGGCAGAACCCCATGGACTGAAGGAAACCAAACTCTAGACCCGGTGCAGGGACAGCGACATTTAACTCGTTGGCGACCACAGGGCTTGCTGCACAGCTATGCCAAAAAGCTCTGGGGACTAAAGGACTTGGATAGCATAGTTTTGGCTCCTTTGAAATACCTGGAAGAAAGTAGACCCTCAAGGTTTCTCAGCTCACCTTCCTGCACGAGGCTGGAAGGTATCTAAATCCCACACTGAATGCCAGCAACGCCGCCTGGCATGGCTTCTCTGGTTAGCGCGTCTCCAGGGTGGGCGTCCAGGCTGCTGGTTGACCATAAGAAATGAGGTGGCTGTCGGTGCAGACAACCAGAGGGCCACCTACAAGCTGGTAGGTCACCTGAGCCTTGCAGGCTGACTGTGGAACAGTGCCCAGTCAGCCATGACAAAACTGAGCCCAAAGCAAGCTCTTTGTTCCCTGTTAGACGTCTCCCATTTCCATTCATTTACTTTCTCCCTCTTATGTCCACTTGACAGAATTGGAAACAAAGTTCCATGCATGTGTTTTGAGAATGAGGTTTTAGTTCAAGGTGGTGATGTAGGTTCCGTAAATACATTTATTAGGTCTCTATCTGACATTTTGTCTTCGATGATCTTCAAATTCTGTGGTTCTCTTTTCATTAGCTTATTGGCTTTTAGACCCTAGCTCGGCACCTGACATGTAGTAGTCGTTCAATAAAAATTAATTCAATATGATGAATGAATGAATGAAGGTAGGTATAATTCCATAATCAAAGAATGGAGTGGGGGAAGAAAGAGGAAAAGAAAGTATAGATTCCACAATCCTGCAATCATTTTGATGATTGAAAAATCAGCAGTGTTGTCTGTATCAGCATTCTGACACCGTGGAGCTCATCTCTCGGTGTTAACCTGTGTACAGTCCGCTCCAGGTCTCTAGCTGTGCCACTGCTGTTCCGCGGTGCCGTCTCTCTCTCGTGTTCTCTTGTCAGGACTGTGCCACAACCAGGGACTCTTTTGGCCAGTGCGCTGCAGGCTGCACAAATCCCGGGCTGAACCTTCATTCAGCAGATCTAGTATTTTTTGGTGCCCATGGGCCAGTAGCTCTGGGCTGATCCGTAACCCCCAGCAGTCCTCAGCCTTCTCCTCTGGTTCAGAGGCACCCAGGCTTTCTCTTCTGGCCTTTTTTCTTCACGATATGGATCTCGGCATTTGGGGATGCTGCCTGTTCCTGAATCAGCTGTAGGGGCGTCACCGCAGCCTTTCTGAGGGGCTTAGCCACCGCGACTGTGCGGCGGGCGAGGGGTCGGAGCGTTGTGGGAGAGTAGTTCTCTTTCTCCTTTGGGTCTGCAGTCTCCTGGGCCAGCACCTTGGCTTGCAGTTCTTTTTGAATAACTGGGAATATGTGTTCAAACTAAAAATTAGGAACTTCTCCTGACCCTTTGTGCCAGTGAAGGTCCTTTCAGTCACTGAGTGATCAGTAAGTTAGTGTTTGTTAAGTGTGTCCTACGTGCATGACACAGAGTACTTTGAAAAGTATATTTTAGAAATATGTCTTCACTCCAAAGGGATAATAAGGAGGTGACAACAGTGACGGGGGGTGGTGTGTGTGTGTGTGTGTGTGTGTGTGAGATGAGGAACAGAAAGAGATGCGGTGGAGACACCTGCCCTCTTACGGGATTGTTCTGATGTTCAAGAGACAGATGTTCCTTACTGTGAGGAACCATCTCATGCGTGGTGGCTTTTCTGTCCTGCTCTGTGAGGGGTTCAGAGTCGAACTGCCCCCAAAGGAGATGAAACCAAGGACATCTGGCAGGTCCTCAGGTTTTGTGACCCTTTCTCCCGCCTTGCTTTTCAGTTTTCTTGCAGTTTGGCAGAGTATTTTTTTTAAAGCCACTGTATTACAAGGATTCACTAAGATTTTTCTTTTTTTAAAAATCTTTTAATTTTGAAATAATTTTAGACTCAGAAGTTGCAAAAAAACAAAACAAAACAAAACAGAGTTCCTGTTTGTCCTTCCCTCAGTAGTAACATAATCATAACCATTGCCACAGAGCAAGGGCAAACCAGGAAAGTGACATTGGGACAGTCCTACCAGGAAGCTGACATTGGAACAATATTACAGGAGAGTGACATCAGGACAGTCCCACCAGGAAAGTGACATTGAGATAGTCCTACCAAGCAAGTGACATCAGGGCAATACTATTCAGTAAACTAAAGCCCTTGTTTAGACTTGATGGTGACCTAATCCTAGCCACTGGGGAACCAGCCCAGAAAGCCTAAACTGCCTCTTCTATATACACACATTGACCTTGAAATCTCTGGCCTGGCGGGCAGGCGGGAAGAAACGGAAGTGACCCTTAATTAAGTCTCTGCGGTGATTTGTGCTTGTATGTTGTCCCCCAGTCGTCCTGACCCAAAGCCTAGGACCAAAAGCTCTGCCCAGTGCATGGAATTCACCTTGGCTCCCGGTCCTCAGTTCCGTCACCTTCAACCCCGCCTGGTACAAGGGGATTTCAAATGCGATATTCCTTTTTAGTCTTCACAGTCACAAGTGCACTGCCTGCCTCCCTGCCCAGGCTGCCGCTGAGCTAAGTCCAAGGGCAGTTTCTCATAGAAGCAAAACCTGAGCTTTGTGCCTTCTTGCTGGTGAGGACTCAGCGTAATGTTCCTGTTGGAGTGTCCGAGGGCCTTGGGGTATCCCTCGCATCCTCCTTAGATGGGCCGTTGCCATGCTTGCCAGCAACAGATCGGTGGTGGTCCCTGCGTGCGGCACCTGTGGCATCCGGACCACTTCGATTCCAGGCTGTCTCCCCTCCACACTCCAGCATCCAAGGCTCTGACTCCTTCATGGCGTTTCCCGGTCATCCGTCCAGATGCTTTGTCTTTCCAGTAGACATAATCTATGTTGACCTCGGGTTGGGAGGTCTTTGCTCTCAACCAGCGAGGGACTGTCCCCTCCCAAAGCTCCAGAATATCCCATGTGAGCATTGAGAAGTTCCCAGGACCTGATCCCTGTTTAGGACAGCCAGTGGAAAAACTCTGAAGACCAGCCCTTTGGAAACTTTCATTTAATTTGAGGCGAATTTGTTCTGGTTTGTAAATCAATTTTGTAAGGAATTCTGTGTTTAAAGGCCACTCTCAGCTCCCCAGCTCTCCCCACGCAATAGCTAATGTATATTTAAGAGATGCCTGAAGGGTTAACTGACTTTTTTTTTTTTTTAAGTGACTATAGATGCACACCTCAAGGAGCTGGCTTACATGGGCAGTTAATTTCTTTCTGGAATTTCTCCTGCTTGAATGTCCATAATACATCGGCTTCCGCAAAGAATTGATTTCCACACAAAATTCCCTACTTGCCTTAAGCCCTTCCCCAGCAGCCGTGGGCTGCCCGCGTACCGACGTGGTTCCTCCTCATGAGTGACTTCTGGCATACCCGATTGGGGTGGAGAGTGAAAAGAGCTGGGGAGTAGTGTGATCCGACTGCTCAAGCGCTTCTGTCATAAGTGAGCCCGATCGGCTGACAGAAGATGAAGTTGCAGTATCGTGCCCGGTGATAAAAGCGCTTGGAAAGCCTTTATGTGTGATCACTCAGGTGCTCCACAAATACGCACAACACCGGGGCAAGTAATTCAACAAATCTATTCATTGGCTTGAAATACAGGCTCTCTGAGCCTGTATGACCAAGGTGATGGACAAGGATGAAGCCCTTGGATTATATTCCGCAAATGTTTGAATCTCTTCCTGCCTGGTAGAGTCTTGGTGATGAATTAGCATTTCATTGGTAATGAAACAGAGGCGTACATCTGAGGGAGGTGATCGTGGGTAGCCGCCGGTGCCTCTTTCTTGTGGTTTGTATGCTTGCAGAAAAGGTGAGCGTCCCTCACCCTCAGTTCTTACACACGCATGGCCTTTCCCGTGGCTCACAGGTGTGGAAGAGCCCCAGCCACTCAATGCAGGCGATGTGGGCGGTGGGGCTTCGCAGGTGCTGCCCTGAGGAAGGTCCCAGTTATGTAATCGGAACTAAGAATCAACAGCCGTGTTACTTCCTTGTGTTTCTATGAAGGCTGAAGAGATACACTGGGCTCTTGTATTTGCCAACCCAGTGACAATGATTCTTCCAAAGCTGAGAATCAGGGGTGTGTGTCTTCTCTTCTAGCATGGAAATGGAGCTAACTGATTCGATGCTAATAAGCGTTCCCTTGGGGAGTGCCCTCCTGGTAGAAACTGTCAAAGTATTGCTTTGTAATTAACCGTGTTTTTGTATTGAGGTTGGTCTTTCCATCAGATTTGGAGATGGGCTACTAGAAGGTGGGGATGGGTTGTTTCAAGAACGAGTGTAGACTGTAGACCCGGTTTTTTTTTTTTAACCGTGCTAGGATTAACGCTTGGGGCCATGTGATTCTTTGTGGTGAGAGGCCGTCTTCTGTATTACAGCATCCCTGGTCTCCATCCACTTTATGCCAGTAGAATCTCTCTCTCCCCTCAGTTGTGACAACCAAGACTGTCTCCAGAGATTTCCAAATGCTCTCTGGGGAATAGCATCGCCCTGTCTGACAACCACAGCTCCAGACTCTGCCACCCCAAAATAACTGGAGCCTTAGAGATGGTCCGGGTTCTCTGAAGTCATGTTAGCATCTTGAATAGTATTTCAGCTTCCTAGTCAGTGATATGCCACCTGGTGAGACATGATTAAAATTTTAAATAGCCTCAGGAAATTGAAGAGATGCTCAGAATTCAAAATAACGAAGTGCAATAGAGAATGGGCCACGAGTTCACAGAGAAAGAAGACGTTCTGGAACTGAATGAGAGAGGCTGGCGGGTGACAAGTCCCCAGGATGAGAGAGCCGCAGTGCCCGCAGTGATGGACGGGCTGATGTCAGGGGAGCAGCGCTGGCCCTTGTATCAGCGCATGCTGGCGCCCCTGGCCAGGTCCTGGCTGCTACCCGCCGGCCAGGCTTCTCATCTTGGGGTAAACTCTGGTCCTCACTCACACTTCCTCTGGGTCTGGGGCCCTGGCTCCTCCACTCACATGAGCCAGGAGTTGAGTAGTGTTGGTTTTTAAAACATCCAGTTTCCGTTCTTCTTCTGTATTGACTTACTTCGTTCTGAGTGCATGTGTGTGTGTGTAAGTCTGTGTGTCTGTGTGAGTGTGCACACGTGGGTGTTCCTAGTGGAACACGTGGCCCTCCCAGAGAGGAAGAGGCTTTGTAAAGTCCTCTTGTACCATCAATAAAACTCAATAGTTTCTTTTTTTTTTTTTTTTAATTTAACTCTGATGGGGCTCCTATGTTTTTATTTGCTAAATCTTGCTACTCTACCCTGGGTGCACACTAAAGTTTAAAGAACTGTTCTTGCAAGACACATGGCATAGTCCCACTGAACCCTGGATAGAGGCCACTAGGGCACTGAAGTGTTGTTTTATAGGAAGATACTGAACATTGCGGTGCATGTGTCTTTTCGAATTAGAGTTCCCCCCAGATATAGGCACAGGACTAGGATTGCTGGATCCTACAGTGAGTATATTTTTAGTTTTTTGAGGAAACTCCATACTGTTTTCCATGATGGCTGCATCAAACTACATTCCCACCAACAGTGTAGGCGGGGATAAATTGGGGGTTTGAGATGTGCAGATACTAACTACTATGAATAAAATAGATAAACAGTAAGTTTCTACTGTGTAGCACAGGGAACTATAGTTCAGTAGCTTGTAGTAACTTATAATGAAAAATAATATGAAAAGGAACATATGTATGACTGACACATTATGCTGTATATCAGAAATTGATACAGCATTGTAAACTGACTATACTTCAATTAAAAAAAAGGAAAAAGGGCAAAAAAAAAAAAAGAAAGATATGGAACGCCTCGTTGGGCTGTGCAGTGTCACAGTCCTTCCTGCTCCCCATTCTCTCTTCTGTGCCCTGAGGCCAGGGTTCAGGATGAACTGTCCTAGTCTTGCGCGGTCTGCTCCTGGGAGACAGATGCTCACAGAGAGGACACTCATCATCCTGTTTCTCACACCAGCCAGACCACGTCAGACCCCCAGGAGGTCAGGGATGAACCACATGGAATCATCTGGGGCTCCCTTTACCCCTGTCATACAAGGGCTGAGGCTGCCTTGGGCACCTTGTTCCCTGACTTCTCCTCCCTGGTAGACATGGGAGAGGACAGGTGCCCACAAGTACAGAGGAAGTGGCCCAGCATCCTGCTCTGTCGGCCCTTCATCCCTCCCACTCCAACAGAATCAATTACTTTACCGCCTGGATCTAAGAGGTTACAAATTCAAATGCCTATAAGAACCAGCCAGGTATCACAAATAAATGGAGCAGGGAGGGTGGGGACGATGGCAAAGTAATCCCTAATCCGAGAGAGCAGGTGCTTCTTAGCTCAGCTGATCTATGCCTACCCCGCAGGAAGGGGGCTCAGTATTTAAAAAGAAAAAAGTCCCTAAGTCTGAGTTTGTATATCAAGTCTCCTGATTTTGAAATGTTGGCATCAGTAAAAAATTCTTATTAACATTGGGTACGCCAAGCAAAATACCTCTGTGTACAATATTACACTCTAGGGAGTTGGCTTTCTACTCTGTCGTAAAGTGTCTTGCATAGTGATGAATATTTATAGATACTTCTTCGAATTTATAAAGATTGTCTCATTGGGTTCAGTTTGAGCAGAGTTAAAGCCCCAAACTCGTACCTTCGGATGGAGAATTTAGGTTTTATACAAACATATAAAAGACATTAAATTGTTTAGCTGGTCCTATAAAGAGACATCAGGTGATTAAAATGGTCTAATTGGGACAAGAGGACCTGGAGGAGATTCGAGTTGTATTTGAGCTCAGCCACTGTGCCTCAGAACTCGGGCACGGCTGGTGCAGTCCCTGGCTCTCACTGGTTTGTTCAGTCAAATCATTGACTTGCTCAAAGGATCAGGGAGAAACCCTCTGCGTAGACTTGGCTGTAGGTCCGCCTTTGCCCCTCTTATTCTTCATACACCAAAGAGGGGAGCTTGGGTGAGGTGATGCAAGTAAGCCTCTGACTGTGGAAGCGTCCAAGGATGTTTTAACGTGAGACACCAGCTATTGAGGTGGACAAATGACAGTCCAGTTGAACTGCCTGGACGAAGAGGAATGAGCATATTTGCCTGGGGTGCGGGAAGGGAGGAGTGAATGAGTTCATAAAAACATCAATAGACCTTGACAGGAAGTGAATGCAAAAGCCGAATGACCACGGGTAAGAGTCTTTCCTGCTGGCAGCCTTACTGGATATGGACAAACTGTGCCCTTAATTTCTGTAGGGAAACAGCGTGTGTGCTGCTGGTTATGGCTACTTCTTTCATCTTGTGACCAACCAGACGTCCCGAGCGCCACTTCTCTCCTTTACCCGCAATAGCGCACGTTCTTGTACCAGGTAACTTTGGGAAAATTCATCCGTATTTTGGGTGTAAGGCTTATGGTTTAACTTTTTTTTTTTTTGGTACGGCACTCACAGAGAGGGTTGTATCGCGTTTGGCATCCATGTGAGATTTGATGGTGGGCCTGAGCGAGCATTTTGGATCATGAGTTTGGCGGTGAAGGGAGGGGAAAGAGAGAGGTCACTTGAGAGGGCACGGGACAGAGCGCACCTTGGGCGGCCAGAGGAGAATTCAATGGGGAGATTGATTAAATTTCCAGGAGACTGGGGGCAACTGGGAGGCTAGAGCACCCGGGCTGGTGGGCTGAATGGGGAGCTGAGGTTTGGAAAAGAGGCTCTTTGCCTGTGAGCTGCACACTGAGAGGTGAGAAGGGCCTACTTCAAGGTCTTTGTTACATAGAAGACAAGGTCATCTTCTAAGAGCAAGGGCTGGGAAACATGATGGGAACACGGGAAAAATCCGGGCCCTAGAATCTTTCGGGCCCTGTTTCAAATCCGGACTTCGTCCGAATAAATTTTGTGTGTGTGTATATATTTTTTTTAAGAGAGTCAGATCCCTTATTTGTAAAGCAGGGACAGATCTATATTGAAAGTTTGATGTGAAAATCAGAGATGACTTACGTAATGCACCTATGAGAACACCTATGGTAGGAACTCAATAATCAGTATCAATAATGATGATCATAATTATGATGATAATAGTAAAATCATCCTGCAGGGATGGGAAGTGATAAGGAGTCAGGGATAAGGGCTGAGCACGATGGCTGTGCCATGAAGTGCCGGCTGAGGCTGGGGTTAGTGCATGCGTCATGAAATTATTCCTAAGATTACGAAGTTTTTATCGGGTAGCTCTCAGCAGCCCTGGAATGGGAAGGAGGAACGCCACAGTGGTGGGAATTTCAGGATGAATGGAAGTTGGAGGGATCCCGTGTGCTGGCACTTCCCCAGCAAGGGGGAGGGTCTAGAATAAACCAATGGAAGCACAGGGACGGTGCTCTGGGCGAGGTGAAAGTGTCTGGGCTCCTAGGTGAGTCTGGAAGGGCTGACAGAATGGAATGGGGCCATGGCTGTCTGCATCCTGCTGAGATCCAGGAGCAGGTCATGGAAGGTGACAGAAAGGACAGGCTGGGGGATGGGCAGTGACGGCCAGAGAGAAGGTCACAGGTGTCATCTCCACTCTCCCCTGTACAGTACCTTTATGTTTATATTTGCCAAGGAGAAAAAGTGAGACATTGGAAATGCAGAAATTGGCTAAATTTCACTCTCGATTTTTCCTCCTAGGTGTGGTCTCATTGTCTACCCTAAATTTCAGCCGCCGTGGGATCCTTGCGCTGGCCCCGCCCTGTTCCAAAATTTCACGGTTTGGGGAAGTGCAGGAGGTGCCCAGGTGCGTTGCTTTAATTTTTTTTTTTTTATTAGAACCACTGTTTTCTCATGGTGATTTATTACGCGTATCTACTTAAAGGGGGATGGTTTGCTGCTGAGGGGAGGCTTGCCACGTTATCACGGCTTTAAGGAGCCAACAGCATCGTAGGTGCGTGGGAGATAGTTGTTGAGTGAACAGTTTCCTAGTCAGTAGTCCAAGGTTAGTTCACTTCCTCTGCAGCTACTTTTCAGCAGCTCTAGTAGGGAACAACAGAATCGTAGAGATTTACGACCACAAAGGATGATAGAGGTTTTCTAATCTTTCCACTCACATGCTCACTTATAGAGGAAAAAAGTAAGGCACGGAGAGTAAAGGGATTTGCCAGCGTTGGCACAGTTAGCAGCACAACTGGGCGCAGAATCCAGACTCCAAGTGCTGTACACCTGCTGCGCTGATGTCCTAAATAGTACGTGTTTCAGTCTTAAGGAAAAGCGCTGTCCATCATTGGAACACAAAAAGATTCCAGCTCAAGGTGGCGTTCTTAGCTTTAAGCAATGGGCCACATTTTTTTTTTCTGTTTTCCTTGAAAGGGAAAAATGTTCACTTTCAGTCATTTGCTTTTTATTATCTCACTGATTTCTTTTAAGAAGTCTTTGCATGCTTACTGTTACCAACAACATTCACAGATTCTCCAGGGTCACTTTTGCTGCTACACAGAGAACATTACAGATATTTGGTCTCTGCCACATAGAAATATGGAGCCTAAGATACACAGATGAAGAACTATGTCTACAGGGCTTTCAGAAAATAGGAGAAAAACATAGAATTAAGTCGCAGTAAGAAAGTTAGGGATTTATTTCACATTTCCAACATGAGGAAAACAATTTTGGATGGGGAAAACCCCAAAATATAAAATTGGGTTAGCTAACACACAGAAGTGCTGTTGCATTAAGTATTTTGTTCTCATTAAATTTGATAAAGTACTTTGCTTCCCAAAAGCACTATTAATATAGGGGTGACGAATCCAGCAGAAACGTTTGTTGAAGCAATTCACACCTTGCAGAGGCTTAAGCTCTGTCTCCATGCTCTTGAATGGCTTTATTCTAGAGGAAATAACCTCATAAAATGAAAATATTAAAAGATGATCATTAAAGTTAGTTTTCTCAAGCTCTGCCATCAGCAGTGTTAAACCCATAAAAGAAGAAGTCGATCCTTAAAGTTCGGACCCTGGCATACTCCGGTGTAAGCAATCAGAAAGTTCAAACAATAAAAATGCTTCTGGAACTTAACACTTTAAAATTTAAAAAGTTACTTCCTCCAAAAAAAAAAAAAATCCAAGAACAAAGAGTAATGGAAGAAGACTTATACTTCTTTATGTCAAAAGTCACTACAAGGCAGTTATAATCAAGACAGTGTCGTATGGGCACCAGAATAGAAATATAGATCAGTGGAAGGGAATTGAGGGTCCAGAAATAAACGCATATATCTCCAGTCCACTGACTTTTGCCAAGGATGCCAAGACTGAGGGAGAGAGTAGTCTTCTCAACACATGGTGCCTGAACAACGGATAGCCACGTGCAAAAGAATGATATTGGATCCTTACTGCATACTATTTATAAAAATTAACTCAAAAACCTAAAAGTTAGAGCAAAAACTAGAAAACTGTTAGAAATAAAGAAAGGGTAAATGCTCATGACCTTGGATTTAGCAAAGATTCTTTAGGTATGACATCAAAAGAAAAAGAGATAATTTGGGCTTTATCAAAATTTAAAAAATTTATGCTTCACAGGACCCCATCAAGAAAGTGAGAACACAGCCTACAGAATGAGAGACAATATTTGCAAATCATATAGCTGATACGAGACTTGAATCTAGAATATGTGAAGAACTCTTACACTTCAACAAAAAGACAAGTAACCTAATTTAAAAATGAGCAAAGGGTCTGAATAGAAATTTCTCCAGAAAAGATACACAAATGGCCAACAAGCCTATGAAAAGATGTTCAACATAATCAGTTATTGGAGAAATGCCAGTCAAAACCACAGTAGGATATGCTTTCAAACCCACCAGGATGGCTAGAATTAAAACGATAACAAGTATTGGCAAAGATGTGGAGAAATCAGAACCTTTGTGCATCCCTGGTGGGTATTTTAGATGGTCTAGATGCTTTGGAAAACAGTCTGGAAGTTCCCCAAATGATTAAACATAAAGATACCAAATGATCCATCAATTCTGCTTCTAGGTGTATATCCAAGAGAATGAAAACATATATACACACAGAAAAACATACACAAATGTTTATTGCAGCATTATTCATAATAGTCGAAACATGAAAACACCCCAGATATCCACCAATAGATGAATGGATGAATATAGTGTGGTCTATCAATCCAATGGAATATTATTCTGCCACAAAAAAGGAATTAAGGCCGATACATGGATGAACCTTGAAAACAACATGCTAAGCTAAAGAAGCCAGTCATCAAAAATCACTTGGATATGATTTTACTCATAGGAAGAGTCCAGCATAGGGACCTCTACAGAGACAGAAAGATTAGTGGTGGCTCAGGCTAAAGATTGTGGGGATTTCTTCTTGAAGTGAAAATGTTCTAAAATTGACTGTGGTGATTGTTGCATATTATCTGTGAGTATATACTAAACCCTTTCAATTGTAAACTCTAAATAGGTGAATTGTTTGATATGTGAATTGTATCTTAGTAAAGCTGTTTAAAAAACACCAAAGGTGACCTCCTACGTACATAGCCATACAACTCTCAAATTTTCCCAGTTCCCTATCTGGGTGACTTTTGCCAAATCCCCAACTTTTCCTTGTCTTATTCATAAAATGGACATAGTAATAGTACCTAGAGGATAAGTTTTGAGAGTTAAATAAGTGCCTGCAGGTAAAGTGCCCAGAGGGGTACCTGAATCTTCATGGGTGCACGTTGGCAGAGGCTCTTATGATGGTTGTTAGTAAGCAGGCTGGGGTGGTGATAGGTCAATGGTGATAATGGTGCCTCTGGAATCTGCAACATTGAGAAGTGTCCTCTTCATCATCAAAAAGTACCTTGTATTTAAATTTCATATACTTTCATTATTAGACATACCTAGTGTATTTTGTATTCTGGGCATTAGATACGTGTGTCACCTGTGTAGATACTTGAACCGAACATTTCATTAGGTAAAATTCCTATTGATTATAAACATAGATTTATATCTATGTGATGAGACTGGTAGCTAAAATTTTTGGATATTTTGTCATTTAATCATCTTAATAATATTTGGAGGAGGTGCACCATGATTATCTTGTGTTTGTAGATAAGAAAATTCTCTGGGCAGAGGACAGAATACTTGCTAAAGTCACACAGTAAGAATTGCTGGATTCCAACTCAGGCAAGCTGATGCTTCCATACGTATGTTAAGAAGAGTTGAAAAAAATACCCTCTCCTGACCATGTCTCATAAATGCACAGCAGTTCTTTTAGATGAGAGGAGAGGGATGAGAACACATTGTGAAAGCTGTATTCACAGCACAAATAGGTGTTCTCTGCTATTGTGTGTGGGTTTCCTTTTAAAATTACCAGGCTCTCTCACTAATGTGAGGCGTTAGCTGTTTTTGAATGAGTCTATTTGCCAGAAATTGGGCTGACGCCTGTAATTAGGTAACAACTGTTGTCAAGTTATCAGTTCAGATCATACCTGTTTTGTTTACATAAACCTTCGTGTCTTCAAAGATCTATCATTTTATAAAAGCTGTCAGAAATGCAAGCTATTCAGTTCTCGAAAATTCAAGCACAAAGACTGATTGACAGGCAGAAGCATGAGACTACGGTAAATCAAGGCCACCTTGGCCATAATTAATAGGAAACTCCCACTTTAAGACATGAACTTAAACATGACCCTATTTAATAAATAAAGGGATGGCTGTTTAAGGTTAATGGCTAGTCCCGACCTCCACTCTGATTTTAAGGATGGTTGAACTGAGGCCTAGGAGAAGTTAAATGCCTTGCCCAGGATCACATAATTAGTTAACATCAGTGCTAGGTAAAAACCAACAGCTCTGTGCCCCAAACTAGAGTGATTCTTTCGGCTCTAACAAGCTCTTTTTGTTAATACTTGATCCTTGTTTGGGGCCACTAACACAAGTTGTCATCAATATACGTGCATAGAACGTATTCTGAGTCTGTAGTCATGCTGAATCACTTATTTCCTATTTGCAATTGTCCGACAATATTAGTTAACATCTACAACGCTGAGGAAAATGATCAGTCCTGGAGTTCTGGGATGCTCTGTTTTTCTTCATTAATTTTGTGTGATTTGACTGTTCCGAGCTTATTTTAGATACATGAAAAATTCACACTGACCTTTTTAATACGTCAGTTGTTAGGAGGAGAATTGAAAAGTATGGAGGGGGTATTACCGAAGGGGACTAGTTAGTGCTGACCTCACGGCAATTCTGGGGACGCCTGTACCGATCCCGATGGACAAAAGCTGTGTGAATATGGCATCGCGTGCTTATTTAAACTTAATAATTAAAGAAGCTAAAGGAAGCCTGTGAGAAAAAGTGAGCCTCAGACCACTGACATAACATATGCTGTTATTTTTATAGATTTTTAGAAGTAGCAATCTTCACCTGAAAAACTTCCAGGTTTATGCATGCAGAGATTTTGGAATTGATGTCTTGGAAAGTGATGCGAATACTTCAGTCACTGACAGCTTGTTACTTGGTCATTTTGCTCATGAGGTGAGTGACTTAGTATGATTGTTGTAGGTTGCCCATCAGAACAGAATCATATGTGCTGGGCCCCCTGGTGACCCAGGATATGTCATTTTAGTAGCATTCTTTAGTGAATCTTGTTTTTAATTGGTAAAAGTTGGAGGAGCTTTTCATTTGTAAGAATGGTGATACTTATAATAAAATTCCATACACAAGAGTTCAATGTTATGAGTCTGTATAAATCATGAGCCCCCTGAGTAGCTTGCAGAATTCTCACTTGGTTGTAATTAAGCATTATTATCTGTACCGACTATCCATACCAATCCAAACCTGGTTCAATAATAAACCTAATAATTTTAGGTTAATTTACTCTAACCTCACAAGAAATATGAAATAGCTTGATTCCATATTGTCTTTGTGCATCTGTGGTTTGTCAAGTTTCGGCATCAACATTTTGTCCATAGGGTTTTTATTCTATTTAGGGTCTCTCCCAGAAAAAGAGGTCATATAAATTTATACTGTTTGCTGTATGGTATCTGAGGGTTTTCTTTATGTGATTCTCTAATACTTGCCTCAGTGTGGGTTTCTACATGATAAACGTTAGGCTGTAGAAGACTTCCCTGCCCCCGTAGGGCCAGGGGACCAGAATGTAAATGAAGCACAGAGGGCTTCCTGGAAAATAAGTACTAGTTCTTCTCAAGGGAAGTCCACGGCCGCCACTGACTTTTGACCTATACTGGGTTCCCTATGTTCTTGTTCTTGAAGGAGTTACTTGCATATTAGTGTCACACTGTCAGAACAGTGTCAGAGACGGAAGAGATACAGAGTACTTCTGGGAACCAAGGAAAGAGCATCCTCTTAGTTTGTTCCTGAATGCTTTGACCAACTGAAATTTAAATGATAATTATTGACTTTCGGGCTTCCCTTGGAGGTTATTTCAGAGATTTAGCTGTAAATACTAAAAGTAAAAAAAAATCATTTTCTTACCAAGCTACATTTTCCTATGTTTACTTTTCCAGCTTACTTCATTACATCTCCTCTGAACCATCTTTTCAAAGGGAAATACCTGCCAGTTTTTCCTTTTCTCTGAAAGGATTACCACCTTGAGAGGTGATTCTTCTCAGGTTGCACAGTGTTCAGAAGATGGGCCCAGATTTAGATTCTGTGATGCTGGAAATAACCTTAGAGAAGATGCTAAAAAACAAAATGCCCATCAAACTGAGGAACTAACTGTCCTGGCTAATTTATGTCACACTATCTTAATTGATGTGGAATAGACATCATAATTAACGGGATAGTGACATAAATTAAGATACAGATTATGACAAGAGGTGTTTATCACGAGATAACAAAAAATCATCTCACCCCTGGGGTGTGAGTCACCATCAGTCAATGCAGCTGAGGGCTTCTCTGTCTCCTAAGAAGCAAATGAGGACCAGAGTCCCCCGATGGAAACTGTTAATTCGTTTAGGAGACATCTAGGTCCTGGTTAGGCATCCAGATCATAAAACCATGTAATTTTAGAGCTAAACATTACCTACGAGTTGATCTAGTTAGAAGTCCTGAATTTACAGGTAAAGAAATTGAGGCTTTGGGAAGTCAGACGATAGACCAGGATCACACCCAATATTGTAGAGCCAGGTCAACCCCAGTATCCTCCCATACCTGGGCAAGTGCTCGTTCAATTACACGTGGAAAATGGCTTTGGCAATGAGCATTTATTAGGGCCTTCTCCAGTATTCTCTAAGAGTTTTCCATAGAAGGCTAAGCCCCAAGAGAGTGTCTGAGAAAAGGAAGATTCTTAGGTTAATTACATTTAGGATATGCTGTTTCAGGGGATTTCATCCCACGTTGTGTATTAACACAGTAAAGTCTCTGCAAAGTTCTAGGGTTAGAAACAAATGAGAAAAATATCTATGAATTTTTTTTTAATTTTCTTTCATTTTTAATAAATCTTTATTTAACACAGTATCACTCAGATTTATTTGGGAACCACTTTTATTGCTGTATGAAACCGTGTTGTTAAAAAAAAATGATGCCAAATCTCTGTGTGGTTGTAGGAATCTGATTTATACTCTTTCTTTCAAACCTGCCATGTCTTTAGGAATTAAAATTTTCAGAGGATCTGGGCTACCCATTCTTAGACCTTCCACCCATGCGTAATTGCTGACACCCAGTTATCAGTGAGTCCTATCTTAAAACAAACACTAGTTTCTGGAAGAACATTTATTAGAAAGGTTTTTTTTTTTTTTCCCTTTAGGCATACTTGTGTGTATGTCGGTACTCTCACGCCCAACCATTACCTTTATATCGTGACCGGTGGAATAATGTTCAATGAGGATGGCTTTATCATGCATGAAAACGAGAGACACTAACCACCATGGTACATCCTAGTTCGGTTGCGGGGTTTGCTTATCCTGCTGTTCTGTCTGGCTTTCCACCTAATTAGGAATCCCTCTTAACACTCCCCAAGATGTCCTGATTTGGATATAAAATATGATCACCCTACTTTTGGAAGTATCAGTAGGAATGGTGGCCCTTTTGATGTTATTGTAATTAATTCAAGCAGATGATCCTACTCTAAAAAACTATCCTATTCAGGCAGAGGCTGGTGGGGTGGCTTCATGCGTCCTCCTGTTTTTCTAAGGATTTCTTCTTGTTTTCACTTGTGGATCTGTCTTCCTGGATTTAGACCTTTCATCTTTCGGTTTCTCTAAATTCTATCGTCAGACCCCTTCTCTCCTCCATGTACTTGCCCTCCCTGGGAGAAATCTCATTTTCTCTAGTGGTTTCAATGACCATCCACATGCTCGTGTCTCCCATACATTTGCATTTATTTCTGTTTTGTGCTTTCAGTTTGCCTACAGTTTCCTTTGCTTCTTTTTTTCTCTTACATTCCAAACTTGATTTGTCCTGCCTTGAATACTATCTTTTTTGTTTACTCATTGGAAAGTTTTTATTCTGTTATGACTATTTAAGTCCTTGGACTTAGATTTGTGACACGCCTGCTTGCTTTCACGAAATCTCAGTTACATCAGCACCGTTAAACTTCACCCGAGTCACACAAGGACCTTAAACTTCTTTAATTTCTTTCTTCACCCTCTCCTCTTGTATATTACTTTTCTCTAGTATTTGTTCTACCTTTTAAAACAAATGTTTCCCAGAAATATAATATTTATGGAGAAAAATGCATAAGTCACAAGTGAAGAGCTCAGTGGATTTTTATAAAGCAAAACCCACGTGCCTACCACCCAGCTCTAGAAATAGAACGTCACCAGTTCCTCTGAAACCCCTTCATGTCTACTCCCAGTGAACCCAACCCCCAGCCCCCCAGCCACAGGGGAACCATTATTCAAACTTTAGACATAGGTTAATTTCAGATCTGTTTTTGAACTTTATATGCGTGGAATCATAAAGCGTGTAACTGTTCTTTCGCACAACATGATGTCTGTGAGATTCATCCATGTTTTTGTATGTGGCAATAACTTATTCTTCCAGTTGTTACATACTATTCCATTTTATAGGCTGTACCACAACTTTTTAAAGCCATGTTGCTATGGATGGGCATTTGTTTCCAGTTTTGGGTTATTACAGAGAAAGCTGTGCTGAACACTGTCCTCTCTGCCTCCTGGTGTTCGTATGCATGAATTTCTGTTGAGTAAGTGGCAGATTGTCAAGCTGCTGGCTCAGAGGATAGCCCTTCAGCTTTAGTGGGTGATGCCAAAAAACAATTTCAGGTGTTTAAATTTGCACCAGCAGTGTGCGAGAAGGGTTGCACAGCGAGGTCTTGGAATTTCTCTTGACCGACATTTTGAAGGTTTTCCTTCTGTCTCCCTGGTACTGGAACTCTTGCTTCTGATTCTCCTGTATTGCTCCTTTCTGATTTAATTCTCATTTTATTAGAGCATAGCCTATAGTAACTTTCTGAACTAATGGCGGCGGTGGGGTGGTGATCTATGGGAGGTAAAGATTTTGACTTACAAATGAAGGCCCCCTTCTTGGCAGGTTGTTGGCCATAGACTACTAGGATGGGGTTCATTTGGCCTTGACAGGTTGAAGGCAGTGCGTCTAGTCTTGAGATTAAATAGTGTCAGGGTGTTCTGATTCTAGGTCTTTTAGGTGTAACCTTTTAGTTTTTCCTCTTTGGGGACTTTTAGGATCTCATCGTTGTTCCTGGTATCTTGCAATTTTAATATATACCTTGCTGTGGCTTTTTCTTCTAAACACGATGTTAGGCACCAAGCAGGACTTTTCAGTCTGGAAAAAAAAATCATATCCTTCCCTTCAGGGAAGTTTTCTTCACTTATTTCTTTGATAATTATCTCCTCTAGATTTTCTTCTTTCTTGAAACTGTGATTAATTGAATATTAGTTCTCCTGAATTATTTTTCTAATCTTTTTAATTTTCTCTCTGATTTGCCCATTGCCTTTCTGTTCTACTTTCTAGGATATTTCAATTTTTCTATTAAATTGATTATTTTGCTCTCCTGCTTTTCTTTTTTCTTTTCTGAAAAATTGCTTTTAAGGCTTCTACTTGTTTCATGCACATAATTTTTTTAATCTATATTTTTATTTCTTTTATTCATCTTACATGTTCTTAATGATAGTGTTTAAGTTTTCTTATGATTTCTATGCTGGCTTTGTCTCCACTGAGTTTCTTTTCTCCTATTTGTTTCTTTTTATTACTGTTGGAGACCCTTGATGAATTTCTCGTGATCCTCAGACATACAATATTTTTAACAGTGGAACAGTGATTGACTAACAGCTTGATTAGATGGATTTTTTTTGTTGAAAAGATTTTGAGGAAAATCCTGGAAGCAGTTTCTGTTTCTTTTTAGACTTTTTCATATTTGTTTTTTATGGTAACATACAATAAAATGGGCTTTTTTGATGGAAAATTCTATAAATTTTAACACATGTATGGATTGGCATAATCATCGCCACCACAATCAAGATACAGAACAGTTGCATCAACCTGAAGAAACCCCCCTCTGGCTCCATCTCCGTGGCCGCCACATCCTCTCGTCATGTCTAACCCCTGGGGGTCACCAGTCTATTCTCTGTCACTACAGTTTTTCCTTTTCAATAATCATAGAAATGGAATCAGATAGTGTATAAACTTTTGAGACTGGCTCCTCTCACTCCCAAATGCCTTTGGGATTTATCTAACTTGTTGCAAGAGACAATATTTTATTCCTTACTATTGGGGGCCAGTATTCTACTATGTGGATGTACCACAGTTTGTCTATCTACTCATTTGTTGAAGGGCATTTGAGTTGTTTCCAGATTTACTGATTGATGACAACCAGAACTGGTGTAACCATTTGTGTAAGGTTTTTGTATGAGCGTAAGTTTTCACTTCTCTAAGGGATGAGTTGCTAGGTCAGTGGTAGGAGTGTGTTTAACTTTGTGTGAAACTGCCAAACCATTTACTGCAGTAGTTGTACCATTTTGCATTCCCGCCAGCAATGTGTGAGGGTTTCACTCATTTCTTTTCCTCATCAGCACTTGGTACCATCACTGATTTTTATTCAACCATCCAATAGGTGTGTAACATACCTTATTGTGATCCTTTGCTGTATATTTGATTTGCAATTTTCTCCCAGTCTGTAGCTTTCCTGTTTACTCATTTAACTGTTTTTATTCATGTATGAAAACTGTATTTCATAAGGCCAGGCCTCTTATTTTTTTTTTTTTTTTCCATTTTTCCCCCCTTCTAAATCACAGGGAAGGCAGTGTATGTCAGCTGGGGTCAAAACTCCCAGAAGGCGGGAACTGAGAGTATCTAACACAACGTTCGTGAATTTTGATCTCACTGACTGTGTGGCCGTCAGGACCTGTTCGGGCTGTTCCCAGGGACAGGGTGAGTTGTTTGAGTGGATAAGACAGATAGTGAATAAGTACTCATGTAAATGTGGTAAATAGTGGCCAGCCATTGTGGTTCATTATTTCTTTCAGCTGTAAGATTGCATCAGTAGAAATTGCGGCTCCAGTCTCCTAGAATAAATCTGAGAGGAGGCCAGGTGCTCTCACTGTGGCCCCTGCAGCCGCACATCCTTTTCCTAAATGGATCTGTCACCCTGTATCAGTACGGTGCCGTGTCTCTGCTGGACCCTGAGCTTCTTAAAGACAGGCATCACATCTCTCCTTTTAATTGACGTAGAGTTGATTTACAATATTACATTAGCTTCAGGTGTACAGTATAGTAGTTCAATATTTTTATGGATTGCACTCCATTTAAAGTTATTATAAAATATTAGCGATGGTTCCCTGTACAACATGTTCTTGCAGCTTATTTATGTTATGCACAGTAGGTTGTACCTTGTAAGCCCCTACCCCTATCTTGCACCTCTGTGTTCCCTCTCCCCACTGGTAGCCACTGTTCTGTTCTCAATATCTGGTCATACCTCTTTTGCTCAGAGTTTTATTATTAGTAGCCTGGTGCCCAGTAGGTTTGTTCATTAAATTAATGAATGGAATTGGATGGATAGACATATGGATACAAAGTAACACACATGTAAGCTTTCCTGAAAGAGCCAGACGTCAAGTACTTTATATTGGTAACAGCCCAAGGCTTGCTGTACTCACAGAGACACCATAGGAATTCTTGTTCACTTATTAACCATATCTCAGAGGTGGTGAGAATTACCTTGGAGAACTCACGGGCCAAGGTGAAAAGATGGAGAGAGCAATCTATTTGATTTGATCTTTGTAAACAGACAAGCCAAGTAATTCAAGTAAATATGCTCTTGTGGTTTGTTTGAATCACCAACCTAGATAATTGTTTGTTTTTTTTTAATTAAATGAATAATCAACAAGTCTCCACTGTGCTCCCCTCCGCATATACATAGAGCCAAAGATTGTTTTTATTTGGGTGGCATCTGAGTTTAAGAATGTTGAAGTCATAATAGGAATAAAAAATGCCTTATGGCAGTCATTTCGAATGATAATACCTCAGCTATTTAATAGCTTCACTGTTTCATATCGTTCATAAGACCCTGAAAAAAAAAGCACACTACTTCTTATGAGCTCTAATCTCTTCTCACTGGATGATCTTGGCTAAGCCGTCTCTTTCATTTATTTAAAAAAAAAAGTCTATTTCCGGTTCTGTTTAAGGAACTGAGTGGTACAGAGATGAAATACACATAGTTCTCGTCTGCTAGGTGCTCTCCATCTAGGAGCAAAAATAACGTCTAAGCCAGTGAATGTAATAGTGTGATGCATCTGATACTATAGGATTGAACCAGGTCAGTGAGGGGAGCGAGGAAAGGGGTCAGGTAAGATCTCATGATAGAATGACTTGAGCAGGGTTTAGAATGGTGAATAGGAGTTTGCAGAGGGGAAGAGGCAGAGAAATGTATGCAAAAGAAAACTCCAAAAAGTGAGTCATGTTTGGGGAATTGAAAAGAGGTCCAATAGGGCTGAGTTGTAGAGCTGCTTGTGGCATTAGATGAACTACAGAAGTCACAGTGGGTGGTATCATGGCGCCTTGGCTGCACTGACAGTTCACTGCATGGACCTTGCTGGAATGCAGGATGAAAGCATTAGGGTCCCTCTTTGTTTGTATCTTATTTTTAGATTTTTTTGTGTGTGTGCATTTTATCATGTATATATATAATACAGCAATATGGTAGCATGTATACTATGAGATGGGTACCGAAGTTTTAAATGTTAATGACGGGATGTGGGTATTGTTAGACCACTGCTGCAGTTTCTTCCCAGCTGACTGGACTGGCCGCTGTCTTGATGAATCACGTGGAGATTGTGTGAGGGCAACACTGCTAAGTGTAGCCCTGGAGCTAATGCTTAAAAAAATCTGTTACTGTTACTATTTGCCCACCTGATTGATCAAATATTGCTTTTGAGGGTAAATGTTTAAAGTATAAATCTCGTAAGAGGTGGGGTTGGATCTGCCATCAAGGAACTGGAGCAGAGGGATGCAAAGACTAACCCGCAGCACCTTTAGCGGTTGTTAATTAGTAAATTAATGTTCTGTGTCCCTAGTTCCCACTAGACTGTCCTGAGTGTTGTAGAATGGTTAACAGCACCAGATGCCCGTGGCACTGCCAACCACCCAGTCGTGACAGCCAAAAGAGATGGCAAATGGCACCAAATGCCCCCTGGAGGGCAAACCCAGCCCTGGCGGGGAATGACTGCCCTGGAATACAGGCCACATGAAGGCAGTGCCACTGCAGCTCTTTGTTTCCTTCTATCCCCAGCACATCCCACAGAGCCTGGCTGCAGGCAACGCTCAGGATATGTTTTTTTTCTTGAATAAATGAGTAAATTATAAAATGTTGTAAATATGTGATTCAAAGTACTGAGAACGAACACCCCAGTGACTTCAGTTGCCATTTGTGACAGCAGTCTTTCCTGCCATTGTGAAACCGCCTTTCTTGCCGTTGATAGGTGGGTTTACTGTGAAGACCAGCCAGCTGAAGTTTACCAACTCTCCAAACGCAGTAGCATTTCCATTTCCTCATGCAGCAGTTTTGGAAGACTTGGATGGGTCTCTGACCGGGAAAAATGGAAGTCACGTTCTTGCTTCCATGGAAACCCTTTCAGCTTCTTGTTTGGTCAATGCCAGCTTCAGTCAGCTGGTCCATGGCAGCGTCTGTGAGGAAAACGTGCACTTTCATCGGATGTCTGTTGGTTTGTAAGTTGAATTAATTCTACATTTTGGCTTGTCAACGGGTGTGCGTATATCATTCAGTCTATTGATATTGGTGGAAGGGAAACTGTTTCCCAGATTCTGTTTGAAGTGTTCGGTTCTACGACAGTGAGGTGGGAATAATTTTGACAGCTGTCACATCCTCAGTGTATGGTCATTTTAGGTCCAGAACGCTGGACCAGATCTTGTAGCCCTTGACCTCTCATTGACATTTCGAGTTAATAGCTTCCTCTTGAAAAGACTTGCAAAAAGCAGAACTATATTTAAATTGAGTATTATTTAAAAATTCCAAAATGTCCATCCTCATTTATATGCGTGTACTCTCCCCAAGCTCTCTCTAAGCATTCCGTATGCTCCAGGGACACAATTCTCCAGGGAAGCAAAGTCGCTTCACGCAGTTCATTTTCCTTGTTAATTTCATGAGCTACTGGATCCGTGCAATACGCTTCCTGTTAATATGGGAGCAAGGACTCCATGGTTATGCTACTCAAACTACCACTGAGTCAGCAGCTGGGCTGTTTATAATGCGTAATAGGATTGCTTCTGCCCTCTTTAATTTCCAGGTAATGGTTACTGAGTGTCTAGGGTTCTATCTCTCACCTGTTTCAAATGCATTGTATCTGTTAGCCACACTTCTTTCCTTCCTTGGTTTTTAAGTGTCCCTAACTGCATGACTGTTAAGTCAACTGCTTCAGCGAGACCATGCTGGCATCTTATTTCAACAGAGAAATGCCAGAGAGTGAGTCAGTGTGGTCAGGACTGTATTAAGCCTGCATTCGGGATGCACATGGCACCAGTGGCTAGACATTCCGTTTCAGACGCCTTAACAAGACTCTACTAGCACTGAATCGTCTCAAAGTGTTCCATTTTTGCTTTCCAGACTGTTCATTATTCTATCTAATGTTAATGGGCCCAATTCCAGTGAGTGAAATAACAACGCAGAAGGGTATGTTTTCATCTCTAAGCAGTTTGATTGTGTGGAGTATGACTTATTTATTTACTTTTCATTCTCAGGGATGCATCCTGAGTTTTATTCTTTCAGTGATTTTAGCAAACATGTTTATAATGAGCATGTTGAGATTCATAAAAGGTAGTGATTTATTTCTTACAAGCATTTTTTGAATGAAGAAAATCAAAATAGACCTGTGTAGTTAAAAAGAACATTCTGTGCCTGTGTGATATTGATTTCTCTGTATTCTTGATACTCCTTTTTTTATGCCTTCCTTGGGGACTTGCTGGGAGATGTTCTCTTAGAGCAGCCCTTAGTGGTGTTAGAAGGCTCTCCGGATGTGACCTTGTCTAAGCTTCTCTTCTTGGAGAGCTTCAGGACGTGGTAGGAAAAGGTCCTTACCTTGGCAGCAGGTCATGATCCCAGCATTCAGGGACTGTCAAGGTCAAAAAGATAATAATCTGATACTATATTCTAAGTAGATTCAAAATACTCCTTGCAGACTTAGTAAACAATCTTATGGTTACTGGGGAGAGGGGGTGGGAGGGAATAAATTTGGGAGTTTGAGATTTACAAGTGTTAGCCACTATATATAAAAATAGATTAAAAAAATCTTTCTTTTGTAGAGCACAGGGAACTATGTTCAGTATCTTGTAATAACCTTTAATGGAAAAAATATGAAAATGAATATATGTATGTTTATGCTTGACTGGGACATTGTGCCATACACCAGAGATTGACACATTGTAACTGACTGTACTTCAATTAAAAAAAATACTCCTACTAGGGTGAAAAAGTTGCCTGGATTTGCCTGAAATTTTCCTGGTTTTAAAATAGAACATCTCATGTCCCAGAAACCCTTCAGTCTTGAGAAAACCAGGATGGTTGGTTACCCTGTTCCCTATGTTTCTATTTTAGAATTTCCAGGTTGATTCACAGGTCTAGGACAAATGCTCAGCTACCCCAAATTAGCCCGAGGGAAGTCTCAGCACACCTCCAAGGAGAAGTGCCTCGGCCCTCGTGTCCTCACCCCCAGGGAGATGATCTCTGAGGCCCCGCAGACTCACCACAGAAGTCCTGCAGCAGAACCCCCGCCCCAGGTGATTTGTATTCCAGGTTTAGAAGCACAGCTCTCAGGTCCTTCTAACTTTATCTTTCCAGGATTCCATCCCCAGCTATTTGTGTTCAGTGACTTGATCTCTGTCCCAGAGCATTGTAACCTCATTAGGAACATGTCAGAGATAATAAGCAATTTGAATTCCGCGTAGATGCAAAGTTGGCTGCATTTCATGGAGAAAGGATTAATTTGTTGTGCTCTTTGCCCTGGAGCAAGCACCCTCAGAGTTGATTTGCAAAGCTCTCACGGTCCCGATCTTTTGGGGTTGCATGTTGATGGAGATCTGATGTAGCACAAAGACCCTGCCGCCTTCCCTCTCACCTCTTACCCCCAACGGCCCCAGCACAGGTCTCCAGAGGCCAGGGGGTAAGGCGTTCACAGCTGCATGAACAGGGCACCGGGCCCCGTCACTAACAGTCGAGTGCTTGGGGTGTGATCTCTTCCTTGGAGGCCCCTCCTGGTCCATTTTCACCGTAAAGTTCCCTGTTTGACACTGACAGCCTTCCCTCATGACCTTTCCCAAGGCTGATGCGGGCTCATAACTGTGCCCCTTCCTGCTTTGTAGCCTCCTCTGACTTGACCCCTAGCGGCTGGGTTGACAGAGGCATAGACATATTTGAACTTGGTAATAATGTTTAATGTTTATGTGAAGGAAAAAATTCTCGCCCTCTACAAGGCAGAGTCTAGTTTCTGTTTTGCTAAAATGATAACGTGCCTGAAACACGTGATTCTCTCTTGCTCACCAGTTCCAGAAACGTGCTTTCTTCAGGAGGCACAGGTGTTCAGGACGGCCTTCCTTTCCCAGCTTCCGTTTCTACCAACCTCATCCTTCCTGATGAGATGGGGGTGGTGTTGGCCCTAACCATGGAAGACAGGGCCTCATTTCAGAAAGATGTCGGCCCCGTTTCCTCCAGGAGCCTCATAATGGTGACTTGCCTCACAAAGTTCCTTGGTTTATTGATCCCCAGTTTCCTCTGTATAGAGATAATTACCAGGGGCAAGGCTAATATCACCAATAAGTTTTTTTTTTTTAATATTGAAGTACAGTCAGTTACAATGTGTCAGTTTCTGGTGTGCAGCACAATGTCCCAGTCATGCATATACATACATATATTTGTTTTCATATTCTTTTTCATTAAAGGTTATTACAAGATATTGAATATAGTTCCTTGTGCTATACAGGAGAAACATTTTTTTCTTTTAATCCATTTCCATACATAGTAGCCGACACTTGTGAATCTCAAACTCCCAAATTTATCCTCTCCCACCCTCTTCCCCCCGGTAACCATAAGATTGTCCACCATGTCTGCAAGTCTGTCTCTGTTTTGTAGATAAGTTCATAATGTCCTTTCCCCCCTTTTTTTGAAATTCCACGTATGAGTGATAGCGTATGGTATTTTTCTTTCTCTTTCTGGCTCACTTCACTTAAAATGATGATCTCCAGGTCCATCCATGCATGTTGCTGCAAATGGCATTATTTTATTCTTTTTTATGGCTGAGTAGTATTCCATTGTAGAAATATACCACAGCTGCTTTATCCAGTCATCTGTTGATGGACATTTAGGTTGTTTCCATGTGTTGGCTGTTGTATATAGTGCTGCTATGAACAATCAGTAGGTTTGTGTGTGTGTGTGTGTGTGTGTGTGTGTGTATGCTCCTTTTAGACCTCCTCTGTAAGCTCTTCTCTCGGCCCCTTCCATGCTAGTGTTCCTTAGGGTTCTGTGAGAAGCTTTCCTCACAAGTCTTGCTCTTCCCACGTGACCTAGAATATTCCACAGCCTCAGTTAACATCTACAGATGATTCTAGATTTTTTTCCCCTCTAGTCTATACTGCTTTGCTGAATTCCAGACCCATTTCTCCAATTGCCCTTAGAATCTGCACTGTCCACCCAGCACAGGTGGCTACTGAACCATCGAAATGTGACTTGCCCAAGTGGAGATGTGCTCTAAGTTTATACGCCTGATTTCTAAGACTTCATAAGAAAAAAAGAATGTAAAATAGCTCAGTGATTTTTTTCTGTTGACTATGTTGATCTGATAATGTTTTGACTATATTGGGTTAAATATATTATTAAAATTAATTTCATCTGTTTCTTTTAAATTTCCCCACGCGGCTATGATAAAATTTGAGATTCTATCTATGCCTCGCATTTATGGCTTGCATTCTACTTCCACTGAGCAGCCACGCTTTCAGTATTTCCGCTCGAGTATTCAATAACTGTCTCAAACTCAATTTGTCAAAACTGAACATACGATCTTTATTCCATAGACCTGTCCCTCCCTGGGTGTTCAGGCGAATGATTCAATTATCTAAACTGGAAATGGGAGTCATCCTCAACTCATCTTCTTACTCATTTCGCACATGAGTCACCTACCAAGTCCAGTCCATTTTCTCCGCTAGAAAATTCCTCTCGAGTTTTTCTGCTTCTCTCCTTCCCAGCCTCCCCTCTCTGGTCCAGGTGGCCGTTCCTCTCACCTGTATAACCACAAAAGCTGCTTCAATTGCCACCTTGCTGTGATCTCGCCCTTAAATTTTGTGTCTTTGTAAAACAGGTCGGGTCTTGCCCTCCATACACTCCCTGAGACTTAGTCTGGGCTCCCCAGTGCCCCCCGATGAAACCCCACCACTTGTCATGGCTCTTGGCTGCTTCCTCACCTGCTCCCGTTGCACGTTCTAGCATCGTTCCTCTACGCCCTGCCTTCCCTGCCCTGCCTTTTTATGCCTCAGCCACACTCAACTTCTTTGTGCTTTTCAGTCCAGGAGGAGGTTCAGCTTCCATGAAGCCAACATGAAGGTCGTTTTTCTCGGGGAAGCCCCCCCAAGCCTGCGTACAGCCTGTGTACCCCCGCTCTGTGCTGGCTCTCTGTACTCGCTCTGACCAGTACACACAGCTCTTACACTGCTTCATAAACTGTCCCTCCCTTCTCCTACATGCTAAGTAGGGCAAGGATGGGTTTTTTGGTTTGTTTATTTGCTCTTTTGTTTGTATTATGGTGCCCAATACCACGCCGAACACATAGTGACTCAATACAATTAGTATTGAAAAAATTAGTAACATTTAAGAAATTGCAGACTCCCCCCGCACCTCAAATCTTCCTCTAGTGTCCTTATCCATTTCTTTCCAGGACATGTTTATGAGGAGTCCTTGGCATTCAGCTTTCCTTCAGAAAACCCAGAATTAAGATACTGTCCTCAATCTTTATTTCTAAAATTCCTAGGAACATCTAAAAAATACTTAAGAATGTCCTTTCATAATGTCTTCTGGGCTTTTGCTTGCCTGGGGCGGTCACTTGACCAGACATTGACCAGGCAATTTACTTTAACCACTGATTCCTTCTCCACTCTGCCCCGGCCCCACCCGTTACTGAATCAGCAGTTGGCCTGTATTTGCAATCGTCTTCTTGTCCTGGTGGTACAGATGCACACATTTGTGGTGGGGGGAACGAGCGCCAACTTTCACAATTACCGTCTGGGAGTCATTAGTTTTTCAGTCTAGAGCATTCTACAGCTCCTTCAGTGGACATAGATTTTTTTCAAATATCAGTAAATCAAGCCTTGATCTGTCTTCCAGTTACTAAATGGATTGTGGGGGAAATTGAAAGAGTTTACAAGATGTTGTAGGCTGGCCAACCAGTCTTTCTGTGTTTTAACAGGAAGTACATAAAGTCAAGTCAGGACAGAGGCATATGTTTGAAATTATTTTTCAAAGGCTGAAGAATGGAGAAGTAATTAAGAATCATTTGTGGGTATAAGTCATAGCCCACCCTCCCTCCTCCGCTTCCTAGGTTTGTTCCCAGACAAGCTACTTCACCTCTGTCTGCCTCAGTTCTCACATCAGTAAAATGGGTTCAGTGGTACTCACCTCACAGGGCCATTATCTGGCATCAGTAAATGTTGTCTTTCATAAGTCTCTCCATTTGCGATTTACAAAACAACATATAAACGTTCTACTAATAGAATGAAAAATCACAGATGATTATGTTTCTGAGAAACAAATGCCAGGCCGGGGAATTAAGTCGGCTCAAATGTAACTTAATCCAATTCTTGGAAAATAGGGACCACTTTCCAACAGTCACATGACATCACACTGACACAACAGAGCCTCCCAGAAAGTCTTGGAATCTGGAATCTTTCAGGACACCGTTTTTTGATTCACCGTGCCCCCAGTGCCTTCTGTTTCTCTCTTCCCGTTTCTCCGAGAAAAGAAAAGGTTAATGTTGTGGCTGATCACCTTGGTTCTTAGATCTTGCTTAATATCCTCTCCTGTAGTGCTTGCGTTCAGTTCTTACCTGTGGAACTGCGCTTAATGTGCCAGTGTTCAGAGCACGAGGCACCCCCTGCCTCTGCCACTGCAAAAGTGAAGAAGAGTTCAAATGGAAACCGTGGCCTAGCTTTGCCTTTAATAACCGCCTGACTCTCCTTCCTAGGGATAAATAGGCATCGCATCACTAATGGTATCTTTTCTGTTCTCAAAAAAAAAAAATAATCCCCAAATCCATGTGAGACAGGAAAATTCCAAGAAGTATTATCCTCTCTTGGCAGCAGAATTTTCAGAAGTAAAACAGAAAAAGATCTAAAAATCTAAACGGAGCCCAGACTCAGGAAGGGTGCCAGCCATACTCTATGGCTGTGAAGGTTCATGAATAATAAAAGGGTCCAGTGAAGTGCTGGTTAAGTGTTTAACAACCAGGTCTCTAGAATTAAAAAAAAACAACAACCCTAATTTGTAGATTTGCCAAATTCCATGGTGAAAGTACTCTCACCTGACCTGTAAGAGGCTCCCTTCGTGATGTCCCTGCACACGGAGGTGGGAAGAGGGGCTGACCACGGGCTCGTGACCGGGTGCCCGGCAGCCCCTCGAGCACCAGGTGTGTCCACATATAAAAGGGAAGGTGTGCTTTGCAGTTTAACTCCCCACCTGATGCACAAAATGGTTTTTCACTCTTCGTGACAGGTGGTTGTCTCCTTTGGGGCTGTGCAGCTCCAGTGGTGGGATTCTCAGGTCCTGAGATAGCCATTCCAGCTGCATCCCACGGGTCAGGAGAGGAGGGGCAGGAATGTGTGAAGCGGCATCTTAGGTAGGACGACAGACAGCTATTGCGTCTTTTCAAGGACTGAGGTATGATAAGCAAGAATTATTATCCTAAGTGTGTTGTAAAAACAGTAGACACGACCTTTGATTAAGAGCTTGGTTTATTCTGGGACTTCTCTACAACAAATGCTTATTGCTGTAGCCAACTCTGAAAAAAAAAAAAACTAAACAGAAATATACACCTGCAAAGTCACGGAAACGCAGGGGTTATGAAATCCCACGGCCGGTCTCTCTCTGTCGAACAGTTCTATTTCTTTGTGTGAATTTAAGGATGGCTAAAACTTTAGGGGAAAGACTGAGGGTGCCGGTTTCTTTTCTCTTTGTGGGTGTCCTATTCAGAAGGAGAAGTACTGAAGTGTTTCTCACTCAATAACGGGACGTATAAAAAAATCGCTTACTGACACACGTAAGATGTTACTGGGTGATGGCAGGTCAGCAGGTGGAAGAGTGGCTCTCTGACAAGGACTTGTTATGAGCCCAGTGTATTTTTAAAGGGTGCTCAAGCGAAGCCTTGCCACAAAAATCTGCTGGCGATGCTCAACATTTTGCTTTTGTCCTCTTTGTGCGGTGGGAGATGAACGCAAAAGCAAGCAGGGATATCCAGGCAGTGCCGACAGCATCCTTTGGGGCCAGTTATTATGGTGTGTCTGGCTTAGGAGCTGCATAATTATAAAGGGTTTATTTCACAATTGTTCTGAATTTAGAGCATTTAGAGCTCAGTGCCGTGTTTGTCTTAATACACAGAGATGCGGAGCCTCAGGAAAAGTTAGCTAATGGTAAACACGAACCAGGGAGTTAATATTTGTTCTCACTGGGATTGTTGACTGCCTAACAAATCCTCTGAGGGCAGCAGACATTCGACAGCCCTGCCCAGCACATGGGCGCTACGTTACATAACTGTTTATGCAACTAGTATTGTAAACTGGTACTTGAGTTGGGATGTTTTATCAAGGTATAGAGCTATATTTCTAAAGGGAAATGTCCCTTAATTAAAAACAGTCTCAGTGATTAAAAAAAAAATTTAAGCTACCCCAGAGAAAAAGAAAGGCTTGTCGTCCTTTTGTCTTCGATTGTATGCAGGAGCTGTTGCAGAGGTAAGGGTTAACATTTCAAATGGACTGGTTGCCTCCTGATTTCTTGCACATAAAGCCACGAGAAGTTCAGGGAGAGACTTCTTCCCCTAGTAATGAAGCTCTTTGCTGCTAATGGCCCATGCAGACTCCCTTGGCTCCTCCAAATTAGAAATACTTGTGTGCTCCTTTGCTTCATTAACAGTAAAGAGAGGGAGATTGGTGGCTATTTAGGGCATGGGGAAATTGGTGGCTATTTAGGGCAAGCGAAAATTGTAGTAATTATGGTTGGTAAATTCTCTTCATGGTTTCCTTCTTCTCTTGATGTTCGTTTGGTGCTTTTCAGGGAAGCCCACCACCGTCACTGCCGGCCCCTGGCCTAAAAGGATGGGAGCTGATTTGACTTAGAATGTTTGGCCCCCTGGCTGATGGTCAACACAAGGCATCCTGCCTCCGGGGAGATGGCTCCTTTGCATTTTGATTTGCTTTTTTCAGAATGCACCATGTGACCCTTTCCATTGCTAACTGTGATAAAGGTGTATTGGATAACCTCCTTCTATACCTGGATTACATTACAGAAAGCTGGTGCTGCCCACGAGGACCTGTGAAATTGCATCCCACATCAGTCTTGGTTGAGATGGTTGGGGCAGCCTGAGAGGCTCAGGGCAGTGCATGGAGAAGGAAGGGGAAAGGATCATTTAGGACCACAATGTGCTATGATTGCGTCTCTGGTTGATCAAGGGATTAGCATCAGATTATACCGGATGCTGGATGGAGGAAAGGCGTCCAAAGGAAGGTACAAAAGCCCCCAAGACAAATTGAACTGAATTAATGTTGGCATGTAGTGGTTTTACAATATTTGAAGACAGGGTCATGTTTATGGGGGCTTTCAGAAACTGGGGAGTATGGCCTGAGACATGGCTCCTTGAAGAGTTGAAATGACAATCTATAAGAAACTGAATCAGGAGAAATCAGATCCTAAAACTGATTTATAGATGTGATGCTAACAGAAATTTGAGAAATAAGTAACTCTAGTCCAAGTGACCAAGGGGAATCTTGGGGCTACAGTGCTGAAAGGAGGAAGAATTTCTGGAAATATGCATGGTCTCTGAAGGAAAGAGTGGTAGAATACAGGTCAGAGGAGTTAAACATGAACAGATGGATGAGCTTGAACAAATAGAATTCTTTTGGTCTATAGTTAACAAACAAACAAACCTCAGACCCCTACTTGTAGAAGTGGTTTAACTGAGAGCACTTGACTAGGATAGAAGAAATCTAAGTTCATAAGAAAATCTTAACATTTTGCTAAACCAGGGCCCATGGTGAGTGCAGATTGTTTGGATGTGCCCAGGAGAGGTTTTCTGACCATTGAACCTAAGTCTTTAAATCCTCTTGGCAAATAGCCTATTGATACTGGGGTTGACCGCATCAGTATCATCAATCGCTTGTTTCCTTTGATGCATAAGTTTACAAGAAACCTCCTGATACTTATGTGGTTTTCTGGGTAGATTTCCCTGGGAAGAAACATCACTAAGTGGCCAGTTGGAGTGTTCTATTCTCATTTAATACTTGTCTATTCACTCAACAAACATTTGTTGAGTACCTACTATGTGACAGGCAGTTTCATTTCTCACTTTGAATTATTTTTTTAATTGTAGTAGAGTCAGTTTACAATGTTGTGTCAATTTCTGGTATACAGCATAATGTTTCAGTCATACATAGACATACATATTTTCATTTTCATATTCTTTTTCATTACAGGTGACTATTAGATATCAAATATAGTTCCCTGTGCTATACAGAACAAACTTGTTGTTTATTTTATATATAGTGGTTTCTATTTGCAAGCCTCTAACTCCCAATTTATCCATTCCCACCCCCCTTCCCTTGCTGGTAACCATAAATTTGTTTTCTATGTCTATGAGTCTGTTTCTGTTTTATAAATAAGTCCATCTGTGTCTTTTTTTTAAAGATTCCACATGTGAGTGATATCATATGGTATTTTTCTTTCTCTTTCTGACTTACTTCACTTAGAATGATGATCTCCAGGTCCATGCATGTTGCTGCAAATGGCATTATTTCACTCTTTTTTATGGCTGAGTAGTATTCCATTGTATACCTGTATACCACAATTTCTTTATCCAGTCACCTGTTGATGGACATTTAGGTTGTTTCCAGGTCTTAGCTATTGTAAATACTCACTGTGAATTGTTAAATGGAAACTCTGATTTATCAGTATGTCTCTTGTGGAGATAGGTCTCGTGATTCACTTTCCAGACCCCATACATCTCTGTGAACGCTGAAGGCCGGCACTTTCAGAACCTGAAACACTCAGAATCACTCTCTGGACTGTGAGGAATCCTTCATGATATATACTGACCATGGTACCCACTGAGCCTAACTCATTTGCCTCTTTGGTATTTCTCGGTTCCAACTTATCTGTTCTGATCACATTTGCTTTACATTTATTTCCCAGAAGCCTATCTTCGTTTATTAAATATATTAGTTGGGCTGAATCATGCTCGGTGATCTCCTGGGACTCGGGAACTCTTGGTTTCAGTCAGAGGGAGAGAGATCTGTGATGGCTGAGGAGAGAGGCTAGAAAATACAAGGAAGGAAATGAAGGTTCCTAAAGCTTGTCTAAAATTTAAAAATAAATTTCATAAATGGAGGAGGAATTTGAGGATGTGAACATCCCACAACTGGAAGACAAAATACAGAGGGAATTCCCACATGGGTGCTGGAACAAGCGACCTTCATGCCCGTTCTGATCCTGAGACTATGAGTCCAGGACTGTCCTTTAGTTCCCACCTAAATCCTGATACGTATGCGGAAAAAAAGCCCTGGGTATTCCAATTCCAAAGAGGGGAAGAAGTCTCCCCACCGAGATTTCTAAAGGCTCCGTGGCTATTGCACTGGGACATCTGGAAAAGAGAGGTTCTTTCATTCCAGGTGCCCCGAGCATTCTTCATCCCTGTCATTTTGTTAGTTGATAGATGACACAAACACACTTGACCTTCCAAGAAGTATGTATCAAGTACTGCACTGCCGGGGCGAAAGCTCTGTACCGCCAAAGGTTCTGAGTGTGCTTTTAAGTGAGCAGATATCCTGGATAAACCTCTAGAGGTTAAAATAGGGAGCCAGAGTGGCAAACCTGCCAGGTTTGCCACGTCTGAGGTTCTCTCTTCGATGAGCCGTAGGTCGACGTTGTTGGCCTTGGTGATGGTCAGCTGCGTACGTAGATTATTGCTGTAAGTTTCACAGTCACTATGTAAGCTACATACTGTATTGTCTGCATTATAAAAAGAAATACATTAAAACTTAAAGAGGGCTGGTGATCCCCCCAAGTTCATACACCTCGTGAACACAGATGCAGATTGACCCCTGTTTGACAATGGTGCCCAAGCATTTAACACTAAAACCAGTTTCCTCTTTATAATATGCCAGTGGGTTGTAAATTGGCTTTCCATGTGCTCAGGCCCCACCTCACTTTGAAGACCCAACATCCTCCTTTGTCTCATTTCCCTCTACTTTGAGAATTTAATTATCTGCCTGCAGCAAATGCCACAGTTAAAAGATTCTCAGGAAAACTAAACCAGAGGGGGAAGGACAGTCATAATATGTGTTGATTTTTTTTTTAACTTTTGCTTTACTTTTTTTTCCTATCCATTTTGACTTTCTTTTATGGTCTAGCATGGGGCAAGATCTATTTACATTATAGTGAAGTCTTAAAAATCACTTTCTGGGATGGGCGTGTAGAATAAGTTGTAGAAACTTAAAACCTTCTAGTTCTAGCCATGACACCCGCATACTCCTTTTGCTGTATTTGGCCTCAGTTTCCTCACTTAGGTAAAATGCAGTTCTTCTGGAAACCCTTTCTGTACGTTGGGAGGTTGGTAGCAGCTGCTTTGGGGAGAGTTCCTCCGTGCATCCTCCATTCATGAGACAGATGTGATCTGAGCACGTGTTGTGTGCAGGGCCTGGTGTCGGAGGCAGGATTAGCTAAAAAAAGAGAAATGTCTCTAACTCAGGGATGTCACAGTCCATGTTGGCAAACACAGATGCAAACCCACCAGCACTGAGGCACTGTGGCAGGAGTGTAAGCCCACAGGAGGGGAGCTGGGGCCTCTTCGTGCTGGGGAATGGTGGCTGAGGCCATTCCTGTTTGGATCCACACCATGACCGCTAAAACCTCCATAGACATCCGGACAAGAGACATACGTGGAGAAGATAGAAGATGGATTACAACTGATGGAAGAGGCGTGGGCATGCCTTAGATCCAGGATGGACAAATAACTTACAGTCTTTTTTTTTTTTTCCTTTTAAATCATCCTAGAGCCAATGCCCCGAAACTTTCTTATGATTTAACCATAACGGACAGCAGGAACAAGACCACCACTGTCAGTTATGTGCACGACACACTGTCTAACCCTAATGGCTGGATGGCCCTGCTCCTGGATCAAGAGACCTACTCACTGCGATTTGAGAGCCCTTGGACCAACAACAGCTCTCTGCAGGTAACCCCCAGCACCCAGTCGCTGGCAGGCTCCATTCCCCAGGGGTTCCCATCTGTCCTTCTGTGACATAATAGTTTGCAGGTATTAGTATCTTCTGGTGCTGATCAAGAAAACTATAGCAGAATTTTGACCAGGTGAGTGTAAACTGAATTTGAGATACGTTTTTTTCTTTTTTTAAACTTGAAATTTTTAGAATCTGTTTAAATTTCACCTTGAACACAGAATGGTCCTGCATGAAATTTTAACTTTATTAATACAATGAAAGACAGCTTCGAAGCATTCTGTGGGATTGTATTCTTCTATTATGGGTTAAGAACCAACTTACCCCAGAGAAATATTTTTTTACAGCCAAGAGATAAATGTCTTCACAAGGCATTTTCACATTGCACACTGCCACCTTGTGGTCAAAGATTAACTTGCACATGAAGGTCTCGCTGGCCTTTGGGTCAAGTCAGATGGTCTGGGGTTGTGGCGGGAAGGTAGGAATAACCATGTGGAAAGTGGGTACATTTTCTGAAAAAAAAAATCCAGTGATTCTCTCAAGCTGTTTTCTTCCTTTTAACACACTTCTTTCTTCCTGTCTCATCACATGCATTCTTCCTAAGGGTCATGAGAACAGGTCTTAGGGAGCGGGAAACAGGTGTGCCACAGTTCTGAGGAATTCAAAGCAGAATCCTCTTGAGTCTCTCAGCAGGGCTCTCAGAAAGTACGCGCCCCTCTCTCCCTTCCATTCTGGGAAGATGAAGGCAGTAGAATGGTGCCTCTGGCGGTGGGCACCTGGGTTTCTATCCCACATCAGCACTCTCCTGCTTTGTGATGTGGGGAAGGTTACTGAACCACTGCCTACCTCAGTGTCCCCATCTGTAAAATGGGGCAGTACTCATGACAACCCCCAGGGTCTTCTAAGGATCGAATGCCTTGATATGACTCATAGCAGTCAAAATCATTGGCTCAATGTCATATTACTGAATGACTTGATATGACCCGAGCACGTACCAAATGCTCGACAGTGTGAGCTGTTACTGTTCTAAGTGGGCGGCACTGTTGTCATTGCCCCCCTGTGTGAGTTATGGGGAAGACTGGAAAGGCGTTCTCGGCATGGCTCTGTCTCTTCTTGCTGTTTGACAAGTCAGTTCGCTTGTCTGAGCTTCGGCTGTCTCCTCTGTGAATTGAAATTTTTAAATAAAAAGAACTTGGTGACTTTCAGTCCTCACGTGGTAGGATTTCGTAGCTTTCATTATGATTTTGTTATGGAGTCAATTTAAGGAAGCCCATTTACCACCAGGAAAGTCGTTGCTGTGAACTGTCCTATTTCTGTGCTACTCCAACTGAGTTCTTTGTAGCTCTTTTTTTTGGGGGGTGGGGAGGGGGAAGCCTTCCTTACTAAATGAGCCTTTTTGTGTTTTTCTCTCACTTCAAGTACTCAGCAACATTTGACAGCTTTGCTCCCGGAAACTACCTGCTGTTGGTGCACAGAGATATGCGGTCTTATCCTGACATCCTTTTAAAGTGTGGGAGTCGCGTGGGGCGGGCCCTTCCGTCTCTCCCATCACCTGGTCAGGACCAAGGCTGTGACTGGTACTTCGATAGCCAATTGAGACAGCTCACCTATCTGGGTAAGTATAATTGGACACGCATTTTGAGGGCACATAGTCAGAAAACACAATTTACTTTTGAATCCCAAACATTTGTGCTCCAAAGTAATGGGGAACAGAAAAGGACAGCTGTGTGTTATGGTTAAACGGCTGGGCTCTGCAGTCAGACTGCCTGCCTTTAAATCCCAGCTTCGGCACCTCCTGGCTGTGGGGTGCTCAGCCAGTATTCTTTCTAAGCCTCAGCCTCCTCATCTGTAAAATGGGGTCATAAAAGGACCTAGCTAAAGGACAGGAAATTAAGTACAGGAGAACATGTAAAATCCTTTAGCATTGTGTCTTACCTAGAGCAAGGACATCATCGACTTTGTTATGAATATTTTTAATTCACGTTAAGGCAATGTTGTATTTATAGAGAGATCGAGTGCACATGTAAAGACAGGAGGGCTGTTTTCCATCACAGATAAACAACAGTAAAGTGTTCCAGGCGATGGGTAACAGAGAGGCGGGATGAAGGGTGCAGTTAATGTGGAAGGTGAGAGGGGGCTCCTGGAAGGGAATCTGAGGTCAGGAAGGTGAGCTGCACGGAGAGCTACCCGAGGAGCTGGGCGGGGTGGGGTTGGATGGGGTGAGCGATCTCGTCCTGTGTCAGATGCAGCATCAGGGTGAAGGGTCCAGGAGCCTCATGTTATGGGACTGGAAACCCTCCTGTGATTGCAGAGTGAAGGGACCAGAAGGATTTCCTTTCCTTCTTTGGTGCATGTTTCATGGAAGCCTAGCGTTTGGGTCAGGGCCAGACCACGGCGGCCTTGGTCACTCTGAGCGCTGTGGCGTCCACTTACACCGACCTTAGCTCCGTGTGGTCTGCGAGAAGGGGAATCTGGCAAAATGAGTCTCTAGAATGACAGTTTGGGTCAAATTCAGGGCCATGTCTACCATGGCAAGTCTCAGCCTCTTCCACAAGCCAGACTTGGCCCTACGGGTTTAGAGAGCTGGCAGTCATCCTGAGTCCCTTGTCCCTCTCACTGTGTCTCACCATTTGTCAACTGAGTCTGATCTACACTTGAACCTGGGGACTACTACATTTTAATAGCCCCAGAGAGGAGAGGATGGTGCCTCCTGGGTATTTTTAAAGCCTCTGCCAAATGGATTGTTTTATATTTTATTTGCACTGAACTGTACCATTCAAATTTTATTTCTGATTTGATCCACCCATAAATGTCACCTAAAACTCTAAAAAAAAAAATCTCAGGATGGACAAGAGATCCCAGAGACAATTTTACCTCTAGAGTCAAATGCAGCCATTAAGTAAGAGCAAACAGTTGCCATTAACTTTTACTCCGGCTGTTGACTTGATATATATCCGGGAACAAAATTTTCATTTCAAACTGCTCTTGTTTGATTACTTAGCGTGGTTCTGAGGAGCCTGACTTGTCCATTGATCAGATTTTGTTCATGAACTGCAAGCTAATTTGAACAGACATAAGCCAAACATGAGACGAGAACAACTGTGGCATAAAGACAAAAAAAAAAAATCATCACGCAGCTATAGATTTTCTTCCCCTTTGCTAGCTTATTTATTGAATTAATAGCCAGTTGTACTATTATACTGTATTTATAAACACGGTACACACGCACATCTATGTAAGTATGTAGCATATATATTTACATGTGATGTACATCTCTATGAATGTATGTGCGTATCTGTGATGTAGATGACTATTTCAGTATAAACCGTTTTTAGTAGGCAGATGGCCTTTATTCATTAAAGATTCTTTATATCAGAATACCTTCGTATGTCCACTTTGGAATAACATGAGTTGGACCAGGAACAGGAAGTCACAGAGGGTTGATGGAATGTTTAGTAAGGGTGGAGACCCTGGTTCCTTGGAGAGGATGCCCAGTGCTCCAAGCAGTGGCTTTTGCGGCCATCTGTACATCCTCTGTCCTCTGAATGATGGAGTAGGTGGGTGGCGAAGCCAGATCTGTTCCCATTCCTGGGGTGGCCCAGGGAGGACTTGAGGACGTAGGAGGAACTGAGGCTCACGCTGGCCCTCCATGCTGGTGTCCATGCAGCTATATTGGGTGGTGTGACTGGGATGTCCTCCGTGTGGAGCTGACACCATCGCTAGGCAGTTGACCATCAGGCTACCATGTTTTCCGTAGGCCAGTGCTGTAATGGCGGTGAGGGAGTGGTAGCTGACACCTCAAAAAGCCTCCAGGCAATAGAGTTCCGGTTACCTAATGATTAGTTTGTTACTTCCACTTAATTGTTTGTTTTTGGACCTTGTGACTTTATAGGTCTGTGATTGGGATAATTTGCATAAAATACATTTACTCCAAGAAGAGAAGTCAAGACCTCAGTCTATGTGGACATATTCCTGGGATTAAAAAAAAAAACAAAACCCAAAAATCATGGGGAGAGTTGTGTACACTGAAGTTTCATTTTACCGTAGGGAAACTGCTTGACCTCTTCCAGGTCCACTGAGTTTCCTGACAGGCTTTGCGGGGTGGGCGTGGGGGGCCCGGCTCCTTTCCCCAGCTGCCCTTTCCTTCCGAGTCCTGCTCCAGTGACAGTTGGCTGTGCTTCTCTCATTCTTTGACCACTTCTAAGTGGCCTGTCTTCTGTATTGTTTGTTTGCAACCCTACCACATCCCCCCACCCCCGGAGAGGAAGTTTGCAAAAAATCACAATTATCTTCGTTTCTTCTGTTTGGCTGCTTGGTGTGTGATTTAAGGTGCCGGACCAGTCTTCGACCCAGCCGAGAAGGGCAAAGACCGGAACCCAGGCATTCCGGCTCCTGGGTGTTCAGCCCTCCACTAGAGTGTGCTGCCCGCTCAGGAATCATGGACCACTGACTGAAAAGGGTGGCGGGGGGGGAGCGTGCCAGGCAGGGTTGTGGGAGAAAACTTCTTACCGATCCCCAGTGACAAAGAAAAACTCCTGCACATATAACATGTTTTCTCTTCTTCACCAAGGCAAGTTTTGTCTTTGTTCAGCCGGTGTCTTACAGAATGCAGGTTCTTTGGAAGGCTCCTGGCCAGAGCTTCCGGCCTCAGGTTTTGATCAGTGGCTGGCTGGCTATTTAACTTGGGGCATGAGATGATAAATGCTCCACCAACGAGGTTAAGAGTACTTACCTCTTGGAATTGTGGCACAAAACACCCAGACATCTTCCAGGGCGATTAGCATGCCGTGTTGTTTGACCGCACATTTTCTCAGTAAGTTATTTCTCTAGAATGTTGCTCTTACCCCAGAAGATTAACAAGCTCGTGTGCCTCGAACTCAGTGTATCTGTGGTAACTTGTCTGATAGAGTCTCATTCTATCTTCCTTGACTAGATTTTGTCAGATAACAGATTCCTGTTAACATGACATCTATGATATATTGGTCCCTGGATTGAATCTTAATACCACACAATGTAAGCAGTTGTTACCCACAGAATAAGATAACTTTGCTCATTTAAGAAGCTCTCTTAAGGAGACTGGTTCAGGGTGCCTTTCTAAAGCCCCTGAGACTTCTGCCCAAAGAGCTACTTACAGAATAGACCACAAGTGAAGTACTTGTGTGCTGTGGTTTGTGTTAGCCTCCCGGAGGGGCGGTGTTTGATGTGATAAACTGTTATGAATGGCAGTGGAGAACTGTAAGGGCTGAGCCGGGCTTGCCGGTGGGTCTGACGGTGGAACACGTGTTCCTTTATAGTTGCAAAGTCAGAGTCAGACCCGGCGAGCCCACTTCCCCGTTTCTATGGTCGGCTTCCCCGACAGCTCCTGCCCCTGCCTTCCGCAGCCAGTTTCCCATTGCCTCTGTCCCCGCTGGTTTTCTTTCTTTCTTTCTTTTTTTCTTCCCAGGGATGTTTCAGTTCATGGTGAACTATTTTTATTTTTTAGTTACATTAACGCTATGAAATAATTAGTCAGCTAATTAATCTGGTTTACAAGCTTTGTCGGATTCTTCAGCTGTCAGTCAGGCCCAGGCCCCAGGCCTGCATCTCAGCTCTCTGGCCCATGTGATTCCCGTTGCCATGGCTACTGGCTACATCTGCTGACACCCCACTCTCTATTTATTGCTTAATTAAGAATTTCACGCTCAGCCCTTATCTGCCGCTAAGAACAAGCGCACACTGTTAAGAAATTCCGAATTTAGGCCCAGGCACAAGGAGAGCCTTTCTTGCGGGCTTGGCTGCATGGAGCCTCTCTAACGATCTTCTCGGCATCCCAGCCGCCACCCTTCAATCAAAAATCATTAAATGGGGCAGAGATAATGAGCGTGTAGCGTATCAAAAGCAGGATGTTTGCTTGGTCCAAAGGAGGGAGAGCGGCTCGGGCCCCATGCTCTGCTCCACTTCAAAGGGAGATGAGACCCCCTTGTCACCGGGGCCTGATAAAGCCTCATTTGTTCTGGGCTTGACTTATGCAGAAGGTCTGGTATGTCGGCGTCCCATCTCACAGACGTGGGATCCCCGTCCCACCCCCCCTACTTCTTGCCCTCACCTCCACCGGCCCCCTCCCCGGCCCTCCGCACGCTCGTGTGTCAGAACTTAGGCAGCTGGGGCCCCCAGAGCATCAGGCGGAGCATGTAATCACTGACTCTGCGCTGACAATGGCCACTTGTAGGGGGGTGGCTGGGAGGAGGTCCTCATCACAATAGGGACACGATTATTGCAGCTGCCAGGGAGGGCGAGGCGTCTTCCTGTAGGAATATAATGGGACTTGCCCCAAACAGGAGGACGAGGCTGGGGGTGGCAGTGGGTGGAGAGGGGTGGAGAAAACAATCTTGAGTTGATTATTCCCATTCTGCCTCCTGGAAGCCCGATGAGGCACCAGTGGGGTCCCAGCAGCTGCTCGTCCACAGCCCTCGTCTAATAATTGTACATTCTGTCCGGGGTCAACTTACTTTTGACCCTGTCCTTTTATATCGGTAAGAGGCTCTTTAGGGCAAACTGCTGGGTTGTGGCAGGGTGCATTAAACACTCACGGCCCCTTCCCCTTGCCTTCTCCCGCCCCGGCCGGCAGCCGGTGATAAATTCATATCAGATGCCGAGCCATTCACAGTTGCCCTCCCGAGTTCACACAGCCCCCACCCGCGTGGCCAGGATGCGGCCCAGCCGGGACATTGTGTGAGGCGGCAGCTGAGAAAGTCCGCCTGCGAGGCTCAGCGGCTCCTGGGTACCACCTTCTTCTCATCGGTCTGAAAAAAGACACGTCTAGCCAGACCAGCCCGCGCTTGTTTCCAAACATCCCCCTCGCCAGGATAAAGGCTGGCTCTTTGGCAAGAAGGGCTGCGCATGGAAAGACAGATGGTCTTCATTGTCTCTGCTTGTTGCCCCCAAAGTACTCAAGTCACATCACACAGAAGGCTCAGGGAAGATGCTTTTAACTTGGGAGAACCTGAGAATAAGGAATGTTTTCGGGAGTTCGCAGCTAGGAGACTGAGGATCCCGCCTGGGTGCTTTTTTCCTCAAAGTGCTGGGACGCTGGGATGGGGCAGGCTGCTGCCTCCACTCTTCTGATCTTCAGCTGGTCCAGAAAACCCCATGCGATTCCTTGAGAAGGAATCTTGTGAGGGTCTAAGGAGGAGACAGGACTCAACTGGCTCCCCTGAGGTCTTGGGGAAGATTTTTATGAGCAGAATCATAATCCTTTGAAACTGTGCAGCCCTCCCCACGCTGAGGCCCTCGAAGGCAATCTATAGCATTCTAGTTAATAAATTAATTTACATTTGTATAGAAAACTCATTCCCCAAAGACCCCCAAGGATTTGTACCAGTAATATAGAGGACTGACTTCAGGGAAGTGCATGGACCTTTGTGGCAAAAATACAGAGAATGGGACAGGAACTGTGGACGCGGGAAGGGATTTTGCCTCTCAATTATAAGCAACTTCTCCAAAAGGAGAAGGAAGGAAGAAAGGGACAAAAGGAAAGAAAGCAGGAAGGAAGGAAGAACTCAGAAATCAGAATCAGATACTTTTTCAAGGGATCACTCAAGACTAAGGAACGAATTCTCACTGATGCTGGTGGCTGACCTGAATCCAGGCAGGTAGTAAGCGGTGTAACCAGTTTCCAAACGTGGCCTTTCTGACGCTGGTTCGGTGCTTTTTCTAGCGTACTAGTGTTTTGTTTTGTTTTGTTTTAATCCAAGCTTACATCCCCACCCTTGTAAACCGATTCTTCCTTCTGTGCGTAGGAAAAAACCTGTTCCTCTAGGTTAACTCTGTGCTGCTTCAACTTGACCTGTTTGAGTGTCACCTTCACAGTTTGTCACATTCTTATGCCTCCTGTACTATTACCTACCTGATTTTTTTTTTTTTTTTTTTGTAAATCAATTCTCACACTGCCTTACTTTTAAAACCTATCTTGGGGGGGTGGATATAACTCAGGGGTAGAGTGTGTACATGAGGTCTTCAGTTCAATCCGTAGTACCTCCACTAAAAATCAATCAATCAATCTAATTACCCCCCCGGAAAAAAAACCAAACAAGCCAAAAACGAACAAACAAAAAATCCCAAAATAAATAAAACATAGCTCTTGTTAAGCAATAATATTCATAAAATCATGGGTTTAATGACCCACTTGCTTCCTCTAAAATACATTAGCATTCATAACTATTAAAATAAAACTTTTAAAGCACTAAAATCGTCACCTTGCATTTTATGCTTTGGGAATATAATGTGGTCTCCAAGTTTTTTGCTATAATTGATGAAAAGTAAGAATTGTGAATATAAGGATCTGTTTTTTATTTTTTTTTATCTGAGTCTGTCTCCTCACTGGCTAAGAACACCTGCCTCTGAGAACAAACCACATTTTGGAGTGTACAGTACGGAAAAGCGCTCCCAGGCCCCCCCACCCCGGGAGCTCTGGTTCTGCCGATCTCTGCAGGGCCCAGGAGCCACACATGCCCTCCGCAAGCGTGGCAAACATTGCTCTGAGTCGGAAGAGCAGCTGTTACTGTTCTTGGCGTTAATTAAGAAGGTTTAATCGAGCTAACTCTCAGGCCTGGTTAATGCAGGTCTATCTGTTGGCATCTCGATCAAGTCCTTTTACTCTTACGCTTAAGAAAACTACACCCTTTCGTGGATGAATGTTACTGGGAATAATAGGGAACTCACAGGTGTTCGCAGGATTTTCATGTCGTATTTCTGTGAAGGTCTTGAAAAGACCCTGGGTTACTTGGGCCGAGGTGACTCGGTGGCTGTCTCCGTGAGGCCGGGATCCGACGGGAGTGCGGTCCTGTGGACCCAGCTTTAGCTGCCCTGGGACCAGTTGACAAGAAAGCCTTCCTTGTGGCTGAGGGAAAGAGGCTAATTTCTGGGGACCGAGGTTAAGTTCACTGAACAGGGAAGGGGGAACAGCAGGAGTGCGCAGGTGTGTGTGGGGTGGAGCCGGGAGAAGAGGCAGAGGTGGAGGGCCAGGCAGGCAGAGGTGAAAATGTAGGGGGGACCCAGCCAGCAGTGGCCCATGACGATGGTGCTGGAGTCTGGGTCCGGGGCGGACAGAGACGGAGAGTGGGCCCGAGTCGGGGTGAAACTGGATGAAATTCGCAGACGCGGAAGTAGTCGTGTGTGGTGGTCTCTCTGTGTGGAGTCCGCGGCCTACTCACATTAGACAAAGCGGGCTGAGCGAGAGGTCCTGGTACATGTGTAAACCTCAGTGGCCAAGTGAGCGTGGGGCCAGGATGAGGAAGGAAACAGGAGAGGAGTCTGTTGCTAGATGCCAGCTGTTTCTTTCTTTATAGATAGACAGGTACTTTCTCCCTCCAAAATTCCAAGCAAAAATGGTACCTGCTCTGGGAGAGAATCAATTAATTTTTCTCTCCCCTAGGGCCCTGGCGAGGACAAAATTTGCCAGCACAATACATAACTCTAGCAGGCGCTAGGGTCAGATCTAGATGGGTAACTCCTTTTCCTCTAAATGAGAGCCATTTTCTTAACGTTTCTCTCTTCCCTAGATGTCTGTGTTTATACCAAGCTTAGATCATATAGCACTCGTCAGAATAATTTGGCCATAATTGACCCAAAGACTTCTTTTCTTTTTAAGGACCGACCAGATATTCTGACAATCTGGGAAGGATCAACGGCAGTGAGCCTCCACCGATAAACAAAGGAGATTAACCATTCTCGTATTACAGACACAAAATCAGCAGTCAGAAGCGCTGAGAAAACATATGTACAATATCACAGCTTGTGCTAGGCTCTTAAGCTCTTCCCCAGTCGATACCTTTATTCTCAAATGATTTTTATCCTTCTTTGTATTTATCCAAATTGGAAACAACACCGCATTTACACTGCCTTTTATAGAGTCAGAGCACTTAGCAGACTTCAGCGGGTCTGGTTAAGTTGCTTACAGCTCCGAATTCTAGGGCTCGCCGTGATTAGGTGCGGCCGTAAAAAGAGCAAAAGCATACTTCCTGGGTTCTGTCAACTGGCTCCAAGAATAATGAGCGTGTTGTCATAACCGTATTGATGATGACTAACGTGTATTGTTCCTTTGAGCCAAGCGCTAGGCGGAGCACGTTACCTGGCTTACCCTATGACGTAGGCAGTACAGTTAGTCCCATTTTAAGAAGAAATGAGTGAGGTTCAGAACTCATCAGGCGCCCACATTTAGGAACTGGAAGACCCAGGACTCAAATCCAGGCTGTTGTGGGTGGGGGGACTTCACCCCCAACTCCCTGTGGCCTCTCACAGCCTGGAAATGGTATGTGGGGGGAAACAGCCCTCTGAGGCGTGCTCGCGTGCTCAGAACCAACCTGCAGGGGGCGTGTGCGGGCGCGGTGGTGTAGGACGCCAGACTTTCCTGATTCTTCCCACTTTCAGTAACTTTGCTCCGTTTTCTCTGACACTGAAACTGCTTCTCTTAGATTGAATGGTATTCACACACTTGCTTTAATAAAGTAACAGTAGCTTTTCAGTGCATGCTTTAGTTTCATCGTCTGCTTTGGGGAAGAGGTGGCTCTGGAGGTGGGCGTCATTTGTGCACGTGTCGAGGATGAACAGTCAGCATCCACTCAGATCGGAAGCCACCGGTCCAGAGGTGCAGGCAGGACAGCCTTGGTTCCCCAGGAACAGGGCCTCGGGAAGGGCTCTAGTGGACGTAGGGAAGTGGGACAGCCTGGAATGGGGGTCAGGTTTGTCCAGAGTTGGCCCGTTCAGTCCCCAGGGAAATCACTGCTGCACAGGAGTCTACCCGGCCATCCTAACTGCGGTGCCTGGTGCTGGGTGTCCTTTCCACCCAGGGGATTCTGCGTACATTGATTATATTCCCTGTACTTCAAACTTCCTCCTCTATCTAGTGGGAAAAATGGTGTTGCTATTCTCCACCCCCACCACCCTAACTATTTCTCTCCTAGGTATAAATTGTAGTTATTTTGGGTTGAATCAGTCATAGTGAAGTGGCCAGAGTGGCTTTGGAAGACTCTTAATGGGTGACTTTTTTTTTTAATTTCTTTATCTCAATAGCCACGTCTTAAGGCAGACGGCACAGATGTACTGAAATCTACAGATGCTTGGAAAGTACTCACGAGGATGATTTTTATAACATCCTTAAATGAACGGACCTCCCTTTCCAAATGATTCCTGGAATTTTTACCCCTAATTTACCTTTCTTCAAGTTTGATCCTATCACGATATTTAATTCCTTTCTCTTATACAAGGGTGTTCTATTGTTACAGACTTTTGCATGTCCTCTTGCCATGTTCTCTTTCTCTTTATTTTATTTAAAAAAATTTTATGTAATCTTTTTGAAAAATTTTTTTGGTGGGGAGGGTAATTGGGTTTATTTATTTATTTTTAGAGGAGGTACTGGGGGTTGAACCCAGGACCTTGTGCATGCTGAGCATGTGCTCTACCACTGAGCTACACCCTCCCCCTCACATTCTTTTTTGCTTTTCTCTCTGATTGAGCTTTTTTGTTGTTGTTGTTTTACCATTAAGTCCCGGCACCCAGAGTAGAGCACTATAAACTTAGGATTTCTAGATTGGTCTGTGAAAATTAAGTATCTACATTCCCAACAATGTCTAGTGTCTTAAGGTCCATGAGAGAAGTCCCTCCCTCAAAGATGTAGAGACAAAGCTAAAGACTGAGGGAATCCTCAATTCACTGCAGTTGATGCTCAATTGTATTTATTAAATCAAGAGTGAGCTTGCGATAATTATCACAGTGTGGTTTTAGAAGTGCTTTTCAACTTTAGAAAAATGCCTGGATCAAGTATGAGCAGAAGTGAGTGAGTTAGACATCAGAGGAAAAAAAGAAATGAGATTTGGGGCTGGTGGCTTTATTATTCATTATTATTATTATTATCATTTCAGTTAGAAAAGTGGGTGAGATATGCAACAGTATAAAGAAACAATTTAAATGAAGCTTTGGACATCGTGATCAAGTAGAACACATAACGAACACATTGGCCATTGTGCCTGGTCTCAAAATGTGTAAGAAGAAAGCCACAGACTTTTTATAATGGGAAAAATTTTATTTTTTAATTGAAGTATAGTTGATTTACAGTATGATATTAGCGCCAGGTGTACAGCCTCGTGATTCCATACTTTTGCAGATTATGCTCCATTGTAGGTTATTACAGGAAAATGTTAAAGGAGAAGAGAGATCAAAAGAAGGACCAGTGAGGTCTCATCAGGGGTGTCTGGGGGTTATTTTCTTTGTGATGCTCTGGAGCTTATGCTTTGTAATTAGAAAGAATGATCCTTGGTCTGTCTGCCCCATCCTGTGATGGAGGAGACGGTTTAGGGCTGCAGGGAAAGGCACATGGAGAGCATGGGGCTGACCGAAGCCTCAAGGCTGCAGCAGCCTCGGGTCCTTCGGTAGTGGGAGGTGCTGGCTTCCTTGACATCTGAGAAGGTGGAAAGGTAATTAACCAATAAGAGACAAGGTGTTACTGAAAAGTGGGGTTCGCGCACCTGATTACTAATTAATCAGGCGTGAGAGCACCTTGTAGATGCACTCACTATTTAATTATAGCAGCCTCTCTTGGCAAAGGAGCATATGTTCCCAGCTTAATCTACTGGTTTATACTGACATCAAATTGTCATTATCAGAAAGAATCAGGCCTTTTGATTATTTCCACTAATTTATTGAACACTTAAAATTAATGAACCCCAGGCCTTTTAAATGTGCTCAGTTGGTTTGGAAGATGGGAGGAGGGGGGTGGGGTGGAGAAAAGCCTTCATTAAAAGGACAATTTGTTTGGGGAAAGGTAAAGCAAATACATTTCATGGGTGATCTGAACTCTATTGGTGAAAAATGCATGCATTCTGAAAGTGGAGCCTTCAAACCAATAGAGAGGAAATGGGATGTGAGGGGTGCTCTGCTGACCATCATTGGCCTCCACAGAACATATGGTTAAAGGATTCCCCCCCCCCAATTATTTATGTGCCAATTCTCTAGGAAACCTCACTGCAATTAAGTTTAATCAAATAAAAGCAATCACAACCAAATGCTGGAAATCAATTGTTCAGCTAACTAACAAGGACTTCCTTTTTTTTTATTTTGAAAATTTTCTTAGGTTGGGGAGGATTTAGCATAAAGCCATCTTTCTTCCATTGGCATATCTTTTGTATTAAGGGAATCTTTGTATCACATCCAAGTGGTGGCTTTTTGTTTTCAGTTTCAGGTGAAGGCCAAGTTCAAGTGAGTCTCCAGGTGAGGGAAGGTGTGTCTCCAACTATTTCAGGTGAGTATTAACCCACCAAATAGACTGCCTGGCACAGCAGAATGTCCTCCCAGAGGTTTATAAATTCTTCCCATCACATTGTTTGTAGGGCAGGGATCAGCCCGAACGCTTTTATGTCTGACAACAATTTATTGTGTGACCCCTACAGCTAAAATAGATGTCTGCATGTCAGAGAAAGATATAAGAATGGTGCACTTCAGAACATTGGAAAGGAAGAATTACGACATGTAAATAAGCACATTTCATAAATTACGGACCATATGTGCACACAGGAGTCCAGATCTGTAGATGAGTCACTAGACCCCCACCAAATGGAAAGAAAAAATTCAGGGTATCTCAGAACTTTAATTGTTCCCAGTAATTTCAGGAAATCAGGGTAAACAAATCGTCCCCAAAGTCAGATGGTTCTGTGAAACCTTTCTAACTCATAAAAGCTAAACTCTCAAAGACTAAATGACTCAGAAGCACCTTCTAATGTATTTCATTGTTTGTTTTTGTTTATCCTGAGTCCGTTTAACTATACATTTGCAGCAGGGATAAATCTTTTCAAAGGCTGAGTTTTCCTTTGATTTCCAGTGGCATTTTTGTGTATGTGTTATGTCAGAGAAGAGCCCAGGCTAATCAGAAAATGATCTAATTCCTCCGTTTAAATTAATAAGTAAATGAAGTTGCAGGTATTGGACTAAAACGCTAAGCTAGAAATACGGACAATGACTACTCCACGCTTATGGGACTAAGAAACACGTGATTCTTTGTTTTTATGTCTGTTTCTGAGCTGCCATAGCATTGGCTCTTTAGGTCCTTGGTTCTTCATCACTTTTTTTCCTTTAGGTGCCTCAGAAGGCTTTGTTTGTTGGCTGCCTCTCACGGGAGATGTGGGTGGGAGCTGTAATGGTGGACACGATGGAATGGTCTTTGACTTCATGGGGGCCTTATGGTCACCAAGGAATGTCAATCAAGTGACTAATCAAGGAATAAGTTTCTTTTAAAATAACTGTTACCAAGGAAAAGTGTCTTACAATTCTCTCCTCTCTGGTTGTCCCAAGAAGAGATTCGATCGATTGATTGGGTCAGTCCCCATTTTGTAGGGGACCTACATGTTCGGGGAGCTCTTGTGCCAGGCCCCCTCGGAGGACACCAGACCACCTATGGGTGGCCGCTCCTGGGCCAAGCAGCTTAAGTCTGCATGACATGCCACTCAGCACTTAGTGTGACTATTTCTGTCTTCGGGACTCTTTGGAAGGACACTGTGGGTGGCCAGTATCCAGGGCTTTTCAGCAGGGGTCAGTTTAACTGGGAGATGATTCACTTGGCCTGTCGCTTACAACATGCTGAATGAATGGAAAGCTGATGCTTCATAGAGTTGTAGAGTTTTAATAAGGGAAGGAACCTCACAGGCTCTCCTATCCAGTTGCCCCATTTTACAAATGAGAGCACGGAAGCCTAAAGTTTAGTCACAACAGTAGTGAGTGGTTGAGCCTGGATAAGAACTCGTTTCCAGCTCAGTCCAGTGTTCTTTCTGCTATACCTTGTAAACCCCAAAGTGTTCAGATTACTTTTGGCATATATTAATTTATGAGTTAGATTAAAATCAACTATATATAGTCAGTTTTCCTAGCCTACATAGGTTGGGATAGAAAACTATCCTGAGACACAGGACACAGGGAGTTACAGAACTAGTCCATTACCATTCATTATATTCAAATACTTATTATTAATATAGTTCAAAGACGTTGCTTGATTTCCATGGTGTGGGGTCTGTGTGCTAATGTCAAAATTTAAATGTGGGTGCATGTTCTGTTTAATGGAGAGCTCTATGGAAAATAGAACAATGTTTTCAATATCAAAGAGTCTTTGACAAACTAAGAATGGAATAAATAATGGAGTTTCATCAGTACATTTACCCACTCAGAGATCCAGTGAGTATGTAATGCAGGAAAAACATTCCGGGTTAAGGTGTTCTGCTGCGGAGCCTGTCAGCTCACTCAGTTCACTGAGGGCTTAGTCCTTGTACGAGATCGTGCTCATCCTTGTGGGGATGTTGTGGACGGGAAACTCCAGAGGCAGCAGGAACTAGGATACGTGTGGGCCAGTGCTGGGAGAGGCAGAGGAGGTGGTGCTGGTGAAGGTTGTCATCAAGGTGCTGAGTGGACTTGGGCTAAGGATTTATGCTAATTTGGGTCAAGATGGTACCCAGGTTTGTGAGGATCCCAATGCAAGTCTTTTATTCTCCTCCAGCACTGTGGCTTCCCTGGCTTCCTCTCAGTGTCCACGATGCTTTTTAAAAGATGGGAGAGAGGAGGCGGGTGAAGCGACCCACAATATGGAGAGATAAAAATATTTCCGCAGAGTCTTTACCTCAACCGTGTTGTCTTTTCAGTGGGGGCTCATTGCAAATGATGCCAATAGTCGTATCAGAATATTCAGATGATCAGATAATCTCTTCTTAAATATGCCATTCCTTTCGCCACAGATCTAAGTTTCTTTCTTTTCCTCTAGTCTCTGAATCTAGTCAGTCTTTCTCCTGTTTAAAGTCACCCTACCCCTTCCAGCAGCTTCTGAACTTTATCAGTGAATGACTCTTTATCTTGTGAAGTTAACCTCTCCGTCTTTCCTGTGTTCAGTGCCTCTCAATTAAAAAAAAATCAAAGCAAAGCACAATTCGTGGATACTGTATCCTTCTCTAGTTGACATCGCTCCTGCAAACTTCCCAGAAGACCAGCCTCCTTCTGATGAGGAGCCATAAAAAGCTGGGGTAGCTGAAGGATTAATGAGGAGAAAGCACTATTTGGCTCATGTACCTAGTTGAAGACCCTCTCAAATTGTGGTGGTTGTTGATTTGACAAATTTGAGAGGAAAGTAGGGGTGAGGGCTCATCGCGAAGGCTGGTCCTGACCAAGACTCCAGTTTCAAAAGAAGTCTAATTTATCTAAAAGTCGGGAAGACAGATCAAAGTCTGAGGGTTTCAAATCTTAAAGTTGTCCATTCCTCAATGAGCTTTTATTTTTTAATTTTTAAAAATTATTTCTTAAATTGAAGTAGAGTTGATTTACAATGTTGTGTTAGTTTCTGGAGTACAGCAAAGTGATTCAGTTATACATATATAATTATATTCCTTTTCCTATTCTTTTTCATTATAGGCTGTTGCAAGGTATCAAATATAGTTCCTTGTGCTGTGCGGTAGGATCCAATGTCTTGCCTTCCTCACTTCCAGTGTGTTCCTCGATCCACTGTAATCCACAGTGGCTTCCACCTCCACCACTCCACTGGGACCCTCTTCTCTTGATCATCCATGCCCTGGTTGTCACATTCAATAGTCACTTCTTGTTCCCTCTTTTATTGGAACTTTGCTATTAATGACATAATGCTATTAACATTCTCCATTTCTTCATCGTCCAAGTCATTTCCCTCTTCTGGTTCTCCCTGTATGTCTCTGATGGCTTCTTTAACTCTTTAAGTTTCTTTTCCTCCCCACTTTCTATGTTAAAAACAGTTGTCTAGAAGCCTGATGTTAACTGTATGGGCATCTAATAACTCTGCAGGAGACTGAAACATAGCCTTCTCTTCTTATTTTAAGGCAGAGTGGTATAGAATGATCAAATTCGTTCATTATTATATCCCTTAGAATAGCTACCTTAAGGTTTAGTTTGTCCAATTAAAAACCATTTCAACCCTCTGTAAACAAGAGTGTAGATGATGACAAAGGTGAAGAATGTTTGCTTCCAAATCTGTGATAGAAAAATTGAAGTAATTAAGGTTTTTTTTTTTGAGGCTTGGAGTAGGATTTTAAGGAACCTGGTCATTGCTTGTTTGAAAAATCACTGGATATAAGGACATCTCTCTATGGCCTTGGGGATGTTGGTTAGTGGCCATTTCAACAAATGCCCCCACCCTAACCCTACCTGGGGTGTAGTATTGCAAAGGAGGCAAAGTTGGAAGGAAACTTAGGCCCCATATTATTGGTGTGTATAAATATTCCTAAAGCCTCTTTCTGAGTGAGGCTTGTTCCCAGACACTGCCTGGTTTCCACGGCATGTGGTGTATTTTGTGCTAATTTAATTGCCTTGGATTTCTACCTGACCGCAATCCATATACTTTTACATTTCCCCAGGGCCCTAATTAGACCGTGACCACTGGGGATTTGGGTTCAGGTAGACAAAATAGTTGGGTGTTCCCCATGGTTCTGACCTCAGGCATTTTCTCTTTCCACACTGCAGTCCCCTGGAGCCATCACAACCATGCTCAGATTTTCAGTTACGACCTCTGGACCAATGATGCCCAAATCCGTCTCTCTGACTCAGAGCTCTCTCCCATCCTTCAGAGTCACAGCCATCCCCTGCTTGCCATATATCTCCTCAGAGACACCCCAAACTCTTTGTGGCCCAAACTGAGTTCATCGCTGTCTGTCTTCATGGCATCCCCACCTGACACCACTGCTGGAAACCCAGCAGCTACCGTTGGCTCCTCCATCTTTGTCACCCTTCCCACTCTGAACTCTGGTTATTCCTCCAGCCTGACCACCTGCCTCCTTCCAGCTCTGGGACTCAGCAACACCAAACTGCTTGTAGTTCCTCCACGTGCTCTCTCATTTCTTGTCACTGCGTGTGCTCATCCCTCTGGGGTGCAGACTCTCACCACATCCCCTCACCGCCACCTCCCCCTTTAGGCTGGTAGGTCCTAAGCCTTCACAATGCAGCTCAGATGCTTCTTCTGCAGGAAGCCTTCCCTGGCAATGTCTCACTGCCTCCCTTGGTCAGGAACCATTAAAGAGAACTCCCTTCAGTGCTCTATTCCCCCAATATTTACTTCCGTACTTACACAACGCTGTTACCCCCTTGGGGGCAAGCACGACATTTTATGCCTTTTTGTATCACTATTCTTAGGACACTTCTGATAGAGAAGGCACCCATTATCCATGCTGGTGAAATTAGCAAGTAATAGATAAGATTACCCTCCATTACCTGAGTTCTTGAATCTCCCAGAATTTCTCCCTTGCCTGAGAAGAAAGTATTTTTCATAGGACAAGTATGTTTCCCCCCAAAGACCTAATTTCATTTATGGTTTACTTTGAACTTCTTAAGTTAAGGCTGAATAAAAGAAGGTCTGTCCTGGAAGAAGCACATTTGGTCTATGAATCTTTTCATCCTCCTCTTTTGAGACAGTCTCTCTGGCCTTCTGACTCTGTTAGGGATCACATTCCAGAAATGAACACTTGGGTACCTTTCAGCGTGGTGCGGTGCAGTCTCCACTGGAAAGGATTAGATTTATGTTTTGATTTCCTGAAGAGGGCAGTGGGATGGTGGAAAAGAAAATGCCATTTGATCATCAGTGGCTGAATCAATAAAAACCAGGGGTAACATACAAACTGTATGTACATTACTGCAGTGAGAGGTGTTCAGATTATTACCCTGCCTTTAATTGCATTTAGAGCTGTATTAATTGCATTAATACCCTTTGACTTAGTGATTCCATTGCTAAGATTTAAGAATAAATTATGAATCCTGGCAGGTTTGCTTGGAGATACTTAATATTACATTCTTTATAATTTAAAAAGAAAGTAGAAAAAGCCTAAATGCCAAACATAGAGGCTTAAGTAAATTATAGATCTTTTATATGATAGAATATTATGTAGCCATTAAAAGTATGTTTATAAGGAGTTTTAGTGACATTAGAAAACAAATATATATATTTGTACAACTGAACATGATGCTGTACACCAGAAATTGACACATTGTAACTGACTATACTTCAATAAATAATAAAAAAAGAAAATGCATATGAAAACCTGCTAAGCAAAGTAAAATAAGAGCTGAATGTAAAATCGCATGTGATAGGGTCTAAATTATATAAAAATGCTGAGAAATTCTGGAAGAAAATACAAATAAAAGGTTAATGGCTGTTACCTCTAGGTGGCGAGACAGCAGGCAATTAGTATTTTTTCTTCTTCTTTCTATATTTGCATTTTCCAAATGTTTCACAATTAGCATATGTTACAATATTTATAATAAAGGTGAAACACAAACGTTTAATAATGAAAGAAGAGTATATTTTCCCAGAAGTGGAAGTCATCTAAGGATTAAATCATTACTTGCTTTATACGTGATGACATGTTTTTGTGGAAGGTTATTAACTGTCTAAAGGCAGCTACTTTGGGAAGCGACTGTCACCAGCATCCTAACATAGGGATCGAATTTGCAAGTTGTCATTGTGAATCAGATTTTCATAGTTACCTTTGCTGTTTTCCTTTTGTTTTCTAGCTTCTACCTTGGCACCTGAATCGATTTTAAAGTGGTCCCTCCCTGAAGCGTGGGAAGGCGTGGAAGAGGGCTGGGGAGGACACAGAGGTACCATTCCAGGCCCTGGGGATGACGTCCTGATTTTACCCAGTGAGTGAAACAATCTATGGGTTAACTAGTCACAGACAGACTGGACCAGGTCAGTCTCATTGGGGATTATCTGTCACTCAAGTACATTGAACAACACAGTAAAGAATGTGGAAGTGAGTAGGTGCTTATGTCTACCACCTTCTCTTTGGGGGTTATTCCAAGAGAGGAATTTCATAACCCAGTAAAAATGAGAAAAAATTGTTCATTAAAGGTTCACCTCTATTAAAGGTGGGGTAAATCATCTTCATACCAAAAAAACTGCTAACTGGGTAATTTTTCTACTGTGCCAGAGAACAGATTTATAGAAATTTCTAGTATCCTTATGTTTGAAAGACACAGAGTATATAGAAAGAAGCAATTTGCAAATACCTCCTTATCTTTGGCCTTTGTGAGTCTTTTAAAGGTAGTCCTGAAAAAAATGACAAGGCCTTCTGTTGCCATGATTTTTCAAAAATGCTGGAAAAGGAACAGATAAATAAAATGGAAAAATAAGCCTATCAATCTGTCTATCATCTGTCTATCTATGTAAGCTCTCATCTGTTTATTCATCCAGCTACCTGGAACTCTTTTTGTGTACATGACAAAGGAAAAATGATTCCTCACTCAGATATGTAGAAATAGACACCATACTTCTAAAATTCTTCATTCTTAAGAGAGAATTCTTGAAACTCCCAGGAAATTTCCCTAGCCTGAGAAGGAAATCTGTTATAGACCAGATATATTTATTTCCTCTAAGAGACCTATTTCCACTTACGTTTGCCTTTAATTGTGTTAATGAGACATAGAAACTAATTTATTTCCACAAAATGCCCTTATCTTGAATTTCTTCTCTGTCCGTATCCGATGTGTTACTTCATCTAGGCCAAGGAAGGTCATACCTCGGCTATGTATTTTGACAATGGATAATTTTTTTTTTAAATGGCAGTACTAGGGATTGGACCTGGGACCTTGTGCACACTAAGCATGTGCTCTACCACTGAGCTCTAGCTACCTCCCCCGCTTACGGTGTACTTTGAACATCTTACGGTAATACTGAATAAAAGAAGATCAGTACTGGAAGAAGAATGTTTAGTCATCTGTGAAATAATAATAATGCTAGAATCAAACATTTGTGGACCACTAACAATATTTGGAAATCATGCTCCATATATGTACTAATTTAATCCTCACAATAGCTCTGTAATACGAGTGACAACATCATCCCTGTGTTTACTGACAGAGTAAACAGAGGCCCAGAGCAGTTAAGTAACTTGTCCAGGGTCCCACAGTTTGCAGTTCAACAGAGTCAGGGTTTTGACCCAAGTGGTCTGCCTCCAAGTCTTTATTCTTAACCAATCAAGTTCATTCCCTTTCTAAAAGGACTAAGAGTAAACAAAAAGAGTCATTGTGGTGTTTGCTTTATTTACGATGGAAATGAAGGCAAAAAGATCAAAACATACTGACCACCATTCTAGGCATTTTGGGATTGGGGATGGAGGTGCCTGTGTGACTGTGGACACACAGAGGTGAGGATGGAGGGAGTGGGCTGCCCCAAAACAAACTTAAACTGTGATGACCACCCCACTCCCACGTCCTCCACCTCTCTCGATGGAGGATGTAACTTTTTGAATAAACAATCTCATGAGTCATTTCTATACAGAAAGGAAAAATCTGTTCTGTCTCAGCCATCTCTTTGATGAATCTAGCCAGTGGATTAGCCCTGGGCTATGGTTTTTTCCCACTAAGCAAGCTGTTTCCCCCCCACTCTGTGCAGGAAGCAAGAGAAGCTTTTGAAGGTTGCCAAGTGTTTAACATCCTTTGGGACCTTAACACTGAGTGAGGAGGGAGCAGTTCTAGCTCTCTTGCTTGGCACTGCAGTTTGACTGCATCCACTGTGTGCCCCGGTTGCTGGGGGCCCCTGGCGTTCTCCACCATCCTTTATTCCCTCATTCATGGTCCGCCGCAGAAGAGCTCAAATTCTCCATGAAGATGCCCTTAAATCAGTGCTTTGGAAAAATGTGTGGGCGGCCCGGGTGTTGGATGTCTGAAGGATCTCCCAATTCATCCTTCAGTGTGATTGGGGAAATCAGAGAAGTTAAGATTATTAAATTGTTACTGTTCATTATTTAGTTTTCAATCGGAAAAAGAAGTGAATGAAAACAGATTTGTAATACATAATAGGCGAAGTCCTTGTTTCTTGTGGCCTCGCTTCTCTTCTCTGTGAAGCCCTGTTCTAACTCCAGGAAGTTACAGCCGCCAGCTCTTTAATCCCTGGTTCTGTTCAGTTTGGGGTCTTACATAGGCGCTGTTCTGGCTGAGTTTTCCCTTCTGATTTTTGGCAAACCCTGTTATTCTGACCCCTGATGGACCTTGGGATTGAATTTACCTCCTCTTTCTACTTGTAGCTTTGTCTTCTTGACTTTTTTTTCTGGCTGTCCTGCTTTCTTTCCTTCCCCACCTCCTTTGAATCAAGTCACTTTGTTCACCCAAGTCTGGCACAGAATAGACACTAAGAACGTCACACATGCCATCCACAATGTGATACCAGAACTAAGTCTTTGGGTTCGGCAGGATCGGCCCAGCACAACTATAAGATTCTACGGTCTGTGGAAAATAATGCCTTGTCCTTGGACCAGAATCTTAACAGTTAAGATTTCCCAACGACAATGACGGTACCCGCAACTAAGACTGGAATGCCAGGTGCGTGCGAGCACTGGGCTAAGTGTTCTGCGTGGATTTTCTCAGTTACTCCTCAAGCCGCTCTATGAGTGGGTCCTGGTTGTGTCCTTGTTTTTATAGCTGAGGAATCTGGGACAGAGAGAGGTTAAGCAACTTGTCCAAGTTTCACCCAGCTAGTAAGTAAAAAGATTGGGGAAGGAAATGAGACAGTGTGATTCCAGAGCCCTAACTCTTTTATATATATATTTATATTATTAATATTTTTAATAATATATATATATTTAATACATATATATATTTAAAACTCACCATTCCTACTTGCTCTGACTCATTCCAATCAGACTAAATATTATACTGAATTTATGCTTCTCTGCTTACTGTTCACATTGCTCCCTTCACTTGGAATTAAAAAAAAATCTATTTATTGAATACCTAGCATATGTCAAATACTCTACTTGAGGAAGTCAATCTTACCACAGTCTCATTAGGGGCACACACATGGAAAAACTGGTAAATTTCCAAAGAGGTATGTGATGCAGTAAGGCATTGGTAAAAGTATCTGGTTTGCATCTGGTGGCAAACATCATTGGAATTCAAGTTAACATTCCTTTCCAATTCAGTTTAACCAACAATAACTGGACACTCACTGTGTTCCAGGCCCTGTACCAGGTGCTCCTGATCTGGGGCTCCAAAGGCAAGTCAGATACAGCCACGATCTCAAAGAGCTAGTGACTTAGCCGGGTTAATGAAGCTCATAATACATCATGACACACCAAGTAGCTGTTAACAATTTAGAATCAAAGCATCTCAGGCGAGTAGAAGAGAGATTGCCTCATGGAGGAAGAGGCGTCTGAAGGAGATCTTGAAAAATGGGGAACGGCTCTGAGGGGCCCTTAGGAGACACAAAGATCTATTTGTGGGTGGTGGTGGTGCATTAGGAGCTATCGGATGGGCTGTCAACTAGGACGAACCTAGGTTCACATTTGGATTCTGACATTTACCGACTGCGTGACACTGGACAAATTTTAAGGCTCTCTGACCGTCATCTATTACATGAGGGCTATAATTAGTGTATCATCACTTTGGGAAGATTAAACGGGCTAACGTCAGCACACTTGACCCCTGCATGGAGTGTTGGCCGTCATGGAATTAAAGGTGAAAGCTGGGAGTTTTAAGGTAGCAGGAGCTCATTTCCTTCGTTTTTCCATCTGGCTGCCCCTCTTGGCCTCTGGTATTAGCGACACTTTGTATTTGCTTTCCAATGGCTTATTATTTAATTTTCACAACATCCTTGGGAGCTAAATAGGTAATAACTATTATTACAGTAAAAACCCATTTTTACATAATATGATTTTAATGGAACTGCTGATTTTACAAAATGAAAGTGACTGGTAAAGAAGATTTAAGTGATACTTTTGAACCTCTAATATAATTTTATGATGTTTTGTGTATTTTAATTCATTAATAAAGGAAATGTGTAGAACATTCCTATCATTATTCAAATAGAATAGCATAATTTTTCAATAAAATTCTTGGGGTAAATGGCCTATTTCCATTTTCTGGGAAATCAGTTTTATGGAATGACCTCAGACCCATCCTATTCCATAAAAATAGGACTTTACTGTACTAATAAAGGATATCACTGTTTTAAGTATGGTACCATTTTCCTTCGAGGCGTTCTGTCTTTATAGACATTGGATTTTGAAAGAGCTGTAAATTCTTCTTGGTGGTATTATATGGGGTAAGCTGAAGTAAACATGAAGAATTTGCTTTTGTAGTTTATAACTTTGCTTCCCACAAACAAGGATATCTGACTGTCTTTGCCTCCTAAGTGCTGGGAGAATTGGCCTAAATGCGTTCAAGACGTCTTACAGAGTGGCAATAAGTTCTACCTAATAAACCAGGCAAATCTCAAACCCTCGCAAGCGTAGCCGGTCCCTGGTCAGAATGACTCTGCCAGCTCGGGCTCCAGGTTTTGTCCTGAACTGACCTGAGAGAGATTGATGCATCTAGTTCTTTCTCTGCAGGAGTTTCCACCACAAAAGGATGATCCGCCTTTCGCACAGAGCAGGCTTCATGAAAGGAAAATGTGTTGTAATTCCAAGTGGTGGGGTTCTGTTTTGAAGGCCACAGACATGACATCACATTGCCTCCAGTGTGGTTTTCCTTCTCTGTGTGTGTGTGGTAGAGTTCATTTTCCCGTATGACCTTGAGCCGTCCTTACTTGAAGGCATGAATGGAGGAGCACTGCTTTTCTTCCTTAACGGTTCTTCTGTTTGTCCTGAGTTTCAGTACTTGGGTAATTTAAGTGTTTGTGAGGCTCATCAAAGCCATGTGACGTTCAAAGACAGCAATGCTTAACACATCTCCTTGTTAAGTTACAAGACATTAGGGTTGGAGATACGAGATAAGATGATTGTAAATAAGGAAGTAATTTCTGTGGGGAAGGAATTTCTACAAAATATCATGAGGATAGCTTTCTTAGCTCGGCCACCTTTCTCTTACCGGAGAAGATAACTAATTTAGGATAAGAGACACGTAACGTGGAGATCTGGGTCTTCAACATCAACTGGAAACCAAATGTTTATAAATATTCCTATTGCCTTGAGGAGTTTTCAGACTTCCGGTCTTGTCCCATTGGGTGGCCCGGAAAAGTCACACAAACCATCACTCCATTTCTTCTGGATTACTAGCAAGTGGGAAGGGGAAGTGAGTTTGAACTTGAGTGACTGGGGTCCTTGGTGGGATGCGTGGCGTCTGAGCGGTGACTGCGGGAATACATGTGTTCTGGAAATTTATCACTACTGAGCAAACCACCTAGAAACTTAAGAGGTCAAAACATACATTTTATTTTGTTCACAGCTTTGTGGGAGAGGGTTAGGCTGGGGTATTCTTGTTGGAGCCTTTGATGCATTGCAGTCAGCTGGAGGCTGACCTGCATCCTCTGAAGACTTGACGTGGCTGTGGGTTCCAAGAGGGCTCACTCAGGCAGCTGGTGGTCCACGCTGGTTATTGGCTGGGAGCTCCGCCAGGGCAGGCAGCTAAGAGGCCTCGATTCCTCCCCACCTGGGTTTCTCCGTGGGGCTCCTTGGGTTTTCTAACAGCGTGGCAGCTGGATCCCAAGAAGGAACAGCCTAGGAGGGCATTCCCCAAGAGCGAACAGTCCAAGAGACTTGGGTGACAGCTGCGTGCTTTCTGAGCCATCCTAAGCTGCATCGGAATATCATGACCATCACATTCTCTTGATCAGGTGGGGCACTCAAGCCAGCCCAGACACAAGAGGGGAGAATTAGACTCTACTTCCATTGGGAGGCATAGCGGAGGACTTGCAGCTGTCTTTAATCTGCCCCTGCGTGCATGTTTGTGTGTGAGTGAGTGTGTGTGTGTGTCTGTGTGTGTGCGCGCGCGTGTGTGCATGTATGCAATTAAGAGCAGATGTACCTGACTTAATTCAAGAGATTGGAGTGTTTTAGGGTCTGGTCAATTTGTGCTGTCTTCCCTCTCTGAGCAGACTTTATTTAGAATCTGTTGGCTTACATGAGGCAGACGTTGAAGAACACCAGGAGACAGACTGGTCAAAGGAGTTTAGTTCTTTATTCTCTTCTACCGACTATGTTAGGTGTTACCGTATTGCCCCTTCACTGCCTGAAAGCGGGATTCCTCACCCTTCAAACATACGGGCCCCTGATCTGGGATTTCTCACCTTGAGATGGAAACGGATGTGTTTGGGTTGCAACCTGTGCCCGGATCTCTACGTGCATGACCAGAAACCTCTTCTTGGAAGAAAGAGTGCGATGGGATGAGGGGAGGAATGGACCATGAATACACTGAGCCTTTTGTTTCTTTCAGGGCAGAAATGAAAAGTCCACCAGGACAACAGTCAAAATTTATTTTACCTCATTTAGGACACGAACAGGAAAGCTATTCTTAAAGATTTTATGGGGAAGAACAAACGAATATGAGTTGAAGAGGTCCTCTGGACACAGAAATTTTAATCAGCATTACAGTCAAATAAAAATAAGCAAATAAAGAGAAAATCTGAAACCAGAGATCAGAGGATCCTTAGATACTGTGTAAATCTCCTTTTAGGCAGTTTCTTACAGGGGAGCACAGACGTCCGTGAACCTTGCTTATTACTGAAGGGTATTGAGACCGTGTCCTTCACATGAGAAGGAAGCATCAGGCTCCCAGACTCCATGGAGTGAGTGTTTCCACAGACCTCCCCAAACAGTTGTGAAGTGTTTAATGTAAATTGATTTTTCATATATCCAGTTATTTGAGAGGATACTGTAGAAGCTTATTATCAAAGGCAATCTCAGTGCAAAATCCTTTGCAGTGTGGACTCCTCTGATGAATTGAATGATTCCTGAGTGACTTATTTTATTTTGGGTGTTTTTCCATGGATTTAATTAGTATTAGTAAACTTTAATATATACATAAAAATATGGGTATGTAGAATTGTTGAGCTGGTAGGGAACTTAGTGAAGCTCGACTCAAATGAGCTCCTAATTTATGACTGTCTCATAAATTGTAAAATCCTATGAAATACATTAATGTTATTGCCCAAACTTACATGACGTTTTGGTACCATGGATAAGAGTAGAATTTGTCTCCTTGTTTTCCACTCTGTGTTGTGAATTGCCTTCTAAGATTTGTAAGAAGGAATGCTACTGCTTCATTTGGTACATTTTAGGTGATCTGTGTCCCTGAAGTAGGTTTACATTTGAGAGACACAGTTGGAGGCTAGGGAGTTCCTATTAGTTGCAGTAACTCTAATTCAAATGACTTCTTGCAAAGGAATAGCTGAAGTGCCCCGACTGCCGACCAAGACCTGTGACACAGAGTCCTTGCCAGGGGCGGACAACCGGGAGTTGAGTTTTTTTTAAAAAAAGTACTTTTACAACTATTTATGTTTTCCCCATACAAGTTAAATTTCAATTAAAATAACAGCAGAGATTTTTATTTCCTGTAAGTGACAAAAGGAACATAAAAATATATTAAAATAAATTGATACCCTTCCTCTGATCTCTGCTTGACTCAATCATGGTGCTTGTTTCTGGGCTAATGAGAACTCACTCACAATCTTCTCCTGGGACCCAAGTCACGTAGACCCTGACACTCTTTACGGCTTGTTAACTTGCTGGAACTAATTGGCGTCTTAGTCTAATTGAGTGGTTTTTCCAGACTCTTCCCTGTCCTTACTCACCTGAGAAACAGCCTCATTGTCATAGTCCATTAGAATTAGGATCATAGCAGTTTTCTAGGTGGGGACACAATTCCCCAGGGTTTGCAGATCATAATTCGGGTTGGGGGATATTGGCAAGTGTGAAGTGTGTAAGAGACCCAGGGCTCATTTTGGTACTTACCCCACTTTACAAACTCCTAACTGCAGTCTCCCAGAAATGTGACCCTTCTGGGCACGTGCGTTCTAGCCCGGGAGATGCCTAAGAGGGCTACCTGTAAAACACCTGTGGTGCTTTTCGTCCATCGCTACAGGTGTGATTTCTTTGCTCCAGTAGCAGCTTCTTTCTCCATGTGTAGTTTAAAACTACTTGTTAGAGAAATTATGCATTATTTTTCTCGGGACTTTTAAGAGTACTTTGACCTTCACAGCACTAATTACAGACTTCCTAGCAGCAACACATGCATTGGTGGTTACTATGGAAAAATACAAGAATGATAAGAAAGCGGAAGTGGCAGGACCTGGCATTTTATTGATTGTGAAGGGCAAATGTGAATGAGGCTGACTGAAAAGATGAGTCAGAACCTTCGTGCCTGGGTGAATAGCTAGGTGTGCCATCAATAGAAATAGAGGATGCAGGGGAAGAATAGGTTTGGCAGGGAGGATAATAAATTCCATTCCATTCCCAACTAAATTTTATGTGCAGATGCCTAGATGGTCACAGGAAATGTGGACCAGGAGTTTGGGAAGGAGGCCAGTTGGGAATCTGGATTTCGATTTGGTAACCCTCAGAAGAGTTGACAAAGGAAGCCTTGGGGATTGAACTAGGGTTAGAGCCAGCAGGGGAGCCAGTGCTGAGAGATGGAAGGAAGTGGTGGAGATAGCATCTTGGAGGGAATTCTGATTTAAATGGCAGGAAGGGAACCCAGAGGAGAAGCAATCATGAAACCAGGAGAAGTCAGACAACAAAAGGCAAGAAAAGAGCGATACCAAGATGGTGGAGGTGGTTCACAGTAAATGTTCCACAGAGGTTCCAGAAGGATGGTAATTTAGAAACTGCCCAAGAAAAAAAAAGTACACTCTGTGAAGCCTCCTACAAATCAAATGCAAAATCTAATGCTTGTCTTGCCTTATAGTTTTACGCATCTGCTTTGGATCTTTATGAAAACCTTGGTAGAGATCAATGTCTTCAAGGATCCTCACCTCATTTTTTTTGAAGGTTATACTCCATTTATAGTTATTTTAAAATATTGACTATATGTCCCATATTGTACAGCATATCCTTGTAGCTTATTTTATGCATAATACTTTGTACCTTTTACTCCCCTTCCCCTATAGTGTCCCTCTCACCTTCCTTCTCCCCACTGGTAACCACCAGTTTGTTCTCTATATCTGTGAGTCTGCTTCTTTTTTGTTATATTCACTACTTTGTTGCATTTTCCAGATTGCACATGTAAGTGATAAGATACAGTATTTGTCTTTCTCTGACTCATTTCGCTTAGCATAATACCCTCCAAGTCCATCCATGTTGCTGCACCGAGCAAAATTTCATTCTTTTTCATGGCTGCGTAATATTCCATTGTGTATATATACACCATGTCTTCTTTAGCCATTCATCTATGGATGGACACTTAGGTTGCTTCCATATCTTGGCAATTGTAAATAATGCTGATATGAACATAGGGGTGCATATATCTTTTCAAATTAGTATTTTTGTTTTTGTTTTGGGTATATACCCAGGAGTGGAATAACTGGGTCAATTGGTAACTCTATTTTTAGTATTTTAAGAAACCTCCATACTGTTTTCCACAGTGGCTGCGCCCATTTTACATTCCCACCGGCAGAGTAAGAGGGTTCCCTCTTCTTATCAAGGGATCGCTGTATTGTGGTTAAAATTAAAAGCCCAGTGAGACAGCAGCACTTCTAGGGTGGCAGCTGGGTTGTCCCTAGTCACTCTCTGGCTAGAATACTGCCAAGTATTCTAAATTAGTATGTCGCATAATGGGCTCAATCCAAAAGAACTGATCAACTTGTACAGTCAGTTTGGGAAAATTGAATAGGCTGTATTCTCCAAGATATCATTGCCATTCCCTGAAGGGGTACAGTATTACACTGATATAAAGCAGCACAATAAATACCTTCTTTAAAAAATCCGTGGGAGACTGTATATAACTGTTACAATGAGTTCAATTCTGAAGGTAAGAATTGGAGGTCATATTTAAAACAGGCAGTAGTCCTCCAACAGAATACACTGGTTAAGTCCTTTCAAATTCAGAATACTGAAAGCATCGTCCAGAGATTTTTGAGATTTATTTTGGGATGTTGATATTAAGAACTCATGTCTTTAAAGCCGTTAGTAAATGGAGTGACCAACTGCTCTGGTTTATCCAGAATTGAGGGATTTCCTGGGACAAAGGAGTTTGAGCGTTAAAACCTGGAGAGTCCAGAGCAAACCAGCATGACTGGCCACCCTACTAAATCACCTTGAAAGTTCTTACCAACCCTCTGGTCTGTGAGCCGCACTGCAACAAATTTGCTGAGAATTAATGCAATTTTTCCTTGACTTAAATGCAGAAAACTTCTCCTTTACCTAGTTTTATTCCCCCAAGAAATTTGTCTCATGGAATTAATATTCTTGGAGGAGACACAGGCGTTTCTTACCAGTGGAGGGGGACCTGAATGATTGCATATGTATTTTACCCTCCTGGTCGGGGCTGGGGAGGTTTGAGCCAAGTAAGGCACTGCTGCCCACGGCGCCCTTAATCTAGAGCAGGGCTTTTTTCACTTGCTCTAATTGAATTACTTCTTTCTCTCTTTACTTTATGGTCTGTTTTCCATGCAGATATTCTTGGAATGTCGGATTAAATAATTCATGATTTCCCAATTATTGGTTTAAGTAGAGTTGCCATTTCTTGAATTGATTATACTTTCTTGAGGGAGCTTTAAGATATGCAGAGCTTTAAAGATAAGAAGTCTGGCCATTAGACATACAGCCCGGCCAGCAGGGGCAAGAATATTTTAGGGACTCACTGTCGACCACACTGTTACACAGCCCTGGGATTCTGAATTTCTCATGTGCCCCAGGTCCCTCTGACAGTCTGGTGAAGCCTCGATCCATTCTCAGAGTAATATTTTTAATACATAAAATAAAGTGGGACTATAAAAGCAACCAGTTACAGTATTACAGCTCTCAAAATATTAAAAATCAAGTTTGTGATGTAATAGTATGTGTGCTTCTGTATCAGAACATTGAATAACAATATCTAGGCTGTGATTATTATCCTAATGTAAATGTGGTCGGTGTAGATATTTGATGTCGTTGTAAAGATCAGAGTCCTGTGGTCAATGACTCCTCTCCCTGGAAGCCGGCGCTGTTCCTCGTCTGGAGAAGTCGGGGCTCGTGCCCCTGCCTTTGAACGTGAGCCTGGCTTTGTGACTCGCTTGACCAGTAGAATGTAGTGGAAATGATGTTGTGAGACTTTCAGGTCTAGGTCGCAAGAACCTGGAAGACTGTTCTGCCTGCATGTCTTCCTTGCTTTTGGGAGGCTCCCTAAGGGGACAGAGCCCTCAGGCGATGGGAATCCCAGATCATGCAGAGAGGCCACCTTTTTTACACTGGTTGGCAGCCCCAGATGAGCTTGAGCTAGTAGCCGACATCAATCTCCAAGACTTATAAGTCATCTCTCTAGGACATCCAGGCCAGGTGAGCCTGGGAACGGGGTATTGCTGACAACTCTGAGGTTTTATTCCCTCATTTGAAAACACATGAGAAATTTCTTATTTTATCCTTATGTCAATATTCCTCAGGATTTCTTATGTATGTTTAATAATGCTCCCTTAGAAGGGGCATTCCTACGTTCAGTTCACTAGGATCCACGTGGGCCCAGAGGAGTTCATGGCCTACACGCTATCCAAGAGAGTAAAAGTGACTAAAACTCCTTCTCAAAGTGAGCATTGTGACCTAATAAAATTAAGACCTCTGCTGTAGAAAACATACAAAGGGTTCTGAAGGCATAACCCTTGAGGACCTGAACTGGAATGAAGTGAGTCTAATTAGGTAAACCACACTGTAAAGCTAAAATAACCATGTAGATATTACCTAACACTAATAGTAAGTTTATGCAGAATTTCTCAAATGGTTTCCTATGAAATTAGCTTTTTATAACCACCACATGTAAGAAAGGTAACACCATCAAATGAGTTTAGGAAGTTTGGGACTAAACACAGAAAAATACTTTCTTTGCATCTGGTCTTTTCAAAACCCTTTATATGATAAGATGGATTGGGTAATTTCCAGAGGGGATGTGGTATGTGCTGTTTCTCAGAGTTGATTAAGCATGGAACCCTTTTATTCACAGAGCAGCTCGTGATGCCAGGGTTTTAGGGAAATGCTCTATGTCCAGAGTCCTCTCACACTTAACATAACACTTGCAACCACGCCATGAGGTTAGGTATCCAGTTGTATTAGGTAAGATTAGGTCTTCTGTGAACAACGAAGACCTGAAAAATAGAAGTTTTTATCTCTCTTATGTAAAAGAGAAGTCTGGTTCATGGCATCAGTGACTTGGATTCCATTTATCTTCTTGTTCTAGTATATGCTGTTCCCGCCTCAAAGTTACTCTGTGGCCCAAGATGTCTGCTGGAGCTCCAGCCTTTGCAACCATGTTCTAGGCAGCAGGAAGTAGGAAGGACTCCTCCTCTAAGTCACATGTGACACTTCTGCTTACACATTTTTTTGCCAAAATTTGGCTGAATGGCCATACCTGCCTGGAAAGGAGGCTGGGAAAGGTAGTCTTTTGGCTAGGTGACAATGTATCCAGCTGAAAATTGAAGTTCTTGTTACTAAGAGTTCCTTGTTACTAAGGAAGGAGAGAAGAAATACTGGAAGACAGCTACTGGTCTCTGCCATGATTCTCTCTCATTTTATAACTAAGGAAAATGGGCCCAAAAAGGGATGCCCAAGAAAGAGTTCAGAGGTCATGGAGACCACACAGATTCAAATCTAGGCCAACAGATTCCTTGAGTCTCTCTAGTTCATTAATTATACTATCCCCACCTAAACATGGAGGGGTGGGAATCAAAATAGAGCCTTTAAAGGCTGGGATGTAATGGGTCACGGTGACAAACAGATACACCACTGTAAAGTACATTTAAGAGAAAGGTGGGAACATGTGTTTCTTAGAGGTACGTCCCCATGTTTGGAAATTAATAGAACTTGATTAACAAAAACCTGTAAGTGGGATGTGAGTGCCTTTGGCTCCGGATGCATTATAAAGGCCAAGGTTCTGTTTGTCAGGCTGCTCTGTGCCTAACGTCTTGTCCTCGCCTGCCTACATTTGTCACATCAGTGATGCTCTGTCAGCCCTGGATTCTGTCTGAAGCCATCTGTTTGCCTCTATTTATTTACATGATAACATCACCTGATGGCAATTTGGTGTCTGGATCAAGAACATTAGCTCTTACCTGGATCGAGCTGGGCTCTGTCTGGTTTAACGGCAGTGGGCTAAGCCCTCCGGCTGCGTCTCTCAGGCGGCAGTTGGGTGTGGAGGGTGTGCACAGGGGTAGCGAGCTTGCTCCCTGGGGCCGGGACTGGGCTGTGCTCACAGGTGCACGTGGCAGGCGTCACTCTGCTGTCTGCCAGCAAGTGAGGGGTACCAGCGGGAACTCCGCATCTTGGTGTTCCTGGGGTCCACGGTAGCTCCAGAACGGAGGAGACGCTCTCTGCGCATTTGTTAGATGAGTGAGGGAATGGTGAACTGGATGGAATGCCGAAGAATCCCGGCCCTGTCCTCCATTCCTACTCACGACATCCTGGCTGGATTTGCGGGGGAGCCTCGGGAGCGATTGTTGTGGGCCCAGCGAGGCCGGACGCCGGGGGTGGTTGCCCTGGCTGGTTCTGAGTCAGAGCGCTGGCACTGAAACCAGGCCCCTTCCTCTCCCCTCAGCGCATCCTAGTGCGGGAGGTGGTGTGGAGAAGTGCGTTCTTCCCGAGAGGTCTAGGGAGAGGTGTGCAGTGGGGTTTCCTCCCACAGGTCCAGGTATTTAGAATTCCGCTCCTCCGCACTGGCGCAGTTTTTTTTTTTTCACTAAAACCCCAAGGAATAGGGAAGTGAGCAGGATGCTATAAAGGCATGAGTCTTTTTTCTCCCTTTTTAAAAGTTGAAGTAGAATTTATTTACAATGTTTCAGGTGTACAGCAAAGTGATTCAGTTATACATATACTTATACATATATATTCTTTTTCAGATTCTTTTCCATTATAGGCTATTACAAGTTGTTGAGTATAGTTCCCTGTGCTATACAGTAGGACCTTGTTGTTTATCTATTTTGTATATAGTAGTTTGTACCTGCTAATCCCAAACGTCTAATTTATCCCTCCTTCCCTCTTGTTTGGTAACCATAAGCTTATGTTCTATGTCTGTGAGTCTCTTTCTGTTTTGTAAACAAATTTATTTGTGTCATTTTTTTCTGATTCCACACATAAATGATGCCATATGATACCTGTCTTTCTTTGTCTGGCCTCATTTAGTATGGTCATCTCTAGGTCCACCCATGTTGCTGCAGATGGCATGATTTGATTCCTTTTTATGGCTGAGTAGTATTCCATTGTATAAATATACCACAGCTTCTTTATCCAGTCATCTGTCGATGGACATTTAGGTTGTTTCCATGTCTTATAACTAGGATTTATGCTTTACAATGCTACCTCTGGCAAAGAAATACAGACACGTACTCTGAATGTAGGGTGGCTCCCAGCTTGCTGACCCTTACATCCTCCTGAGGGACAACCAGAAAGTTAGCTCCTAGAAATAGAAATCTGTCTTTGAGATCCCAGAGCTGTAGGGAGATGAGAGCAGAGGCTGGCCTGGATGCTCCACAGTTCCTCCTTCCTCCTCAGGTGACACATCCTGCCTCTAGTCCCCTTACCTCACGTGGGTTGCTTTCCTTGTACTATGAAGGGGATCAAGAACTTGATTCATCATATGTGTTATCCTTTTTTGGCGGGGAGGGAGGTAATTAGGTTTATTTTTTTTAATGGAAGTACTGGAGACTGAACCCAGGACCTCATGCATGCTGAGCACACACTACCACTGAGCTCTACCCTCCCCCACCCATTTGACTAAAAAGTTAAATTTAGCACAAGATTTGGCATGGAGCACGTTTGCAGCAACATGGACGGACCTAGAGATGACCAGACTAAGTGAAGTAAGTCAGACAGAGAAAGACAAATATCATATAGTACCACTTATATGTGGAATCTAAAATAAAGATACCAATGAACTTATTTACAAAACAGAAACAGAGTCACAGACATAGAAAACAGACTTCCAGTTACCAAAGGGGAAGGGAGATAGGGATAAATTAGGAGTTTGGGATTAGCAGATGTAAACTACTGTATATAAAATAGATAAACAACAAGGTCCTACTGTATAGCACAGGGAACTATATTCAGTATCTTATAATAAACTACAATGGAAAAGAATCTGAAAAAGAGTGTATATATATATATATATATATATATATATATATATATATACACACATAACTGAATCACTATGCTGTACACCGGAAACTAACACAACGTTGTACATCAACTACACTGAAAAAAAAAAAAAGGCCTGGCATGGTGTGAATACTCAGTAAATGCTGGAGCGAGTAAAGGGGAGGGACATGCAGGCTCTGCCCAGTGGCTTCCTGCTGGACTGTTTCCAGGGATTTTGGAAACTGAAGGGAGGGCTGCCAGTGTCACTTGGAGAATCTTGGCAAACAAGGTCTGGGTGGAGGGTGGTGAGTCCCTAAGAACCTTGGCAGCTGACTAGGAGGCGCTTATCTCCCCGGGGGGCCGGGGTGGTCTGCTATGGAACCTGGTCTGGGAATCTCTCAGCACCAGCACTTATTTAAGTTCCTTGGGCCAGAGACTTCCACTGTGTGCGTGGCGCTTCCCACAGCTGGGAAGATGCTCTGTGGGAGGAAAAGCATGGGCTCATTCCTCTTCTTAATGGAGTTTTCTGAACTCGAGGGCTCCCAGCGGGTGCCTCTCATCTCCCTTCTCCCCTGGTGAGCGGGGGGCCTACGTTGGAGCTCCTTCTCTGCACAGCTTGCCCCCCACCTCCCCGCACCTTCCACCTGAGCCGATGACTTGGCCTCCCAGGGAGCAGCACCTGAGGAACTGCTGGGCCCGGGGTGGCTTCCAATCAGGAACTGAGAGCTCTCTGGGGATTTACTGCCTCCCTGCCTGCAGGCCCCCCGTGGCTTAGCATCTCCGGGGTTGTCACACCTCCTGCCGTTTTTTAGCTGGCAAGCAGCTTGCGGATCTTCTGTTGGCTGTGAAAGCCTTTCAGAGGTTACCTTTTCTCATTTGCATAGTGCGGCTGCACCTGGTTTTGTTTGTTTTCTTTTTTTTTTTTTTTTGGTGGAATTATAAAAGGAAGAGGGTGAACGAGAAAACATTAGCGCCTTCTTGGAGCTCTGATGTTGGCTACTGGGCAAATAGTTCAGGTGTAAATTGTCGTCCTGGTGAGGGCATCATTGTACCTGAGGGAATCCCAGTGGTACCATACATCCTTTTGGCTCCTACTGTATGGACTGGTGTGTATTTAATACTATCTTATGAGTCTGAATGAATTAAAAAGCCTTTTCACACTTAAATTATCTTACTCGTCTCGAAGTTCAGAGAAAGCTTTTGGCCGAGCAAGTTGGCAGTTCGAGTGGAAAGGGAAGGGAACGGTTAAAGGGTTTTAAACCGCTAAGGAGGGCTTTTCCATTTTTCTGGGAAAGCAGCAGTTTGCATGGAAATCACAGCTTTTATACATTAAGTATGGTTATGAGTCCTCCCCAAAGCTGTGTGAGAAATGTGGACCTTTTTTCCCAGGGGAAAAGGAGAGCGAGGGCCAAAGGGGCATGTAGCTTTGTGCCAAGAGTTTTTTCAGGTAACAAAGAGGAAGGAGAGACTGGTGGGTACTCAGAAAAGAGAGGATTTTTATTGATAAATAGTTTCGGCCATACCATGCTTAGTTCAAGCCCCACTCAGAGAGGAAAACTTTAACCACAAATTTTAGAAGACTTGACTATTTTACTGTCTTCTGTTTTCCCATCCTAAATCCCCCGCGTCCCATCCCAGGCAAACCCAAATCACATTGCGTAAGGAGGACCACACCAGCATTTCAGTGCCAAGGGCTGGCCTTCCCTTTACAAGGTCCCGGATTACTTGAATAATAGCAGTCAGAGAGGCTGGGTTAAAATTAGAAGGCCATAGAATTTTTTTTTTTTTTTGCAAGAGATGATGCAGGAATAGAAGAGGTATTCAGCTTTAATTTTTTGAGCCAAAAAAAAAAAAAAAAGGAATACATTATGTCAGGATAAGGCTGTAGACGGATAGGACACATCAAAGAGATTTAGGTCCTTCATTTAGCGATAGTATCAGTAAGTAACAGGACAGTGCTTATTACAGTAATTACAGTCGGGCTACTGGTAATCATACATTCATGTGTATAATGAGATAATAATACGACTTCAGTTTTTTTATGTGCCCAGCATTGTGTTCATATTATTTTATTTCACTGAAGCTTTATGAAGATGCTGTCATGTTGGCACCACGTTTTGTATACATGAGGAAACCGAGATCGAGCGCACAAATTCTTAACCTTTTGCGTGCATAAGCACAACTGGGATGGTTGGTAAATACTAACGATTTGCATGGTGAGCCCACTCTGCAAATAGCATTGAAGCGGGACGTCCACACTTTTGGAAAACCCTGGCTCAGGATAATCTCCCCTAGAGCACACGGCCAGCAAAGACTGAGTCAGGCTGTGAATCCAGGTCTGTCTCGTCCCGGCTCCTGTGTCTGGGCTTTCCCGCCTGTTACTCTGCCCCCGAATGAAGCAGCAATACTTTCCTTGTTTGCCTTTTACATCCAGCGAGTATTACGTTTCCGGAACTTTAAAAAACAAGTTTATATAAGACACAAAAATCTTTCTTGACCAAAATAATATAATGACGTACAGAATAAGATATCAGAGAACCCTTTAACCCTTTCTTCTTACCTTCCCTTGGATAACTTCTATTCTCAGCTGGGGTCACACTGCTCTTTTTAATATGTGTATGTATTTATGTGATGTGTCGTTTTTCAGAATATTAAGTGAGTACTAAGCATTTGAGATGAGCTCACTTTGGAATCCAAATAACCACCTTATGAGTGTTAGTTTTTAGGATTATTGACTTGATTATTAATTATCTCTCTTTCATGATTCTCAGCATGTTTTTGTGTTTACAATTCCTTGTTTGCCTGCCCATGAATTCTTGTTCCATGAAGTTGTCTCCAGTTACCCTGGATGAGCAAAATTGCGAGGGGGAGAACTTTCTAGAGAGCAGTATAATCTATGCTAGGTACTGGAGTTTGGCTTTGACCAGCTGTTAATTTAGCAAGCAAGAACTGTGGTCAGAACAACTTAAAACATTGTACCAACTCCAGTCTCCACGGCAGCATCAAGACTTCCCTGGATTCGCAGACACTCAGCAGAGTGAAGCAGTTTACAATTATCCAAATGTAAAAATGGCAAAGATGGGGATAAATGGGAAACCAGATTACAAAACAAAATGTAAACTAAGGAACATTGGAAACAGAAAGTCAAAAAAGGCAAGTCAAGCAAGAGGAGATCACAGCCAACTCTCTCAAAACACTGCTGACAGTGGAAGGAAATTGTAAGTCTTACAAGGACAAGGAAAGAATTCAAGAAAAGGATCTCCCCCTCTTTTTGGCACACACACACAACTACAATTTTGCCTATGGAAAATTAAAAAAAAACTAGTCTCTATTTTAAATTTCAATTATAATTAAAATGTTTTAAAAATAATCAATGCATTACATTTTCAAAATTCAAAAAATGCAAAAAAAAAAATACTCACTGAAAAATTATGTCTTCACCTCTGTCTTCCGGCCACCTCATTTTATTTTCTGGAAACAACAATGTTACTAGTTCCTTGGGTATCCTTCCTCAGGTATTCTACGTGGCATATACAGAATAAAAAAAAATTACACATATTTTTCCTTAACCCCTTTCTTTATACAAATGACATAGTACAAACTGTGTTGTGCCCTGACTTAAAAGCTGTAATTTGAAGATTGTTCCATATAAATACATTAAGTGCTGCTTCATTTTTTTAGCTTTATTGGGGGTGTAATTCACATTCCATACAATTCATCCTTTTAAAGTATGCAACTCAATGGCTGTCAGTGTATTTGCAGAATGGTGCGATTATCGCTGCAATCAATTATAGATTATTTCCGTTACCCCTAAGGAAACCTGCACCCCTTAGTCATAACGCCCTAATCCTTCCATCCCTCCCAGCCCCAAGCAACCACGAATTTACTTTATGTCTCTATCGATTTGCCTATTCTAGAATTTCGTATAAATAAAATTATACAATGACTTCTTTCATTTTACATAATGTTTTCAAGGTTTTGTCTATGTTGTGATATGCAGCCAGTCTCTATTTCAGAATGGACAGACGGCTCAAAAGACTCCACGTGAAAATGTGTGTTTGGTTTTATATATGGATGTGTAGATGACATGCATTCATAACAGCTTCATGTGTTTGTACAGCCGTCACTCATCCAGGTACCAGTTCTCATCAATTACTGTTAAAGGAATCCCATTCAGATGTTGTAAAGGAAATGCAGCTTCTTAGGGAGAAGTGAAGCCAAATGCCTAGATAGATAGATTTATTTCACACCAGGAGTTTTGTAATAGAGATCATCGCGGATTGGTCATTGGCAGGTGGAATCTAATGTTTACATTGTATAATTTAGAGGTGAGCTGAAAGTGTGTCCCAAGTTCACCATCTTTGCAAAGTATTTTAGTTCTCATACTTTGTACCAATCCCCAGTTTCCTCTTGAAAGGAGATACAGATTGCATGTGTTCCTACCCTCTTCCCTTCTGTTGTAACAGAGACAGTGTTTTACCTTCTCTCAAAGCTCAGTCTCATCTGGTGTCCTTTGCATCCTGTGCTGGTCTTGCTTTCTCAGTGCCTCAGTTGTCTCCTTTCCATGTCTGCAGCCTTCCCCTCCTGCAGGATGCTTTCCAACAGCATCCATACGCCTTTTTGTATGTCCATATGATTACAAAATTACCTTAAGCCCTCAAGGGACTTCTGGATACTGATTCTTTTTTTTTTTTGATTGAAATATTTCATTTAATTTTAATTTAATTTAATTTCTGGTGTACAGCATAGTGATTCAGTTATGCATGTATATTTGTATATATATATATTTTTTCAGATTCTTTTTCATTATAGGTTATTACAAGACATTGAATATAGTTCTCTGTGCTCTACAGTAGGACCTTGTTTACCTGTTTTACATATAGTAGTGTGTATCTGCAAACCCTGAACTTGCAATTTATCCCTCCACCCCCTTCTTTCCCCGCAGTAACCTTAAGTTTGTTTTCTATGTCTGAGTCTGTTTCTATTTTGTAAATAAGATCATTTGTGTCATTTTTTAAGATTCCACATGTAACAGTATAGATACCGATTCTCTCTCCTCATTCTGTCTTTTCTTCCTCCATGATGTCTGAGAACAGAAATTTGATAGCCATCAATCCATAAACAGGAAAATGGTTTTTGCTTTTTCAGGGTATCAGACCCATATGTTCAACTGTCAACTTGAAATCTCTATGGGGATGGCTTACGGGTACCCCAAACTAAAATCCCACAGAGAGTCCTCTATTCCATCCTCCCCTGACAAGTCTGCCCTTCCCACCTGCCAGCTTGAGCTCCCCCCACCGGCTTTCCCGATTCCGGCACCGGGCGTGGTCTTCCATTTCCGACTGCACAGTTCTTGACACTTCAGCCGGTCTTGCAGATTCTAAGTATTTCTCACACCTGCCTGCTTGTGTTCCTCTGTCCTCTCACGACCCTAATCAGTGTATCATTGCCTCTCCGGTGGCGCACTCGGGTGCCTCTTATGTTTTCTCTCCCAGCATCTCTTGCCTTCATCAACTCCGTTACTCTCCACGGCAGCCGGCGTGATTCTTTAAAAATTCGAATTGGGTATGTGATTTCCCTGCTTAGAATCCTTTGCTGGCTTAATGTCACTCTCAGGATAATGTTTCCAATGTGTCTCATAATCTTCAAAGTCCTGCCTGACGGGCTCTGGTGCCTGCCTGTCCAGCCTCACCTCTCACCACTGTCCTCCAACTTCTGCAGTCCGGGCATCCTTCCTGTTTCTCAGCGTTTTGAGTGTACGGAGCTTTTTCCCACTTCGTACTTTTCATACATACGACTTTCTCTGTCTAGAGCACTTCACCCCCATCACATGACGCACTTTTTCTTCTTACGAGTCAGCTCAGTTTATGCCTATGTGGTTACTTGCGTGATTATTTTTAAATGTCTGCTTTGCCCACAAAATTTTAAGTTTCCCAAGAGCAAAGCCTGTGTCTCTTTGGCTCACCAAATAGCGGAGTGGCAGGAGTAGCGTGAACACTCAAAAATATACGTATACATTGGGCAGACACAGCAGGGGATAGCTAGTGCTTTTGCGCCTGGTAGGTGGCAGGCACTGTAATCCTTTTATATGTGAGATTTCACCTAAGCCTTACTTCCATGAAGTATTATTTCTCTTATTTTGCACTCAGGGAATGGAAAATCAGAGAAGCTAAGCCATTTTCCCAAAGAATGGCTTATTTGGGATTCAAACTTAGATCTGTCTGATTCTCATCTGGTGAGTGTTCCGTTGCATCTGATTGCTTCTTGGGCAAAGGGTAATGGATGGATTAGCCAGTGTTGTACGTCCTACACTTAAAAGTTCTTTATTAGTCAAGTATCAGTGGATAGAGCCCGGAAAGAATGAGGGTGTAACTGAGACACGGCTGGGACTACAGAACTACTTATGTGTATGTGTGGAGTGTAGGTAGGTAGGTGGGGGCATCATGGCGACTCCAGCCACTAGAGGGTTATGAGCCAGTGAAGGCATTGGGTCCTCGAGGATGGATGTGCACTAGAGAGAGGAGAGACGTGGACACTGAATTCCTGTCTTTGAAATATTGCCTGGGCCTGGCTGTGATTATTTTGGTGGGTATCAGGAGCAAATACTAGCAAGGATTCTGATCTCCTTCTTCTTTCCACCAAAAACTCATCTGGTCAATCTTATACAAATATTCACGTTTCTCTGTGAAATGGGAAGCCTTGTTTTCTTTATATTCATCTCTTTGGCATGTGTCAGTATCTGACAAAGCACTTGGTAATGTTTTCTAAGTGAATGAATGTGTGAACGAATACATTTATTGGTCAGTGATAATTCTTTCCTTTATGTACCATTCTTCTTTTGGGGATTTCTAGATACCTTGGTTTAAAAAGAAGAATTAACTCTAAGGATGGGGATTTCAGTATTGTTGCCAAGCAGTCTGAAGATATTCTAGGGTATTGGGACTTCTGGCAGAGATTATAAAAGCTGGGTGGTATTGTTGAGGTACTTAGAACTGTGAAAAAAGAGTTCCAGGAAACTTCATGGTCTCTCGAATTTATCTGAATTCAAGGGGGAAGGAACTTATTTTGGAAACCCTGAGAATTAAATAAATATAATTTATTGGAATTTAAAAGAAACTCTTAAAGGCTTTGGAAATTTCTAAAATACATAACAATGGAAAATATGAAAATGTTGAAAACAGTGAACACCTCTATAGAAGTAATTCTTATGTTTACATAGAATATAAGCACTTTATGAATTTAGGAATGGGAAATACAGGCTAGTTTGCTCAGAAGTTATAAATTTTGATATGACATGTTAAAACATGGAATAGAGGTTATTTACTCAATGTTTCTTAGTACTGTATTCTAAGGTCTCTTTTAAGCATCAATTATGAATTTATGAAGTAATATATGTAATTTTTAGAACACAAGCATTTTATTTTTTTAAAATTTTTTTAAGCATTTTATTTTTAAGGAATTTAATAGTGTTTTGGAGGGGCTTTTCCCCCTCCAAAATTGTCATAAGAAACAGTTGAAAGCTTGAGAAAAAAAATAATCAATAACATTAAAGAAAATTAAAGAATCTCTAGTATCAAAGAGAGAGAAAAAGACAGAATTTATTTTCAAAAAAGGGCTGATGGGGGAAGTAAACTCACTGAGTGTGTGGCTGCTACCTGGACCTCTGGCTGGACAGCCTCATTTAGGAGTGAGTCGCTTATTTCATAGATCTTCATGTTTTTTTTCTTCAGAATTAAAGTGTGAAAATATATTTATGTACTAGAAGTTGGTTTCATTGTTTTTCTTAAGGAAACAAATAAAAAAAAAAAACCCAATGTAGGAAAATAAATTTGGTGCCTTATTTGGCTTTAATACCAGCTGCAACGTGTGAAAACTGAGTAAGTGAATCACCTGAAACTTACCAGTTTATGCCTTTTCACACATGAAAGTGTCTTTCACTCCAATAGGTAGGAATTTTTTTCTTTTCTTCTTTTTTTTTTTATTACAGTTTGACTGCACATACACATTATATTGCATGTAAATACATATATACAGTATACTGCCCATTTTTTTAGTTTACATATATGTACTAATTATTGTTTCTAAGAACAGATTGGATCTTTAGCTTTTTAAACTTACATAGTTATCTAAGGAATAAAGCCAAATACAAAATAAGAATCCACAGAATACGGTAATCCAATCATAAAGGACAGTCAGATGTGCTCACACATATTCAAGAAATCAAAATAATATTTAGTTCATTTGTGAATTTAGTCATGAGACTTCAGGTTAGTATAGTTTCATTAATGATTTAGTGAAGTGATAGAATTATGTGGATAGAGCCAAACTGGAATTTAACATCTGACCTCAAATCTATCAAATGCATCCTCTTCACTTGTAGGTTTTCAGGGGATTGCAAGGTCTAGGGTCTTGTTGTTATTGTCACTTGTTTGTTTGTTTTGGGACTTGAGTCACCAGAACAATCAGGGCACCATGGACTCTGTTTCAAACGGCAGCGCCAGGGGACATGGAGGGGTGTAGAGATCTCTGAGATCCTGTTTTCATCTCCTCTGGGTGAAACCCAGGAGTGGGGCTGCTGGATCACATGGTAGTTCTATTTTTAATTTTTTGAGGAACTTCCATACTGTTTTCCATAGTGGCTGCACCAGTTTACATTCCCCTCAACAGCATACCAGGGTCCTCTTTTCTCCAATTTTTTTTTTTGATAAAAGCCATACAAAGAGTTGTGAGACAACTTGCAGTTCTGATTTGCATTTCCCTGGCAATTACTGATGTTGAGCACATTGTCATATACCTGTTGTCCACAATTTGTGTGTTTTCTTTGGAGAAATGTCAACTCAGTTTCTCTGCCCATTTTTTATTGAGTGGCTGCAGGAGAGGGAAGAGGGGGAAACGGGGAGGCACTAGTCAAAGGGTACAAAGTTCAGTTATGCACGATGAATAAATCCTGGAGAACTACTGCACAGCAAAGTGCCTATAGTAAACAGTACTATATTATATATTAAAAATTTGCTAACAGGGTAGATCTCAAGTGTTCTTATCCCAAAGTAATAATTAATTAGTTGATTAATTAATTGAAAGAGTGGGAGGAAATTTTTGGAGAGAATGGATAGGTTTATAGCCTAGATTGTAGTGATGTTACATCGGTGTATGCTTATCTCCAAACTCATGAAGCTGTATACATTAAATATGCACAGCTTTTTGCAGGTTGATTATACATCAATATGTCTTATTTTATTTATTTATTAATTTAAAAAACTTAAAAAAATTTTTTTTTAGGGGATGTAATCAAGTTTATCTATTTATTTCTTTTGGTGGAGGTACTGGGGATTGAACCCAGGACCTCATGCATGCTAGGCATGCACTCTACCACTGATCTATTCCCTCCCCCACCTATATCAATATATTTTAATATTAAAGTTGTTTTTAAAAAAGGCCAAATTGACCACTCTGAATTCTCTGAGGTCTAATGGAGGGAACTGCAGCATAATAGCATCTCAAGATTAAAACAAAACAAAACAAAGAAAACCTGGAATGAGAGAAGGCATGGATTCTTTTCTATTTCTATAAAGCCAGCAGCCCCTTCTGGTATTTTCCTTTCAGAATTTGGGATTTAGAGGATTGATCTGATACAGTTGGTAATGTTACTTAAAGACCTTCCTATTAAATAGATTCAAAATATTTTTGAAGAACAGATGGTAGAGACTAGAGGAAGAGACAAACACTGTATGTTAAACATTTTATTGATCAATTAAAATATCGTAATTTAAAATGTTGATTCTGCAGTGGGATTTAGGCATGTCGGTCTGTGACGGAGAAAGACACAGAGAGAGTGTATGTGGGAAGCAGGATGGGAATTTATTGTCCAGAGTTTAAATTGGACTCTTCCCATGAGGTGAGAATGAAGAGGGCACGCCTGTCCCCCGGACCGCCCCACCGTCTTCTCCTCTCACCCCCTTCACCTCCTCCTCCCCCAAAGCACACCAGGCAGGCAGATGGCTTTTCTTTAAGGGGTAAGGAAGCCGGCTTCAGTCTTGAATCATGTGCCTCTGGGTACTTTGAAAACTGCCTTTTCTGCCTGTTTTTAAGACCAGTTTGAAAAAAAAAAAAAAAAGATAAGCAGAGTAGAATAAAGAAACCACCTGCGTGGCTTTCATGAACAAGGCAGGCTATGATGTTAGCAGCTCTTTGAAAAGAATTTAGTTATAGAAAGAATGCATCGTTAGCGTCCCCTCTTCTTTTGTTCTGCTTTTCCTGCAAGAGAATGAATTCTTGATAAACGAATACCAACATCCCTGTAAATTAGTCTATCTGACATCAACTTTCAATCTTGTTAACCTTTCATTCCTGTGAACTACTTACGTATGACAACTTCGATTCTATTATAAAAGGGCTTTTTTTTGGATCTTTCAGTCATCCTCATAAATTACAATAGAATATTTGGAGAAATCGTTAGATTTACCAAAAGCTAAGTAAGACTCCAAAGGAGGAAAAATACCACCAATCATTGTGTAAATGTGTATATCCAAGGACCTAAAGTGGTTATTTTATTTATTGATTGATTGAATTGAAGTATAGTCAGTTACAATGTGTCAATTTCTGGTGTACAGCACAGTGTCCCAGTCATGTGTATACATGTGTATATTCATTTACGTATTTTTTTATTAGAGGTTATTACAAGATGTTGAACATAATTCCCTGTGCTATACAGAAGAAACTTCTTTAAAAAAAATCTATGTTTATATATAGTGGCTAACATTTGTAAATCTCAAACTCTCAAATTTATCCCTTCCCACCTGCTTTCCCCGGGAACCATATAAGATTGTTTACTAAGTGTGCGAGTCTGTTTCTGTTTTGTAGATGAATTCATAGTGTCTTTTTTTTTTTTTTTTAGATTCTACATATGAGTGATATCATGTGGTATTTTTCTTTCTTTTTCTGGCTTACTTCTAAAGTAGTCATTTTAGAGCTAAAAATATTCTTCTCCTTTTAAAAAGGAAGAGTGGGTCATTTAGTAATGATTGACATGATATTAAAATGTACTTTTCCATTCATTCTCATATTTATGGGAAAGTATTGGAGCCAAGAATGGATGTAGAAACAAGCTTGTTAGTTGTGGAAGGTGCAGGAAATAGCAAACCTACAAATAGTCCTTGTATGTCTGTTCTGTCTTTGCACGCTGTCACTCTCCCCTAGAAATCGGAGCCACGTGCAAAGTTGGGGTAGCCTGTGTTCCTGACAATAGCAGGGTGCGGTGGATACTGTCTTCGCCACCTACGTTATGGGCGTGAGACAGTGAATACTGTACAAGCAGCGGGACTGCCTGCCCTAAATGGTGCTTGTTCATGTGACCTCATCATTATTCTTAGGATCTGTGCCCCTCACCTTTGATCTCATTTCTACAGGATTTAGACGAGTGTCAGACCCTTGGAATGCTGCACGATCGTGACCTTGGTTCCCTGACTTTGCTGGGGGGAAAAACTGAGTTTAAATTTAGTGTTGAAATTATATGGAACGGAATGCTTTGTAGCTATGATGGTCAGATCCCTCCTGATTGCAAAGAAGCCCTAGTCCCCTGTCAGAGACATCTGCCTTTTGATTTGGTTCAGGCTTTCTGGTCTTAAGGGTAGCTGTGCATTTAGGGAAGAGTAAAACCTCTCTTTGCTGTTGTTTCTGTTGTTGCATTTGATACATGGGGAAAGTCAGGTGATTCCTCCCCAGTGTTCACGTTTCAGATATTATTTATAAAGCTTTGTCCTTCTCATTGTCAAAATACAACCCTTTCAGGGCAGGAAGAAAATCCTCAAAATGTTGCTTTGGCAAAAACTACTAGAATAAAGATGGTGGGATGTTTAGTGTTTGATGGATGAACAAGTGGAAAGAGGGTGTAATTTGGAACCAAGAGGCACCATCCCATGGCTGGTCCTGAGCTCCTTTGGGGGGAAAGCAGTTTTTAATTACATCTGGCATTCATTAATTCTTTTTGGAGTCTCTTTCCAGATCTGTTCCCCCATCAGCCTCCCATCGAGCCACAGAAATTCCAGATGGTTCCCTCCATATGCCAGCGTTCATTCTCTCAAGTAGGATAGATTGGTCACCGACAGAGTTGGATGCAGTAGCCTTGGCCAAGTCAAGGCAAGGTGGAAAGCACTGGGCCATAGTCAAATCAGAGGTGGTCCATCACTTATGTTTTTAAGTGGGTTAGGTAGCTGAGTGATTTTTCTGAACTGTCTTGAGTAATTTCATGGAAAGCACGCTACTTCTAGACACTGTGGCATATCGACCCTAACTTCCCATACCGGGAGCAGAGCGCAGTCCTCTAAAAGTTACAACTGAGGGTTGGTCAGTTTGGCCCCGATCTGCCCTGGGGACTACGTTAGGATGCGTTCTCCTGCCGGCATCACTTGCAATGACAGCTGTAATGTCTGTTGCCATTGATACAGGAGAAATCCTTTATAAAAGTCTCTACAGGGCATATGTTTATTTCATCTTCGCAGAATTTGGGGAGAAGAGGCATGTTGATAGACTTTCCATCTTGAAGTAGTTGAGAATGAAGATGAGGTCAATCTCCATGTGATGAAAAAGTATATTATCATTTCAAGTCTGTTGCATTGTGTTTGTTTATCTGTCTTCATCTGATGCAGGGAAGCATGCCTTCCTCATCTTTGAATTCTCTAAGATTTGGCACTTACTGGGGAAGGAAAGAGTCAAGGAAAAAAAAAGGTGAATAGATGGAGCCAAGACATTTCAAAGTGAAAGGTGGCACTGAAAGAAATAAAAGCAATGTTTCTATGCTTGTCTTCATTCTGTACTTTGCCTCTGATGCCTGTTGGCTTTTACGTGTGGAGTGTGTGTGTGCGCACGTGTGCATTTTGGTGGTGTTTCTGAGCGCCTGCCAAATGCAAGGTGTTAGTCTATGTGCTGAGCAAATAAACATAAGAATGGCAGCTATGGTCTCTGTTCTCATGGATCCTATAACGGTTAGGCTAATTGTAATTTGTAGGGAATTTGTTGGTATATTTGGAGTGAGTAAGGGCAATTAAAGAAAAATTTCTCCCAAGGGGCTATGTGATAAAGCCCAAAGGGAAAATTTTTAATTCCGTGTAATTGTCATATTTTAACTGAGAAATATGTTCAAAAGAGGTCTAATATCATGCTTGTGTGAGAGAGAGAGTACTCTGTGGATGAAAGAAAACATTTATTGAAGAAATTCAGCTGTTTCGTACAGTCAGGTTCAACTGCCAAACTTTGGTAGAAAGGGCCATAGACTGGAAAAGATACAGGTCTTTTGTATAGAATTCTGGTATTTAAAGGTGCTTGCTTGAAATAATTTGCCTGGCTCTTGAAGTCATATTAGTTATGAACCTATAAAATGTATGTTAAACCTTCCACTCTTTTGTTTGAATGTGTTAAAAGTAGCAGATATGAACTTGAAATACACATTTATTTTCATCTGTTTAGCCTGATTCTTCACTTTGTATCAGTCACTAATAAACTCTTGAATTTTAAGGTGGGTAAGAAAGTGAACTCAACAGATCTGGGCAACGTATATTTAACATCTTCGTCTTTGATGTCACAAAGAGCACTCAGGATTTTTAAAGATGGACGATCTCTTCTGCTAAGGAAGTAACAGCAGGAGAGAAAGACATCATTACACTGAGGATCAGCCCAGGGACAGTTCCCTGCTTACATACAATGATCATGTTTGTGATGACAGTACTGTGTTTTATTGCTCTGTTATAAGAAGGTACAGGAAGCCACTAGAGAGTGAAGGAGATTGCCACACGGGGAGCGGTGGATCCAATGTGGGGACTAGGATTGGCTGACTAGCAGAGCTAGGACTTGCATTGCTTCTGAGGGATGAGTGGGCGGTGCTGATGCCTTTGGACCATGACCACACCTTGAGAACCAGTGTTCTCCTATTTAACTGAGAGACAAGGGAAGAGAGGAGAATTTAGGGACCAGGCCTGGAGATGTTCCACTGCACTTCTACCTACGTTTTACTGACTACAGCCCAGTCACATGGCTTCATTTAATTGCAAAGGAGCCTGGAAAAAAAAAAATAGTTTAACTATGAATCCAGGAGGAAAAGGGAAATGGTTGGTTTACAACCCTATGGTCTCTGCCATGGGCACGTGTGATGGTCTCATTGCTAGGGTGGTAGCCAGGGACTAAAAAAGACAGCCCCTGAGAAGTTAATTTGGGGTGCAGGACCTTAAAAAACAACAGGGTGCATTGTTCCCTGGAATGAGACATGAGATTAGGTTTGAAATATTCCTTGAAAATCTTTGCATGTGTCAGTGATCACGGTGCTTGCAATTTAAGCAGAAAACATTTATTTGATATCTTTCATTTGTGTTGAATTACTACTAAGCCTCAGCAAGTAACACTTAATACTTTGGCACACGTGATGTATTTATCGTTGTAAAGGAGAATTTTTATTCACGTATTACTCTGCTGCTACTTTTAGAGAAGATCAGTGATTCTTTCTCCTGATGTTGTGTGGAAACTGCTTGTATGAAAAGGAAGATGAGGAGTAATGGTGTTTGGTTGTCCAGGGGGCCCTGCAAGTGTGCTGGGCTGATGAACAGCAGTGTTAATCCTGAAAATATCCAGCGTTTATTGATCGTGAACCGGACGCTTGGCTTTTCGTGGTGGGGGTCGGGGAGTTGAGAATGGCTGACTAGTATGTTAAGCACTTCAGATCATTTGATTCATTTAACGCTCACCAAAGCCCTATGGACAACACAGGTATTCTTGTCATCACCCTCACTTCACAGCTTAGACAGTTGAAGCACGGAGGGGGAAGGATTTTGGTCCACACTGCTAGTGAGTCACCTGGCTGGGATTCACATCCAGGGAGTCTGACTTCACATCCAAGGTCATAGGTACGGTTCCTTACCTCTCAAAAATGAGAGCCAAACTGGAGGGACAGGGACAAAGGGTACAGAGCTCACCTGTGCATTTGCTCTACAGTCGGCTTGGGGCAGGGTTGGGGGCATCGACGATGCCTTTGGCCGTGACCCTGGGTCTGTTAAGCAATGGCAGGACGTGCTAGTCATGCTTTCTCGTTTCCCCCGCCTCTTCATTAAAGCCTAGCGTGTGGTAAGCCACTTGCCCTCCGTCCTGAACTACCTGGAGAGCCCCAGCGTAAGTCACTGGAGGAGAGAACTTCTGTGTTGGTCACGTGTCTGAGCCATTTCTTTCCCTTCTGCAGACAGGACTGTCCTTGTGGATACGGATCTTCCATGGCTCAGAGGCCTGTATGTGACGGGGACTCTGGAGTTCCCTGTGGACAGAAGCAACGTTCTGAGCGTGGCGTGCGTGGTCATCGCAGGTGGGGAGCTGAGAGTCGGTGAGTCGAGGCCCCAGGAGGCCCTAAGCTGTGTGAGAGGGGCCCTGGGAAAGGTGCTGTCGTCCGCAGGCTGCAGGGAGTCTGGGGAGGGCGGAGCAAGGAGGGAGTTGACTGGTAAAGCCTCCCTTCCACAGGCAAGCTTTGGATGCAGGCGAAGGTGACTTCTGCGGGTCACTCTCTCACATCTGCCCGCGGTCAGCAGGCCGCGGCTCTGGCCCCGGGCTCCCCGTGCTGCTGCTCACTGCAGAGCTCTCCCTGCCTCCTCCAGGCCACACATTAGGCCTCCCTTTGGTTCTTTGTGCAGAATTTACCTGTGGCTCACTCTTCCAGAAAGATGTCAGAGGGTGGATTTGTTATCCTTTGATCAACCAACTCACAATACAATTTCAGTGGCCGAATTAGGGCAGATCCTTCAGAGAACAGACCTGAGAGCCAAGCTTCTGTGTGAACGCTTTACAGGGGCGGGAAATCGCTGTGAAATGACAGGGAGCCTGTTTGCTCAGCCCGGGAGAGGCCCTGTAGAACCTCCACATCCCTGGGAGATGGGAGGGAGCTGGAGAGAAGGCAAGCGGTTCGCCTGGGCTTCCCCAAACCCAGGACCCCCTCTGCCTGGCTTTGTTTTGTTTTGTGTCTCCCAGGGTGGCTGGTGGAGGGCCAGAGACTCAGTGGTGCTGGCAGATGAGGGTCCTCCGCCGGGAAGGGAGGCGCGTTGCAGAGACTGAGGACCAGGCGGGATGGAGTGGGTCTGGGGTGAGGTGTTAACCAGGTCTGGGACATCGGCTTACTTAAATGAAAACACCGGTTGCTGTAGGAGGGCTATGCACTTGGGACTGCTGTAGGCAGTCAGTACACAGTGATGGAAAGCCAGGTCCATTGCCCTCAAAGGAACTACTTTTGAACTTAGTAAGGCATTCTACATTGCCCCCCGAAAGGAGCTTAAAAGAGGACTTTTCAGAAACAAAACTACTTTATCTCAAAGAAATCAGTCTCGGATGGTGAGGTAATATTTAGATATTGTAGTTCAGTAGCACACAAATGTTAGAATCTCTGGAAGGAGAGATTTCTAGGACTACCTCCCTGTCCAAAGTTTAAATCACTGCAAGAAGTTCCTAAGAAATCAAACCTCTTCTTGAATACTTCCGGTGACAGAAAAATCAAACCCTTTTGAGACCACGTGTTCCCACTGTTAAGAAGTCTGTTAGAATCCTTTTCCTTCTTGTACCCAAAGTCTGTCTTCCTCTGATTTCTGTTGGTTCAGGGTCTTCTGTTTGATCCATTCAGGACAAGTGTCAAATTCTTCCCTTTGAAAGCCCTTCATTCACATCTTCTTGAATCGTCTCTCTTTCAGGTTATGAAGTTCCTATTATTTTAATCATAGATAAATCATGGCTATTATGATGATTATATAGTTATAGTCATATCATTTTAATCACAGTATGCATGTTTTAAAATAATTTTTATTTTTTGAGTCTATTGTACAACCTGAAAAACACAGAAAACTCTGTAGAAAGTCATACAGAAGAAATGAAATAATCATTTATATTCACAAATGTGCAGATAACTACAGATAACGTTTTCATAGTCCTAAGATCATTTTTTTCCTATACATGCATGTGTACATGCACACACACACTTTAAAACATAGAATATAGTTTGATAACCTTTCGAATCCTATACTAATAATGTGAGAATTTCCCCCAATTTGTTCTATATCCAAGACACAATTTTAATAGCTTTAATATTCCACATCAATGTGAGTCTATACATACACATACATGTGTAATAATTTAGTTAACCATTTTTCTATTGTGGAACATCAAGGTTATTTCAGATTTTTTTTTTGTCCTTGTAACTTACTCTGCAACGACCATCCTAGCACTTAAATCATTATTTATATCTCTGATTATCTCCTTAGGGTAGACTTTTACAAGTGGAATGACTGGACCTAAGGATAAGCACATGCTTTAAGGTCCTTGAAGCGTATTGTCAGATTGCTTTCTGGAAAGATTTTACAAACTTGCACCCCGCTCTACATTTTTCGGCATTATGAGTTCCCCTCACACTTCCTGAAATTGTCACTAAACGCACTTGAGCTTTGTTTAATTCCTCCGAAAGTATGAAGCCCAAGGAAAAGAACTATTGCCCCGATTAAGAATGTGAGCATCAGACTCTGAGCAGAGTGGGTGAATGTAGCACTAACAGCGGGGGCTCTGAGTCAGATGCCTGGGGTCCCGTCCAGCCTGGTCACCTACTTGATGATTGGACTTAAGCAAGTCAGCCTCTGGACACCTGCATTCCTTCGTCTGTAAAGTACACAGCAAGGCTAGAACCTACTCAGGGGTGCTGGAACCATACATGTAGCAGCTCTTAAGTGCCTGGCGTAGAATAGGTGCTTAATAAATGCTAGTTTATCTGGCAGGCTGTCTGCAGGAAATACATGGCATATTGAATCGGACAGTTTGAGGAGATTTTAACGAAGGAACCATTTACAAAAATCCAAATGGCCTGAGGCAAACTCCAGGGCTGGAAATGGGAGAGTATCCTTACCTCCCCTTGCCCTGAAGGCGAGAGAGGCAGAAGTTGTTACTGGAATAAGAGGTTGTCCGACAGCAGCGTGAACTTTTGTGCGACTGAATCGCACTCGGTACAGGAAGGACCCTGGTCTCACTCTCTGTCCTCCCTCCTCTCCTGCTCATGCTACTGTTTGGCCACACCCAGCCGGAACTCTGAGTAAAAGAGGACTCACTGATGCCCTGCGTGCAGGGCAGCTGCATCCCGGGGGCAGTGAGCGGAGTACAGGAGGGCAGAGTTTGGAATGAAGTGTCAGTGGACCTCCCACAACAGATACAATCCTTCTATTAAATTCTAACTACTATGTATAAAATAGATAAACAACCAGTTCATACTGTGTAGCACAGGGAACTATATTCAATGCCTTGTAGTAACCTATAATGAAAATAAAAAAGAAACTGAAAAAGAATATATGTATGCCTATGTCTGACTGAAACAAAATAATAATTTATAGAGTTTTATAAAAAATTAAGTAAGTTAATATTTATTAATGTGATTTTTAAAACGTGATTAAACAGTGAAACATTATGTTGTACACCAGAAATTGACACAACATTGTAAACTGACTAGACTTCAACTAAGAAAACAAAATAAAACAAAGCCTCTGAAATTAAAGAAAAAAAAAAAAAACAAAAAAACAAAAAAACAAAAGCCAAAGATTCAACTAAATTCTTTGTCCCATTGTGTCATGATGTTGGTCCTGCCAACTATGTTGTCAACTCTAATTCTTACTCAATTGAGCTGTGCTGCCTCAAATACATGTCTCTACATCGTGCGCTTGTGTAAGGATTATTTTGTTCTCCCTTGGGCTTTAGGGAGATCTGAGTGTATTATTCTTCACTCATCTCTCTATTTTATTATTTCAACCCATCTTTCCATAGCGAGGAAATCCTTTTGGATTCTGATAATTTCTTCCCGGATTAATATCACTTGCTCATCTATTGAATATTCTGTAAAATCCTCATCCAGTTAACTGATAGGAATATGAAATAAAACTGAGCCTGGTTCCTGTCACTAGAAAACTTATTTCAGTTTGACACTGCCTACTGCTAAGAGTGGTCTTTTTTTTTCGTAAGTGATTTTTATGTTTCTGAGGTCACTCATTACTAGAATTAAAACTTGTTGCCTAAAAATCCATGCCTTTGAAGGCAAGGGGCATTGTGCCTCTTTGCAGTTTTGATTTATACATTTCAAACTTATTTTAAAATTTGTCCAGCCCCTAGTATATTTTTGTCTCTTACTAGACAATGGTACGTTCTTTTTCTGTCTGCTTGTCCATGTGTTCCAGGCCTCAAGGTTGATTATCCAAAAGGAACCCATCTGCCCAATCCTATGTGTATTATGCCTGAAGGAAGACTTTCAACCCATCTGTCCCCTTCTCCCACACCCTAAAGAAATCCCAACATGAAATAGGTAATAAGACTAGTTAGCAAATAAACTTCATTGATGTGGACATTGGCACAGATCACTGCCAGAGTCTGTCTGCTATCTGATGCCATTCGGTCCGAGTCCCAAAGCTGTGGAATTGTACTTCTTGGTGGTCCTGCTTTTAAGGCAACTGGTGCTCGCAAAAGGTATCAGTTGACTTTTAGTAGAGTGGAATCGTAATGCTAGCATTAGAAGGGAAGTTTAAGATCAAAGCTTTGCTTAGAGGGCTACAGCTGTGTTATAAATGCCCACCTCAATTCCATTCTTCATTCAACGGTTGTCTCATTAGTCAAACGAAACACTTAAGATAAGCTTAAGGTACTTCACTTATTTGTCCATCCTTTCGTTCATCGTGTTTTTGCTCATTGCTGACCACGTGCCAAAGAGAAGCTGGATGTACAGAAATAAAAATCATGAACTGAGCTTTCAAGAAATGTCTCAATGAAGCTGTGGAGACAAACAAATAAAAAGATAATTGCAAGTGTCACCTCTCCCAACATGGAGGGGGATTAGAGATAAAAGAAGAGATCTGAAAAAGCACATATTTGTGGACGCATGTTATACCTTCAGGAAATTGTAAGGGATGAGTACGTCTGGATTGTAGGATTTACAGAATGGTGGTAGCCAACACAGCTTATTGGCCTGACGCATTATGTTAAGGAATTTGGGTTTTATCACGAAGGCAGTGTCCAGTCACTGGATAATTTTTAAGCAGGGAAGTGGCATGATTAGATCTGGTCTTAGGATGATCCATCTTGGCAGTGTGGGGGATATATTGGAAGGGGTGCAGTGGAAATTGAGAAAGCTATGAGATGTCTCGGGAAAGAAATTGTACAAGATTGAACTGGAGGCACTGGAGTTAAACAGGAAGAATGGGAAGTATTGAGCAGGTAAAAAACTCACTAGAGCTGAGTAGCAATTTTGATGTGAGGTGAGACGTTGAGGATACATCTTAGGTTTCAGGTTGGGAGATCTGGGTCCATGATAGGACCAGGAAAGAACCTCAATTCCACCACTTGTTAGTTGAGTAACTTTGGTAAATTACATGGGCTGTCTCTGCCTCAGTTTCCTTAACTTCTAGAATGGGAATAATAATAATAAATTTCTAGAGTTTTGTAAAAAAAAATTGAGTTAACATTATTAAAGCGATTAAACAGTGTCAGGCACCTAGTAAACCTTTATATATGTCAAATTTAGATTTCAGTGGGCTGTGTAAGTGGTGATATGTGGAGGGCCAATCGATTTAGGAGAAAACACAGGAGAGAGGACTGTACTAAATATGTATGTTTGAGGGTTATCATCCAAAATGGGAATCAAAGCTGTGAGACAAAGAAGAAAAACTGACCAATGCTGACATCTTGGCAAACACCAGACTTTTAAGGGTAGTAGGGGAAGCTGAGCTCAGGAAGGAGAAAGGAAAGGAAATGGTTACGAAGGTTGAAGGAAAATGAAAAGAAAATAATATCTTGAAACAAAGAAAGGGATTTGCAAGAAATATTGGTGGTTAGCAGCTTGAGATACAGTGAAGAGAACAAAGAAAGCAGGAAAGGAAATTGTCCATCTTCTGTTTTTGTTTTGTTTTTGTTTTATAATGACTGTCAGATATCGTTTAGACACAAAATGTTACTTTGCATGTTGAACAAAGGAAAAAATTCAACACATTACCTGAAGGACAGTAACTTCTAATAAGTTTAATATCATTTATCTATTCTTTAACACTTTATTTTTTGTCTTAAAATATAGTCTTAAGTATGACTGAACAGATTCAATCTCATGTTTGAAAATGAACAGTTGTCCGTATTGAGTGATGTCATCAAACCTTTATAAGCGTTCCTGAATAACAAGCCTTCTTTTGGATGATAAAATGGAAGAAATAAGTAGATATTAAGGAGAAAATAGATTTTTTTTCCTGTCTCTGTTCCCTTCCCACCTCCTTCCCTCACTTTTCTCTTTCATTGAATGTCAACCAAGTGCCAAGCACTCTTCCTGGGACTTGAGTGTTCAGCAGTGAGCACAACAGAGTAGATTCCTGCTTGCGTGCTTTTGTTGGGGGCAACAGACAATGAAGTAGTGAAATGAATGGGGAAGTTCATTTTAGATGGCAGTACATGCTCTGAAGGGGACTAAGTAGGGGAAGGAGCTGAGACAGGTGTTGGCACCATAGGTTGTTAGTAGACCCCTTGCTGAAGAGTCAGTGTAACTTCAGACCATAGAGACAGGAAGGAGCTAGACTTGCAAAAATTTGAATGAGAGGATTTCAGACAGAAGGAAGAGCTGGTGTAAAATTCCTAGGCAGAGCCAGGACTTTACGTAGTTGTGAGGCAGAAAGGCAGCCACAGTAGCTGGAGAATGGTAGTTATGAAAAGGAGGCATGAGTTTCATGGTGGAGGCTGGATTTTCAGCCCTGTAGCATCACTTTCTAAAGCATTTAAAGAATGCACATGTATCCAAGAGGTGCTGAAAACGACTACTTTTTGATAATCTAATGAGCATGACTTTAACAAGGAAGAAATTAGTTTAGGACCTTCATGAATATGGAAGTTCTAGAAAGCTGGATTATAATTTTGGTTTGGCAACCTCTTATACAGCTTTTGGAAAATTCCCCAACAGTAGATTTGTAACTGTGACATCTCAGACCTCAGAGATTGTGTGGATCATCTGTATGGTTGCATGGATAACAAAACTGAATCCAAAGAAATTATTGATTTGTTCCAAGGTCTCATGGCTGGGGAAGAGCAGGACCAGAATTAGGGACTATTTTAGTCACTTCAAATATTCCTTCTTCAAGCCTTTGTCCAAGGATTAGCTTTACTATGAGCATTTTCTGCCTCCATTCAGTAGGTTTCAGTGTATTTTTTCTTCTGGTCCATTCTATTCATCCATATCGTCATTATGGCATTCATTTTATTGTTATGAAATAGTATGTTTTCATGAGTGTCTTCTCTGTGTTAAACGACAGGCTTCTTTGTGACGTTCTGTAACCTAGTACCTAGTACACAGAAGGCTTCTATGTGCCTGTGACTGATTAGTGTATATATAAATGAATGGGCACATCTCCATCTGTCTTTCAGCTCCATGCCTTTTTCTTGTAATACATTCAGTCTCCCTACACTTAAAGGTCAACATCTGTGGTGAAAAACTTACAGTGTTAACATGTAAATGACTACAAGCCCCCCTCTTCCAGGAAAGAAGTAAACTGGGGTTCAAAACACACTGAAGAAGTTGGTGATCTTGTACAAATCTAAAGTATTTTCAATTTTATCCCACCGAGGAGCGGAAAACTAATAAAAATGCCTGACTCAGAGCCTGTTCAATAAACATTGGTTTGTTGAGTGTTTTAAATGTCTGTATTTCTTGGCCCATGAATAGCTGTTTGAACTCATCCTTCTCATCAGTGTCTTTTTTTTCCGCTGCGACATCATTTCCCTGCTTTAATATGGGCGGTTTGTTATCTTAGTTATCAGTGATGTTAACATGCTGTTGATCCAAATGTGCAACTCAGTGCAAAGTGTTTTAACCTTATGCATACTTTTACAATGGCAAATGGAAAATTCTCTCGTGATGGTCTGTTGGAGGATTTCAGAGGAGGATACTCAGTAATAATGTATTTGTGTCTTTAAAAACTTAACAGAAATCTCCTTGATTCCTAAGTAAACAACACACGCCCCACACTTCAATGTCCCTGAGGATTTCACAGTGCATTGTTCCTTCAGCCTGTCAGAGCCAGGTCATGGGATGCCCTGCCTAGTCACCCGGTAAACATGCTAGGAACTGGGTTTTTAGCCTAAAAAACTTGCCACATATTGTTTTGCAGAGCTAGTGATGGCTATTCGTCAGCTCTGTCTCACATCTATAGCCAGGAGTTTCAGGTCGTCATTAGCATAGGAAGTGGATTGTCGGAAAATGGGGTGCTAGGTGTATGGACGTTTCTTTCATTTCTTCTGTGATTGTGACTTTCTCAATCCTAAAAAGAAGAGAAATCCACACACTGCTTATTACCTTCCAAACTGACAGTTCTATAAGACTCATTGTATGATTAAGAAATAAGGAGACAGACCAGAGAAAAGTGTAGATTAAAACGTATCATCCAGCTTAAAGCCACAATACCCAATACTCAGACTCATTGAGTAGTCAGAGAGAATCTGGTGATGGTGTTTGTTTAAAAATAATAATATAAGTTAAAAAAAAGTCTTTCAAGTTGATGATAAAAATAATACAAATTAATCTCACATTTAATGTGTAAATATGAGTATAAGTGTACACTGATACCTGTAAAATGGATGGTTTATAAATTAGCTACTGTGGCTCTCAGTCAACAGATCATTTTCTGTTTGTGCTGACAGTTTCCTAATCAAACTACTAGTTAGCTGATAAAATAAAACAGTGAAATCAAAGGGGAACGTGACTTTTAAGTATCCTACTTAACTATGAGGGCAAAAGCATAAACGCTTTGTTCTGTACACACACGTTCAGGAAACACTAAACTTTATTTCCATGGGTTCCTAAGAAGACAGGCAGCCAGCAGTTAAATAATATAGATTTCAAAATGAGATTGAGCATAGAGATACCTGTTTATTTTCAGATTGCTATTAGTTCCCCAACAAACATTGCATTAATCTTAAATATATATAGATATTTTTAAGCAAAACACTGATACAAGAAACGATTCTTCTATCTTGTTGGGTTTGTGTCCACTAAACACAATCACAGTAACCATTTTTACTTTAATATTTTAATTACCTAAGTCAGTGTTTCCCAAACTGTATTTTGGATTCTTGAACTTCTATCCCAATAACATAGAATTCCTTAGAAATTTATTAATTATTTTCAAATTATTAGATAATTATATAATAAATAAAGTAATTATTGAATATTATTTAATTAATTAGTTCCATGGAAACACTAAATAATTCTAAGCAAACAGGTGAATAAGTAAATAAATGAATGAATACTTTATTTTCTTGTTAGAAAAACTCCTATAAGGGTATTTGAGTGTGAGAGGAATTTAATTATATTCCCTGCAGTTCCATGGGCTGGGCATTCAAATAAATGATCACCTAATATTTTTGAAATATTACCTTTGAAATGTCTACTTTCTAGCATTTTAGGAATAGGACATTACTTGCTAGGAAGAGCTTGCCTTCTTTAATTTCCAAATTTAAACCTCAACTTTGAAACGTTTCATTTCTCGAGTGTTACTACCACTACTGTTTACACTATTATTACTACTAAGAGCCAACATTTTTTAGAACATGTATTATGTGCGGACACGGTGCCATGTATCGTTAACATGCGCGACATCATTTAACCCTAATGAAAGATGAATGTTCTTATTGTGCCTGTTTTATAGGAAGTTGCAGAAACCGAGACTTACGGAATTAAATTAGCTTAATCTTATTTAGGAAATTTTGGTTTAAGGGTTTTTAAAATACATTTTGCAAGTATGCAAATAAATACATTATACATTAACTTTTAATTTTTGTCAATTGTTAACGAGCTGAGAGGCCTCCCTTATCAATGATCAAAATTTGTCAGCTTGAATAAAATCACTCTCTGAGGGTTTGGAGGTTATCATTTGATAGTACCTACTGGTTATTCTTATAACCACGTCTTATTTCATTGGGCAGAAAGCCCTCCCAGCCTCCATTTTTTTTTTTTTCACATGGGATTATTCTATTTGGGAAGAGTGTTTTAGGGATAAGTGTGTCAAGTCTACACTGGGAATTAAAAGCTAATTCAGAATAAAACATGCTTCCTGATGTAATTGATTTAGCGCTGTTTGTCAGTTAGGGTCTGACATTAAGAATGTTCTGGAGGCTCTGCTCTGAAGAAAATAGCTCTAGCAAGACAGGAGAGACACAGTCATGTTCCAGTTAGAAGATCAACCTCCAAAGCCATCACTATATAACCTACTTCTGAGAACAGGAGAAAATGTGTAAAATTGATTTTGGGGGCTAATATCTTAACGTATCTTTTACATGCAATCATGATGTTTATGGAATTTCAAGGTTAACTTGGATGGAAATACAGATTATTTAGAAACAAAATTTGTTGCTTTGGATTCAGTGAAAAGGACCTGTCAAAAAGTTTATTAGGGAGATGTGTCTAAAATTTTGGTCAGTATACATTAAATATATGCAGTTTTTTGCATGTCAGTTACACCTCACTAAAGCTGTAAAAAAAATGTAATGGTTTAGAGAAGCAGAAAACATACAGTTTTGGTCAGTTTCCATTCTTTTGATGAACAATTACTTATTGATGAGCGTCCTTGGAACATAATTTCTTATTGTGAAATATGACACACATGTACAGAAAAGTTCATAAAATAAAAATATACACAGCTCGCCTTCCAGGAATCCATCCTAGGTGGTATGTAGTGGGATCTCATGACTGTTTTAATTTGCATTTCTCTAGTTTCTAATGTGATTGAGCATTTAAAAGTTTTCATTGTCTATTTGGTATCTTGTTTTGTGAAGTCACTGTACCTTTGCTCCTTTTTAAATGATGAATTATCTTTTTTCAGTGTCAATTTATTGAAGTCATTTATACGTTTTGGAACATACCTCTCGTTAGCTATCTGTGTTGCAGATACCTTTGCACATTCTGTGGCTTACTTTTTCACTTCCTTAATAGTATCTCTGGATAATTGGAAATTATCCAATTAAATTAAATTTTTAATTAATAAAAATTTAATATATTTTAATATCATTTTATAGGCCTTTCCCAAGGTGAAGTGTACATTTCAATTGAACTCTGATAGGCAAGCATATGCTATATGGTTTTAATCCTTTTAAGTTTTGTTAAACCTGCTTTAGTGTCATTGTATGACCAATATTTGTTGTATGTTTTATTCAGGCTTGAAAATAATGTGTATTTTTTTGTGAGTCTAGCTTCTCATCTATGCCTATTACATTGTTTGCAAAGTTTATTAGTCAAAAAGTCAGAACTGTTGCATCCTTACTATTTTTTAAATTTTATGAGTAGTTGTGTTTAATCTGCCACTGTTATCATAGGTGTATCTATTTTTCCTTGTACTGCCATTAATTTTTGCTTTATTTATTCTGAAGCTATGATGCTTGGCACATGCATACTCAAGGTTATTTAACATGGGTGAGATGAGTCTTTTTTACTGTGGAGTATCCATTTTTATTTCTGATTGCTTTCTATAAGAGGATTGGTGAAAATTACTTAGCTCCCCATTTTGAGGATAAAATGTAAGTGAATGCTGCTAGAAATACAGCCCCCTCTGTCAGTGAGCACCCTGTAAAGAGAAAGAGGCAGTCAGGTTAAGTGTTGAGGTAAAAACATGGTATGTTGTGCTGCACACAGACGGCCACCTAACACAGACATAGTTGATAAGGAAGCATCCAGAAGCGGTGGCATCCGAGCTGGGTTTGGTCTTCTTCAGGGACTTGGTTTAGGGGGCTCAGCTCTTGAGCGTGGCAAGGAAACTGGAGGAAAAGGAAGGCATTCTAAATGCACAGAGCCTTTCCCAGGCGTCTGCTGTTTCAAAACATTTTCAGATGTTTGCTGTGGAGAACAGATAGCCCTGCGTACGAACAGACAGCCCTGCAGTGGAGAACTGCGGGCGCCAGCCTTTGCCCATATCCCACGCTATCTCCTTAGGGAGGAGTTAGGATGAAGGTGAAGCATGTAAAAGCCTGGGGAGGGGTCTCCTGTGCCCAGAGGAGGGTGGAGGGAAGGGGGGGCACTTCAGTGTGGGGTGGCTGACTCACAAGGTGTGGGGAGTGAGGCTGAGAGAGCGGACTTATGTGTAAACTAGGTTTATACTTGATGCCATCAAAGAGGCTTAGTTAATCAAATAATGTAAGGTCCTTCTTCTTGCCTTTGAAGTTCATGGAATCCATTTGTAACATATTCTTCCAATCATTATAACAGTTATCTTTCGTACACCAGAACTTTTCTTCCATCTCCCCAGGTGTTTTTAGCATCTGGAATGTATCCCGTTTCCTCTCCATTGCCCACCGTCGTACTAAGTCTTGACAACTTCCCTTTACTTCTTTCCTATTCCTCTCTGTCCGCATATTCTCAGAGGGGTCTTTAAAGTCTCAGCCCAGCTCCCCCACTTACTAGCTGTGTAATTTCCGACAAGTTACTGAACCTCGCTTTGTCTTGGTCGCCGCATGAGAACCTCAGCGGTATCCACCGCGGGTTGTGGGAATTAAAGGAGCTCACGTGTGCAGACACTGGCATGTCTCTCTGCAGCACGGCAATGATCTCCCCTCCACCGAGAGTATCTACCTTCATCCAGGTTGAAAATGCCTTTTGCTACCATTTAGGGCAGTTTGAAGCAGCTTGAAAAAGGAAAACCAGAGAGGAACTGCATTCTCCTGGGAGCCTTCTCTTAGTGGTGGCTACTCTCATCTAGGGAACAAGCCCAGGCTGGTGAGAGCGCCTCACCTTCCTTTGATTGCTAGATTTGAGAATAAAACGAGGAGCCCAGATTTTAAGGCTTTCCATTCTTTGGTTTTTACATGCCGGAGACACACTGCATTTTAATGTCAAAATAGCATCTCTTTCCTTCTCTTTGGTCCCTCTTGCCTTCTTTCTGCTCGGCCTCTATCCTCCGTCTTTCCCTTCCTCCACGTCACAAAAAAAGAATCCAAACTCTGGTCAGTTCAGATCCCAAAAGATCACGGCAGGCTGACTAATTTTGTCCAGACTTTCTGTGAAAGCACCCCATGTGCTGTAGTTTTGGGTTGCATAATTGATTTGATCTCTGATTTTAGAGGAACGCTGAACTCTTTTTGTGGGACTCTGCAAACATTTCTCTAGGGCAAAAACTGTCCTACTTTTTTCTCTCTGGTATCTGTTTAGTGCTAGGCCATTTTTCTCCCCCCGTGAATCTAAACTACCCTCCGTGAAATAAATGAAATCACAGTTGGAAAACGGCTTACTGGCCAGACTTATAACCGCCAGATAAGAGCTACACCACACACATTTTCTTAAACATTCTCCTCCTCCCCTGCGTCCCTTCTTTCTGCTCCAGCACATCTTTGTTTTGGCTAAAAATATACATTAGTCATTCAACTGAGGATTGGCGTCACCTCCATGGAGCCACAGTGGACCTTCGCATTTCACTGGGAAAGCGCAGGCAGTGGGGTCTAATCCTTGCGTGCCCAGTGACCTGCTGTGTGACTCCAGTCAGATTTATTTACCTCTCTGAGACATGACTTTCAACAATCCCTTGTAGACCAATGGCTGTGAAGGCTGGACTATGGAGGCAGGTAGGTAGTAAGCTGGAAACTCACACTCTGCCTTTGGCTAACCAGGTCTGCCTGGGGTGACAACTGGGGAAAATGATTTTATGCCCCCTGAAAGACCACTTAACCAAAAGGACAACCAGGCCATTTTAAGTTTACTATTTACTTTATACCATATTTGGCAATCTCATTTTGGGTTATGTTTTTAGAAATTTCTAGCTGGAAAGGTCTGCTTGAAAGAACATGTATTTTGTCAACCTCTCTGATCCAGGATGTAGTTTGGAGACAATCTTCTCACTAGTTCCTTCTTTAAAAATCTAATGCTTTGTAATGTGTTATGTGCTTTAAGATATGTTTTCTGAAGAAAATAATCTTTGTTTGGTCCATACTCTCTAACACAATTTCAGCAATTTCCCCAAACAATTCTCAGACCTTGAAAGTGGCCAAACTCTGCTGTTTACATCAACAAATTAAGCTCAGAAGTAATCCCCAACTGCTGTTTGAGTATCCCAGCCTGAATGGATTGTGTCCTTATGCGGCTAAAAAAAATTTAGGCTTAGATAATACCCTATTAGTGTTTAATAAAACACTTAGAATAAACAGACAATTGTTCAAAGTCAGACCCTGCTATTTACTAGTTGGATAAACTTGGATGAGTCCTTTATTTAACCTCTATGACTCATTCTGTATGAATATGTAACATTGAGTTACGAATCATACTTACTTATCTCGGATGCGTTTTGAGGATTTAATTGCTAAATGTAATGTGGGGATCCAACCATAAACTGTGTATCAGTCAGATTTTGCTGTAATAGTGTTGTGTAACAAATAACCTCCAAGTCTCAGTGGCTCACAACAACAGATTTTTATGCCAGACTTCGTTCCAATTCATGTGGTCTATTCGGGTCTGCTGTGTATGTCTCTTCCTTTAGACCCTAGAGGCTGTTTAAGGAATTCTCCTTTCACGGCAGAGAACATCATTGCAAGTTAAACTGGTAAAAACTTGCCAACCATCTTAAAGTATCAACTCAGGACTGGCATTACTATCACTTCTACCCAAATGTCATTGACCAAAACAAGTCATGTGACCAAGCTAAATATTAGCAGGTCAGGAAAGTATACTCTGCCTTAAGGAAGGAGAGTGAATTTTTACTAAACAGTAATCTAGTCTCCTTCAGAGAAGTTTAGTGCATCTATTCCCCCCACCCCTGCTTTCTTATTTCCTGTCTGCAACATTGGCTCTTCTTCCTCTAGTCTACGTTATAGCATCTACTTCGCATTTCTCAAAATTACACCACAATTTTTCTCCCTCTTTAAATTTCAAACTAACTTTACATGACATACTTTTCTTTGTAAACAGGTACTTTAGAAAATCCTTTAGAAAAAGAGAAAAAGCTTCTGATTCTCCTTAGAGCTTCGGAGGGAGTCTTTTGTGACCGTTTCAATGGAATTCGTGTTGATCCAGGAACAATTGGTAAGAGTATAATGAAGTTTTTATTAAAAATGAAATGTGTATTTCTGATAGAGAAGCCCCATTCACAGGACACCTTCTAAATTCCAGGCACTCTTCTAGGTCATTTATATTTATGATTTCACTCACCAGTGCTCCTGTAAGGAGTATACATTTTACAGATGTCAAAACTAAGACTCAGAGATGATGAAAAATATGCAGAAGGTTACACAGTTTCATAGTGTCAGAACTTAGATTTATGTCTGGATTGGTCAGACACCAAAGCCTGGACAAACAGGCTGTGTTAGCAACTATAAATACTATGTGGTTATTGATACTTTTTTAAAAAACTATCTATAGATTACTAAGAAACATTGACTGTTGACAATTTCCTCATTTGATGCTGCCTCATTACCAAATCTTATTTTAAAATTGGCCCAGACAAGAGCACAGTCTGGGGCTGGGCTTTTATGACTATGGAATAAGAGCTACACAGTAACTTAGTTTTAAGGAATAGGTATAAGAGGCTTTTGGTCAGACGTCTAGTATTTTCTTATTCTCCCTGTACGGCATTACTAATTTGATAAGGTCGCAGTGACCCAGTAAGATGGAAACAATCATGTTAGGATAGTGTGAAGTTTGGTAACCTGCTTTCATAATGTATAGCCATATAATGCCATTACGTTGATAGTGCTTTATTATTTCCAAGTGATTTTTCATTTATGCTATTTATTTTATCTTTTTAAGAATACGAGATTAAGGAACATTTTACTTTTTCCAAGTTGGCAGACTAGATGGATCACCACAGGAACACGAGTTCTTTTTGCCTGTGGTGTCCACTCTGTTCCAGGGAGTGCCATGTTGAATTAAACTTTGTGTTAGGAGTGTGGGAGGGTGACTGTCTTGATCCCCAACTCCAGCCATTTGGCCAAGCAAGTGTTTTTGAAATTTTCTCAGATACTAAACTGAATAAGCCATGAAATATTTGTTTCACTGCATGCTTAAAATTGTGTGATTTCATAAGTACATGACACATTTTAATCTCTTCAAGTATTATAATCTCCTTGAAACAGCTAAGCAGTGGTGTCATTTTACAGTAAACTTTTGGTGATTGGGAATGATCAAGAAATCTGCTTTCTGGTAAATTAAAGGAAATAAACTGGTTTTTGTTAATGTTGGAAATGTTGTTGTTGGAAATGTCTCTAAATTACTTTATGTCCCTCCCCTGTCTAGGCTACTTAGCTAATAGTCAAAAAGATTAAAAAATTTGATGATGATGATATTTTATAAAATATATACATATGTATATAAAACCATTAATGAAAAATTGATTCCAGGACATGTCCTAAAACTGAGAGCATTTTTCACATTCCCATTAATCCTTCTTGTAGTTTTATTATCTTGTGACTTTTTGCTGAAGTCGAGTATGGAAAAAATTATGGATGTTGGCATAAGCAGTAGATAAGGTTCTGATGACTCGAGCTGTTTTAGTTCTCATTGGATGAAAACCCAAGGCATATTATTTATACCTGCCTGGCGTTTGCTTCTCTTGTTTATACATTTTCTGCTAAAAATTGTGAAATCTTTAGATTTCAAGATTAGTGATTTGCAATAAAACAGCATTCACCAATCTGTGGGTATGAAGATGACGAATCTCTTTGGGTGCAGGAAGAAAATATTAGAACTTCTATTCAAACACGTATGAATATATTCATTTGTATGTATGTTTCTTTATCTAAAAACAAATGAATAGACATGTGTTAGGAGTGCATGATCATAATTTTGTTATTGCTCTGGTTCATGCACAAAACGTCTTTAGACCACTAGAATATGAGGAATTTTTCTTCACATGGTTTTCAATGGCAATAAAACATGTAAGAGGAAAGACCTGAAGGAATAAAACTGGACTGCATCAAGCATGTCCCTGGTAGGACTTTAATTTATGAGTCTGAAATAAATTATATTTTGAAACAAAGGAACTAGAGATCTATCCTTTGATATCTGCAATGCAAAAAAAATCTGATGTCCAACCATTGAAAACAAAGCTCATAGCCCCAAATCTCTTTCCTCAGGAAACAAAACTACCCTTGCCTTTGGAAAATCTAGTGTATAACATAGAATTTCAAAGCCAGTTAACTTCCAACAGAATCGCAAATGGTTTGGAGTCACCCAATGGTGGAAATCTAACTAGTTAGCTGTTAGAGTGGTCTGTTTCCCAGCTTTTGGGTTACTAGATGTGGTGTAGCATTCATTTCTCTATAGCTTTTCCGAGAATAAAAATAGGTTTCGTAGTCCTGTGAGATGTAGTTGGCCTGCTGAAAATAAAGCACTTAAATATCCTTTTTCTGATAAGGTGGACCCCTTCATATCACGTATCTTGCACAATAACCTTTCTCATGAGTTTTACTTGTGTGGCCTTAATTTCTCTGAATTGTGCTATCCTATTCCAACCCTATCCAACTGTTGCTCCTTTTATTTTCAGGGGTGTTTGGGAAAGTTCAACTTCATAGTGCTTATCCGAAGAAATCCTGGACACATCTTGGGGCTGACATCGCCTCAGGCAATGAGAGGTAAGGAACGAGAGTAAGTTAAGGATATATTTTTGGTTTCATTTGCTTCTGCTTGAGGTTCTGTTACAATATGAAATTAGATTTTCAATTAAGAATCATAATTCAAGGATGAATAAATGGAAAAAAAGACTAGGGATTTAAAAAATTCTCTGTAGTATAATGGAAGAACAAAATAAGCTAAAGGCAAGGATGATTTAGTTTATTTAAGAAGTAAATTTTAGATGAAACATGTTTTTTGCTGTCAATATATCTTTAGAAATATAAATTCTATGAGAAAACAGATGAAATATAAAGGGGGACCACAATGTCTGAGTTGAAATGTCACTGGTTAGGAGATAAATAGAAATAAAATAGGAGTGAGATGAGGCATATGAAGACTCTTGTGAAATTTAAACTGTGATAATGGAATTTAATAATGAATTGGAGGCGGTGAAGAATGAAATCACCATTGCCTCAGAGGGAGCAGGAAGCATGCGAAGAAACTGCTGGAGTCTACCTGAATGCAGAGGACAAGGTCAAGAGAGAAAAATATTAAAAGAGAAGGTATTAGAAATAGAAGACAGAGACTACAAAGCACACATTGATAACTGCTCCTTTAAATAAGAGCCCAGAAAAATGACAACACAAAGAATAATTCAGACTTTAACTAAAATACACATAACCAACCCAGGAGTAGTTCCATTCAGTTTGAACAACTTCAAGAATGATGATTTGCTACATATCCTCACAGTGCAAGAAAAAACAGTGAAAAAAGTAAAAGAAAACAAAAGGGGACATAAAGCTTGATAACATTAGAATTCCCTGCAGTATTAAATGTAGGAAGATAGAGGTGCAAAATCTATACATGTTTAGGGAAAAAGATTATAAGCAAAGGCTTGGATTATAAACAAAGACCCTGCCAAATGCCAAATGCCATTCACATGTGAAAGCAAACAAAAGACACCTTTTGCTTTGCAAGACCTGAAAAAACTGTGAAAAGGTGTTCTAATAAAGAGATTATACTGAATCTAAAATTTAAGAATACAAATAAAATTCAGGAGTAGTGTAAAGGTATGTAAAGTATATATATATATAAGGTAAGCATTGGAATAAGTTAAGTATAATACTATAAATATGGTTATAAAAATAAGACAACTTAACTGTTTTTATAAATAAAACTACATAAAATTTGAAAGTTAATGTATTAATCAGGGCCCTGTTTATATAAGACATTTTCATAGTAGATTATGTGCATATATATGTGTATGTGTGTGTATATATATATATGTATAATATATAGTATATCATAGCAAAAGACATTAAGTTATCAAAAATTTATTCCTGAGAATATATTTGACTCAAATAAATTTATGGCATATTCTTTCAACCATCCAAATATCAGACACTTATTCTGTTGTACAATCTATTCCACAGCATGGGAATATATGTGAAGCTTTTCAATTCGTTTTAGTAAGCAAGTCTAAAATAATTTTTAAAACAGCTGCTAAAAGTAACTCAAAAAAGAAAACTGAGGAAACATCTAAGTCATATCCTAAATAAAACAGCAAAAAATAAAATCCAGAAATTTATTAGAAAAAAAAGAGTGTGATTTGTTCAAGTAAAGAAACAATTCACTGATATAATTTACCTAAACAATAAGTATAAAGACAAAGAACATGTTCAGTTTGGCGCAAAACAGAAATGCATTTAATAAAATTCAGCTTGCACTCTTGGAATAAGCAATAACTTAAGACTACAAGGATACTTCCTTAAATCAATGTTTATTAATAGGGTGGGTTAGTCATTAGTTGAGAATCACTGCTTTAAATAAAAATATAAAATAAATAGCTAAAAATGTCTCTCAAATAAACAACTTTCTATTTAATGGAAAAACTAACATTAAAAATCACTGTGTGAAAAAAAATCACTGTGTATTGCAGTGCAGTGTGATTAAAAATAATCATTAAATATTGTTATTAAATTTTAGCCAGTATACTGAATCAAGAAAAAATGCATTACTATTGAAAGGAATCCAAACTATCATTTTTTTTTATGGATTACATACATTTTTGTCCTAGAAAACTGGTCATCTGAAAAACTGTCAGTTGCATTCAGTAAATGCACAAATCAATAGCCTTGTAATATGTGAGCAATAAAGTTTTCAATTACAATGTAAAATCTTATTTAAAATTTCACTTTAAATATCTATAAATAAACTTAAGGAAAAACAGGAGCTATACAAGCAAATCTATAAAACACTAGTCAAAAGCATGAGAGGAGACTGGAATAAATGGTGATGCATAACATAAGTGGAAAGGCTCAATATTTTTAACATGTCAAATCTAATGCAACTTTAATCACAAGCCAATTACACACATTTGGAATCTAACTCATTAAATCTAAGCCTTTTGGAACAATAAACACTTGAAGATAGCCAAACATTACCAGCTATTACTATATATATATATATATATATACCTTTAATATGAGTAATTACTTTATTGTTATTGGCACCTGAACAGAAAAGACTACTGAGCGATAGACCCAGGTGTGTATTACTGTTTAGAACTGGAATAAGTTAGCATTTCAATTTAGTTGAAAACTTGTGATGGAATAATTGGTCAATGCTTTGGAAAAATATAAGATTAGATTCTCACTTAACACTTTAAATTATAAATGGGTTTAAAAGAATTAAAGGTAAAAAAAAATACAATTATTTGAAGAACATTTAAGTAAATATTATGTAATATTAAACTAGGAAGTACTTGTCTGATCGTAACAAGAAATACAACCACCATAACAGCAAGAAATAATAGATTTGACAATGTAAAATAATTAATATTTCTGCATGTCAATTACCAAATGAAAGGGTGCGTGACCAATGAGAAAATATTTGCAATTTATAATAATACAAATGGAAGGCTAGTATTTTTATATGTGAAGAACTCTTAGGAATAAAAAAAAACAGTAGGAACATATCAGAAGAATAATTGCTAAAGAGTTTGAATACATGAATCTCAAAAGAAGACATACATCTGACTAGTGAACATAAGGCAAAGTGTTCTTCTATACTAGACCTGAAATAAATATTAATTAAACAAAAATTAAATGCCATTTAAAAATTTTAAATTGGCAAAAGTGAAAAAGAGTGAATTCCAAGTTGACAAAGGGGAAGAGATGTGAGCTTTCAGGGGGTGGGGCAGATAGTATTACGTATTAGTGTAGTCTTGTAAATAATATAAAATAATATTTATGTATGCATGTAGTGGACAGAGAAGAGTCTGGAAGGGCACACAGCACAGCAAGGATCCCTCTTGGTGAAATGGTAGTTAGCAACTGCTTTGCTGTGCTTTACGTCATCGCAGAGTAGTTGTTACATTTGTAGTTATTTTAGCATTGTTATATATTTATTCCGCATGATTTTTGTGAATTCTAACAGTGTGTCAAATATTAAGCTATGACCTGAAGACACCATAACAGGTGAAAATCGACATGGTCTCTGCCCCCAGACATTAATCAAATAAATATAAAGTAAATGTAAAATTACATCTGCGATAAGTGCTATGAAGAAAGGCTACGTAGGATTCTGAGAACATGAGAACTTGCGGCAGTCATTGTGGTTACAGAAGGCTCCCCTGAAAAGTGATTTCAGAGGTGGGACCTGAGAGTTGAGGGGGCCTTCTTTAAAAGTGGGGGCAGTGTGTGTGTGTAAAGAATGCTCTCGCCAGAGCAAACACCGTTCAGTCATTCAACAAACATCCGATGAGTATCTACCTTGTACCAGGGGTTGTTGTCAGCACTGCAGACCTAGAGACAAATTTGAAGAGACAGCTGTCGTATGGGCTGTCGTATCTTGGTGGAGAGACATAGGCAATAAAGAAGCAAATACAGAAATATAAATGACAGAGTTGCAGATTAAAAAATGTTCATGTTAGGAAATTAACAAAGTGGTGTGATCCAAGGTAGCTGGGGAGTATGAGGTGCACCCTTTTACAGCGAATGGACAGGGACGATCTTTCTGGAGAAGGGACATTTAAGCTGAGGTCTGAATGGTAAGAGGGCTCACCTGTTTGATGAGCATGGGGAAGGAGGGACACACAGCATTGTCTCTGAGGTGGCCTCTGGGGGATGGAGAACAGAAAGGAGGTCTCTATCGCTGGACCAGAGTGAGCAGAGGGTAGAGTTGTATGACATTACAGATGCCCAGTCCCACGGTACTGTGTTTAGGTCTGAGAGGGCAAAGGGAAAATCACTGAAAAGTTTTACGCGGGGAAATTGATGGAATCCGATTTGTGTTTTGAAAACCACTCTGGCTGCTGGGAAGATGATGGATCGTGGAGACCAGAGCAGAAGCTGGGATATCAGGAGGCCAGTTGAGGCCAAAAGTCACGGTGTCTAGGACTGTGGAGGAGACAGTGGAGATGGAGAGAAGAAATGGCGCTGAGCGGACCTGCTGATGGGTTGATTGAATGTTGATGTCAGGCGAGTCCTTCAAGTGTTTGGATGGATCAACCTGGTGCACGATGGAGGGAAGACGGGGAGAGGAGCAGACTTGTCAGGGTGGGCGATGGCAGGAATGTGCTACCAGACAGAGATGTGAAGACGGCAATTTGATATAAAACTTGGGGCTCAGGGAGACAATGACAGGGAGTCATCCTAGAAGGAGGGGTCAGCCCAGGTGGTTGAGAGGCAAAAGCCCAAGAGGACACTCTGTGGTGGGAGGAAGGACGGAGAACATGAGGGACTGAAGAGAAGGCCAAGATGGCTAATGAGGAGAGGACGGTCCAAGCGTGGCGGGGTTCCCAGGGGGCAGGTCTGGGTCAGTGCCATATTCATCGGTGATACCAAGTATTTCAGTGTTTAGCCTCTTACGAGCACTGTGCAGCTGTTTTAGGTTTCTAAGAGGATAGTATGGGTGGGAGGTAGCACCGATAACCACATTTTTTTATCTAAAAAAAAAAAAATCATTGTATGTGCAATGCAGACAACAGGAAGGGTCAAAAACGGGCTTGGGGACACCACTTAGGAGATGCAAGCAGGAGATGGTATAGCTTTTAGTCAGGAGCTGAAGTGGCAACGGAGAGAAGTGGGCAGATACACAGAGAGGAGATAATATCTCTGAGATGAATTGGGGGTGCTGTGCTTTCTTGGTTCTGGGCTGCGTAGATGGAAGGTTGGGTACCACTCACTAGGAGAGGACTAAATCTGGGGGAAAAGATTATGAGTTCGGATTTGATCATGTTGAGTCTGAAGTGCCTTTTTATGCAAAAGGATTTGTGAGGTATGCATTTCCAACTGGGATCAATAAGAATCTCTAATTATTATAAGGTTAGCAAGTTGGAATTTGGCAGGAGCCGTATGAATGGATTTTTCTTATAAGGATGTGTTAAAACCTCATTCAGGATCTGAGCTACAGGCTATTTTGAAAGAAACTCAATTTTATTAATTAAAACTATCAATAGTAATTAACTAGCTCCCACTTATTGAGTTCTTGTCCTGTGGGCTTACTCTGTGTCAGGCAAATACCCAGTATGTTACGTACGTGATCTCATCTAAATCTCTCAGCGCTGTAAGTTAGGTCTTAGCACCTGCATTTTACAGATATGAAAACTGAGGCTGGAGAAGTTAAATGAAACTTCTGAGTTTATAAAGCTAGGGGTTCCTGAGGCTGAATTTTTACCATGGTTTGTCTGATTCCTGGGCTCGTGTTCTATGTATTACAAATATTAAAAACAAAATCATATTCGAAACAAAGTTACTTAGAATCAGTCCTGAGGAGTAGTATTTTCATGAGTTTGGATGAATGATGTATATAATTAGCATAATGTATTCATTTTATGGATAATTTCTTTTTTTAACCTTTTAACAATTTGTGAAATAATTTAAGACTCACAAGGAGTTGCAAAAATAGTACAGAGTTCCCAGGTACCCTTTACTCACCAGTCCCTGATGAGATCTTACATAATCATTGACATTATTGAACCCGGCAAGCTGATACTAGTACTGTATTAACTGAACTACAGATCTTATTAAAATGTTTCTTTAAACATTGACCTACAATCTTCCTACTGTTGAAAGTCAGTTTAATAAGTCTTTCTAACGTATTGTTATGGGTCCAGATTTTACTTGGACCCCTTTATGAATTTTCACCAACAGAATTGTAGCTCTGAATTCATTTGTATATAATTGCTTTATTTTATGAGGAATGTTAGAGTAATATCTTTGGAGGATAAATTTCATTTTGTAAACTCAGACTTTATAAACTTTAACTTTATAAACTTAGGCTCATTTCTTACACTACCAAACAAAGTAACCTTAGCAAGATGTTTGAAAAAATATATTTTCTTTTGTTATATACTATTATATCAGTTTATCTCTAAATTAAATTGGTTTTTTGGATTGCAGATAAATCAAGAGAGATTATATACCTGAATTAAAATGAATTTTTTTTTTTACTCATTACAAGTGTTAAGTATGTTTTACCATGAGTCTTCAAAGGGAGACCATGTGTTCTTTGAAATTAAATGGCTACTATATCAATCCTATGATAAAGGTTTTAGATTTTATCATGGTCATTGGAAGATTTTAAACAGGGCAGGGACAGGGTTCAATTTGTGTTTGAATCTGACTGACACTGTGCGGAGGATTGACTGTTAGGGGGACAAAAGTAGAAACAGAGAGATCAACTGTTACTGCAATAACATTGCCGTCTTTCAGGTGACATGTACTGATGGTTTAGTTCGGGTGGGAGTGATGGAGGAGGAAAGAAGTGGTTAAATACACCTTGAAGATGGAGGCAACGTGATTTGCTGATGGGTTGGGTAAAAGGGAAGAATCAAAGGTCACTGTAGAATTTTTGATCTGAGCAACTGGGTGAAGTGTGGTATAATTTCCCAAGAAACGAACAACCAGAGAAGAGTAGGCTTATGGGGACCCTCCATCCTCAAAGGTTCTCAATGTGTTTTTATTCCCCATCTCATTTGCTTTTTAAAGACAGTGTATATGTTTTATTTACCATTGTGTCTCTAGCACCTACTATGGTGTCTGATACATACCAGTTGCTCAGTCAACATGTGTTGCCTAATCACATGGACCTGTTGCCTGGATGAACATTTACTGGTAAAGGAGACTTTATTGTCAAAACTTGCTAAAATAAGAGCATTAGCAAAAGAGGCAGACAATATAAACTTATGTCATTGAAGTCAATAATGAATGTGAATGCAGAATAAAGTAGACACACTCACTAGGAAAAGCTAGGCAGCAGTGAAAGACTGAACAAAATTGTTTATTAAATGTGAGTTAAAATAAACAAAAATGAATGAAACCCTCATTGTTTTATATATATATATGCTTGAAACATAACACATTCAAGGAATGCATACCTTTGTTCCTGCAATAATGTTAACGAACCAAATTTGTGTCTGCTGGCCCGTGTGCAGAAGAAGGAAAGTACAGCGTTTATTGCTGGGCACCACTCAAGGAGAATGGGCAGCTTGTGCTCGAAATCTGAACTCCCTGATGGCCTTCAGGGAAGGAATTTAAAGGCAGCATGAGGGAGGGGGCTGTAGGGGGCATGATCAGCTCATGCACAATTTTCAGATTGGTTGGCCTCAGGGTGAAGTTTTAAGCATCATCAACTTTCTGGCTTCAACCAGTATGGGGTCTATATGCTTGTGGTCAGCAGTTCTCATCTGGTGGGGGTCTGTTTCCTGTAAAAACAACTTAGGAACGGTGTGTCAGGCCTTTATCTATATCTTTGATGATTCTGCCATGTGGTGGGTTTATAGTCTAAATTGTTACCGGTTTCCCAGACCAACAGCTATTCTTTGTTTCTACGTCTCCACATTTCCTAATCACTAACTCTTGAGCCAGCCTTTTTGAGGCTCAGTGGAGACCTAAGATCCTAGAGCAAAAGCCTTTTACTTCAAAGACAGGGACACGGGGGCTTGTATATCGTTTCAATGACCAAGGGATGGCGAAAGGAAGCTCCAAATATTGTCACTTTTCAAATGAAGATGTGAAACTCAGAAGAGTTAAGTGATTTCTCAAGGTCACACAGTTACTGAGACCTCTCGGATTCGCATTGTCTGCTTGACTGTAAAAGTGTGAGCCTTAATGCATGATGGTGAATTGTCTGAAAGCGGTATTAGAAGTCTTCAGCAAATCTGAGAAAACATCCCTCCTGAAAAATACCTTCATGATTCAAACTGTTTCGCAGTTGAGGAAGAAGATTTCCATTTTAGGAAACCATGTGTAGAAGGCATATACTCAACTCTAGAACTTTTTCTTGTTCCTTTATCTTGTACTTCATGACCACAGAATATCTTTGCTGTCTCTGTGTTGTGTACATACAAGCCAGAAGATTAACTCCATTAGCATTACATTTTTGCAAAAAGCTCTTTTTCTCTGTGTTGGCTTAATATGTCTGCTTTAACCTCCCTGGTGGGAATTGTTGCTTGCAGTGGATTTCCTTTCCTCCCCGAAGTTAGTGGGTGATCTGTGTCGCACAGCCCGTATGCTGAGTACCATCTTTACACTGTTACAGAATTATAGTAGAAGACACGGTGGATTGGCGACCCCACGACAAGATTGTCCTGAGTTCCTCTTCTTACGAGCCTCACGAAGCTGAGGTCCTCACTGTGAAAGAAGTCAAGGGCCATCATATCAGGATTCATGAACGGCTCAAACACCGGCACATTGGTAAGGCTTTGGTTTGTTAGTTAAGGGAAGTGAATGAGCCCAGAAAAACGCGTTCAGTCACCTGCCTGGGGACCTTGGATCTGATCAGTGTTCCAGGGGGATGGGTAATACTTTATTACTGCCCTAGGCTCATCCTAGAAGCCTTTATCTACATCCCTTCATTAATTTTATTGCCTAATTTTTAAAAAAAAAATACTTTGACATCAGGGAATTTTTTAACTTTTTATTTATAATGGGACTTGTAGAAGTGAGCAGAAGGGCTAAGAATCTTGTTCAAGGTCACCGGGCATTTTCATGGCTAAGCCAGAATAAACCTTATGGGAGATGAGTTTCCAGTTCATTTCCTGGCACATTGAATCACACAATCACTTAGAATGTGGTAGTTATTGTAAATAATGACTTCTTCTTCCACACTTAGGAATGTGCCCTTCCTCACTGAAAGTTTATCTTTTGTATTGACTGTTACTGCTACCACCACCAAAGATAGATAGATAGATAGACAGACAGACAGACAGATAGAAGCCAAGTATGTTTTTCTTAAAAAAAAGTACTGAATATTTTAACACACAATATACACTTCAAACATATGGCATATAAATAGTAAATAACCATATTTCCTGGTTAAGTCTAATAAATACATTTAACCCAGGAAATATAGTTACTAACTAATAAAACACGGAAATAGAAGAGTTAGAGGATATCTTTTTGTCTCTGATATGTGAGAGGGAAATATGTGCTTTCCACAGGACTCTGGCTAAAACAGTTTCTAAATCACAGTTTCAGGGATGATTTTGTTTTTAAAGAGTGGCAGGAAAAGAGAAATTGTTAGCAATCTTCGCCAGTAAGATGCAAGGTGAAATGTGAATGGTGGGGCGTGGCACCAACCAGCAAGGCTGAGAAAGCTCCTTCGGGGAGCGATGAGCTCCAGGCCCACCAGGAGAGGGCGCTGCTGCTGCTGCTTGGGTCCTGTCGCTGCCTCAGTTGATCGGGGGTTCCTCCCTCTCGTGAAAGAGGTCCACGGACCATGCACAACCAGACGCGGAAATCTCACACTGATGAATCGAAGGTTGGGGATGCCCCTAATTGGACCCGTCTGCCCTGACATCCTCGCACCAGCCGCCTGTCCCAAGACCCACAGTGATTGAGGAGAAATGAATTCTTGCTCAAACACTCTCACTCTGATCCCAAAGAGAGACCCGGGAAGGCGCTTTTCATTTCTCAGCTGACGTTTGTGGAGAACGCCCGAGGAAAAGCAGGCCTTAATGTTGGGAGGTCTTCTGCGGGGAAAGGAGTGTTTTCATTTGCCAGGTTCCCTGGGTCCCCAGCTGAGGATTTCTGAAATAGGTTTTTAAAGTTTTTTTCTCCCCCAATTCCCACTGCCCCAGGAAGCGTCCACGTGATGGAGGATGGCCGATCTGTTCGTCTGGCTGCTGAGGTTGGACTTTTGACCCGGAATATACAAATCCAGCCTGATACAGCGTGTGGGGGGAGACTGCTCGTGGGGTCCTTCAGGAAGTCCAGCATGGAAGAATTTTCAGGTAAATAAAATTTTAAGTCTCTAAGCATGACCAATTGGGAACCAAGGCATCTGGGACACTCAGAAATGACAACAGTGGGAATTTTCACATACAAAATACAATGTTCAAAATAGTTGCTCCTTTGTGGTCTGAGAAGCCACGAATTCTCCATCCTAATCTGTGCTTAATTATCAGTGTGATGTTAAAATAATACATTAGCTATTAGCACATACGCTCATTTTTACCTCAGAAAAACATCTCTGGCAGATGTGAAATTTCCTCTGCTTTGAAATTATGGATGATTTAATGACCCCTTGAATTTTATCTCTTTCCTGAATTTCTATTACTCTTTCGCAGTAGCATGTGCTATCTGATGGCAGGCCTCATCTCCTGCTATAAATTAATAGTGTACATTTAAAGAAGAATGATTTGCATGTTCTAGACTGCTTTAAGAATCAGTTCAGTTTCTCTCATTTCTTTCAAGCTGTAGCGCTTTTGGAATGCTGCAAAATTATTTGATTAGTACCTTAGTTCTTAAACTTGGATTCCTTCATATGATTGTCCAAAGTCATTTCCTAGTCAAATAAAGCTCCAGCTTAGAAAGTTGCTGTGTCCATAAATATAATAAAGACTTAGAAAGCCAGGCATAAAAGACCTAACCACTTCCCAAATATTTGAGCATAGGACACTTTTGGTGGGCACTTCTGTTTTACCAGTATGGTAAAGGGCAGTGTTTGGTCCTTAAATCAAAGGTTCAGGATTTCTGGTCCTTAGAACAAGCTCTCTCTCCATGAGCCTCGCTCCATCTGTCCTCAACAGAAGTGATTTTGCTTGGCCCTTCCTTCCAAAGGACATTCGGCACTATCTGGAGACATTTTTGCTTGTCACAACTTTAGCAGAGCTTCTGGCACCCAGCGGGGAGTTGCTCAGCATTGTACAATGCACAGGACAGCTTCCCACCAGAAAGGATGATCTGGTCCAAAATGTCTGCGTGGAGGTGGCAGAACCCTGTTCTGGAAGGCTGAGACAGAGGCTGAGTTCTGGATGCATAAACACACAACTACCCAGTAGTTTATGAAGATGGAGGGTTAGGGAGGGAGCACAAGACAGGGCCCCTTTTCACGGAAACTGCAAGAAACCAGGCAGGAGCCTGGTCACAGGAGCAGGAGAGAAGGTCAGTTCTCAGAGCGGAGCATCAGAGCCAGAGGTGAACCACCCGCAGGCCGGACTCGGGCCTGAGCCTCAGCCTGCTGGTTACGGCTCTTAGGTCGTCCCCGGGGAAGGGAAAGGGAATCTGTGTTGGATGCTTCTTTGTGGATCAGGAACCACGCTCCTCCTCACACCTGTTTTATTTCATTTAATCCTAATATCCTTGTTAGAGAGACATTTTATCCTCTTTCTTTGTGGATGGAAACAGAGTCTATCATAAATTTGCCTGCTTATTTGTAAAACTTTGTTATGAGCTTGTGAACTTCTTGAGGGTAAGGTTGGGGCTCTCAGCCCTCTTGTCCTAGTAGAGGAAGTGCTGGGTATTGAGTGCTCAGTAAATGGATGAATTAAATAAACGAAGAGAAGGAAAAGTCATCCAGCTGCCAAGTGGTGGAGGTAGCCTTCAAATTCAAGCCTGATTCTGAAACCCTAGTTAAATTTGCAATTTTATAATCACTTTAGATTTTTTTTTAAGTTGCGAAGGGAGTATGAAGAGTTCCTGTGTACCTTTCATTAGATTTCCCTCTTGTGAATATCTGACACAACTCTGATATGCTTGTGAAAACCAATAAACGAACACTGGTGCATGACTATTGACTGAACACGAGACATTATTGAGATTCTGCGTGTTTCTCCACCAATGTCCGTTTTCTGTTCCAGAATGCAATCCAGGTCCCCGCACTATATTAAGAACCCTTGGATTTTTCTGTACTATGTTCCAGAGCCTGGATGAGGCAGGATTTGCAGGTGTAGGACAAGGTTGCCAGCTACGGGTTGAACGGTTATAGGGCAGAAATGCAGGCCAGGATTTACACGTCTTGCTTCTAAATCAGAGACCTCTGTCATTCTCCTCCTTCTGACCAGTAATATCCAGCAAGGTGTACTCAGAACTGTGATGAACCGAAGGAAAATTAAGAGAAGGGTGGTGAACAAAATCGTTGCTTAATTCTCCATTTAAATACTCAAGACATTTTAAGTATTTACACTTGATTAGTTTGCAATGGTTGATTTAATATGCACACAAGTCAAAAGATCCTGGACAATTTAAAACTGAATTTTAACCATGCAAGTACGACATTAAAAAAAAAAAAAAGGAAACACACTAAGTAAAATAAGAATGATGCATGGCCTTGGCTGAGATTCTAGAACCATGTTCCATTCTGAGAGATAAGCTTTTGCGTGTGGACTCATACCGGCATTGGCGCCCTTTGTGCTGGAGTTCCTGGAGGGCAGGTCCTACGAGCCCCTTCAGCTGTGTGCTGCTGGTGAGGGATACTTCAAATTACGTCCGAAGTGTTATCTCCAGACAAATAGTTTTATCGTTCTGTGAACATTTCCACACCATCTACCAGTGTCTCCTGAATCAGCGTCCTTTGAGGAATTTGGATCTATTGGAATTCTGTTGTCTGACCACAAAGAAGGACACACATACCTCATCCGCCCTCCTCGCAGCAGCCTGGTTCCCTCTGGTCACTGATTTGCGAGGGTTCAGGTTTCTCATCTGTGAAAACGGGGTGGGGAAGGGGGAAGGTGGAGGAGTAAGGGTGGACCAACCATCTTGGAGCTTGAAATACTGTTACTAAAACACCACAGCTCCCTCTGTTTTTATTGAGGGAAATAACTTTATAGTTTACCTTGAACAGTACCTTAAAAAAAAAAAAGAAGAAAGAAAAGAAGTGGCCGATGAGATCTGTTGTTGGCACAGGGCTGTAGCCCAGTCACCGGGATCTCAGTGCAAAGCTGTGTCTTTGACTCCATTTTGTCCCACACTCTTCCCCTCTGTGCTTGTGTGTGAGTTAACCACACAGCCTCTGCATCTGTGCACCTAGGTCCAAGTCCCAGCGTGTTACTTACCACTTCTCTGCCTCAGTTTTCCTATCTGTAAAATGGGGATAATCACTGCACCTATCTTGTAGGAGTTTTACAAAAATTATCAGTCATATGTGTTATCACTCATATGTGAAATCTAAAAAAAAAAAAAAAAGAAAAAAAAGGACACTGTGAACTCATCTACAAAACAGAAACAGACTCACAGACATAGTAAACAATCTTATGGTTACTGGGAAAGGGGGTGGGAAGGGATGAATTTGGGAGTTTGAGATTTGCAATTGTTAGCCACTATGTATAAAAATAGATTTAAAAAGGTTTCTTCTGTAGAGCACAGGGAACTGTATTCAATATCTTGTAATAACCTTTAATTAAAAAGAATATGAAAACAAATATATGTACATATATGCATGACTGGGACATGATGCTGTACACGAGAGACTGACACATTGTAACTGACTGTACTTCAATAAAGAAAGAATGCATATATATGGTATGCAGAGATATGTAGATACATATGGCTAAATATAGTGCATGGTTTGCAATGAGTGCTTTTTAGAGTTAGGTGTTATATTTATCAATTCACTTCATTTTTCCTCAATGCTCATATTATTTTCTATTTTATCAAGAGTATATACACTGATAAATTAGTGCTCATATTTTTAAATCAATCTAGTGGCTGTATTTTATACTGTTTTAACAATATCTGCTTAAAATAGGATAAGTAGAATTCCCAATGAGACTGAGTAATTTGCTGTCCTTTCTTGACATAAAAAAAATGTAGAAAATCCTGTTATTTATGAAAATGAAACAGGGAATATTGCATGGCTAGGACTAGAAATAGAGAAAAAAATTATTCTTTAAAGTCACTTAAAATATGTTACTGCTTCTATTATGTCTTAATCAGGAAGCATGTATTGAATATCATGTTTCTGGACATAAATTGAGCAGAAGTTTTGCACTTAAACTCCTCTTAAAAAGGTTTAAAATATTGTGTGTAGTTGGCCATTATTTTCACTCATGTGGTATCTTTGTGGGGATGATTATGGCCTTTCCACATGGGGTTACTGAGAGGAGACCTGACTTCGAGGTGAGTGGCCCCCATTCTCTTCTTTCTTAGCCGGTCCCTTGACCCAGCCCTGCAGACAGGTGCACAGCATCTTTAAGCTAGCTGTGCCCATCTGCAAAGCCTATCTCTTTCCTGTGTCTCTTTCCTCTCCCCCATCCTATCACCAGGCTCTTCAGAAGGCACAGGAGACTTTCTCAGGCCGTAGTGTGATATTTTTAATGATTCTTATTTTGTTGGTGAGACTCAGTGGTGTGCGGGATAGTGCTGGCGCTGGAAATAAACTATTGCCTTTTAATGAAAAACCTGCATCTCCTGATGCCGATGAGTGGCCCATGCTTCCGCCTTTTGGAGGGAGGGAGGAAGAAAGTACCTGATGCCATGTGTTTGGCTTGCAGGTGTCCTTCAACTTTTCAATGTGGAAATTCGGAACTTGGGGTCGCCGTTGTATTCATCCATCAACCTCACCAACGTGTCAGCAGGATCCTGGATAATATCTTCGACTCTGCACCAAAGCTGCGGTGGGGGCATTCGTGCAGTGGCCAGTCGTGGGATCATTTTAAATGACAATCTGGTGTTTGGCACAGTGGGCCACGGCATTGATTTGGAGGGTCAGGGCTATTCTCTCTCCAATAACCTTGTGGTTCTCATGACACAGTCAGCATGGTCTACTGTGTGGGTGGCAGGAATCAAAGTGAATCAGGCCAAGGACGTCCACCTCCATGGCAACGTTGTGGCAGGATCAGAGCGACTTGGGTTTCACGTCCGGGGCCACAGGTGCTCCTCTCCCGAAGCTCTCTGGTCTGACAACGTGGTGCACTCATGTCTTCATGGCCTCCATCTCTATCAGGAGTGTGGACCTGACAACTGTACCAGTGTCTCTGGCTTCTTGGCTTTCAAGAACTTTGACTATGGTGCCATGCTGCGTGTGCAGAACAGCGTGGAAGTAGAGAACGTCACTCTGGTGGACAATGCTGTCGGCCTTTGGGCAGCAGTGTATGTGTCTTCTGCTCCACAGTGTTACATCGAAAATGTATGGATTGTGCTGAAGAATTCAGTCCTTGTGGCCACAAGCTCATCTTTTGACTGCATTCAGGACAGAGTCAAGCCCCGCTCTGCCAACGTGACCTCGGCGGATCGAGCTCCTTCCAATCCCAGAGGGGGTCGAGTTGGTCTTTTGTGGCCTGTGTTCACCTCCGAACCACATCAGTGGCCTCGGGAGCCGTGGCACAAAGTGAGGAGTGGCCGTTCCATTTCAGGCATCATAAAACTTCAAGGTAGGATGTTTGCGTTTCCAAGCAATGTTGTTTCATATGTCTGTGCTTAACATCTTTAATAGTATTTTGAAATTATATCCACTGGACCGTGTAGTTCAGTGCTTGTTCAGTGGACCACCTGCTGGGTACTGGTAACCACCATGGCGGTTTATGATGACAGTGAGCGATCCCTTTAAAAAGCCATTTCTTTATACATGTTGAAGAAATGTACAGCCATTATTTAATTGGATTATATGACTAATCTCGTATGGTAGGCGTTATTTTTCCTATTACACAGAGGAGGACGCTGAGACTCAGAAGTTGTGCCTCACTGAGGTTAAGTAGTTGGTGGGGCAGCGAGGATTAAGTTCAGTTATACTACAGCCTATGCGGAGAGTCCTCTGTAAGGTCTCTTCTGTTACTGTTGTACTCTCTCCCCACTGGATCTTGATCAAACCTTTGATGGTAAGTATTGGTCTCAAGACTTCAGTGTGTTGGAATTCAAGAATGAAAGATATCTTAAGTCAAGATCAACGTAAACTCCTGGAACTACCCTGGAGATATGTTAGTATAAGAAATTTTGGTTGTGTAGTTGATATTTGTGGTTGGTAGTGATATGATCTAATGTTACGATACCTTGAATTTTTTTTTTCAGATGTGACCTTTTCTAGTTTTGTGAAGAGTTGCTATAGTGATGATCTAGATGTCTGCATCCTGCCCAATGCAGAGAACACTGGAGTTGTGCATCCAATAACAGCAGAGAGGACCAGGATGCGAAAGATCAAAGATAAAAACAAGTTCTACTTTCCTCCTTTACAAACCAGGTACCAGTTTTGATATTTATAATGAGCCATATTTAGGAAGTATGTGGTCATTCTCCAAATACCTAAACAGTTTTTTTTTAAAGGATAAAATCATCAGTGAGAGTAGAAGTAAGTCCTTTTAGGAAGATATGGTGGACTGATTGGCTCCAATTCTTTACCCTTCTACATTCATGCCCTTTGATATATGATTTTTGCAATTTCTCTCACTAACAAGGTGGAGGCTCTCTCTCTTGGATCTGAGATTCACTGTGTGGCATCTTCTGGCTAACAAATGGGGATGTGATGGGGTGCAAGTTGTACTGATATTGTTTAATTGTTCTGTCATTATTAGAGATACTTCTTTGGGATATTTTCAAAGTCAATGGAAAAAAAATTGACGCTAATTCCTGAATCTTCCATGAAGTATGGTGTCACTAGTCTTCAGAAGAAGGCTTGGGAGCCCTTGTGCAGGGACTAGTGGATAGAAGGAGACCATGTCTGCTGTCAGGAATAATGAACGATATGGCTTAGACACGGAGCACGTGTAACTCCTGTTCTTGAACATACAAGCTGCGAGTTTTATTCAAGAATCCAAAAACTAGACAAGGAATTCTTTTTGCCATTAGAGGAAGTTGGAAAGTTAGAAGCAGGGAGAATGGGTTACTTTTTCCTCCCCTATAACACCGGGGAAAATGTCTTAAGTTGGAAGAAAAGAATCAGGAATAATCACTCTAATGTCATCATTCTAAGTGAGTAAGCCAGAAAGAAAAAGAAAAATGCCACATGATATCACTCATATGTGGAATCTAAAAAAAAAAAAAAAAAAAGACACAAATGAACTTATTTACAAAACAGAAACAGACTCACAGACATAGAAAATGTTTTTATGGTTACCAAAGGGGAAAGGGTGGGGGATAAATTAGGAGTTTGGAAATAGCAGATGCACACTGCTGTATATAAAATAGATAAACAACAAGGTCCAACTGTTTAGCACAGGGAACTGTATTCAATATCTTATTTTTTTTATTGAGGTATAATCAGTTTACAATGTTGTGTCAATTTCTGGTGTACAGCACAATGCTTCAATCATACATGAATATACATTCATTTTCATATTCTTTCTCATCATAAGCTACTACAAGATATTGAATATATTTATATATCTTATAATAACCTATAATGGAAAAGAAGATGAAAAAATAACATGTACATTTATATGTATGACTGAAACATCATGCTGTACACCAGAAATTGACACATCATTGTAAACTGACTGTACTTCAGTTAAAAAAAAAAGAAAGTTTATGTGTTTGGTCCAACACCAGTCTCTTTTTGGTGACTATCCCTGAATCATTTTTGGAACCTAAACATTATTAGGTACACAATTTGTGTTGTTCTGTCACTTTTTTTCTACTGTCCAATTTCCCTTATGTTCATGTCTTACCTATGGGATCAAATAGTTGTAAAGCTAAATGATATTAGCATCTGATTCTTTGTACTATTAATACCTGACACCTATTGGCATGCAGTAAATACTTAATATTATAACCAAGGTTACCTAAAATATTAGACCAGCGGAAATCAGGTAAATTCTCTCGAATTCAATGTTTTAATTGCCAGTAAGTTGTGTATCTACCCTAAATTCTGAATGTATAAGGAACCATGTCTATTTTTATCACCACTGTATTCCCCAGCCTACAAGCAGTAGGCTTTCAAGATATTTGTTGAATGAGAACATCTTTTTTTTTTACCTTGTTTGCATATAGCACAAATATAATTGATATTATGATGATAGTCTTAGAAGACTGCAAGGCCTGAAAGTTCCATAAAGCAATGATTACATCATGTTTAGTAGATATTAGAGTTAGGAACATTTTATTGTATCTTACATCTTAGAAGGTTAACAATTTATGTAAAGATTACCTATCTAGATATTCAGAATATTTGGTTAATAAGTGTCTTTTCTTCCTTGAACATATAAATTGGAAATAACATATTCTATAGAGTTTTCTTTCTTATCTATATAACATATTGTTAATAACAAAATTCTCTTGAATTTATTTTTCCTAAGGTCAGCACTACCAATCTATACTTCCTTTTCTCTGCTCATCATAGAAATGAGAGAATTGCTTTCTCTCTGTCTTCGCAGGAAAGATTTAGAAACACTGATCTGCTCTGAACCAGATTGCGAAAGCCCCAGAAGATATCTCTTTAAGGATCTGGATGGGAGAGCCCTGGGTCTACCTCCACCAGTTTCTGTATTTCCTAAAACCGAGGGGGAATGGACTGGATCCTTCTTCAACACAGGTCAGTGCTCTCTGAACTCGCCACCGCCAGTAGGGGGAGCACGAGTGTGACGGAGCTGGTCGGGCTGTGTGTCCAGTGGGAACAAAAATCCTGGAGAACTGAGTGAGCTCTAGAGTTGTGTCACAGGCATGTCGAGTGCTTAAGAGGTGTCACAACAACACTGTTTTGCCCTCCATGAGATTGCCTGTGTCTGTGTCAAAAGTCTAGGTTCCCGGCACACCCCTGTGCACAGGTGGAGGGAACAGTCTGCTCTCTGGTCACCTGGGCCCAAAGCAGTGCTCTCTGTGCTCAGCATTTCACGGCATCTGCCATGGAGCCACCTCCTCTGGCTTCTGAGTCTTTCTTTGTCGTTCATCAGAGCCGCACACTCTCACTGTGGAAAGCTGGGAGAGTAGATGCATGCTTTCTTCTTTGCCTGCCTTTTCTCCATCTTCTAACTGTCGCTGGGGGACTGCGATCAAAAGCCCTCCTTATTCTTCCTGCTTTTACAACTGCAGCCCATTTGGCCATCAGTTTTTGTGGCTGGACCCCTGAAGAGATCATTGTCTTTCTTCTTTCACTAATAATGAGACTCTGAGTTTTTTTGTTCAGGTGGAAACTGCTGCAAACAGATCTAAAGAACTTTCCCAGCCTTCTTCCTATGTCATGGGCTGATGCTTTTCGGACCTCTTTTCTAGTCTCCCTTTCTCCTTTTAAGTTCTGAATGTATGAATATTCTAGGGCTCTGTCCTGAGACCTCTTCTCTTCCTATCCTGCTCCCAAGCCCGAAGCTGCAATACCGTTCAGTGCTAATGACCTCCAGTTTGTGTCTCCAGCCCAGACTCCACCGTGAACTTTGATCTGTTCCATCCAACTGCCTCCATTGGGAATTATCATTGGCAACATGCCCCCAGTAGGATTCTTGACCTCTGCCCCCATCCACAACCTGCATTTTGCCCGTTGACCCTACCTCAGTAATTGATACCATCATTCATGTTGCTATTTAAGTAAAAAAAAAAAAAAAAAGGAGCAATCCTTTATTCTTCTTTTTCCTCACCCAAGCTCTCCCACTTCTAACCATCGTCATCTCTCACTTGACTAGTCTCCTAACTGATTTTCTTGCTTTCACTTCTGTACCTTATAGTCTTTCCCACACAGTAGCCAAAGTGATATTTTCAGCGTTCCAGTGGTTTTCTACCACTCAGAATCAAATCCAAAGTACGAGTGTATGAGTCTTGTAGTTTCTGGTTCCTGCCTGTCTCTCTCCCTTCATCTTCTATGATACCCTTTTGACTTACTCATCATGGTTTTATTTTCCCTTTAATATGATAAGCTTATCCCTACCTCCCGGCCTTTGCATTGGCTAGTTCCTCTGCCTGAAATAGCCTGGTCTCACTTCTTTGCAGAGCTGGCTCCTCTTGTTCAAATGGCAACTCCTCAGGAAAGCCATCCCTGATTGCCTGGTCTAAAATAATTACTTCTCCATTATTCTCTAACCCTACTGTGCCTGCTTTATTTTTTGTCAGCATTCCAGTACTTGGAATCATACTATAACTGTGCTTGTTTAGTTGTTGACTTACTGTTTGCCCTCTTAGAATGCAAACTGGGTGAGGGCAAGAATTTTGCCCTGTTCACTGCTGTGTATTTGGGGGATGCTCAACAAGTATTAGTGGGTGGACTGATGAAATGAATGACTTCTTGATAACCAAGTGGAATATCAATGCTGTTTGCTCCAAACCACTTAAGAACATACAGGAAAAATTGGGGCCCTAGATGGTTGGTTTAAGGATTTATCTCTAATATGGGGTCCTGGGACCAAGACATTCTATGTATCATTTTATTTGTTTCCACCTTTCTTCCATTAGAACTATTACTGTTTTATAGCACTTAGCATTTAGAAGAGTTTCTACATAAGTCTTTTAATTACCATGCAATTTCATGCTTCAACACTTTTTCATGCTTTCCTTAAAATTTTTTGCAGGTTTGAAGGCTTATCTTTGCAACAGAGTGACATGCTATGGATTATAGGATGGTTTATAAAAAGTTAATGCTGAGTGCATGAAACATGCCAAACAAGTACTAATTTTGATATGCTGGTGATATATGTTGAATATAACCGGCAGGTTCATTTTTTTTGCACAAAAATATGAAATTCAAGGAATTGTACCTATTGAAAAAATAAATGCAGGGTAGTAAATGGGAAAAAAAGATAGGAAGCTGCTCTCTCATTTACTCCTAGAATCTACTCAGATAGCTTTCTGCCGAAAGTTATTCCCTTGGCTTAAAGAATCCTCCCACGTTAGAGGTGTTCATCAGGAAAATATCCTCGTGCTTTAAAATAAATACACGAATCATTGTGGGGATTTTCTGAACTTGTGGTTTTGCTGAAGCTTCTCTTTCTGTGGAAATAGTAGCCAGGGATCTGTATCTCAGTGTATTGAATAAAAATTACCAATTCAAAAAAGAATAAGGACTAAAGATAATGTCTTAGTTTGGGTTGCCCCAGGCGCAGACCCTGATTCAAGGCTGAGGATCCAAGTAGTTTATGATGGGGGTGAAATCAGGGTTCTGGAGAAGTGGGGCAGTGAGACAGGGAGAGGAATGAAGCCAGGAAAGGATGTGTCATCCATCCGACTGGTCACCACCGTGAACAACTGGAGCTCACGTCTGGTGGGGAAGTCCAGGAGGCCATGGGAACGTGAGCCACAGCTGTCCCAGCTGAGCTGTGGAGACGCTGAGTTGTTTATACTTCAGATCCCTACTCTTCACTGGCTGAGGGATGCTCCTGGGGTCATTAACTCTCCAGCTTTTTGGCTTTTCCAGAATAAGCCAATTGTGCTCTTTGCTGTGGCCAGGAAAACCTTTCTCAGAAAGGAGTCATAGGTGTTCATGGCAGCACTATTTACAATAGCCAAGACATGGAAGCAATCTAAATGTCCATCGACAGATGATTGGATAAAGAAAATGTCACACACACACACACACACACACACACAATGGAATACTACTCAGCCATAAAAAAGAATAAAATAATGCCATTTGCAGCAACACGAATGGACCCAAGGGATTGTCATACTAAGTGAAGTAAGCCAGAAGGAGAATGAAAAATACCATATGATATCACTTATATGTGGAATCTAAAAAAAGAGACATAAATGAACTTATTTACAAAACAGAAACAGACTCACAGACATAGAAAACAAACTTATAGTTACCAAAGGGGAAAGAGGGGAGATGGATAAATTAGGAGTTTGGGGTTTGCAGATACACACTACTATATGTAAAATAGATAGATAGCAGGGTCTTACTGTACAGGACAGGGAACTATAGTCAATACCTCATAATGGCCTATTAATGAAAAAGAATACAAAAAGGAATATGTGTATGTGTGTGTGTGTGTGTGAATCACCATGCTAAACACAAGAAATTAACACAACATTGTAAACTGATTTCAATTAAAAAAAAGAAAGGAGTGCCACGTTTTTGCAGTAGCTGTCTTTAGTCTTTGATATGCGAAGGTGAGTGCCAGGAACACAGGGTGGGTGGCACTGAAAATATCTCTTCCAAACAGGAACTCAAAAATGTCCATCAAATACTCCAGGGGTGAATAACAGTGTTCTCTCCATGAACTCTCAGGTGGTTGCTTACCGTGTGCTGTGAATACACTGCTTAGGCACCAACATGCTCTTGCTGCTGGTTGAAAAGCTGTCATTTTTATTTTTTTCACCCCTCTTTGTCTTGGTTGTGAAGCAGGATTCAATGGTCAGACTCCGGCAGGTATTATGACATTACATACTACCAACCATCGCATGGGCACGCGTGTGTGAGTGGCTGGGGGAATCCTGGAGGTGTGTATGGCGGACTGCATTAAACTTCTCAAGCTTTAAAGATTTTAAACGAGGTTGCTATAGGTACCCACTGCAAGGATTCCCACAGTAGGATCTGCTGTTTACTGCACTGAAAATACAATCCATGTCCCCTTTCAGTGAAGGAGGCGGCACATTGTAAATGGTGCTTTCCAGGTACTAACAGGACCGTGGTGTTTTCCTGTGACTTCCAAAACAGGAATAGAACCCTCCTTCCCTAATGCAAGTCCCTTTTAATTTTTTAAACCAATTTCTTCTGTGCTACTTTCTGATTCCTGTCCCCAGTCTGGTAGAGGAGAAACGTACACATTTCAGCCTTAAGAGTGTAAATGTGTTTTATTATTTTTCCTCTTGGAGTCAAGAATCTATGACCATCTCTGAAACAGGGAGAGCAGCGAAGCGGGTGGAAACGGAGACCGCTGGAACCAGCTCTCATGTTTATTGCAAATGGTGTGGAGCTTCACACACCTTTCGGCCTCTCTCAATTTTATTAACCAACAGTCTGGAGTCCATTGCCTCTGAGGTTTATTTTAATTTGAAAAATACTGATTTTAGTTGCACACAGAAGTTCACATGCAAAATTCAGACAGATATCCACAGGTTCCAGCATATTGTTCTAAACTCTGGCTTGGGGAGCAAAAATTATCCATGTGAATCAGCTATGAGGAAGACTGTGCCAGTGGGTTTTGCTATCTGTGTAATGCAGGGTGTGTAGCCAGGGGAAAAGTTTGCTGTTAAATTTGTTTTGTACTTATCTGTAAGTTTGCATGTGCAGCCAACTTGGAAACACGCATGGCAACCCAGGGCAAGGCAGCTAATCCCAAGTAGGAGATCCTCTAAGCAGAATTTGCATTTCATTCTGGAAAGAAGATTTCTTTTGATTTGTGGAGGCATCTGATAATCTGAAAATCCAAAATTGTTTAGAAAAACAAAGCCTGGAAATGAACATCCCACTTAGGTAGGACTAGATAGGTATCAGAGCTTTCTGCTCTGGCTTCTGGCTCACTTCCTGTCTGTCCCAGGCTACAAACGGATGGCGTCACCTCTTAGCCCAGCTCCTACCTGTGGGGTCCCGGTGTCATCGGGAGAGGACGGAAAGAAGCCGGAGCTTTTGTTTCAAGGGCAGTCTACAATTTCTTAGCCATGAGGTCGAAAGTAGAAAGGGGGTATAATGGCAGTTAGCGTTCCTTGGGCATCCTTCTGCATGCTAAGTGCTGCAGTTGGCATTTTCATTTATTCAGCAAGTGCATTTGGGCCATCTGTAGGCTATGTGCCTTTCTAAGGATGGGAACTGTAGTTGTGAACAAGACAACACTCCTGCTCTCATCAAGCTTATGTTCCAGTGGAGCTACATCTGCATCTGTATCTGTATCTCTATCTCTGTCTGTATCTCTATCTGTGTCTGTATCTATACTTATATCAAAATCTGTATCCATGTCTCTGTATATCTACATAACTATACATCTATATCTATGAACAAATAAATAAAATATTCCAATAGCGATGAGAGGTATGAAGAAAATAGAGTTTTTGGCTAGAGGGTAGTTTGAGGTATGCATGGTGTGTGTGGGTGTATGAGGGAGATGCTATTGGAAATATTCGAGTTTCAATTCCAGTGAGGCCTGAGTGAGGAACAAGGACTCACTGCTCTGAGCAGAGGCAGAAGCTTTCCAGGGCATGGGACCAGCCAGAGCAGGGGCTCTGAGACCAGAATGGCCTCGGTGCATCTGAGGGGTGGGCAGAGGGGAGACCAGGGTGAGGGGTGCTGTGTTAATGAGACGGGACGTCGCTGCAGGTGGCCAGGGTGTAGCCCCTTTATCGGCCAGAGAAATTTAAGAAGATGATGTTGGAAGGTTTTAAAAAGATGGGGTTGGGATTTTATGCACTCTCTGCAAAGATCGTACAAGCTGCCATGGAGCGAGTGGGTCATGGGTGGGAGCAAGGCCGGGAGCGGGCGGCGCGTTTAGAAAGCTGGGGGTGAGATGCCTTCCTCCACGCGTGGTCCAGCGCCCTGTGCCGCCCGCACTCTTGCCCGCATCCAGTGAGGCAGCGACGGAGACATAGCACGTAGGACTGTGGCAACTTGACAGAATAGTTTTATGTCTGCTGAATCGAACAAACAAACCTTAGGGCTTTTATTTTGTGTGTTTAATTTGGCTGATAATCTACACTGTATTTTGAAAGAATTCATCCTCAATAGACTGGAAATTTGGAAAGAAGCAAACACAGCAAAATGAGAAACCGCCTCCTCATTCGCTCTCCTGCTCTTGTTCTTCTTTAATTTAGGAGGTGAATTGGATGTGCTTAGGACCGTGACTCCCAAAGCTGGCTTATGGTCAGACTCATCTGGGACATTACACATTCGCTTGCATATGAGAGGACTTTGAGCCGATAGATGTGTGAAGCCCAGGCCGCTGCGTTTAACACGCACACAGACCCTCCCCAAGTGATTCTGCTGTGTCAAGGCTTGAGAATCACTCTTACAGACTCATGTGCTCCCTTTGGAGAAAATAGAGAAGATGTGAAGAAGACAATTAATATCTTTAATTCAAAAAGTGGATAGTTTCAATTTCTCATGAATAATCAAGAATTAGCTCTCTGTGCCAAATACCAGGAGACATAGGCATGCTTGCTTATAAACACACTGGACACATTTCTGAAAGGGCAGAGAACATTAGGAAGACACAGTATTTACAATCTAAATTAAGTCTTTGCATCATAGGAATATATGAAAACTTTTTGAAAAATAGAGATTATTTTTCCGAGTATTTGAAATGAGTTAAGTGACCTCAGCACATCACTTTCACAATATATCACTGGATAAAAATGGGTTCAATGCTAAGTTTATTTTTTAAACTCTATGTTGAATCATTATATAAAACGTCTCAACTCACGATAAGCTTTTCCCACACTTTCCTTTACATCATTCCCAGCAAAGTAACTGTGGCCTGACCAGGACTTCTGACCACATCCACCTTGAGGGCAGGGGAGAGTTTCCCATTCTTTCCCAGGAAAGGACAAGAAACATTTTTCAAATGCTGTTAACTTCTTGTACATGCCCAGAGAAAGAACCTTATAAACCATTGTGGAGACATTCAAAAGTGACTAGCCTGGAATCGAAAATAAAAGATGAGGTGGATAAAAAAAGAAAATAAAGCTGGCATTTGACTGTCAGCCCACAGCGTGATGAAGTGGTTTCTAACTGAGTAATGGGGAAATTCAAGTAACGCGGAGACGTGTACTCAGCTGCTTAGCAGAGAGCGGGGACGCGTTTTTCTCGGCTCTCTGTTGCTTGATCTTGAAATGTGTCTTTTCTTTCAGCTTTCCAGGCTTCTCTTTTCTCCCCCCCATTTGTCCTGGGAATGACAGCAAGATGGCATTATTATAAAATGGGAGAAGGAGCAGGAGGGAGAAAATGAGAGGACAGAATGCAGAGAGGGAACGGTTGTCAGAAAACTTGTCTGCCAGTATCTGTGCATGTAGAGGTCTTTTTCATCTAGCTAGAGGGGGAAATACCATTCTCTTTTCCCAAGCAATTATAGGCCCCAAAGATTGAAACTTGGTATATAGCTCTTTAATCTTAGCAGATATTTATGGTTAAACATTAGACTTTTAGGATTCCAGATGTCAGGGTATTAAAATATAAAGGCAGAGTGAAGTCTCAGAAAATATTAGAATCTTGGGATATGTGGCTGCAGAGACTTTTACCCCAAGCAGAGAAGGATAAAGCTTCCGGTGGTGCTTTGTAAGACTCAAAAGAACACCTTTCTTCCACCTTATTCTCTCTCTCTCTCTCTCTCCCTCCCCCGTGACTTGCCTGGTGTCCGGGCAGTGAATGGCATAACAATATTCGATTGCATTTTGAAATAGTCCATGCCGTGGATTGCAATGATTTTTTCTGTGTGATTTGTAAAGGCTGATGTGAAGGCGTGTGATCCTTGGAGACAATTTCCTTTTCCTTTCTTCCATCTGGACGTCGTATTCCTTGCTCCTCACATCTTCCATTAACGACTCAGACCTGTTGAGTGCATTTCTGACTCCGTGGTCAGACCGTCACGTGACATTTGATGCCGCTGGTGGGATCGACCCTGAGACGTCAGTGTTCTTACTCCCTTCATTTTATCGACGTGGAAGCTGGTGTAGGGAAACGGGCGACTTGCCCATGTCACATGACTGATTAATAGAACCTTCGGCACTGAGCCTGTGTTTCTTGTCTAACACTGTTGTACTGGGCACAGTATCCTCCTTCGAGGTTTTCTTGCTGCTTTCTTGACATCCTCCAGCGTAAGCTCTCTGAGATCTACCAGCTTTTCTCACGCACGAAGCTCTGCCTACACAGAACAAATCCAACGGGACTGTGCAGTTATTCAGGCAATTATCCACCCCAGCTAGCAATAATAATAGTTACTATTTATCTGGCATATTCCATGTGCCACGCATTATGCTGAGTGGCTTATGAACATTCCCATTTATCCCCACAACAACCTTCATGTGGAGAGATTATCATCCCTTTCAGCATTTGAAGGAAGAGGGGTTTAGAAAAGTTAACTAATTTTTCATGGTCCCGCAACTAGAATGTGCAGAACCAAGATTTTAATCTATGTGTGTCTGACTCTGAAGTCTGGGCTCCTAACTACTTCTAGATAATTATCATTGCGTGGTCTGAATCATCTGGTGGGACGCTGTGCAGAGGTACATTTAACTGAATATTTCACGTGTTTCCATTTTTACATGGTAGCAAATAGATGTCTAGGTTTTAAAAAATAACCGTCAATTCTTATAACGTTATCGAAAGACAGTGCAATAGCAACCACCAAAAAAAATTCTCATTTGGTTCCTCTTCTTCATATACATATATATATATATATACATAGCCATTTTCCATGGACAAACTTAATGAACTATGCCACATCCAAGAAAGACATTTTGCCAGTGTTCACCACTGGATGTTGTGTGATGGCAGTAGAGTTGTCTGGAGAAGACGCTTTGGTCACGAGATCAAAAGTGTATCATGGTAATTTTTATGTAACCTTCCCTTTTACCCCAAAGAATTAACATAGGTTTTTTTCTTTTTTTTTTTCCCCTAGCTTAGACACATGTTTATTGGGAACCCAGTGAGAGCAAAGCACTATATACTGTTGGAGTAGTTAAGAAACCATTCTTGCCCTCATGCAGGAAAAAATGGAATTTGCTCTGAGCCTAGACCACTGGGTAAAATCTCTGAAAGGCATGAATGAGAGAGGCAAGTGCAGAGTTGGGTTTAGAAGCAGCCGATGCAGGCTTCCTGCGTGCTGCAGTGTAATACCTACCCCCCCCAATCCAGAAGGCTTCCTGGCTCCCACCAGCAGTTGGAGCTCTGTGTCTTTATGTCCTCACTTTACCTCTCACTCAGTTCCAAGATAGCATACCCCACGTCCTACTGCCGTCACCTTACAAGGCTGCCTTCTCACCAGACTGAGTACTTCAGAGGCAAACATCTTTAAATTTTTAGTACAATATTTGGAACATACTCTCTGCCCAGTAAATGTTTGCTGAATGAGGTAATAAATGAATAAATGAGTGAGAAAGTCAGCAACTGAAATTTGCCAGTTAGTTGTTCGGCAAAATAAATTTCACAGGTTTACTCAATATATTACTTGTTTTAGCATTTTCAAAGACTATTTCCCATTCCCTGACCTCAGGAGATTGTGAAAAAATATGGTACGGGGCCAAATAAATGCTGAAAAGTCTGACTAGTCCCATTTTGGCGAGTCCTCATGCACATTAAAATAGTAAAGATTCTGATAAGTCCTGCAATTTAAAAAAATACTGTCTAACTTTGTGTTACCCAGTATTTCTCAAACTTTTTGACTATAGAATACTTTTTCACACTGCACATTAGTACTCCTTGGAATTAGTGTACTTCAGAATGCATTGTGGGGAATATTGTCCCATATTAATCCATTCCTCTGCAGGAACACATGCCAGTCGGAAAGAAATTATGAATACAACAGTTTTGATTTGGATGGTTTCTTGAAGGTCAGTCAGTTCCGCTTGCCATTCAGTGCAAAGATGGCCTCTGTTGTTAACTTTTCCCGGAAGTGGGAATTCATTCTCTTACAATACCGCTTAATGTCGTTTGAATCATTTTAATTATTAGGATCTTCCTTCTATGATGTTTACCCAGTGACCTCGTTTACTTTCTGATGTGACTGTGCATACGTCTAATTCTTTCCATATTGCAGCTTTTCACATATTCAAGACAGTGAACCAGTGATCTTGTAATAAGCCAATATGACTTTTTCAAGCATAGAAATTCTAAGTTTTTTCTGTTAGTCAACACCCATGACAGGTGTTTTTCAGGTCTTCACTTTCTCCATTGGCTTGTTTTTTTGATGTTTTTCCAAAATGTAGAAACCAGAACTGAGTGCTGCTTATCCAGAACATTGTCTAATAGAAATAATAATGCAAGCCACAAGTGTAATTTAAATTTTCTAATGCCCAGGTTAAACAAGGAAAAGAAACAGATGAAGTGTAATTTAATAGCATATTTTATTTAATCCAATATATTTAAAATATGATCATTTTCAGATGTGTAACCAATATAAAAATTACTGAAATATTTTCATTTCTTTTTTCATACTGTCTGAAATTCCACCTGAATTTTACGGTTATAGCATATCTCAATTCAGAAACTACAATTTCATCAGAAATATTTGATCTGTGTCTAGATTTCTTAAACTTTACAATTTAAAAGTAGATGCACATGGAGAAGTTGTCTCAAATAATCCAGTTTCCGTAGGGTAGTGGTTATCATGTGTGCCTAACAAGTTGTTACAAATATACCAAAACATTTTTCATAACCAAAATGTCATTTTACACTTGAAATTGTAATCAATTGAAATTATGTACAAATTAAAAATTGGTTCCTCAGGCACACTAGTCATATTTCAAAAACTGAAGAACTACATGAAAATGGGTATCTTTCTTCCTTTGTTCTGGAGGGACAAATATTAAAGAGAATTGATTTTTTAAAACCTATGTGCTGGACTCTGTCTTGGTTAAATTTCATTTTTATAAGTCATTTATGTAAGTCATCAGATGCATCTTGGATTTCTAGGATTAGAAACTCACCGCAGAATTAGAAACCATTCTAGAGACCACCGGATTGGTTCCGGGCGTATATCTCAGTCAGTAAAAGAGAGAAGTTTGCCTATAGCTGGGGTTATCTGCCATGAGCAGAAGCTGCTGTTTAAATATCTAGTCGTCCAAGCAAAGCATTGGGGTTTTCTGAGACTGGGAATTTTACTACTCAAGGCCATGATCCTTTATTGAGAAGTCTATTCTCATTTCTATGCTTTGTTAGATGAGAAGCAGTAACATCAATGGTCCACAAGGGGAGCTGTTTTTGAGTATCTGTAGCTATATGAAATTAGTTGACTTTTTGCCATGATAATATCCTGGCTCTCTCCTTTTTTCTTTCCTTTTCCTTTTTCTTTTTCTTTTTCCTTTTCTTTTTCTTTTCTTTTCTTTTCACTTTCTTTCCTTCCTACCTTCTTTCCTTCCTTCCTTCTTTCTTTCCTTCCTCCTTTCCCCTCCCCCAGCCTCCCCCCTTGGATTATTTCCAGGACTTCATAAGCTGTGGTTCTATTCCTTAAATTCTAATAATGGAGGAATCCTTCAATGCTGCTTTCATTATTTTGGTATAAGAATTATTGAAAGATTTAGATGGCAGAAGCTCAGACTTTAGCTTATTTTATGCCTAAGACAGATGGATGTTGTCTGTGTGTTTGATGATTTTTTTTAAACATTTTTTATTGATTTATAATCATTTTACAATGTTGTATCAAATTCCAGTGTAGAACACAATTTTTCAGTTATACATGAACATAAATATATTCATTGTCACATTTTTTTTTCCATGAGCAATTATAAGATCTTGTATATATTTCCCTATGCTATACAGTATAATCTTGTTTATCTATTCTACAATTTTGAAATCCCAGTCTGTCCCTTCCCACCCTCCAGCCCCTTGGCAACCACAAGTTTGTAATCTATGTCTATGAGTCTATTTCTGTTTTGTATTTATGCTTTGTTTGTGTTTTTTTTTGTTTTTTGTTTTTTTTTTTTTTAGATTCCACATATAAGCGATCTCATATGGTATTTTTCTTTCTCTTTCTGGCTTACTTCACTTAGAATGACATTCTCCGGGAGCATCCATGTTGCTGCAAATGGCATTATGTTGTCGGTTTTTATGGCTGAGTAGTATTCCATTATATAACTATACCACATCTTCTTTATCCAGTCATCCGTTGATGAACATTTAGGCTGTCTCCATGTTTTGGCTATTTTAAATAGTGCTGCTATGAACATTGGGGTGCAGGTGTCATCCTGAAGTAGGGTTCCTTCTGGATATATGCCCAGGAGTGGGATTCCTGGGTCATATGGTAAGTCTATTCCTAGTCTTTTGAGGAATCTCCACACTGTTTTCCACAGTGGCTGCACTAAACTGCATTCCCACCAGCAGTGTAGGAGGGTTCCCCTTTCTCCACAGCCTCTCCAGCATTTGTCATTTGTGGATTTTTGAATGATGGCCATTCTGACTGGATGATTTTATATTTGTGTGTGTGTGCACTTGCCAATACTTGGGAAGCCCCACCAAAAAATAAAACACTCATGCCTTACTAATTGGTACTAAACCAGTTCATGGTTGAGACCTTCTCATTTCAATATTATGGATCTGAAAGATTCTTTGATTTAGTTTTAAGGTTTTTCTCCATTTAGTTGCACACTCCCTAAGTGTAAAATTAATGCTTTTTTCATGACAGTTTGAACATAATCATTAAAATGTCTTAGAAATAGAAATGTGGATGGGACACAAATTTTTTAAAGGTCAAAAATAGCAACAAATATGTTTAAGAATTTAGTTTATAACAAAGATGACATTTTAAATCATGGGAAACTAGAAATTATTCAGTTTGTGATGTTGAGGCATTTGCCTAATCACTTAGGAAAAAAAATAGGAATTCATATTTTTCTCTTTATAAAAATAAATTTCATATGGGTTCAAGATAAAAAATTTTTGAATTATCAGAAAATACTGGTAAGGTTATATATTCTTAGAGTTATGAAGATTTTTCTTACTATGAATCAAAATCTAGGAACATATGTAAATATTTGTTACATTTGACTATATAAGAATTAAAAAGTTCTGCAAAAAATATAAAAAAATAAACCAAAATCTAGGAAAAAAATATAGCTCAGCTAGAAAAGGGCTAATTTCCATATTATACCAAAACATTCTTACTAATATCTAAAAACAAAAAGGAACAGACCAATTCAAAAAATATTCAGCAGATTTAAAAATGCGTTTCACAGAAAAATAAGTACAAATGCCAGAAAAACCATACAGAAAGCCATACAAAACACACAAAAAGAGAAAGAAGAGCTCTCTCATAATCAGAACATAGGTTAAAAGGTCTTATCCTGGGTCGAGCTGCCTGGATTGTGGTCCACTTACTAGATAGACAACTCTAAGAAAGCTTCTCATCCTCTCTGACCTCGGTGTCCTCATGTAGGAAGTAGAGACGTTAACGTTGTATGCCCGTATGACTCTTGTAAGATTTATAAGGGATAAGCTCAACAAAATTTTCCTCCACTTCTACTAAGACAGTGATGGCTGTTACCACTGTAGTAACTATTAATACTATTATTTTAGCAATTGTACTGGCAATGATTAAAAACTGTGATCATCTCAGTGTTGCAGAAAGTGCAGGAAAACAATTCTTAGTCCTTGTTCTCAAACATCACTTGATGTAGCCTCTTGGCGCCAGGCAGCTATCTGCAGTCCTGGACCTCTGACTCAACAACTCCACTCAGGAAATTATCCTAGAGATTTTTGTTGAACAGACAAATCAGTGAAACATATACAGTGAGAAATAAAAGACCCCCCTGTTTTACCCTCTGCCATCCTGATCATCAGCGCCACAGCTCAGAGGGAACAGTGGAGAAGTTGCCATTTTTTAAAATCATGTATATGTATTACTTATTATTTTAATAAGAATAATGATAGTGAAACTCATTTCTATAACAAATGGGAACCCTGAAAAATGAGTCGGTTATTATGTAAAGCATGTCGGGAAAAGGGACACCAAAGAAAAGAAATTCTCCTAGACCTGGAAGCCAATCTTTCCACTTACGGAATTACGGACTCCCTATAGGACCCATTTCCAATTTGCTTAACTCCCTCACAGGAGAAATATTAATACAAATTGAATATAAGTTCCTGAAAGTAATTGCCATGGAGAAAGGGAGTTGAAGCTGAGCTTTTCTGTGGCTGTGGATAATAATCTAGTCCCTTTTGGGTCATGTTGGTAGGATGCAACTTTCCTTAGGCATGGCCCGTGTGGGAGCCAGCCTATCCCCTACCTCCAAGGCCATAGTCTCTCTTTTTGCTTGAACACTTTGGAGGCCAAGGAGCAGATCCTAGAGTTATAAAACTCACAATGCATATAAAATGATGTAGCCTCTCACCTGGCTCTGGATAAGGACTGAGTAAGAACTAGTGACTGCTGTGCGGTCGCCAGCATTTGTCATGCCCCTGGCGGGGGTGATGACTTGAACATTTGAGCATCCGTCTTAACTGGTTCCTATACCAGTTTTCTCTTGCCGCCATAACAAACTACTGTAAATCAAGTGGCTCATGTCTTGTTCTGCAAGTCAGAAGTCTGGAACACTTGGCTGGTTTCTCTGCTTAAAGTCTCTCAAGGCTAGAAATTTTGATCTTGGCAGAATATGTTTCTTTCCGGAGTCTCTCTGGATAAATCCACTTCCAATCTCACTCAAGTTCTTGGGTGAATTCAGCTCCACGTGATCATAGGATGGAGGTTCCCATGTCCTTGCTGGTGGGAGGCTGTGTCCTGTTTCACCTTCAAAGCCAGCAATAGTGGCTTGTGTCCCCATGCTTTGAATTTCTCCTGCCTTCTCTTCTGCTGCATCTCTCTGATTCTAGCCAGGGAAAGTTCTTTTCTTTTGGGAATATATGGGGTTAGATTGGGCCCACCCAGATAATCTCCCTGCTTTAAGATCCATAAACTTAATCACATCAGCCAAGTCCTTTTGCCACAGTCACAAGTTCAAGGTGAGGGCATGGACGTCTTTAGAAGGTTATTGTTCAGACTAGCATCATTCTTTGTAAGGCTGTAATTTTAGTTGTGGAAGGTAGAGGAATAAGAAATAAGAAATAGTAAGTTGCAATACTGATGCTATCTCTGGAAGATTTCTTTTCTCTCAGGAAAGAAGTAAGACCTGGTTTATCTGATCTCAGAGGTTTGGTAGAAATACGGAGGATTCCGTATCCGCTCTGGAGGGTGAACATCAGGTTTTGATGGAAAAATTATCAGTATAACCGGATTTATTTGATGTGATTACATAGCATCATGATTCCTAACCTGTTTTTTTTTCTCATTTTTGTTACAATTTGAAACAAAAAATATTTTACAGGCATACCTCAGAGATATTGCAGTTTTGGTTCCAGACCACCCAGTGAAATGAATGTCGCAATCAAGCGAGTCATATACATTTTTTTGGTTTCCCGGTACACACGAAGGTTTTGTTTACATTATACTGTAGACTGTTAAGTGTGCAGTAGCATTCTCTCTAAGCAACAATGCACATCCCTTCATTAAAAACATACTTATTGCTAAAAAATGCTGACCATCACCTGTGTCTTCAGTGAGCTGTAATCTTTTTGCTGGTGAAAGCTTTGAAATATTGAGAGAATTACCAAAATGTGACACAGAGACACAAAGTGAGCAAACGTTGATGGAAAAATGGCCCCAATAGACTTGCTCAATGCAGGGTTGTCACAAACCTGCAATTTGTAAAAAATGCAGTATCCGCGGAGCACAGTGAAACGAGGTATGCTTGTGTTTGGATGTGCATTTAAATATTGTGTCTTATTGCGTATGTTGTAAATATGACTTTATAATATGCACCATCTTTGATCTATGTATTTACTATGTTACCGCTTCTAAATGCAGTCTCACTCACCAGTTGCCCTGAGTTAAGCAAAGCAGAGTCTAGGCATTAGCACCTCCGGGATGTCCCAGTGCCTGGTGGTGCTTGGTGACACAGCTGTGAACTTCCATCATAAAGGAAGGCAGAGCCATCTTCCCTGGCTCTCGCAGACCCATCGATGGCCCACCCAAACAGCTGAGTGTGAACTTGCAAACGCTCGGATGAGGGGGCGCTGCATTTTGCAGCAATTAATTTTGCAGAGGAAGCAGTCTGTTTAAAGACGCCTGCAGCACTCACTAAAACGGGGGCTGTTTTTCAAGGCCACCAGAGCTGCAGTGGGCTCGGGCTGGCTCACCAGCAAAACAACAATGCTAAAATATGGCCTCCCGGGTTTTGCAAAAGAAGAGACTGGAGGGGCCATGAGTGATGCTCACCTGCTGGAGCTGGTGAACACTGTAATTGTTTAGCCCCCTAGCACTACCCTGCAAGGGTTAAAGTGACAGCGATATTAGTTGGCGATGGCTAAAATTGTTGGTTTGAAGCTCTCGGCAATACGCAGACTGTTATTTACCGGACTTGGTCGATTTACTTCTTAATGCAATAATGACCTGTGAAATGAAACGTGAGCCAGACAATTGTTCCTCATTGTTTCCAGTAAAACATCCCTTCATACCCCATTAAACCACCATTAATTCCATATGAAAGAGAGTCACGCACACGCTCCGGCTGGTCTCTCTCTTTCTTTCGCGGACTTTCCTGCCCCTACGCTCCTGTTTGGTTTTTCTTCTTTTTACTTTGTGTTTCCCCTTTTCTTCCCCTTTCCCTCCTTTTCTCCAAGTGGAGTATGAGCATCAGGGAGTTCCTGGTGGGGAATTCCTCTGAGTTCCATCTCTTCCAAAACAGGGAGCAGGGTTTCCGTGGCTCAGCCTCCACCTGGCTCTCTGTTTGCCTTGGAGCTATGAAAATAGCTCCAGAAACAGAAAAGTTTCTAACAACAAGGAGCAATTGTTTAGTCTTGTTTGAAAAAGATCCAGCTGCCTATTCCAGGTGGGTAGGTGCTGGTCTTCCCACGCCGATTGCTACTTCCCCGACCTCCAGGGGCGCCAACTGTGTGGACGGGTGATGCACCTTCCCTGGCCTGGGGAGGGGACCCTCCCACAGCAGGAACACACTCGGGTCACAGAACGCTCCTCTGGGTTCCAGGAGCCTGGCTAGGTTTTTTTTTTTTTTTTTTTAATTTTTAATTGAAGTGTTGTGGATTTACAATGCGTGTTAGTTTCAGGTGTACAGCATGGTGATTCAGTGACACACATATATATTCTTTTTCATTATAGTTTATTGCAAGATTTTGTCTATGGCTCCCTGTGCTGTGCAGTAGGACCTTGTTGATCCATTTTACATACACTGCTCTCCCTTCCCTCAAAACCTCCTCTAACTTCTTCATAGCGAAAGGCCCCAACCGGAAGGCACTGAGCCACATAGCATGAGAACCTGTTTATAGCATCTCTTCTCTCCCTGCAACCTCGTAGCTGGGGCCTGTCTTAATTTCCTTCACTGCATGACTGGAATACTTCTCTATTTATTTTGCATCTTGTTGAAACCGAGTGGGACCCTGTGAGGCCTTCCCAGTGACAAGACCTCCCCCAACTCCGTGTCCCCCATTTCTTGTTTGGAGGAAAAAGGCTTTGGTTTCTTTGGCCTTCTTTGAATTCCAAAGAGCAGATTCAAGCAGTTACTAATTAGGGAAGTGAAGGAATGCAGAAACAAAGGACAGGCAGTCAAGAAACGAATAGTTTGGCGATAAAACAGAGTCCTAGTTTCTCCTCAAAGGATGTGCACAACCATCTGACACACATCTTTGAGTTGTTCTGCAGGAACTAAGGCCCCCTCCCAGGTCGGGGGTGGTAACCATGGGCTGAGACCCCACATTGGCTGGGAGCAGAGGTTGATAATTAAGATTTCTGAAACAACACCCTGTTACCTCACCAACCAGTCAGAAGAAAGGCATGCACCCTGCAGCCCTCGCCCCAAATGTGGCCTTTAAAAACCCTTTGCTGCTAGAGATTTTCCTTCAGAAAGTCAGCGTTAAGATGTGCATTCATTGACGCATCCGTCCGTTGATCCAGCCAGTACTTACTGGGCAGAAGCCACATTTCAGGTATTGTGATAAAAGCTGTGTGACAAAATGACATGATTCCTACTCTCATATCGTATTAGCCAAGGTAAATAATAAGAGAAATCTACACATAAAAATAGACAAATAAATATATAATCATATGCATGGAAAAATGCTATAAAAAAGTAAGTAGGAGGGACCTAAGTGCATCAGAGTGGTGGTGGTGCTGGGGAGGGGGAGTCCGTGAAGGCTGATCTTAGAACTGATAGTAAAACTGAGACCAAAACAGAATGCGGATGGGGTAGAGCTCAGTGGAAGAGCATGTGCTTAGCATGCATGAGGTCCTGGGTTCAATCCCCAGTACCTCCATTAAAACAAACAAACAAACAAAAAAAACTGACTAGGAGTTGACCAGGTAATGTGTGGAGGGGAAAGTCTTCTCTTCCCAAGGCTGGAGGAGCAGAGCCTTGAAGGAAGGCAGGCCAAGGGGACTGAATAACAGCGACCCTTCACGTATGTAGCCTGTGATAAGTTTGGATGAGTGGATGAGAGTCGGATGCTGAGGACTTGTGGGACATTTTAAGAACCTGAGATTTTATTCTCCTTGCAATGGAGACAGTTGCATTTGCTTTGCCTTCTTTAAAAACTTGGGAAGGATAAATGGAGGTTTGCAGGAATGCATAAGAGAAAGATGAGTTAGCCATTCTACGGCAGTGATCCAGGTGAGAAAAAAAACAGTGACATGAGTTTCTTTTGTAGCGGTGGAGATCTGCTAAGTTTCTGATGATTTGTCAAGTATTTTATAGAAGGTGTAAATTCTGATAACAGAACTGATGAAGAATTTTCTTTTTTGACCGTGCCCCCATGTCTCCCTGGCTCCACACACAGACACCTGAAAGCTTTCCTAATGTTTGGGATGCCAAGTTTGGGATGCCAGTGTAATTCATTGAGATTCACTAAAGTTAAGGCATTCTTAAAAATATGCATAGTAAAATCTCTTTGAAGACTCCCTTTCTTTTTCATTCACAGTAGATTTATGGAGATATGACACATGCCAGGAACCATAGGAGGCACTGGGGATACAAATGTGAATAAAGAATGAGTCTGCCCTTGAAGACTTCCCAGACCTTGCTTTGTTTTTAAACTTAACTTTTTGCTACGAGAGAGCAATGCTGTTAATTGTCTAGTATGATTAGTCCAATTAAAATATTGGAAAATTAGTTCTATTACATAAAGAGATATGACATTTGTCATATTCATAAGGATAATATTCTCTCTCTTTGATTCTCACAACAGTCCTCCAAGTCTGTGTTTCTCAGTGAGGTGATTAATTTTGCCCCCAGGGAGATTTGACAATACTTGACATTTTCAGTTGTCCCAACTAGAGAGGTGCTACTGGCATCAAGTAGGTGGAGATCAGAGAGGCTGCTGTACATTCAACAATGCACAGCACTTCCCCCCTACGATGAAGAATTACCCAAATGTCCATAGTGCTCTGGTGGCGGGGGGGGAAGCCCTGCTGTAAGTTATTTCCTTTTTGACCTTCCAGAAAAAATTGCCTAAAATGTAACCTAAGTCCTAACGTGACACATTGTCTATTATGCTGCATTACCTGTCTCAGAAACGTTAGTATCTAACCAACGTTAAATCTGTATTCACAGACGTGGTTAAAATTGGCTGTTTCTTGCCCATCCCTATGAAGCAGCCGTGTCAGTGCATTAAGACCTGGTCATTCCAGCCAGGTGGCGTGTTCACAAGCCTGGGTAGGTGATAGACAAATGAAGCAATGACATTTCTGAACAGCTTAAGCACAAAAAAGTGTAATCCCCAGTGCCATATTATCAGTACTTAAATGACAATTTAACATAATCAAGACCTACAGAAGACAACATAAGAAAGAAACAGCGTGCGTGGCATTTGTGTTTTCCTACGTCTCGATGACGTACGCACACAGCATCACAGGGAACCACGTTATCCACTTTAAATGCTACTTCCATGCTCTTTTATTTGATTCTATCCCCATTTTATGTGAGAGAAGTTGGAAATATCCTAAGTCACTGTCACTGAGACCATCTCTATCTGTAGATCAGATGGCAGATAATCAGTGCTCTTTAACGATTCTGACACAGCGCAACCTTCTCTTTGTGCTCAACTTCAGATCCCACCTGTCCTACCCTTATTGCTTAAATTTCCAGTGGATAACCAGAAAAGGGGTTTTTAGTATTTCTCTATGTCCTTTTTTGACCTCCTAAGCAGCAGTGACCATCACACATATTTGTAGGCTGTGAACGTTAGTCACAACACTTCATGAGACAGTTGCATAAAGGCAATCTTTGTCCTCCATTTCCCTTTTCCAGAGGATGTAAGCATCTTAGAATAAACGTGCCCATGGTTACTGGAATTTAGGAGACTTCTCCACGTTATGAGATGAATGCAGTGAAGTGTCTGTGGTGGAAGATCGCAGTTGGAGAGAGAGCAGGCTTTGTGCGTAAGCAAAGCAGACGGTGGTCCACGTGGTGTGATTTGAAGGACCTTGGGAAGTGATTCCTCTCCCTCCGACAGCTTCCTACAACCCCACCCACCTGGCCTCAGGCCTTAAGTTCCAATAGAAAAGACTGAGCATTGTGTATAATGAAGACTTTTTTGTCTTGAGCAGACCACTCTTCAAATGTTTCATTTCTAGTGATCAGTCTGTTAAAATGATCTAGTTCTTCTAAATTCAGTTTGGATGGACTGTATGTTTGTAGACACTTGTCCATGTCTTCTAGATTGTCCAGTTTGTTGGCATAGAGTTGTTCCCAGTATTCTCTTATGGTTTTTTGGTACATCTGTGGTATTGGGTTGTAATTTCTTCTCTTTCATTTCTTATTTTTTTTATTTGTCACATATTAATGCCCTGAGATGAAGCAGACATTTTTAACCAGTGGGGAAAAAAAAGGACTTAGCCAAGTTTCCTTTACCCAAGGGTTTCTATCCTGGAATAGTTTGCTGAGGCATTTTGACCTTGGGGAATGAGATGCACGTGGTAGGTACTTGTCGTGAGAGTCAAAGCAAACAAAGGTCTTCTTGGCCTGACCTTTGCCTACAGCACTGGCTTTATTTCTTAAGAGACCCGTCCCCGTGAACCCAGGGTGCTCTCTTCTCTTGAAAGCTGCCTCAAGCTTTCATGGCTCGGTCCCTTTTCACTCTTTTTTCAGAATCCACTTCCTTGCTCTGCCTATCAGGTGACCGTTTTCTCAAAATGTTATTCCAGGCGAGGAAGTGAATCACTCTTAAAAGAACTTTAAGCAACACATAAATATTCGGCCTGTGCTTCTGGGGAGGATTGTGCAGTCCCTAACAGAAGGGAAGAAAGAGTTAGATGAACTTGGGCCTTGAGGACCACCAGGAATTGGGACCAAGGGTTTTGAGGCTGTCCCCGCCCCCACCCCCCCATTTCATTGTCTCTGCTTTTGTGACTCTTGGCCTCATTCCTTCTTGCTGCCAAAGGACTTTTTCTATCTGGAAGGGAAGATCAATCACCTCGCTCATCCCAGTTTAATCATCCCAGCTGAAAAGTAGGTTTTTTGTCTTTTTCTCCCAGTGTCTACAGATCAGGGCCAGGGAAACACTGATAATTCTTCTTTGGCCTTTGTACCTCTCTCAGGGTCAGTCACTAGGTCCAAAGGAGCGGAGGGGATCTGGTTGGCCAGAGCCTGGCTGTGGTTCCACTCCTGTGGCCAGAGGTCAGGATTCGTACCCTGGAGAAGGGGGAGGGCAGATACGTGCCGGGCAGCCACACAGGAGCTGCGCAGGATCCTGGTTCTCAGCTCCTGAGAGCCGTTGATGGCACTTCATGGTGCTTCTCCTGACCCTGTGTTGGAGATGAGTCCCTGTCCGTCCCTTGGGCCTCTGCCTGTCAGGAAACCTGAACCATTGTCTTATATTTGTGAATTTACATATATTTACACTGCAAGTTTGCTCTAGTTAATGTTTTGGGGGATATTTTCAGATGATAGATTGGGATCCCTGTAGCTCCTCCACCTAATTTTAGGAGCGTATTAGTGACAGGTGTGAAGGATGTGGTCCAGCTAAATGAAGGGAAGGTCATGGCAAGTCCACACTCCACTTCATCAGCCCGTTTGTGCAAAGCCAGCCTTTCTCAGGGAACATGCTCGTGTTTAACCTCCTGTTGGCCTCGTTCTATTAAAAAAACATTTCAAACGATGTGAGTAAAGCTGTGTTTCAACAAATCATTTAAGACCAAAGGGATTATAAAAATAATCTGTGTTTCAGCAAAGGGGCTTTTAGTAACTTTCCTTTTTATTATTAAAAATTGATTTTGAAGAATTTTACCATTCAGTGGTCTCTGGAAGAGCATCGTGAACCCCCATGTACGCACCATCCCTCTTGAGAGGTAGGATATTACAAACGTACAAAGGCAGTTTTGAAGTCCCTTTGGGCCCCTCCCTGCCCCTTCCTGGAGATAACTATCTTGAATTTGTTGTTTCTCATCCTTATTCATTTATTCATCCTTTTTTCTTTATTAATCTGGTTGGAAAAATGAACAAGCAACCTCGTACCTGCGCAGGGGTGTACCAGTATCAGTGACCTTGCTCTGGTTCAGATGCCTCTCCGTGTGAAGTGATGCTTTTCTCCTCCTGTCCTCCCAGGGGGTCGGCGTCGGCTCCGTTAGAATGGTTGAGGAATGACAAGAAGATGCAGGGATGCGGAGTCGGGCTGTGCTCAGGGGAAACAAAACCCAGCCCCTGTTTAGCTGAGGGAAATAGAACACCTTTAGTGTGTGTCTTTCATGCTCCTTGTCAGACCAGGTACTTCTCAGTGTCCAGCCTCTAGTTTTAATTCTCAGCATACCAGGTGTCTGGGAGAGCTCCATGACTGAGAAGTAAAGTCGTGAAGGTCTGTGAATTCAGGGGTTCAGTTCCGAATTCCTGCTTTCTCTATGTGTTAATAAGAATTGGTTTTAAGAATTCTTCTTACTGTTCAGGAAGATGTATAATGATGAGGAAGGAGCTTAGATATACTTGGTCTTCTCAGTTATTGGCTCTGTGACCTTGGGCAGGTCACTGATGCTCCCTTAGCCTACTTCCTCATCTGTAAAATGGGTACAATAATACTTGATCTGCCTACTTTTCAGAGTTACTTTTAGGAAGAAAAGAGATAACTCATGTGGCTTGTAAACTAGGAAACACCATAAATATAAAGGAAAGTAGTTTTGGGGGACACTATTCTGTGTACCATCATGGGGGAAAAATGATTTTTATTCTGCCTGATTAGACATTTTTTCAGGCTTGTGGCTTAAACATAAGAACCTTAATTAATTATTTCTGTCTTATTTAAGATTTCAGCATGGCAAAAAATGGTCTTGTATTCATTTGCTTTAGCACATCCCTAGTCCAGAACCCAGATGTCAACATCTATCTACTTACTGTTTTGGTAAGAAAACTAGTAAATGTGAATTTTCTCTTGTGCTGTGGCTTCAAGGGGAGCTCCAAGGCCTGAGAACAAAGTAATGGTTCCAGAGTTCCAGCTCTGTCCACGGAGCTTTCTGCAGTGATCGGGGATGCCTATGTCTGTGTTACCAGCATGGCAGCTGCGAGCCCCATGTGGGTACCGAGCACGTGGAAGTGGCTAGTGAGACTGAGGAACTGAATTTGATTGTGATTAACTAACATTGAGACTTCCTTAGCCACGTGCGGTGAGCGGCTACTGTGTTGGACAGTGCAGGCTAAGACAATCTGTGCTGTTGATCTTGTAAAGGAAGTGGCTCGAACCCAGTGCAGCCTCTGACTGGCTAGCCCTTCGCCTACCTCCAGGGGTGAGAGAGGAGAATTCACGGGGAGGTGGAAGGGGACTGTTCTGAGGCTCATAGTGTAGATAATTTTCACTGTGCTGTGAATTCTCCATCTCTTCTCACAGGAGGGTGAGCACAGGGCTTGCTCTCACACCCCTCTCCAAACAAGCTGGGTTTTAAGACATCACTTGGAGAAACTTACAGAGAGAGACTGTTGTCTGACATGCTGAAGAGAAGTCTACAGGTGAGGCATTGGCTAAAGTGACTTGTACCAAAGAAGGCTGCACTTCCCAGCTGGCTGAGTGGAGGTGCCAGGCCAGCAGCCGCCCAGGGATGGACCCGTTACAGGGGTGACTCGGGTATCATTTTAACAGAGGCCCACCAAAGAGGTGTGAGGTGACCTCAAGTGAAGGGGAGACACTGCAGATCAGGGGCTATCAGATAAGTCTGACACGGCCAGCAGGAACAGGCATCACCCGTCCCAGACAGACAACTGCAGATCCTTGGTGTAAATCTCTGCGGAGTCCACAGGAGGGCCCGACCCGAAAGAGAGTCGGCCTGAGACATCTGTGATACCCAGAGGGTATCAATGCTAGGTTCTAAACGTTCTCAGTCAAGGAAGACCTCTTCTGTCAACTCCAGACCCCAAGCTCAACCCTGGAGAACCAGAGGCTTCCGAGTGAGCGGGGGTTGAGGAATAAAGGTGCAGAAATCCTGCAAAGCCAACCACACTTTGCCCCATCACAGATTTCTCAGCTGGAAGCAGAGCCAAGCTGAAGGAAGGAAGAAGGTTTCCAAAGGCACAGGATTGGACTGGAATGTTTCATATGAGAAAGTAATCAGAAAAGCTATGTCACCTACCTAGGGTTTCATCCAGGATCTGAGAAAAATCGTCTGACAGCGTGAGTTTAAATGAGAACGGGTTAGAGAGGCTGCATTTCCTCCCCTGCACCTGCTGCATCCAGCTCATTCAGTAAACAGAGTATAATAATAACGATAATTTTACATTATTAATGGCACGTTAATAATGATGGTGATGAATAGTTACCATTTATCAAGTATTTACAACCTGCTAGGCCCTCCTCTAAGCGTTCTCTCTGTTTTAACCCCTCAGCCGGGGAGATGTAGGAGCTGCTTCCTCGCTGTCTGAGGTGGCTCAGATCACGGCACAGCCAGTCTTTCTGGATCACCCTGGAAGACAAAATCACAGAAGCTGAAAAATCATTGTCACCTCACAGCTTTTAAGCACACTTAACAAGCTTTTCACATGCATTATTTCATTTACTTCTTTAACAGGATTATGAAATAATTCGTTATTTTATCCATGAGTAAGTTGAGCTTCGGAGAAGTGAGTTCAGTTTACCCAACGGTGGGTCTAGGCTGGGAATCTAATGCTGTCAGACCTCAGTGTCTTGCTGTTAACTGACACCCTACATCCGAGGCAAGAACTAATGCTCATCTGTTTTCTCTTCTTGAAAGCAAGTACATTAATGATAAGGAACAAAAAATTGTCTTGTTCAAGTGAAATAAAACCTTGGTAAATCTGAACATTGCCTAGCACTCTGGGTACTAATTAGTAATCGGATGAATTCCTCCCCTTGCTCCAAACTCTCAAGGTGAAGTGTAGAGACGCAGGGTCCAGAAAATGGCTCAAACTGACAGTCAGCGTGTGTTCCGGCAAACAGAGAAAAAACAAGAGCGAGGGCCAGCTCTTCATTTCTGACCCCCAGGAGTCCTCCTGATCCTCTCAAATCTTCTTCCTCTCCACTTTATTTCATTGTTGTTCTTAAAATGAATTCCAAAACCCAAGAGAGGGATAAGGCTCTTACCCAGAAGAAAAGGAAAAAGGCTCTGTTGTTACGGTTCAGTGTATTCTGAACTCTCGAAATTGGGGGCCTATTTATACTTCAAGACAAACAGAGATCATGTTAACAATAGCAGATGTTGCGAGCGAAGGGTAGGGTTTATTACAGGCGGACCTATGTGGGGTCAGAAGTCACAGTCTCTTCCCGTGGGGGAAGTCGGATGGGCAGCTTGGCCGTTGTGTTACAGTCCAGGTTGAGAACACAGTGTGGTGCCCAGCTCTGTTGGCTGGATACACATGCCACTTCGCTACCCTTCGCCCAATTTTCTCGTCGGTCCCAGGCGTTACTTTCAAAACTGTGTAGGTAACTCAAGTGCAAGGAAAACATCTAACTGTTTTGAAGGGGCTGGGAGACGACTCATATTTGCAAATATGATTGGAGGCATTTATCTCCCCCCCCAACCCGACATCTTCTAAATATTAGCATTTAATAAAATACACATTTCTTCCATTTATTTTGAACTCCCTCCAAAGCCAGCAAATACCAGAACCTCAAATGTTATGATAGGATAGGTTCTTTATTGGTTTGTTTTCTTTTCATTCTTTCTGTTTTTACTGTGTGATTCTTTTTTATTATAAATCCTGATGTTTCCAACTCAAGGAGCCTGACTAATCAGAAGGGCTTCCAGCAGAGGTAGACAAATATTCTCAGCGCGGTCCTGAGACCCTGCAGATGCAGACAGCTCTGCTATTCACAGGAAATGAAGAAGTCAGGGCCATCAGAGACAGAGGATTTCCTCTTCAGATAAAGTGTTTTAGCTGTTGCATATTAGTGATCTGAAGCTCAGGAGGGGAGACAAGATGGTTTCTGATGGTGAGGGACATGGCCTCTACTTATCTGGGGTGCCCCAGGGGGTGCGAGCACGGTGGGGAGAGACAGAACTAGTTAAACAAAGGCAGGAAAGTCACTCATGATGTCTCCAGGAGACATCTGATTCTGTGAGGACCCTGAAGAAGTGTGTCTCAATTCTGCCCACGGGCAAAAAGAGAAGGCAGCGGTTCCCATCTCTGATTGGTCAAAGGTAGCCCCACCCCCAGCACTTCCTGGTTGCACCTGTGTGGATGCTAAGTGGTTCATCTCATGCGGTCGCATCAGAGAGGCCCAGGGCAGCAGGAAAGGCGGGGCACTGTCAGCTTTCTTCTGCATGGAACCGGCAATCACATCAGCGACTGGATGAGAGATGTGGCAGAGAGGACCCGAAGGGGCACCGGAGGTCCCAACGCAGCCTTGTAAGGAACTGGTTATTATAGGCTGGTGGTTTAGAGTCCACTCAGAAAGCTGTGCGTTGAGGCCCCACTTGGATGACTTAGCAGCTCTGTACCCTGGGCAGGTTATTTGCACCTTGCCCCAGACTCCACTGGTGACCTTGATGCAGGCAGTTTCGGAGCAGTGGTATCAGAGAAGGCATGAGGAGTCAGAGGCCCAAGATGACCACAAGATTTGCGAGGTCTGTTCCCAGAATGTGTTATAACCCACATTAAGGATTTTGGACTTGATCGTAAGGGTCAGGAGGCATTCACTCATAAAGGACTTAAAATACAGGAGGATCATGACCAGGCCTGCATGTCTGCAAGATTATTCTGACTGCCCCACAGAGAACAGATTGAATGGGGCACGGGACGAAGTTCAGTGTCAAAGGTCCAAAGGACAGACAGTGAGGCAGCACAGATCAGGCTGATGGCATGAGAAATATATGGATTCCAGTGAGATTTGTGAGGTGAAATCGACTAGACTTGTTGATTGATTGGGTGTAGGGGATGAGGGAGAGAAAGGAGGCAAGGGTGACTTCTGGGTTCTTTCTGAAACAGCCAGGTGACCGGTGGTACCATTCACTGAGGGAGAACCCTGGAGGAGGAGCAAGTGTGGAGAAGGAGAAGAGTTCAGTTTTAAACGTGCTGAATGTGACGTACATGCTAGGCATCCGAGTGAGGATGCCCAGCAGGGCGTTAGATGTCCAGCTCAGTGGTTCACACGCGAGATCAAAGATTTGAGGTTCATCACGTAGACGGGAACCAACGCCAAGAGACTGAGTGAAATTACGTGAATAGGATGAGAAGAGCCTCCTGTTACGGAAGGAACGGGCGGGCAGGGAGGGTCTCACCAAGCATGCGACACAGAGCAGAAAGACTCGGAGGACGGAGATCAGGAAGCTAGAGAGTCACTAAGTTCAAGGAACGAAAGCATTTGGAGATAGTTGGCATGACGACAATAGCAAATGCTGCAACTGGGCCAAAACGAGGCTTGAGAAGAAACGGTTGGAGCTGGTAACACAGACTCCACTGGTGATCTTGCGAACAGGCAGTTTTGGAGCAGTGGTAGCAGAAACGGCGTGAGGAGTGAGAGGCCATTGAGGCGGTGAAACTGAAACCTTTTATCAAGAAGTCTAGCGAGTATGAAAGGCTGCAGCAAAAAGAGAGACAGAGGGTAGTGGGTAGCGCTGGGTGTGGGAAGGGGGAAGGGATAAGATAGGGGAGGTCTTGAACCTGTTTTAATGAGAAGAAGTCAATAGATATAAAGTAAAGGTACAGGAGCAGGGTTACGTGAGAAGCCAGAGGACGCAGGATTCCGAGCCCAGATAGAAAGACGCAAGGTTGTCTGTGAGGCCGACGCAGCTGCCCGCCTGCCTGTGCTCTGCTCGCTAGGTCATCCTTCCTGGCATGGGGCTGCCTCACACTGGAGGTCCTTGCTCTCATTTGCAGAAAGGGGTTCCTTTTCTCACTTGCAGAAGGGCACCCTTTGGGCTAGAGGTTGTTCTGTGTAGGAGCAGGAGCATCTCAAACGAGGCAGAAGGAAGCGGCAAGGATGAGTGAAGATGCTGGTCAATTTCTACTCGGACGTCACTGTCCATTCAGCATTCTCCCTTAAAATGACTCCTAATATTTCTAATTAAGAGACCCCTCCTCCTTTTAATGCCAAAAACTTATCAGATTGGCACAGTAGTAATTATTGCTTAATTTCTACTGATACTGGAAAAATAAATGTCAACATAAAGCTACTCTACATTCAGCAAAGTCTTTTAAATGAACGTATTACAGTAGTCACCACCCTGCAATGTCAATTTGAAAAAAGGTAAGAATCTGTGCGTCAAATACTATTTTTCCAGTCTACACAGCGCTTGGTTAGTGTAGGAATCCTCAGATCGTTTGCAATAATTTTGGGGATTTGACTTACAGCAACTCAGCCACAGTTCATGCCCGTAAACCAGGGTCCTGGCTCCATGGTTGCTTTTGGGAAAGGCAACATCACGTATAAAAGCTAAACAGTAGTACTTCCTTGACTTTTAAATAATCGAAGTAAAATTGATTTTTATTTCAGAGGAAAGTCAGATTCACATTTCCCTTGGCATTTCATTTTAAGCGTTTGGCCTGGGGAGGGGCTCTAGGGAAAAGATATGGATGGATGGGCGATGAAATAGGACAGAGTTTGGAGACTGGAGAGGAGCATCAGTGATGGACTAGATGGAGAATGGCTTCTGGTTTGGTGATTCACCTTCCACCTCTTCCGCCTGCTCCTCCTCCTCTACCTGCGCCTCCTCTTCTTCTTTCTTCTCCCTCTTTTACTAGTGATGCTACACATTTTCTACACACTATAGACCAATCCTGGGGAGAAGCGAGAATTGAAGATGGTCCATGAAGTTGATGGGAATGGGAAAGGACATTCAATCGGAAGTAGCAAGGAAGTTCCTTCTTGGGGCGGTGGTGTCTCTTAGATAGGTTAAAAGTGTTTGTTCCAGTTGCTCCTGTGCACACAGGGACATGGATAGTTTGGGCTGTCATAAATTGTGAATGACCCACCTTCAGTAAATAAGAGAACAATATTGTTCCCGTGGATCTATGATCCAAAAAACAAGAGCCTGTTGTCGGGGGAGCAGCAGACACAACAGGTGCAAACATCAGTGCGTTGTTTCAGTTGTTGAAGAAATACCAAGAGAGGAATGCGTTACGGGAGGGAAAAATTCTACCCGTCTTAGGCTTATTGGCTGGGGTCCTACAGATTAGACCAACAAAAGACAGATTAACAAGAGAGAAGTAGACAGAAGTTTATTAATGTGTACCAAGTGCATACACATGGGAGTCCTCAGTGGTGAGTAACTCAGAAGGGTGGTTAGAACTTGAGCTTAGAATTTGAGCATCTTAGCAAAGAACAATAATTGCGTAGAAAAGTGTCGAGATGAAAGAAAAGGGACTTGAGCTTCTAGGAATGGCAAGTTGTGGGAAAGGAAGTGTACGGAGGTACTGATGGTAGATAAAGGGTGTGTGATGAAGTTTGTGACGTGGATTCCTCTGGTAGCCTCTCTGGGCTGATAGGGGTCTGGAGTCTCAGATGAGTAACAGCAGTCCTGGCAGAGAGGAGAGGGGAGACACCTTTGCAGATTTATGTCCTGCTTTTAGGCAAATAGGGGGCGTGCAGAGAGCTTTTCTTGTATCTGCTACTTCTAAATTGTCTTCAGCTCAAATTAATCGCTATGCCAAACTGGCATGGGGTTTTGTTTTGTTTTGTTTTTTTGTTTTGTTTTTTTGTAGGCATATTCTGCTACACTTCAAAAGTCACCAAGTAACCACTGTCAGACTTCGATTCCCCACATCCTGACTTCACCTCTGTGATTATAATTAGCTGAAATTATGACAAATCCCTGTAAGTTTGACCCTGGGACATTCAACACTTTTAAGTGCCAGGTGTATCACCTAGCAGGTTTAATTTTTTCCAAAGTTGTATTAAGTTTATTAAGTTGAATTGTTATTCTTGGAAGTGGACAATCTACGTATGATGCTTTTCTGTAGGGAGGACGTAAAGGATGACTTCCGCTGACCAGCACCAGGGATTAATCAGCGTTCTCTGCCCGTTACAGAACGCGTGTCATTTTCTGTGATTACTGGCGATTGAATTCAGGGCCGACTCTAGCAGAACTGTGAGGCAGGCAAAGATTTTCTCTGGCGGTCGCCTTCTCGCTTTCCTTTTCTCCTTCGAGTGTAGATCCTGGCCTCATTTCCAGTTGTTACTTGGGTATTTGCACTTTAATAGGAAATTGCTGCCAGTAAAAAGCCTTTAAGGCCCAACTAAATGAATCTTTCATCGTGGACTTTTAGATGGAAATGGGGCCCTACGGGAGAGGCGTTTTCTGGAGAGGGGCAGCCGCCAATTTGTGCAGTGGGCATTGCGGGTCTGTCCCTTTGGGTCGCGAGGAAGAGCTCTGAGATGGGGTCTCTACTTGTGTCTTCAGACTGTTCTTGTGGCCCCGTAACCCCGCGTCCCCCTGTGGCTCCTGGCACGTGCTGCAGCATCTCTTCACAGTCAGACCTCTTTAAGGAAGGCTGCCCTCAGTGACTCTTCCTTACACCCCATTCCGTCTCTCCCGCCGCGCTGTGGCTCCTTCGCCCTTTGCACCACTGAAATTGCGTTTGACCAACGTCAGCAATTGCACATTCCTGGTTGTTTTCTCCTTGCCTCTACGGTCCCTGCAGAATTTGACTCTGAGTCTGCTCCCTGGCTCTTTAAATCCCACCCTGCTTTGGTTTCCAAGGCAACGTGCTTCCCTGGCTCTCCAACCTTTTGGTACTTAGTGTAACTGAAAGAGGGGGCCGCCAGGATGGGAATGTTTTGTCCAGCAGCATCCCCCACTGTTGGATACACACAACTGAATTTCTAAAATTCTGGTAATGAATACTCGAGCCCTCCTTCTCTCCTGATCACTGATCTGAGTCCTTTCAAAATAGAAATGTTGGCATCTCCACTGCCCTGGCCATTGCCTCCCCCTCATATTCTCCATCTCCAGTGGGAGTGGTCTTCAAAGTTTTGTCATGAACCACTTCTCCTTTTCCTCTTTTTTTCCCTCCTGGTCTTATCAATGCCCTGGCCTTCGACTTTGGTCCCCAAAAGTCTCTTCCTCTAGTCTAGACTCACCCCTACCTTCCAGATCTGAATGCCCAGCTACCTGTTAGACACCTGCCTTCCACCTGTGTTAGAATGCCTTATCGTCAGCCCTTCACCCTCAACTCAGCCTCCCACATCAGTAGTCACCCTTGGCTACTTCTCTCTCTCAGGCCCTTCCTTCATGCAGTTACATATTTAATTAAATATTCTGAAGGTCCAGTGTCCTTATGCCTAAGACTGCAAGGAGAGAAATATACATTTTTAGAGAAACTTTCAACCGTATTTTCACAAGTCCTCCCTCTGTGTTTCTGTAGTACTTTGTATAATGTTTATGTCATACTGTGAACATACGATTGTGGCAGACACAGGACCTGCCATTAATGTAGTTTGTCCATTTGTCCATCTGCTCTTGAATTTTAGTGCCTTGAGGGCAGGAGTCCGTTTCTCTTTGTGGCCTCATCACCTACCACAAATTCCAGGACAATTATAGTAAATAATCAATGCTTATTTAATTGAGGGCAACTCCAAGCGAAAAATGGATTTCTGAACATTCTGGGTCCCAAAGAAAGTTTGGTACATTTGAATTCCTTATTATGTATTGAGGTCTTAAAAGATAAAATATATAACAATTACTTCTGCTAATTACATTGTTTGAGATAAAGTAAATTTGAGACAAGTTTTAAATTTCACCCATAAAACTTGGTGGAAATTTGTTTTCCCTCTTATTAATAAGTATGTATTTAACATCCCTGACTTTGCCTCTGCTTGTGAGGTCTAAAATACTTACTATCAGGTCTCTTACAGGAGAGCTTTGCTAACCCCTGCTTCATAAAATATTCAAGTTTAAGAAACAATTGGTTTTTCAAAAATGTGTCTAATGCAACATTTTAACACTAGCCTGGACGTTAAAATCTATGTCCGACCTTCTTTTGAATCTTACTTGACCAGGCCTAGGGCTGAATGCCAAATAGGTGCCTAATAAAAAGTGCTTAATTGATTTATTTCTTGAGCTGCTCAGTTTTAGGACAAGATTTTGCCTTATCCCATTAGAATTTTAATTAATGGAATCCTCAAAATGCAATAGAAATATAGATATTTATAATGAGGATTGTTTTAAATGACTGGGCTGGACCATGGGGATGTTCTCAGAAATAAATGCTAGAATCTTTACACAGACTTAACTTTGCCACACACTAGAAGTTGGCAAAATCTATAAGGCACTTGTGATAACTCACACAGTTTAAGAGATGGCTCGGAATTAATATGTCAGGTCAAATACACTGGTTGTTACTTAATTCTAATTTAACATTTTCAAATGCAACATTACCAATGACACCATAAAAGTGTTTTAAACCATAAAAGTATTTTAAACGATCTCAAAATTAGGTAACTACATAGCAAAGAAATCACATCGAGGGAAATAAAACCCGGAGTTGATGTCTTGCCTGGTTAAAATGAGTGTTTTAATAAAACTTCTCTTTTCCCCTTTTGGTTCCTGGGAAGTCCTTACTAATTTCACTTGTTAAAAAGGTACATTTTTGACTGCTGCGATCAGGCAGGTTGTATTGTAAATCCTGCCCAAATGTCGCTTGAATGAACCAGTCAAGAATTTAACCTCTGTTTGACAAACTAATTGGCTGGGGGTTTAAAACCATCAGTTATGTAATAAAACTGTGTGCAGTCAATTAGAGTGAACTGATTGTGCTCCGCTGGCTTTGGGTCTGAGGAATCCTGTTAGCAGTTGAACTCTCTGAGTGACTGGCCTAAACTCTTAGAAAACGACTCTTCTGTAGAAGCACGAGCTTTTTAATTCCTCGCAAATTTCACAGGGCTTTCAGGTAATGGGCTGCCTTTTACCGAAGGGAGTGATGTCAGGTGCACATGGAAAGAATGGTTCTGGCACATTATCCTTTCCTGAATGGATCACAGATGAGCTATTAATGTCTGATTCCCTCTCTGGGTGACCTAGCCGAGGGGCTGGGGGTCAGCGAGTTAGGAGTCTGAGTTGGGGACAAATCCAGGCCCTCAGGGACTGTTGTCTTCCACTGCGAAGCTGCAGATATGATCTAGTCGGCAATCCAGAGGAATTTGAGAATAAAGATTCTGGTATGATCTGAATAATGAGATAAAAACTGGGAATCTGGGCAAGAGAGAGAAGATTCAGAGAAAGAAGAGGGGAAGCAAACGGGACCTGGTGACAGTCCTCAGCCAGAGTGGAGTATTGAGTTTTAGCTATGGGGACGCTCAAACGCTCCCTCCACTTATCAGAAGAGGCTGGATATTTTAAAGTACCATTCATGGTTTTCTTGTTTCACTCTAGGTCTGCTTTTTACAGAGACTTGGGATTGAAAGTCTTTGTTCAGTTTCTGCAATTTGCATTATATATTAGGTTCTGATTTGCACTAATTTCTCAGGAACACTTGGGAATTTCATTATTTGCTATGAAATCAGAATTAACATTTGATTTTTCTACTTATGCTTTCTATGAGTGAGGACCTGGCATTGATCAAACTAAGGCCATCTTCTGATCATCCCCAGTCAATATACCCAATGGATATCTTGAGTAACAGATTAATTACTCAGGCAATTGTATTTATGTATACACACACATAGATACACATACACAATAATAATGCCTCATGAATACAGAAGCCAAATCTGTTCTATTCATGACTGTTCCTAGGACAATAACTCTCAGTGGCTGGTTGTTGATCTAATAAGTGTGGTTCTGGTCCTTGTGTCAGTGCAAGAGGCATGGAGCACATTTTTATAGTTGTCATAGATGCAAAAAAAAAAAAAAAAAATTTAAATAAGTAGTTCAGAGCCATTACAGCTCCCCTGACTGATTTTACAGCACAATTTTAGAGGATCTTGTAGCGTTGAATAAAATACTTATTAAGGTTTCAAGTGTTTGATATCTAAGTACTTTCTACAAAACACTTATTAGAAAATAATGCTATTAAAGTTTCTGCTGTATAGCACAGGAAGCTATGTTCAATATCCTGTCATAACCTTTTATGAAAAAGAATATGAAGATGAATATATGTGTGTATATGCATGACTGGGACACTGTGCTGTACACCAGAAATTGACATACTGTAATTATCTGTACTTCAATTAAAAAAAAGAAAAGGATGCTATTTACCAATTGGAGTGCTAGATGCTTGATAGTAAAAATGTACTATCTTTTAACAGTTGATAAAGATATTTTAAATAAAGTCATTCTAGAATTCTTAAAACCAGCAGCTAATGAGGATGTGGAGCAACTGGAACTCTCATACATAACCTGCTGGTAGGAGTGTGAAAGTGTACAGATACTCTGAAGAACAGTTTGGCGGTTTCTTACAAAGCTATATGTAGATGTAACATATGCCCCAGCAATCCTCTTTCTGGCTCTTTCCCCTAGAGAAATGAAAACTCGTGTTCACACTAAAACCTGTAGACAAATGTTCAGAGCAGCTTTATTGCTGATAGAAGTTGGAAACAACCCAGTGTCCTTCAAGGATACTGATCAGTATCTGGGGTCTGGATAAACAGGTTGTGGTATGTCCATACAGTGGAATATTACTCAGAAATAAAAAGGAACCAACTGTTGATACATATTGATACTGATACAGGCCAGATGAATGATTCTCAAAGACATGTGGGAATGAGAGAAGTCAGTATGAGAAGACTGCATACTGTATGATTTCAAATATGTGATATTCTGGAAAGGAGAAAATTGCAAAGATAGTGAAAAAAGATCAGTGGTTGCCAGAGGGATAGGTGTGGTAAGAATATTATTATAAAAGGGTAGCAGAGGGAGTTTTGGGGCATGAAGGAGTTGTTTTATATCCTAATTGTGGAGGTAGTTACACAAATTCATACATTGTTGAAGCACATACGTTACTGAATCCAAGCTCTTACCGCTTGTCACCTGACAGTCTAATAAATTGAGGGAGGAGGTGTTGGGTCAAGGAATAGCAACTCTAATTAGAAAGCCAGCAGACTGAGAAGATGGTGGACTAGTGTCCCAAAGAACCATCTTGCCTGAGTTAGAATTCAGGCTTCTTTTACACTAAAAAGGGAGGAAGTAAAACACATATCCTGGTTCCAGTCAGACTCTGGAGAAGATATGTTCATTTCTTCCTTCCTGCAGCCATTCCCAGGTGGACAGGATGTTTCCTGTGAGCTAAACAAAGGTGTTTTAGCTTAACACTAATTACCTGGGATGCAGGGTTCCAAGAGATGGGCCATTATGTATAATTTAAGCTTATAGGCAACATCCCTGTAGTGATGAACTTGTAATAAAAGCAATGGGATAAAAAGGTTAAACTAAAAGAAACAGATCCAGTATGAAGTCAGATTTGTTCACATAGAACTATACACCAAAAGAAAAAGAAATTTCTATATGATAATTTAAAAAAATAACATTAAAAACTTCTCAGTCAATAAGGTTTAAATAATGGCATAACCAACTGAGACTTCCAGTCAGGTGTTGTCTTCCCAGGCACATTGCAGCTGAAGACCATGGATATTGAAAGCCATGATCTAGTTATCTGAGAGGTACAAAGGTAGAAAAGTGAGCTGTAGTATAATTTTTTTTTATAAAATAAATAAAACAGTATTATCAGAAAGAAAACTCTCCTATAATTATTGAAAAAGCAAAGTTGTGAGATCTTGTGTTGAAGCCATCACTTTATTGTCCACTTACGTAGATTTTCCCCTCTGGTGCTTATTCTGGCATTAATTAATATAACAGAATCTGAAAGAAAGATTAGAAATGTGTTATGTTAGAAATAGCCTTGCTTTAAGGGACACGCATATTCATGTGCCAGGAAAACTTGGATGATTCTCTCACTGCTGAGATTTTTTTTCACCCAGTCTGAGGTCCAATGGAAACCACATATTTATTAAATGATTGATGTTTGTGCTCTTCAGGAACCCTGGGAATTACCATCCTAGATCAGATCATTAGTCTGCCCGGTCTAACATCTTGCTTCTGGCTTAGGTAATTATCTGATGCTTCTCAGGGATGTTTAAATCTTCCTCATGAAGCACCTGACCGATGTTTCACACCGTGCTGATTCTCCTTGTTGAGGTGTGGATGGGCAACTTGGGCTGAAGTTTCTCTTAGTGCAACTAAGCTCATTTGTATTTTCAAAAATTGAATTTTATTCTGATCATTTTGACCATATTGGGTAGATCCCAAATGATAAGGAATGCTGTGATGCACTTGATCTAATTCTCAAGAATTTGATTTTCTACTCAACCATGAGGCTGCAAAACTGACTGGATGAAAATCGCCTATAATGTAATGGGTTTTATGCCTCTAGAAGTCCTATATTATAAGAGGAAAGGCAAATAAGCCTCTCCATAAAGCTCAGTGCTTTATGAGCAATGGTCTCAGAGCTAATTATTCCAAAATAATCGATAATTAATATATCTGTAGACACTTACTTTTACCATTTTCTTTCTGATACATTACTTTGATTTCTAAAGAATGGGACCTTTTATTGGCTGGTACAATGTGATCCTTGTCTGCCTTCCCATCTTCTAGGTAGATGTTAAATGCATTTAATGTGTAGAGGCCAAGGATGCTGTTAGACACCCTACAATGCCCAGGACAGTGCTGACAATGAAGAACTGTCCAGCCCAGTGTGTCCATCACATCAAGATTGAGGCCCACCCCCTACACTCGAGAAAGGGCAGAAGATATGTTTTTACATCCAGCTCAGTGCTTTGAACATGGGAGGTGCCGAGAATGTATTGAGGAGATTTTCACAAGGGACTTCTCAAATCAGATTTTGGGCACAAAGGGAAGGAAGGTGTTTATTGTCATAATCAGGCAAATTGCAAAGCAACGTTCATCTAACACGAATTTTATGATGTGCATCACAATGATTGCAAAGCATGTCGGATGAGGCACACATGCAAAGCATCTTATTACGGGTACTGTTACTAGTATCATTTATCAACCTGTGAGACTAAGCCTGGTTTTCCTCCCTTCTTGGTCATCAGTTTTTCCTTGTCTCCCACTATCAATGGCATCCAGTTTCTGGAGCACATGTCCCATCAGCTGGGGTTCTTTTTCTCCCACTGACAGTTCTCCAGGGCCACAAGTCTCGGCTTTACCTCTAACTTCTGGGTTGATAATTCTCTTTTTAGCTGTTTGATCTTTAAACTTGAAGGATTTTAGAACAGAAAATCCTGTTGTTTTGTCTTTGAATTCTTGATCTTGAAAAGAATCTCCGTATAATGAGGTCGTAAATAGTAGGGTATGTGGACCAGGAGATGATGACACACATTGGGTTGTATAGGGGAAAAGTGTGTGGGGGACAGGATTGCGTATCTCTGTCCTTGGTTTGGGTGATTTTCCTCCAAAAAAAAATTCGGACAGAATTTTTTCTTCATCCCAATGAAGATGCTCATGTTGGCTTCCTTGAATCTTGTGCTGCTCTTGAGAATTTGCCTTTTAAAATCTGCAGTCCCATTTCCCCCTTCCTTGGGATCAATGACGCACTTACGGGCTACAGACCAACAGCCATCCTTGGCTAACTGAGCGTCTGTCCATCACTGCCAAACCCTTAAAGCAGAACAGGCATCAGATCCGGCTTCAGAGTGCTATGGGTTTTTAGACTAGAGAAGGTCCCTTTCTACAAAAATCACGGCACAGCTTGAAGCTTGGTGCTTACAATTCTTTCACATGAAGATAGACTTTCACATCCACTTGAGTTTTAAAATTAAACTTGTAAATACAAGCTGGAAGTGCTAACTTATTAGAACAAATTTTTATCAAAATTCAAATAAAGATAGCAGATTCTTTCTTCTTCTGTAGGAATAGAGAATGGTTTGGGGAGCCCAAAAGCGGGCAACGTTTTTTGTTTTTTTTTCCCCGCCCAAGAACCAAAAAGGCTATGAAAGGCAAACTTTTCTTGCTTCAGAATTTCACAGTGGCCTTGTGCCATTTGTCGTCTGCGTTTCTTATCCAGATGTACGACCAATACAAGATCGTAGGGCAGGGAAGATAAGGGATTGAGATGTCTATTCGAGGATTCTCTGTTACCTAATAGAATTTTATGCGCATTATAGCCTCTGCAAAACCTAGACATTTACGATTAATGTATTTCCCAGAGATATTCACATATACCCACATTGTTATTATTTTAAACCAATGATATTAAATAGCCGTGTTATCATTTTCACAACCTATGAAAAAAAATGTTCCCCAGTATTAATTTCTGAGACAGGTAAATGCAACAGTGTTTCCATCTGAAGAACTACAGAAATGAGCCCTTAAAATAAGTTGAATAAGTGGAAGTTATTTCTTGATCACTAACAATTTAATAGATTATGGACCCGGGATTTCATTTTATGTTTTTTTTTCCTTCTTCTTCTTCTTTTGGGGGGAGGGGGCAAGCTGGCCTTTCTTTATGTTTCAGAAATAACAGTATTAAATGCTATGGAGAAAGGATAGAGGGTTGACATTGAGGTCGCATTATAAAGACAAGTTAAAAGCTTTAATTTATACTTGAGAATAACAAGATATGAAAGGATTTTGTGAAAATCCTTTGTTCATTAGATACTGTTTATTTAACAAGAAATGAGTGTTTTCAATAAGATTAAACTGAGGATTTGATTGGAAAGACTTTAAGAAGTAAGGTCTCTGTTCTTTAAACCCCGCTGATTGAAAGAAATATTACTAAATACTTTTAAGTCCATTTTTATTCAGTTCTGTCTAGTTGCCATTGGTTATAATAGACTTAGGACCTTAAAGCTTATGCTTTTATTCTTCATTTTTTTTTTTTTTTGTTTTAAAATTTTGGCAAGATTGTTTTCTTTGTGCTTGTTGTTATCTGAAGGTCCCAGCAGAATTCCAAATCTTCCGTAGCCTGCTGGAAGGAGACGTGGCATCACTGTGAGCTAGGACATCTCTGTGGTCACGGTGTGGCTGTGCAGCTGCATTGTCTTCTGTGGGTCAGAAATGAAGTGACCATGCCTCCTGTTCATACTTGCTTGTCCCAGTGTAATTGGAATACGTCCACTTTCAGAAGTGTCTTGGGTTAAACAATACGTTATACGCTTGCCCTTAAAGTTAGAAGACCATATGAAGGGAGTGGTACTTGGATCAGGTGTCTGGGAGGATTTTTGTTTTGTTTTGTTTTGTTTTCGATGGTGGTGGGAGCGTGTGGCTTGTGAAAAGAGATCAATCAAATTAGGTTATCTGGGATGAAACAGAATGTGGACAGGTTTTGTGGGAACTGAGAAAGAAAACATTTACAGATGTTGCTGTAAACTAACAAGCTTAACTAGGGAGAGGAGAGGGAAAGAAGAAAAAAGTACACGTCGTAACTGCAGGGCTGTCATTACTGGGACAAAGCCAGGTGGTTTGGTGGTGGTGTTAGTGGGCGAAGGGGTGCCTAGGAACTGGCACGCAACATTATTTTGAGAAACACAACCAATAGCTAGACAGTGTGGCATAGAGAGCAAGGTCACAGGCTTTGGAACAGTGTTTACTTTCCTCAAGCTATTCATAAATGGAAAACATGCTTCAACTATATATGCCTCATTTCCCTCATCTGTAAAATGGGAGTAATAGTGGTACTCACACCATGGAGTTCTTGTGAAGATTAAATGGGTTAATGCTCATAAAACACTGACGGTGGTGTGAGTCCCGTTGTAAGCACTCAATGCGTACAGTCTGCTCATATTACTCTTGTTACTGTTTCCGATGCATAAAGGAGGTGGTGGCTACACCAGTGTCATAAATGGAGACGGACGTGTGTCTCCCGGAGGCAGCATCCCACACTGACCGGTTCCACAGCCAGATGGGCTGGGTGGGAATCCGGTCTCTATCACTTATTTGTTCAGCAAATTTCTGAACTTTTCCTTAGTCTGTCCCCACATCTTTAGATGGAGATGAAAATAGCCTTTTTAGGTTTATTGTTGTGATTAGACTTGTTACAATCCTTGTAAAACCGCTCCACACGGTCTCAGGCAGACAGTCTGTGCTTAAATGTTGGGCGTTCTTCTACAGGAACCTCTCCCTATAAGCTTACATCTATGAGAAAGGAAGGAAGCTATTGACTTTCTGGGTTTCTTGGACCTTCTCATTCTTAAGGAGAAGGTAATGAACACATAGTTCAGACTGAGGCGTAGAGGTGGCTGCAGGAAAGCCGGTGTGTTTGAGGTGTGGAAATGCCTGGTAAGACAGAGTAGTTAGCACTCAGTTCCGTCATTCAGGAGAGGTGATGAGTTTGGGGGCCATTAGTGCATGGATCAGTCCCTCTCTCCCCTCTCTCCCTCCCTCTCAGTGTGTTTGTATGTGAGCTTGTCCAGGGATCATATGTGTTATGAGATGAAGGCACAGAATTCAACCCTGAAGAATCACTTCCCTTAAAGGGTCGGATGGAATAGGACCTGCCCCGCCCCCAGTAACAACCACAGTTGAGAAACAGGCATAGGAGGGAACTAGGAGGTAAAGATGTCCTAAGAATTAGGGCAAAAGAGTATTTCAAGAACAATAACACATGCTACAATTAAGCCAAATATGATTAAATCAGGGGGAAAAAAGCATCTGGATCTTACAACTGGAACAAAAGCTAAGGCTTCTAATAACATCCCCGAGAACAGTGTCCTTACGGTGACTGGGGCACAGTGTAGGTTTCAGCGGTGGAAGTGAAGGTGTCGTTCTGTCAATGATGGAGATGTCCTATGCAGACGTGGAAGAAGAATGAGGGGGGAGATATCGGGAGGACTGAAAATGCCGACGAGAGGATCACAGAAGCCACGAGGAAGGAAGTACCAGTAAGTAAGAAACGGAAGGAAGAGAGGAGAGGGCTGAGGAGCTGAGAATAAAGTCTCCATGAGCCAAAGGAGTAGGGACAGCTGGAGAAATAAATGCAAAGAGTTTGCTTGCTTTTTTGTTTGTTTTTGTAAGGCGGGAGGTTTGGTTGGAGAGATGCCTTTCCTTTCTAAGACGTCAGAGATGGAGGGCCTTGTGAAGTGAAGGGACCAGGGTACTGCCGGCAGAGGGGTTGCCAGCATGATCTCCAAATGATCACATCCCTTGTGTGGTGAACGTTGAAAGAGTGCTCAGCAATAACTTATTTGGTCTAATCTCATTTCTAAGGTGGTAAATTTGAAGTTCTGAGTTCCCACTACCGGGCTGTGTTTAATAAACCACACTGTTTATATACTTGAAACACTGAAGCATTGATTTGCTCAGTGAAGGTGGAAACACTTACTGTCACATGACTGTAGATTGTGCATAGAAGTTAACAAACCCGTCTCCTCTGCACACTTCATCAGATAGATCCATGGTGTCAAATCCTGACCAATGGCTTGTCTGTCAGAGAGAAAATGGAATCCAGGTGACATGTGACATATAAAAGTCACATTGCCAAGCACCAGCCCTTGCTGAAGTCTAGCTAATTAGTGGTACTGTTTGATTAATTCAAGTGGATGGACCTCAAGGCGGTATTTGTAGAATTCAGTCTGAGAGTTTAGTTACCCTCTATGTTCTGATTATAAATGTTTTGAGTATTAATCTACATGGTTTGAAAATACAAAAATAATTTCAAGGTCACTTTGGAGATTACTGTGTCAAGCCTTGACTGATTTATTCATTCATAAGTCTACGCACTATTCGTTTTAAAGATAACACAAAGAATATCATGTTATGGCAAGATCACCAGACCAAGATGCCAGGAGAATAATATTTTCGATCCATTCGCTGTAGCTTTGGACACGTACTAAACTTGCTGAAACTTGGGTTTCTCATTAGGCAAATGGAAATACCACCTCCCACACCTGCCTTTTCACAGTTGTAAAGGACGAATGATGGCAGGTGGCAGGTGGGTGTCTGTGGTTACTTAACCTCTCTAAGTGTTCGTTTCATCATCTGTAAAATAGAAGTAACATTATCTTTCATGTAGTTTTTAACAAGTACATATAATGCACGCACTGCCTCTTACATAAAAGGATCTATTACTGACACAGCAGAAGTAATAATTATTTGGATATATAAAATACAGATGTGAAGTTTCCTTTTACCTTCTGGTGCTGCTTGAAATCCTGTTGCAATTCAGGCAATCTGATGAAATTCACACACCAACTTAGTGACCATCCTGCCTCACGTTTAATTCATCCCACTCTGTGGAGGGAGAGGTCCTGGAGATACTATCATCTACGTCTTCTTCCCTCCTCCTACTTTTCCTTCTCCTGCTTACTCATTTTTTTTTTTGCAATGAGATATGTCTTCATTCATAGTATTAGGTATTTGTAGTATTTGTGGTATTAAGAACATCAACTTTTCTGAAAACCGAGGGAAAGTGGAGTATCAGAAAATGGAAGTTCACATCTGACACCCGAGAGACCTATGATAAACTTGATACTCGTTTCCTTCTTGGAAAGGATTTTTAAAAATATTTCCTTATAGATTTTAAATATATACATTCCACGTGTGAAGGAAATTTAGCTGCAAATGTGCAGAACATGAACATTCAGTCTGAACATGAGCGAACCAGAAAACTCTAGAGGTCATAATGGAAAGAAATGGCTGTGTTAAGTTTATGCAATTTAATGCATGTTTCTTGAATGGCTACTGTGTTTCTGGTCCTCTTCTAGTTATCTGGGGTCCGGAAGTATAACATTGTAACACTAGACAGATCCTTGCCCTCATGGAGTGTACATTCTAGAGGCAAGAGATACTAAGTGATACCTGTGGAAAGTAAGTGAATTATCCACCAGGTGAGAAACTGATAAGTGCCATGGACAAAATTTAAAAGTGCAGAGCATTATAAGAGGCAATGAGAGCGTGGGTGGGGATGGGCTGGTGAAGGTGGGCTTCCTTCTGGGGGAGACATGTGAGCGAAGTGAAAAAAAGGTGTAGAAATGGGCCACGTGACAATTTGGGAACAAAGAAGAAACAAGGGTCAGAGGCCCCAATGAGGGTGAATGGTCCAAGCAGAGAGACGGAGAGCAGAGGATCAGAAGATGAGGTCAGAGGGAAGGCACCCTGCTGTTTGCAAGGAAGCCCAGCTTTAAAGATGACCAAGTCGAGTTCTCTTAACATACAAGGTAGAAGGGCAATCATCCATCTTTGCAAGAGGACCATGAGCCGGTTGTTCAAAAGTCTTTCCCCAGTGCATCTCTTCTAAATTCAGGCTGGGTAGGAGCCAGGTGTTGTCAGCCAAAGCTGTCATCCATCTGGGACAACACTATCAATTTTAGAGTAAATTTATGATTCTTGTTAGCCAGTGATTATAATTTTAACGTCAGAGTAAATTATGGAGTAAGTTTTGCCAGCCAGTGATCGGCACAGAAAGAGAAAAAATATTTGTAGACGCTTAAAAGGACGTGGATTGGTGGAAAGGAATTTGGATACAACTTTGGGCAGTGAGTGGAAGACGAATGGTATTCTTGGTTCCGTGGACATGGGAAGCTCACAGGAGTGCTGTTGAGTAGGTGTTTGTATAGCAGACGTGGCAGTGTTTGGAGGGAATCCACTCTGTACACAGCCCTCACCCCAGCAACCTGCTGATTCATCACAACACGTTTTCTACCGACTCTTCGCATGGTCCTCATTACCACAGATGGGCACCAGCCTTTGGAGTGAAACCTTTTTGCCATCTTGGATTAGCTAGAACCAAGACAGTGCTTTGGAAAATAGAGGTGAAGTCTGCGCAGAGTACAGAGGAGCAACTGGCCGAGAATCTTGGGTTGTAAGGTTAATTGTGTGCCCACGGTTTAAAGTCAATACAGACTAGAACCTCTGGATGGTGAGAGAACAAAAGTGAAAAGTTTTAGAAGCATTGGGAGACAAAAGTAAACATTTTCCCATCTCAAAGGAGTGGCAAAAATTCTTCTTCTTTTATTTTTTCTTTGCCCCATTTCATAACATGAGAACACGTATGCTCGCAATGAAATTAACAGTGGGAAAGTTTTAAATAAATAAAAGGAAATACTTCTACACTGAGTGCATAATAAGCCCACAGACTTTTCTGCTGAGGAAGGTCAGGGAGTCAAACGCTGAAGAGGAAAGAAAAGAGAGGAAAATCTGGTGAATTTTATGACCAATAATAACATTGTAATTATGCCCTGAGATAAGAATAATGAGGCTGAGGCTTTCGGGCATAAAATGATCGTCTCAGAGGACAGGAAGGAATTCTCCCACTCCCACCCCCGATGGTTTGAATGGCACCACAAGACTGAGCAGATGCATCCTGGGGTGTACTGTTTTCCCAGGAGGCAGCTCCTATTAACCCAGAAAACCATTCTTGAAAGACCAGTGGCTGGTTTTATCTGGAAAATCCTGTATTTCAGGGGAAATCAGCCTTGAATCCAACAAAAAGAATTTTGTAAGTTGGTGGAATGATAAACTCCCTGATGCTGGATACGGTCTACTTTTGCTTTTGACCCAGTGTGTGAATGGCTCTAAACATAATATTCATGTAACTAACTTAGTGTATCGTAATGGATGGAAATTGGCCTTTGACACAGAGGAGGTCCAGTGGAAAGCGCATGAACTCTATCTCTTAGGAATTAAAAGTATGCTCTTGCCCTCTCGCCAAACTTTTTTTTTCAGAGTCCACACCAGCTGCTTAATAGCTTCTGACTTTCTTGGCGCGCGATACGCTGTTGCTTGAACTCCTGTGTTCCAGACCCTCTGCGAAGCGCTGGTTCCCTAGCTGCCTTTAAGGGCTCCCAGGTTAGTTTTGAGCTGGCCACCAAGTGGGTCTCACCTGGGAGGGAAGAGCTCATCTGAACTTCCAAGAACACAAGAGCGACGCTGTTCTCGTTGAATGGAGACACACCAAGAGGAAGCAAGGCTGATGCCCGTGTTCAGATTGCTTACGAGCTCACTGTCTCTAAAAGAGAAGGCACGCTTGTTGCTAGAAACTTGTCTAAGTCAGACCCATAGAGGTCAACACTGTCTCTCCTTTTATTTTTGACTGTCCCAGTCCTAGGTCTAGATCCTATCAGGATAATGATAAAAGCTCAATAAATAAGTAGGATTAAATCAATGCTTAAAATGTCAGGACCTTACCATGGAGAAGCTAGAAAGTGAGAACTCTTTTTTGTTTTAATTCATATCTTTATTGAAGTGGAGTTGATTTGCAATGTCAGTTTGAGGTGTACAGCAAAGTGATTCTGTTATACATATACATACATACATATATATTTTTTCAGATTCTTTCCATCGCAGTTCATTACAAGAAATTGATTATAGTTCCCTGTGCTATCCAGTAGGTCCTTGATGTTTATCTGTTTTATGTAAAGTAGTGTGTATCTGTTGGAAAATGAGAATTCTTTTCCTGTCTTCCCTCCCCAACGCCGACCTGCCCCCAGAATTTACAAAAATCCCTGTCTGTAACCCATAGTACACAAATACTTGTAATTTAAAAATCTTATATATGGTGTGTATAACTAAAACTTTGCTTCATCAGTTATTCTTTTCCATGTTTAGCCAGTATATAGTGTTTGTTGGCATTTGTAGCTGTTTTTTTGAAGTACCTGGTTTTATAGCTCCGGGCACTACTTTGCCTCCCGTCTTGTATAAAGCCTTTGCTGTAAGTCGGCCATTCTGTCTGAATGTCTGGTGCCATTTGTGCATCTCAGTAATTTAGTTCTGTTGCTCAAAGTTGAATTCCAAAATGTCCTTAAAACCCCTTCACCTGGCTGAACTGGGATGCACCAGTCTTCAGTAGGAAACACTGAACTTAAAAGATGACTTTTAAGTAGCTTATCTGGAAATCCCTGGCCCAGTATCTTCTGTGTAAGAATCCTAACAAATTATTTGTTCAGATGACTCAACAGAATCTGGTTAACCTGAGCGTGTTCCCATCCACTCTCCCTCCTGGCCCTCAGTGAGCAGGTGGCTTGGGTGGCTGCCTCCTTTTTCAGCCGGCTTTCCCCTGCCACATTTTCTAGTCTTTAGTGCAGGTAACTTTTAGGCAATCTCCCTGGAGAGAGATCTCCCCGGGCATTGTTTTATATGCATGATAATGAAACTGAGGTGCGTGGTGGTCTGTCCGTTGTCATGGTGAACTTGCTATTGTCTGTTGGAACTGGCCTCTTCAAACCAGTGTCTATCCATTCAATCCCTGCATTTCTCTTAGCAAGATTCCCCTTGGCTCTCCTTTCAGTGTCTGACACCGGGAACATGATGCTCTCACTGTATCTTCATCACATCCTGTTTCCAAAGAGCAGCGGCAGCAGCAGCAGGCTGTCCACTCACCTTGCCTTTCTGTGAAGTTGAGAGGGACCACCTTGTTTTCTGCCCCCAAAATGGACTTTTTCTTTTTGCTCCAAAGGAGACAATCTGGACTTAGAAAAACTGATTAAGTAGGGCCAGCTGTATGCATTTTCCACCCATATTGAAACAGCCAAAGCCCATACACAAGATCTCATCCTGAAAGACCTAAGCATTCCAATTCTGGGCTTATGGAAACCGTTGCCTCTAATTACTTTAATAACCTTCTGTGTGCGGTATATTGAGGAAGTTTTATGGCAAGGAAAGCAGATTTGCAGAGGTTCACAGGATGAGTTTTTCAAAGAGCTTTAGCAGAAAAGATTGATTCTCAGGTATTAGAAATGAATATTAGGATAAATCATGTGCAGAATATTTGTGTTTAGAATGAGAAGGGTTCTAGTCGAAATATTAACTGAGAATTCAAACATTTCATGTTCTCCTCTGTCTCCTGAGGACCAGGGGAAAAAAAACCCCACAAGAGTCCTTTTATGCTCTTCCTTCTCTCCCCTGAAGCTGGATATTTAATATATGTTCAGAGACAAGGATATATCATATGAGAATAGCAAAGATGCCTTGTCCACCAGCAATGGGTTAGAATGCTGTAACACACACCTGTGAATCTCAGTTGCTTAAAAAAATATAAAAAGTTTTATTTCTTGCTTACAGTCCTTGTTTATCTCTGTTTGGCAGGGACCCAGGCTGAGAAACCAGCCTTCTTCTTGTACTTTTCTGGTCGCTGTCTCAGGGACAAACTTGGAACTCTTAGAGCAGGGGTAGGCAAACATTTTCTGCAAAGGGCCAGATAGTAAGTATTTTCAACTTTTCAGGCCATAGAGTTTCTATCACAGTGACTCCTCTCTGCTCTTGCGGTGCAAAATCAGAGTTTACAATAGTTTACGGCACGTAAACAGATGAATACGGGCTGTTTTCCAGTAAAACTTTATTGACATCAGTAGCCTGTGGCCTGGAGTTTGCCAACTCTTTCAATTAAGTTGCTTGGCCCCAAAGGGACGCTCGTTACCTCTGCTCAATGACTAATGACTAACTAATGATTTTGCTCAACCCGAGAGGACGGGGGAAGAACCAGCCTGTCACTTCCTGAGCTTTACGCACAAACATGGAAAATGATGAAGCTGAGCAGTTATTTCCACAACTCGACAAGGCTGGATTAAGCCTACTGATCTTTTACTTTCTTTACCCTCTGTGTTTTCTCTTTAACTCGGAAGCCCTGACTTTGTAAGGTGCAGTGTTCATTTGTGTTTAAGCGGCAGCAGAAGTGGCCAGTCAGTCAGAGAGCATGCTGCTCAGCTGTTTACACAGCCTTGGTGGCCACGTTGGGGACGGGTAGCTGGCCTTCTCCCTCACGGGAAACCTTTGCCTTTGGGGATCCTAACGTGAGTCGGGACATGCACTCTGGAAGCAGATCTTGGGAAGAGATTTGGAAATAGGAAGGGAGACGTTTTATCAGATGACATTCGTCAACAGTGAAGTTACCTAGGGGGCCAGTTTCTGGGAAGTTTCCTGGATGTCGCAGTGCAGCCGGGACACAGGGAGCGATGACAACATGGGGTCTTCAGTTCATCTGACTCTAGAGCGAGTCTCACTCAAACCTGCTGTACTCCAGAATGATATCACTTCCCATATTTGGATTTCTAGCAAAACCCACCTTCTTCCCCAAATCCCAACCAACCCCACTCTGCTCCCTCCTGGTTCACCACTGTTTTGTAAAGTCAGATGGTTCCGCACCTTCAGTGGACTCCCGTCTTTCAGGATTCATTGGGCACCACTCTAAGAACAAAGCTTAAAGAGGCCATTTGTTTTTTACATGGTTCAGTTCATTAAAATATCTGACTTTTCTCCATAGGAATAGTTTGACTAGTTATAGAGAAATGTGTGCTCAAGTGGGTCTGCCAATTGAAACAGAGACACTAGGAGCCTATTAAAGAGGTAGGAGGCTCTTATGCATTGAATGTCTGTTCATATTGATTGTGATCCATACCCTGTAGAATTTTAAGGCAGTTTCTTGCATGTTATCACACAGCGAAACACCTTGGTAAACCATTTAAATAATTACGTTTCAAATTGATAAAAGCAGAGCAAGATGTAGGCCTGAACTAAGACCTGTTAGTTGGGGAGAGCGCTCGACCTTCCTTCTCATCGGTGACGCTTCTGTTGACTGTGAGAAGACTCGAAAGGCAAAGGCTACTTGACCACAGCAAAGACACCACTTCAAACAGAGTGAGGATAACCTACGTCTTAAAGAAAGTATTTCCAATGTCCAGATGATGCTTTTTTCCTCTTAAAAAGTTTTTTTTTTTTTTGATTGAAATATAGTCGACTTATAATGTTGTGTTAGTTTCTGGTGTATAGCATAGTGATTCAGTCATACTATATATATATATATATAATATATATATATATATATATATATGTATGTGTGTATTCTTTTTCATATTCTTTTGGGTTATTACAAGATGTTGACTATCATTCCCTGTGCTGTACAGTAGGACCTCGTTGTTTATCTATTTTATATATAGTAGTGTGGATCTGCTAATCCCGAACGCCCAATTTAACTCCCTGCTCCTTTCCCCCTTGGTAATCCTAAATTTCTCTTCTTTGTCTGTGAGTCTAAAAATAATGACACAAATGAACTTATTCACAAAACAGAAACAGACGATATTTTTATTTAAAGTAGTGTTGTCCGATACCTTGAAATTAATTGTAATTGACTTAAATGAAGGTGTTACTATGGTTTCCCTCGAAAGGATTTTAATTTCATTTCCCAGATTAGCTGCCAGTAGCAAGCTGTCATAGACTGTTTCTAGAGAGATTATTATCCAAGTTTCTTTGGACTAATAATAATAATGGTAATGACAGTACTGCTTATTATGTCCCAGGCATCGTCCTGAGCCTTTTAAAATGCATTTAATTGTCACAGCTGCCTTATGAACTTGATACCATCCCATTTTCCTTCCCACTTTGCAAAGGAGGAAACTGAGGCTCAGCGAAGTTAAGTTACTTGCTTTAGATCACATAGGGAGTCAGTAGCCAGGCCAGGATTTGAACTGAGGCAGTTTGCACCAGGATCCATATAAATAACCAGAAGTCTGTAGGAATAACCACTGTCCTATAACATCTTTCACAGCTGGGATAGTGGGATTGGCATTGAGATGCCGGTGGAGGATCAGCATGATTTAAGGACTTAGAAACAACCAACCTGTGTCATGGAGGGAAATCTACACTCTTTTTGTGCTTATCTGAAATGGCCACACACTCACAGGATAGAGGCAACTTCATTTCCTGGGTCTGTGGAGATCCAGGGAAAATGCTCACAAGCTTGCTTTCAGCAACTGTCTGGTGCAGAGATTTTTCCTTCTGGAACGAAGGGAATGTGAAAGAAAAGGAAGCACTCAGAGGCTTCAGTTTGCTTTCGACAGGTAATCAGTGAGCTGCTTCATTGCTGTCACCGCTCCTCCCTCCCACCTGATCTGTCCTCGGAAACACTTTGCTCTACCTGAGTTCCCGTACGTGACCGTCTCTCCTTGCCAAGAAGATTAATATAAAGTATCAGCCCGGGTTTTGTATTCCCAGCCCAGATCTTTATCTCAGAATAAAAGTAGGGAATTGATCTCTCGTGAGTCATGGGCACTGAGGATCTGGGAACACTTCCCCGGCAGGGAGAGTTGGCAGAAATAGTCCTGGTGGGTTTCGAGTTTATTTGACTAATTCTTTCACCGCCTGTCAAACGCAGCTCCTTTTGTTTAGGTAACAGAACAAGCTGTTTCCTCTGCCATTTCTCCACTGAGCAGTAGAGGCACTTGTGGCGAACACACATTACTGCTAACTGTTATGATGTTTGCTGTCAAATTCATTTATTTATACAACTGCTGGAAAAAGCCCGCGGCCCATAAGCAGCCTTGAAAGATTTCAGAGTCATGGGGTGGGGTCATGAGAGGAGGGGAGAAAGAAGTCTCCACTGGTTATGAGAAAGGAGCTGACACAGGAAACGGTCACATATGGTGCAGATTTATTGCGTCCGGGGTTTCCCATTGCAATCTCATTACAGCCACAGCTCAGACCTGGGCACGGCTCCGCCACATCCATTTCAGGTTTGGCGTCCAGCTGAATTACTGCTCCAGCTCCACACGGAGGACTGGAGAGGTGATGAGTTTATCATTCCGGGGACAGAGTGTGCCTGGATTGTATTTGTAAAGAATGCTGTTGGCTGCCCCTTCCTTGAATCTAACCCACAGACATCACTGTTCATAGCTGGCAGGCAGGTTTGCTAGCAAAAAAAAAAAAAAAAAAAAAAAAGGATATTGAGGTGGAGTCAGGGTACAGAGTATGACAAAAGGAATGAAGGGAAGAGGTAAGATGAGGTGAAAGGGAAACTAGCTTGAATTTTGCAGATTTTATTTACTTTTTGATGAGTGGGAAAAAAATAGGTGTCCTGCGTATGGACGCATGTCTGCGTGCATGTGCGGGTGTGGATGTGTGTATTTCTTTCTTACCCATCTTTTCTAAAAACATAGATGCTTATGCCTGCATTTTGGCATCTTCTTCACCTGTAACTTGTCTCTTTCAACATTGTTTGTTGTGTGTGTTTGCAGCACTCACAGGTGCTGTTTCAGATGGTGACGACGAGGCAAATGTTGCTATTTTGAGATGAGGATAGTGCCAAAAAAGGCGAGAGGCGAGTGCAAAGCATTTTAAAAACTACGCCTTTTTAAAATTATGACCAATGTAACAGTTTATATGTATTAGCACGTGTGTTCCCAACTCTGCACATACATCAATGCATTTCATCCTGGACCATCAGCCCAGGGACTGGGAACTATTCTCAGTCACTCTTGCAGATGAGTTAACCATGTCAGAGAGAGGATACGTAACTTGCCGGTGATTTTGCAGCTAGACAGTGGTGCAGCCTGGACGCAGCATGGATTCCTCTGACTGGAAAACCTGATCTTTCATCCCCTAAACTGGACTTTCCGAACTTGCATTTACTTTGGCTGTTTTTGACGTGGTAGTCAGAGAATAAAAATCATAATTGAGACCATACTTACTATGTTTGCAGGTCAGCTCATAATGCAACCAAATAACAAAAAAAGCAGAAAAATACTTTCTAAGCTACTGATTTCAAAATATAGGTGATTAGTATTTCAACATAGTGAGACAATACAGCATAGTCTTCTGGAAATTGTTTGAATGGACTTTCATCACCAAAAATAAGATTTTTTTTTAAATTAAAAAAAAAAAGGAAAAATGGTTGACTCAGAAGGGTCTATTTAATATAAACCTGCCCCGCCTCCCTCACCTTCATTACCACTTCATCACTAAATTTCATCTCCTGATCATTTTTTCCCCCTCAAAGCAACACTTTTATAAAAAGGGAAGAAATATTTCAAAATACTCCCTGAGAGGACTTAGTAAAAACAGAAGGGCCTTTCACAGAGAACTTACGGGCATCCTTGCCTGTAATGGTTGGCCTTAGGTAGTTTCCATTTTTCTCAGATTGGTTTGGAAATCTATTCCCATGGAAAGTAGACCCAAGTTCAAGAACTTTGGTGAGATTGCTCACAAAACGATGACAGAGCCTAGAACCTACAGCTCCTGAAGTCCATCAGCCCATTCCCCCTGGACGTGTGTAGGACCACTGAGCGGTTTCCCTTCCTGTGTAATATCTTCATCCGTTTAGAGCTGTCTTCATGCTGGAGTTTCTCTTTTCAACATACCTCTTAACTCCCAGCCTAGGGGGTCATTTCCTCAGGCCGACCGCCAGTGAGGGTTCTGTCTTCCTCACTAAGACGATGCCAGGGGAGACCCAGCCTCCCTGCCGCCGCCTGACAGTTTGTGAAAGTCAGCCTGGAACACTCCGTAGACCTTGAAGATCGATAATTCTAGACTCCAAGTTAGCAAGGTCGCATTTTTTTGTCCTTTGTATTGAATCTTTTATGCACAAGAACATCACTCTCCATTTACCTGCACCTTATGAATATTACACATGCTCAATTTTTGAAGTTTTAAGAAATAGTTTTTAGCTTGAATTCCCCATTCCAAAAAGAGAAGACAGCTTTTCTCTCTTATTTCTAATAATGACCCAAATATATTTTCTTTGATATTTCTTTCCAGGATTTCAGCTACTCCGTTTGCATATTTAGGAGCACAGCTTTGAGATTTTGGAGTTACACTCTTCATAGCCTGAGGGTCTGTGGCAACATGCATAACTGGGGATAAATTCAACCTGTCTTCACTTGATTTGATCTGTGGCCATTTATATTTGTTAAATTAGAAATAATGAGGTGTAAATGTTGTTTGACAGAAAAGACTTGTAAGTGATTTCTTCTCATTTCTTGAAAATAAGAGAATGATTATATATTTTGTTTTTGTCAAAATCTACTATACTTTAGTGTACCATGAATTGTGAAATCTATCACAAAATGGCTAAAAAAAGTTACCGAGGGAAATGGTGGTGTTAACCTCGAGGAAAAAAAAAACATTAATGTTGATGTATTTCATTCAATTTCAAACATAAATTTTTCTCTTTTGCTGAAAAGGGGAAGATGGAAGGATTCTCTGTGCCTTTGAGTCAAAACATTTATTCTCAAAATACTGTTTTCTTTCCTTCTGATCCATTTTTCTAAATAACGGATAGAAGTTGTTTCTTTTTTTTTTTCCTTCCTTTTCTTTTAATTTTTTTTCCCAGCAAAGACGACCCCTTTGGCATATTTTCTTTTCAAATGTGAAATGAGGTGGAAAATCCTCATTTCACGACAGGAAGGACAAATATTGACACAAAGTTAATATTTGTTAGGACCCTGGAAGCAACCTGAGTATACGTCCACACACTCACACACACACCCCCACCCACCATCCTCTGTCCCTCCTCCTGCACGAGACGTATGTTTCTTGGTTTTGACGTTTATGGTTTCCCATCCAGGGAACGACATACGTGGACTGTATGTCGTACTGTATGTCTGGGATGTTTTAGGATATTTTAGGATGTTTAAGTACACATAAAACAAGTGCTTGTGTGCGCACATGCACACACAAATACAACCTGCTTAATCTCATTTCCCCCATTTAGCAAGGAGCTTCTGGACTTTATCACCGGCTTGTCCATCTTGAACGCATTCGCATACGCCAAGCCAATACTTCTGGTCACTCGGCATTTATTAAGTCCTGTCCACTCTTGCCTCCTGGAGGGGGATGCCCTGGGGTGACCGCGGGGCTGCCCCGCCAGGCTGTTACTTTATTCACATTGATTATAAAAGTCAGCTGTGGCCAGACCTTGCTTTTTTTTTTTTTTTTTTTTTTACTTCTTTCTTTTCCTTGCCTTCTCTCAGTCCCTCTTACAAGCACCCCTGCCTGGATTTTCATGAGGAAATAATCAGATTAGGCCTTTCACGGTGAGTTCATATGGAGTTCTCTTTCTCCAGTGGGCTACTAACCGAATAAACGTGTTTAGTGGTAAATTGTAAACGACATTATGATTACCAAAGCCAGCGTGGGTTTCATTTAAAAGTGATCAGCATGGCAGGCCACAAAAATTGTGACTGGCAGAGAAGGCCATTTGGAGAAGTGGGAAAAGGAAAGACAAAAACAAGTGAGAAAGATAATCATTACTCAAAACGAAACCTTCCCCCAGCTGAGAGAGGCAGGCAGGAGGCAGAGAAACCCAGAGAAAGAAAACATGGACTGCTAGTTAGAAGGGCAGCTAGGCTGTCCCTGTGGGCGCCCAAGACACCTTTGCACTCTCAGCACCCACCACACCTAAATGTTCACGACATGTTCTGTGAGGTTACAGATGACGCTGAGGGAAAGTTGCCCTGGAGACACTGTGGTTCTTATGTCACGTGTTTGTTTTCCTTGATTTTCTAGGCACATTCAGAGAAGAGCAGAAATGCACATACCGACCCCCGATACAAGGCTACATCTGCAAACAGACCGACCATGTGATCTTAATTCTTGAAAGTGATGAAGCCACCTGGACCACGCAGACTTTCTATCCAGTTGTGTCTGTGACTAGTGGTTTCGTTGACACCTTCAGTAGCATAAATGCCAACACTCCCTGCTCCACTTCAGGGTCTGTGTTGAGTTTCTATTCCATCCTACCCACCAAGGAAATCAGCAAGGTCTGCTTTGTGGATCAGACTCCTCAAGCTTTGCGTTTTTTTCTATTGGGGAACAAAAGTACCTCCAAGCTCCTCTTGGCTGTGTTCTACCATGAACTCCAGAGCCCCCGTGTTTTCTTAGGGGAAAGATTCATTCCACCCACTCTGCGTCAGTCAACTTCTTCACTGCTGAATGAGTCTATTGGTTCCAACTATTTCAGCATCCTGGATAACCTCTTGTATGTTGTCCTGCAAGGAGAGGAGCCCATTGAAATACGCTCAGGTGTTTCCATTCACTTGGCCCTCACTGTGATGTTTTCAGCCCTAGAAGAAGGCTGGGAAATCATGATCCTTGAAAGACTAACTGACTTCTTGCAGGTGAGCCAAGACCAGATCAGAATTCTTCATGAGATGCCTGGGGATGAAGCAACATTAAAGGCCATCGCTGACAGTAGAGCCAAGAGAAAGCGCACATGTCCGATGGTGACTTGTGCCAATCTTGATAGAGTTGGTCAGCGTAGACCTCTCATGACGGAAGAGAGCTCATATCGGGTCCTGCCACCAACCACTGTGGAAACTCTCTCAAAAGTGGTGGTCATTGAAATTGGAGATCTGCCAACAGTACAGAGCCCTGGACTGACTCCATCCTTATCCAGTAACAAATTACAGAGTTTGGCTCACCAGGTTATCAGCGCTCAACAGACTGGAGTCCTGGAGAGTGTTCTGAATACGACTATCGGGGCCTTACTGGTGACTCAGTCAAAGGGAGTCACTGGCTATGGGTAAGTACGGATTATAAAAACGTCTAGATGAGTGCTGATTTCTTGGATGCATATTGCAAATGGTGGTCTCCTGACACTGAATCACTTAACCTGTCTGCTTCTTAAGGTAAGAAGAAAAACTTCAAGAGCCATTTATAGACTTAACGTCTCAATTTTTAAATCCATTGTTAAATCTGTCACCTTCATGGTGATTCTGTTTCCCGGGTGGCTGAAGATGTTACATTTTGGTACTTTACAGTGAGAAGCATGGAGGAAGAGGCTTTTATGAAGCAACTTGTTTTCAATTATTTGTGCATTCATTTATTCATGCAATGAATGTAAGCAGTGGGCTAGACTCCGGGTTGCTAAGGTGAAACTGATACGACTTGTGCCTTATGGGGCAAAAACACTACCTATCACATTTGCATAGAGCTTTGAGCTGAAAGTTGAGTACTTGGCAGGAGTGATGATAATTCTGCCAGCAGGGAGTGGGGAAGGGATTTATATTTAGGAAAACTTGGGAGGGACAACCAGGAGTTTACCAAGATAAAACAGTGAACCAGATTGGGTTTTATTTAACCTAAGATTATAAATCCCTGAAAAGATGTCAAACTGTGTGAGACAGGAGCATATAATGCTGCCAACTATGTTTACGGCACAGACCCGTGTAGGATTTGTAATAGACTTTCTGCTATGTTGTTCTGACTTTCCAAGTTTGCATTTTGATGTATGTTCAACATGCATTTACCTGAATAGTTCCCTGAGCCTAGTAAATGAAGTACATGAAGTACGCAATCAGGGAAGGCAAGTATAAATTGCTCTCATTTTTGTAGCTCGTGTTAGCCGAGGGATGACCTGACCAGCCCAAGTTCATCTGAGACACCTGTCATGAGGTCAAGGCTGAGTCCCAACGTCCAATTTTTAGCAGATGCAAAAGAACCAGGAACAACATCCCGGCCTGAGAGACCATATAAATTTGTCACAATGCTTAGGAAACATATATAAAAGTAACCATATCACACATGCCTTCTGCTAAGTTGTAGAGGACTCAAGATGGACAAACTTGGATAGTCCCAGCAAACCTGTCACCACCACTGGAAAAATAAACACAAACCCATGCACATTTTGAGTTGATATTGGGTCCCTGATGTAGGTCAAAATATCTGGATTCTGAGCTATATTTCTCAATAAAATTTTAGAACATTCATATTCTTTCATATTGCTCTGTTACTGCTTTTTTCATTGTATTTTGTGGTAGTGATAATAAATAAGCAATGAATATTTAATGGGTGTTAATTACCTTCTATGCAATCATCTCCAGTAGATGTGAGATTCACTCTAATATAAAAAGTAAAACAAAAAGAGGCACCTTCACATTTTGAGGCATATTCAACTAGTCCATTGATTGCCTTTCTATACATAGAGCACCGTATCCATATGAAAGCGTAGCTGGTGTTTTTGCATCATCATTTACCTGTCTTTGGTATGTGTCTTCCTTATGGTACATGAATATGTATGGAAGTTATGAAAAGAAAACTCAAACAATTTTTTTTTCCAGGTTCTGGTTGATTGGGAATTGTTAGCTTAGACTTAAAAATTACTCCTGGTTATATGATTGCTCAGAACCTGTTAAATCTTGGATATTTTTGCCAACCGCCGAATCTTCACCATGTTATTGATATAATTATGATATTCCGCAGGATGATATAAAAATCAGGAATCTGAAACAGAAATGATACTAATGTATCTTAGCTTACATTTAAATATACTCTCCTTTAGCTCAATTTCATTTAAATCCCACTGAGTTCTTAAACACATATTCTATGTATGGATGACCAGAGAGAAACAGGGCCAGTCCATTACTGAATTTTATTTGGATTTTTACAGCACTGAGCTTTGTTAATAGATCATTCTTCCAAAATGACTGATTTTTACATTGTATGTTACAAAAAAAAAAAAAAAGACTTAGTGATTATTTAGCTTTTAACCAGAAGGAGAAAAAAGTCAAAGAGTGAAGACAATGGTGGTAAAGCAGAGGAAACCCACCAGAGAGAATGGACCCAGCACAAGGTTAGGCACACACACGCATATGGGTGGGGGATGTCAGTCTATCATGAGCTTCCGGGAAAAGATCTCCTTTATCGCCCACCATCCGTCCTAGCCATCGTGCTTTCACTTGCGACTCATTTCTGATTTAATATGAAACTGCTCAAAGCATGTATATCATAGCATCGATCTTCTGTTGGGATGTGTCACAGCCCCCATCTCTCTCTGTTCTTCTAGTATTTTTAAGAGAGGTTTCCTAGACATAAAGCAGAAAGCAAATCTTCTTAAGCTAAGGAAAGGCTGCTTCTTAAGTATATCTGAATAAATCTCTGCAGAATGAGAAATGCCACGTCCTAAGGGATTTAATGAGAACTAGCAAGTTTTCCCATGGTCCTAAGAATTGCACAGTAGGGTAAACAGCCCCGAAGCCTTGTGCAGGCCCCAGGGCCAGCCCTGTTTCTTTCAACTTTGATCAGTGTCAACTGGAACTTCCATTGAATGCACTGGAGAGCCATCAACAAGCTAATGAGTTGACCTTGAGATGCAGAAATTAGGCTGGGGACACAAGCCTTTCAGGGGAAACACATAGGATGTTCTTGAGACGCTCGTTCTTGTTAATTTCATGGAGTTGCATGCCTTTCAACAAATTGAGGCCATATTGGAATTTTACTTATCAAGGGGGTTACTACCTGCTTTCAAAAAGTGACCAGCTTCTGCTTTGTGGGGAGAAATGGAGGGCTATCTACTTTGTGATTAGATAATACACAGTGACTTGGCCTCTCCTGGTCTTCAACCAGGAGGCATCCAGACTTAACATCCTCTGTGTGGCGAGGTCAGTTCCATGAGCCTGTTTTCCATCTTCCAAAACTTCAATGGCCTCTCCTCTCCTCTCCTGCCTTCTTTATCCTTATTGATTTCCACCATTTTTAACTCATTTCTGTTCTTTTAAGTAATTTCAGTGGAGTTAGGAGGGAACAGAGATAAACATATGCTCAATCTGCCCTTTTAAAACTTGGGGTTCCAAAAAAAAAATAAAACCTGAGGTTCCCCATAGGAACCTTTTTTTGTTTGTTTTTTTAATATTCTGCCTTTTATCTGGAATCCTGAGAGGACACATTTTATATTACTTCCCTTCCTTTCAGTAGAACCTTGATTTTTACTCTCGAGTTTCTTTCCGTCCTGTATTTTCTTCTTCTCCCTCCCTTTTTCCTGCTTCATATTAAAAAAAAAATCCCTTTAAATAATACTCTTTGTCATATAGAAAATGTAAATATATCTATATCTTTTATGGAACAATAGCTACTGAAATGCTAAAGCTATCTGTGGTTGGCAGTATTTCTAAAATAGCCACCCAAAGGGGGGCTGCCCTGAACCCAGGAACCTATGACTATGACCAGATAGCATTTCTATGAAGACACTGTGTTAAGATGGAGAAAATGCTCAGGGTTATCAAGGGAGGGGCAGTTAAACACAGGAGCCCTTAAAAGAGGAGAGCTTTCTCCTGCTGTGGCAGAAGAAGGAGGCAGAAGAGGAAGGCAGGGAGATTGTTCCAGGGGTGAGAAGGAAGGGAAGGGTCACTGCTTTTAGAATGGAAGGGACCCCATGAGAAGAAAATCAGATGGATGTTATCAGTAGAGAGTGGACCTTGGCTGACAGCCAGCAAGGAAACAGGGATCTCTGTTCCACAGCCACAAGGACATGCATTCTAGCAATGATCGATTCGAGTCTGGAAGTGGATTCTTCCTGAGAACCCCTACTTAAGCAGTGAACTCAGCCAAGCTTGTCTGGACTCTTGACCCACAACCTGAAGATAATAGATTCGTGATATTTGTAAGCCACTAAGTTTGTGCCGTTTTGTTGTGCAGCCATAGAAAACTCACATGCTATCTCACAGAAATCTGTTTTTTTATGACATTGCCATGAACGTTGGACCCTAAAAACAGTCATAGGGAAGGTGAGCATGGCTCTGCGGGGTATATATCTGTGTATTTTTGTACCCGTTGCATTGGTAGCGTTTTAAGTTTTCTCACTCTGTGTAAGTAGCAGCTTGTCAAACTGACTTGGTAAAGGGAAGAAATCTAGGAGAGCCCATCGGTGAGACGAGTCTGTGTAGGTGACACTCAGGATCATTTAGCATCTTCTCTGGTGCAACCTCTCCCTGCCCCCTGGGCACCTGCTTTCTAGGAAACAGCTGTTTGGGAGCTGCTCCTCCCAAGACCAGTGGAACGTTCATCCCAGAAGGGTGAGCATTTCAGATCAGGCAGATGCAGAAGCAAGAGTTGGGGTGAATAGCGGTTGACCTCTGAACTGAGCCATTTCCTGTATTTCCTTGATCTTTCTCTTTTAGCTTGCACTTAAACATCGAAGGGAAAAAAAAAAATTCTTCCACATCCCTGACTGGGTGTTGGAAGCTGTTAAATAGTGGTTAAAACTGGGAGGATGGGAGGGAACTTTCCTTCCCCATTTTTTAGAGTTTGGCTGTAGGTCCTTCTGCCTGCAGGCTACGGTCACATTAGCCGTTGGAAATTGGATAACGACAGCACAATGACAAATCCAGGTTGCTTGCAATAAGTTGCTAATCCCTTTGCTTTAATATCGCAGCAGCGTATAATGATGTTTGGACATCACTCCAGTTTACTGACGACCCCACTGGGGCTGGCAATAGAACCGTACAACTGTCTAACAAGGCGTCAGGTGACCCCCGTCGTCACAGCAACGGACACTGGAATCTAATCTGCCCTCCATCCCTTCTAGCACCCAATAACGCCTAGATTATATAAGTGGCCCATCATTGCTTGGTAACTTGAATCAATTAACGTTAATTCGCACAATGCTATGATGTATTGTGATCACTTTCATTTCAGGGAAGGGGGAGAAATTGCCATAAGTCACCTAAAATGAGGTTGTCTGTGGTGCCGAGGTATTAATTGGGTGTCCATATTAAATGCAAAAGGAGCCCCATCGTGAAAGGAAAGTGGATGAGTGACTCTCCTGGCTGCTATTGACCTATCAGAAGAAGACAGTGCCCTTTTCCTTTGCTTTTATCTATTACAGTTTTCCCTATTGCGTGTCAAGTTGATGTATTATAAAAAATTCATTTGGTGACCTTTCACCCCCTTAGCAGATTAAACAATTTCACTTCGATGGCATCATTAACAGGACCCTGCATTTAATGATGATTTCTCTAAAAGGCCACGGAGATTCGATTTTAAGCTAACAGATTTATTGCACTATTATAACATATCGTAAAAAACTGTACCACCTACGGTCAGGTTTTAGGATAGAAACTGCTTAAGAGTTTATGGGGAGCTTAAAGTGGTATTACCTTGGGATATGCTGTAGCAGCAAGTCTCTGACCTCCAGTGAGATGCTGTTTACATTTAATAAGAGATGTTTGCTCACAATAAACTTTAAAGTGTGTCAGGGACGGGCCTCTTAGCAAGCGTTCAGGCAGTGGCTCCCACCCTTTCGTCTCTAGACATCAATGTACTTATGTCAGTGTCTTTGATGGAGTCGTTCGGTTTCTTTAACCCACACAGCCAGCCCCGCATCCTGTCCGCATCAGAAAGCATTTAAGAAATAGGCTAGGAGAGAAATAGGATCCTGTAACAATGTTAGCATTTTCCAATAACCTGGGAGCCGTAGAAGCATAGAATTAATAGCATGGATTTTTAAAATCTGGTTTAAATTTTTTCTTAAAAAAGGAAAAAAAAAAAGGAGCCTTACCCACTCAGGCTAAGCAAACTAATAAAGGATGATCAGGCTAGTGTATGCTGAATTCCCAGTGAGTGATTCTAGCAGAGGGCAGCTGGCAGATGACCAAAGGGGGTTCCTGGGACCACACATGCCCACTCTCCCCTCGTTTTCCAGAATGCTCGGGGGAGAAGGAGCTTGCTTCCCACAGAAACGTCACTGTTTGTGAGCCTCTGCATTTGTTCTTCCACAATTTCCCTTAAAGATTAGGGAATAACGTAGTTGAATCACAAGCATTTAACTGAGGGTCAGGTAGGCTACTTTTTTTTTTAAGTCAAAGCCTTGTTAGATTTGACCTAGGATGTTTTAAGGGTCGGGTAATATATGTGATATATGATGTCTATAGACTTCCATTTAATTGCTAAAAACCTATTGCGTGCCTCTGAAGTGTAATACACAGTAGGCTTAATGGAACAACAGGTTTATCATCTATAATGTCCTTTTAATAAAGCTAACTTGGTCTGCAAAAATACTAAAGCTCGGGGGAAAAAAAGATGTTTTGAGGTATGAGCTATGTAACCGTTTTATTTTCCTTTATGTTTTCCTCGCTAAGTCGCATCAGCAATGAATGTGCTCAGAAGAGGTGAGAAACAGTGCAGCACCAGAGCTCAGCCATACCCTTCCTCTTTGTAAGACCTTTGGCAAATTACGTAAGCCTTTTTGGACCGCAGTTTCTTCATGTGTAAATAAGGGTACCTACGTCAGGGTGTCATGTTAAACATATGCGTTTATAAGTGGAAAGTGTAGAATAGCACCTGGTAGAGGGCAAGTGATCAGCATATATTCATTATAAACACATATGATTCTCCCTGAGGGCTTCACTCAATTAAAATAAATTAATCAGTTCATGCCTCAGTTATCGAACCTCCTGAGTGCAAGCATGCTGTGGAGGATGTGAATGTGAAAGGGCTGTTGTGAGATTAAATGAGCTATTCCGTGGGAAACAGTGCTGCGGGGGGCGGACGGTTGCTCCCAGGCGTCTCTTCCTGATTCTTGTTGGTGACGCCATCTTGGTACCACGGAATCACCATGGTGAACGTATCTACACCACGGAAAGGGGTGACCTCTAAAGTCAGGGTCTTTGAGGAGGGAGCTGGTCTACCATCATACTTTGAACGTATCACGACCTAAGTATTTCAGTCTGGTAAGTTGCCTCATCGAGGCTTTTTTTGAGAAATGGTATTAATAAATCATGATGCAAATGTAAGCTCACGATACATGCTTCTCCCACCCCCTAACCCCCTCCCCATATACACCTATAAAATAAATGTAGAATTATTCTTTGGTTATAAGGTCATGTTTGCTATACAGTGTATTTTTTTTAAGGAATTCGTTCATTCATTCATTCAACAAGTATTTATTAAATTCTTTTTTTGGATCCTACCCCCCAAAATGAAATAAATTCTTTTTTTTGGTGGGGGGGGATAATTAGGTTTATTTATTTATTTATTTTTAGTGGAGGAACTGGGGATTGACCCCAGGACCTTGGTTGGGCATGCTGAGCACATGCTCTCCCACTGAGCTACACCCTCCCTCGGATACAGTGTATAATTTAGTTTCTCAGAACAAAGGCAGATGCAGATCTCTTCACCGGGAATCATGAGTGACGGAAATAGCTACAGCAGTGATATGATATCTGTAATTTTATGCATGTATTCCTTTTTTTTTTTCCTTTTAATATGTGCCAGAAATACAAGCAGTTTTAAACCTGGAAACTGGATGTATGTCCGCCCCTCTGCTCTTTCGGTCCTGGTCCAGCCTTCCGATGGAGAAGTGGGAAAGGAACTTGGAGTCCAACCTGAGCTCGTTTTCCTGGATCAGCAGGTAACTTGTGCACAGGGAGCAATCTTTATGTCCAGCCGGGTACCCGTCGTGCGCAGCGCTGTTTCAGATTCTGCCGTCATCATGATACACGGGTCCGCCGAGAGCCCACCGTGGGCCGTTTGCTGCGCTTACAACACCTGACTACTTCCGTCACTCTCCTTCCACTTCCTATGAAGGTCCAGTGTTTGATCAAGGGTAGAAATACAATTCTGATGCTTTTTCTCCCCCAGCAAATTCTTAAAGTCGGTTTCACGTATCTTCTCCGAAATCTAGCCTTTTCCAAAGTGCTATGTCTCTAACTGAAGGAGTAATTTCATATGTTAATGAAGGACTTTATAACGTCACATCTGCATTATGGTTTTATGTTACTTTAAATGATTTCTCTTGTGCGTGGTTAAGTACATCCTCCACGAGAGGATTCTGTGCTTAACTCTAATTTCAGGTCCATGCCTTCGCTTCTGTTTCATCTTTTCTATATTTACTGGAGTCATGGTCGGGGGGGAGATAGTGAAATATAATAGTTAAATCAGCTTTCCACTCTTTATTTTAAAAATGTGTCCCCTGACATGCATGGCGAGGGACGAAGTCCGTGCCGCTGAGGTCCCTGCTTTTGACCTGGTCTGGCCCTCACCCGGCTTTTTCCTGCTTCCTCCTCCTAATCTTTCCTTCCTTATTAACCTTCCACCCAGAATGCCACTCTCCTTCTCTGTAAACCAAGCTTCCCTTTCTGCCCTTTGCTGCCCTGCCCCGACTTCTGCTGCAATAATTTCCCTTCTCTCCTCCCCATAAGCTAACTTGATGTATTCCTCTTAACATGAGAAAGAAAAAGTTATTTTTTTCCTTTGTTTATTTCTCCTGAATATGTGCTTTATAAGAGTTTCTGTCTGAATCCTCTTCTGTTTTGGATGACTTCACAAAATTCTCTTCTTGGTGGAACTTTTTCTTTCTTTCTGTTTCCAGAATCAGAGAGTCGAGTCCCTTGGGGCCCCGTCAGAGCCTTGGGCTGTTTCTGTTTCCCTGGAAGGAGCACCAGATTCTGTGCTGAGAGGTAGGTATCTGTGACATTCGGAGACTGCTCCAACTGCTTCTGCACAAAAATGTTTGCAGCCATTGGGAATTCATGGCAAGGTAAGGAATGCTCAGTCTCTTCCACAATTTGAAAGACGTCTCCTTTACCCCCGGTCTACAATGCCAGCAGCTGCAAAAAGGAACATCAGGTTGGCAGGAAAAGCTTAAGGAACCGTCTGGTCCCCTCCCTCCCCTGGCATGGTGAGGAGCTTTTTGTCACACTGGTATCTTCAATATGTGTAAGGAGCAGGACAGGACCCTCTAAGACAAATAATGCTCTGGAACAGTATCAGGTCACAGGTGCATGTGGTTTATGTGGGAGAACAGAGACACTTGCTCTCAACGTTATGAAGAATAAACGTGACGGCGGATGCAAAGCACCTGGCCCACAGCAGACCCTGAGAGTTCACCTCATCACCTTTCTTTGCCCTCTGTTACCTGCCTGTTCAGTCCCACGACCACTGCTAGCTTCATTTAACATCCCCCGAGCTTGTGCATATGGCAGTTAAAAACCCCCATTCTGTTCTTTGCTTCTGTAAATTTGACTTGTTTAGACACTTCATATACATGAAATTATACAGCCCCTGTCCTTCTGTGACTGGCTGATTTCACTGAGCTTCACGTCCTCAAGATTCATCTATGCTGTCATGTATTTCAGAATGTCTTTTTTTAAGGCTGAGTAGTATTCCATCGTGTATATATATATATATATATATACACCTGTTGATCTGTTGGTGGACATGTAGATTGTTTACATATGTTGGCAACAAATAAATAGCACTGCAACAAATATGGGGGTGCAGACAATTCTTTGAGATCCTGATTTCAATTATTTTGGATAAATACCTAGAAGTGTGCTTGCTGGATCATATAGGAGTATGTCTGTTTTTTTCTTTGTTTGGATTTAGATGACTGTTCTCAGCTTTAATCAGAGTTCTAATTCACAATAAATTATAGTTTGAGTAATTGCTTGTATAAACAACTTTTGTTGTATCTAGGGAAATTTTTTTTCATTTTCATATTCTTTTTCATTAAAGGTTGTTACAGGATACTGAACAAAGTTCCCTGTGCTATACACGAGAAACTTTTTTAAAAATCTATTTTATATATAGTGGCTAACATTTGTAAATCTCAAACTCCTAAATTTAGATCTTCCCACCCCTTTTCCCCAGTAACCATAAGATTGTTTACTATGTCTGTGAGTCTGTTTCTGTTTTGTAGATGAGTTCATAGTGTCCTTTTTTTTTTCATAGTGTGTCTACTTTTAATGTTGTGAGGAATCTCCAAACTGTTTTCCATTGAGGTGACACCATTTTCCATTCCCAACGAAAGTGTATAAAAGTTCCATTTTCTCTACATCCTCACTAACACTTGTTTATTTTGGTGTTTTTTATAATAGCTATCCTGAGAGGTGTGAGATGCTGTATCATTGTGGTTTTGACTTGTATTTCCTTGATGACTAGTGATGTTGAACATCTTTACATATGGCCAGTTGGCCATTCATAGGTCTTTGGAGAAACATCTAAGTCTTTAGCTTATTTTTTAATCAGGTTATTAGTTTTGTTTTTGTTTTTGCTACTGAGGTGTAAGAATTCACTGTCTATTTCAGAAACTAACCCCTTATCAGATATTTGGCTTGGAAACATTTTCTACCATTCTGTGGGTTTGCTTCACTCTGTTGATTGTTTGCCTTGCTAGGCAGAAGCTTTTTGATTTGACGTAATCCCACGTGTCTAATTTTGCTTAAGATGTCCATGCTGCACAACGTGATCTGCAGATTCAGTGCAATCTCTCTCAAAATCTCAATAGCATTTCTTACAGAAGTAAGAAAAACAATTCTAAAATTGAAATGGAACTCCAAAGGATCCCAAATAGCCAAAACTATCTTGAAAAATAAGAACAAAACTGGAGGCATTACACTTCCTGACTTCAAAATATATTACAAAACTATAGTAATTAAAACAATATGATACTGGCATAAAGACAGACTTACAGACCAATGGAACAGAATAGAGAGCTCAGAAATAAATCTATGCACATGTAGCCAACAAGAGAACGAAGAATCCACAATGGGGAAAGGATTGTCTCTTCAACAAATGGTGTTGGGGAAACAGAATATTCACATGCAAAAGAATGAAATTTGACCCTTGTTTTATACCATACAGAAAAATCTACTCAGAATGGATTAAAGTCTTAAACATAAGACATGAAACTAAAACTCCTGGAAGAAATACAGAGGAAAAGCTTCTTGACATTGGTCTTGGCAATGATTTCATAGACAGGACGTCAAAAACACAGGCAGCCAAAACAAAATTGGAGGATTTCTTGATAACTCTTTTAAAAAGATCAGCTTACGGGATTTATTATACACTTCATGGACTGGTTAGGACATTTCCATTGGCTTTGGGTTTTCTGTAATGTCCTTTATAAACATGTAAATGACTCATCTACCAGTTCAGACATCAGCCTTTCTGTGCAATTATTGGTTTTCAAAAAGAAGCCATGATTTTACGGTTATTTCTTGCTATACCCTGGCTGTGAGTCTAAACTCGTTCACATGCCTCCTGTAAAGTATATAAAATGTATAGGAACCAGTCCATCATAGGAGTTCATGGTGGCTCTGCTCTCATAACCTAATCACCCCCTTAAAGGTACCACCTTCAAATACCATTACACTGGAGATGAGTTTCCAACATTCGAATTTTGGAAAGACACGTTCAGTCCATCGTGATACCTTACCCATCCTTTATAGATTATTCATACTCCATGTCTTACCCACACTTCATATCCTTAGTCCTACTCTGTACCTTCCCTGTACTCTAGACTCTGCCCACAATTTCTACTCTATCACTTTCCCTTACCCAGGACCGTGTTCATACCCCGTGCCTTACCCATATTCTTTTTTATAAAATATTGTAGTAAAATATATGTAACATAAAACTTGCTATCTTAATTGATTTTACCTGTACAGTTCGGTCATTCATATTCCTCCCCTTACTCATATTTTACACTCTTGCCCATACTCGATATCTCCCCACCCTTCATACGTTACCCACACTCAGTACCTCACCAGTACTCCATGCCTTTCCCACACCCCGTACCTCACTCCTCTACCGTACTTTACTGAGGCTCGATACTTTACTGTGCCCCACTCCTGACACATACTCCCCCAAATTATTCCTTATTTTCCTCTCAGTTATCCCACAGCTATCACCACTGATAAGCTTAAAATTGCACTGGATCATGCCAAATGAATGAGACATGAATCCATTTGTTACTTTCTTCTATTGACACCAAGTCACGCTCAAGCCCGCTGACTCCCCCGGATCAGTGTTGGATGGAACAGTGTCCTCATTGTCCTCGTTAGGAGATTCAATGAGAATGAATGAGAAGTGGGCTGAGATTGCCTTCTGTACACACATTTTTGTGTATGTGAGTGTCATGAAGTGGGAAAAATATCTTGGGTCGTTTTCTTTTTAGAATACTCACATCACCAAACACCCTATTTCATGACTGAAAGTATCTCTTGAAGCCATCATGAAATATTTCTCCTTAACTTAAAAGGAATAGAACTAAGACCAATTGGCATGGATTACCTAACTTATTCTGAGTACTTCCTGCAGAAAAATAAATTAACAATGACAAAACCCTATCTATAGGTCTAGCCTATATCTTTTATTCTGCAATTTAACTTCATGTTCTTTTGTTTCAGTAGATCCTCTTCAGTTAAAAAAAAAAAAGGTTATAACCTATTAACCAAAAATGGATTTATATACTCAAAGACAATTATTTAGGATCCTTCAGACACTTTGATACTTAACTGTATATACTATAGATCTTAGTTGCAGAAAAAAATATGTTCTTAATATTAAAAATAATTGTCTCAGCGTTAATGATGGAACAGTTTGCTAGCGTGTACAGCTAAGGTTAAGAGACATAGTTGTGGGGGAGAATTGGGGCTGAAAAGGCATTTCAGAAACCCTGTACCCTACGGAAACACATTCAGGTAGCATTCCCTAGTAAGCCATGTAGTCAGTTTCAATCTTGTGTCAAGTCCGACACCTTGTCTCATGCTAGGTTCCCTCAGCCAGTACACGGTTCATACCAGCTCGATCAGAGAGGCTGTCAGTGACATTTGTCTCTTTTACAATTACCATTCCAGAGATATGATGAACCCCGGAGTAATGTACTGTACTTGGCAGCAACTGCCTCAGCTTTTGGGCACATATGCTTCAAATCTGAGAATATCATAGATATATATGGGAATCTTCGTCGAGATCTCTGAGGCAAGCTGGTATTTAACGCAAAAGTAAACCCATTTGGAGCTAAAGTACTTTCCATTAGGCAGTTTGGCGGCTGTTCTACGAGGCTGACTCACTGTGCTTGCCGGACACATTTCGATTAAATGCTGCTTTGTATTCCTCCAAAGATGGGAACAATAAGGACGTTTGTCAAAGGGAAAACTGCAGCAAACGATTTCATGTTGAACATCTGTACTCCGCAGTTCATTGTTTGTAAGAGTTTATTGACCATAATTTTGATGCATATAGGTTTTAAAGAGTATAAACTGCATTTATCTTGGGCGCCTCACATTTATTTGAGTCTTGGCTTATTTATTTCCATTTTTCTGGGCATTTTTATTTATTTGGGGACTCTGAAGAGATGAAGGAAAAGATGTTTCTGAAAAAGGAAATTTTAGTTAGCTCTGCAAAATTGATGAGGAAAGACGATGTTTTTTTCCCAAAAGAAAGATTGAGCAATTGAATTGAAAAATGTAACACTATGCATATTATATCTTTATGATACCTTTCAGCCTGAAAGATCTCAAACAGATTTTTTTAAACTTTAGGACCGCTCTCCTCACTCACTGTCCAGCATACCCATCATCGTGACATTTTTTCAGAGTGAAATTAACAGCAGCTGCTAATTAGCAAAGTAATTTGAGGGTAGTGGAGTCAGGAGATTAATTCATGGTGTTGTGACTGTGAGCCAGAGCTAAGTTCCCTTCTTTCAACTTCATAAATGGATAGCCTATTGTTAGAAGTCAGAAGACCTCCTTTTTGCATTTTATGCAGGGACATCATAGCCCAGAGAATCCAAGTCGCCAAACAGGGTAGCCTGTATCAGTCCTGACTTGATACATTGCAGTGGTCCTGATCTAACTCTGCCACCACGTAACCTACAGATCCCTTGAATGGAAGAGAGGCAGAGCCTAGAAATTGATCACTTAGAAAGAGAACAGACTTTCTTTCTTGAGAGACATTTAATAATAAAATAGTCAATATATAGTAATGGTTCAGAATACAGACTTTGAAATCAGGCAGATTTGAGCTATAATCCCCACACCAAATCCTTTAACCTTTCATCAGCCTATTTCCTAGTCTTTAGATTATAGATACTAGCATATTGTATAGGGTTGTGCGGTTTGTTTACGATGCGGTGTACAAAGCACAGTGTCTGGCATAGTGAGCATTCAACCTACATGAGCTGTTAGTATTAATATTATTCTATCTTGGATTACTTGGTTCCAGGACTTGTCTAGGAGAAGCCTGATGGGTTTAGTAACCTCTTTAATTAATTTTTTTTTTATTGTCCAATTGCCTCTCTACAGAGAAGTCTTGAAGAAATTGCTCTTGTGTGGGTAACCAACATTCACTTTTTGTCTTTGTGTTTGTCTGTAGGCTGTACTCGGGCAGAAACCCAAGACGGTTATGTGAGCTTCTCCAACTTGGCAGTTTTGATCCCCGGATCAAATTGGCACTTTATTTTCACTGTCACTTCCCCTCCAGGTAATTTCAGCACAGTGTATTTTTATTATCTGTGTCTTTAAAAAAAAAATATATATATATAGCCTTTTCTTTATAATGGGAATAGCTCCTACCATGAATAAGAAGTCATTGTAGTTTAGAGAAAAAAATTCACATAGTTATGTCATTAAGGTGTGAGAAGCAAGAACACGTAGAAATTAAGCCTCAGAACTGAGTCCTAGTAAACAAGACTCCAAAGTACATTTTCCTCTAGTTGTTAAAATTTACTTTGAATGTTTTGCTTTTGTTTTTCTATGACATTGGATGGAATTTGGTTGAGTATTAATTTAATTTTTTTAATTTATAGGGAAGAGAGTCATGAGGTATTGAGTATCATGAAATCTTGTCCTCAGTCTTGCCCTCCTCATCCCTGTGTCCTGCCCCCCAACCCTGTAAGGGTGACTATACCCATTAAAAACCCTGGTACTTTAGAAGTCTGGGTATAAGGTGGATGTAAATTGCTTATATGATCCAGCTTTTCTTGACAAAACATTAAAAAGAAACCTTCTCCCTTCTGAAGCATTGTTGGCAAATTTTGCTTCATTAGAGGGTGATAAGGTTCAAAAGTTTGTAGTTGCTAACCTGTTAATTAAACGTCACAGCCATGTGGGCCTGTGCAAAATACTACTTTCCTGTTTCCATGAAGGAAAGAGCCCAGGCCTCACCCTGCAGAGGAGTGGCAAGAGTCCAATTTTGGACACCCTTTTTAAAAAGATTGCACTGTGATATAGACATTGAGTTACCACTTGAAAGAAAGATGATTTAAATGTTGCATCCACTATTGTGATTTACCAGAAAAAAAAAAAAAGCCTCCTTGCGTAAGAGAGCATCTAAAAGAATTCTAAAAGTGCATCACGTTTGAACTGAGAAGTATATATTTATAATCAATTATTAATTTGAATCAGGGAAATTAGTCTGATACTTAGGACATGCAGCTGTGGAAAGCAGTTAATGCACAGCTGTGATAGCGCAAAGTTTTATAAAATAACACTAGAACAATCATGAGCGGATTTAAACGTCTTAGATACTGGAAATGGAGAAGGAAATGAAATGTTTTGATGTGACGTATCTGAAGCCCAACAACAAATATTTAATTAAGGCAGAAGATTAGTTCTCCTGCATGAAATTTAAATTCAAACCACCAGTATACTTTTCAAAAAGTTAAAAATATGTCTCTCGTGAAAATATAAAATGAGTGCTTGTCAACAAGTTATTTAACCCATTAATGAGGGAAACAGGAGGTTGGGAAAGCTTACAGATCCCTTAGCCTGGAAAGGACTGCTGAAATCCATTCCCCAAAATGGATACAGGCCATCAAACTGTAACCTTTGAGGTTGCATGTCTACAAACATCATTGCATCTTTACTAGACGAAAATCATTTGCAGCTTACTGATCTCCAAAAAATTCTCAACGCTGGTCCCTAAATATTAAGTCAAACAAAATGTGTTGCAGAGAATTTGATAAACCTTGGGTGGGCCTGTTTACAAACGCTCCAGGATGACATTGACAAGAGCTGTAATCAACGTCTATGAAGTTGTCCTAAAGTATGAAACGTGTTCAGTGTCTTTGACCACAAGACTCCCAAGGATGTATTTTTGTTTTTCTGTTTGCTTGTTTGATGATTCTGGTAAATTATTTTTTAAAATCTTCATATTTATTTTTTAAATTTTTATTGAGGTATAGTTGATTTACAGTGTGGTTTACAAAAGTCACATGGTTCACTCACCAATTCACCCAAGTTTCGTCTCAGAGGTCACCTCCTCAGAGAGCCCTTCTCTGCCTCACTCTGCACCACTGTTCCAGCCCTGCTCCCATCTCCAGCCATTCTCTGTCTGTCTGTCTGTCTTCTCCATGTTCTCATCACTGCCTGACGCCAGAGTACCTGTGCATTCACTTGTTCATCTACTGCCTGCCTGCCTGCTCTATCCCACATTAAAACCCAAGTCCCCAAAGGGACAGGAATTCTACTTAGTTCAATGTTACATTCTCAGGATGTTAAAAAACCGGTACATCATAGGCACAAATAAATATTTGTTTCTGAATAAGTGAGTATACTGAAATTATGTCTAAGATTGCATTTCTTAAGAAGGTTCTGCTGCTAAAAATCTTTAAAAACTGGTGGTCTCCACCCTTAGATCCAGGTGACCCCTCCAGCTTATAAACTTCATGCTGGACTTCAGCCTCTCTGTCGGCACTTCCACGACCGGATGTTCTGTGCCCCAGGTGGCTCATGCCACTTCTCAGCTCAGAATTTTTCCTTCTATGACACCTCATTGCCTTCAGAATATATTTGTCTTTTGGCATTTAATGCCCACTAAAATTTGCCTCACATGCTTTCTGGCATTAACTCCAAGTACTTCCCAGCGGTAACTTTTTCAACATCGGTTGCTTTTTTTTTTTTTTTTTTCTCTTTTCTGTCTTTTTTTGCTCAGCCTTCAAAGCCCCACCGAGGTACTCCCTCCTCTGGATGCTTTCCCCGGTCATATCCATGGAAAATAACCTCCCAAAGAAACTGATTTACATCATTCTGGTGCCCTGGGTCACACATTCTGATTTGTATTACAAACATTTGTATGTGTATCTTTGTTCATTTATTAGCTTGTAAATAGCTTAAGAATGAGAAGGGTAACATAACTGCTTTGTGAAGTAAACAATGATGGAGCAGTTATTGGAAAACAGATAAAAGAATAAAGAATTTTGTTTTTACTTCTGTGAATCCCTGGTAAAAATCCTTCCCCCATCTCTGGGCTAGATTTAGCTTATTCAGTTGCCCATAAAAAAGGAACTAATTGATAACAAACAAGCAAAATATGGCTCAAGTATAAGATACATGCACAAGAGGAGCATTTCTAGATAATTTTCTTAGAGTAGCTTGGGGACCGAGTCCGCCAGGAGTCAAGAGACTTGGGATCTGTCTGTAAGTTCCAATCAAATTGTCAGTTTCAGCCCAAGGAAAGCACAGCAAAGAAAAACATGGTGTTTCCTTGAGCAGAGAAAATAAAAACTCTGTTTTGGCCAGAATGGTTCAGATGGAAGCAGAGATTTGGGGTTTGTTGGTTTTGAAGGAGCTACTCAAAATGCTGGTTATGACTAAGTTATGTTCACAGGAAAGTGTTTTTTTTTTAACTTTAAATTTCTGTCTAATGAAACCATCCTCACATTTAAGATAGTGACCATATCTAACACCCCCAAAATCATAGGCAAGTTTTTTAAAATAGCATACTGTAAAAATGTATTTTTTGTATGTCATTTTATGAATTCAAAGATATATAGAATTCTATAGAGAGAGATTCATGTAACCATCACCATCAGGATGCAGAACGTTTCCCAAAAGTTCCCCTTGCACTACTCCTGTTCCTCGGTCCTCACATCCTCCCAGTGATTCCTGCAACCATGGATCTGCTCTCCATTTGTATCATTCTGTCTTTTCTACAATGTCATATAAATGGAATCATATCATATGTATCCCTTAGAGATGGGCTTCTGTCCCTTAATATCATGCCTTTGATGTTCACCCCAGGTGTTACATGTTATTAATTGTTCCTTCCTTCCTTCCTTCCTTCCTTCCTTCCTTCCTTCCTTCCTTCCTTCCTTCCTTCCTTCCTTCCTTCCTTCCTCCCTCCCTTCCTGCCTTCCTTCCTCCCGTCCTTCCTTCCTTCTTTCTTTTTCTCTTTCTGGCTGAGTAGTACTCCATTGTCTGGATAAACCACAGTTGGTTTATTCATTCACCTGTTGAAGAACATTTGCATCCTTTCTGGGTTTTGGTGATTCTTGATGAAGGTGCAGTAAACATTTGTGTACAGGTTTTTGTGTGTATAGACAAGGGTTTTTTGAGGGGAGGGGTTGTTCTTTTAGATTCTTTTACGCCTTGCTTCAGAGATACCAATGGAGTGAGGACCAAATTTCTCAGTCTACAGAAAGGGGAAGGATTTGGGATGAGTTCTTAGACAGATGCGCTCTTGGAAGGGAGAGGTGCATCCTACCCCGCCATCCATAGCTTGGTGGCTCTCTCTGCTCACCACTGCCCTTCCCCTACTTTTCCAGATAACAAAATCCTCATGGACATTAGCAAGTCTCGTGGTTCCATAGTAGGAGTCCCTGTGCCCCTGTTTTGATGCCATATTTGAAATAAGATACATATGTCATAGCAAGTAGTTTCACGCAACCTGGAGCCCAGAGTGTTTCTGTTCTAATTAGTGGAACAGAAGAGTGATGCTCCAGTCTTGTGGTGGTGGATACAGCAGTCCGAGAATAAAAGGAGAGCATTGGAAGAGTTCCCCATCCATAACAGACAGAATTGGAAAGAACAACTGTATATCACTGATGGAATCTTGAAGTTCTTCAGAAATACGTATCTTGAATTGATCATTGATTCCTGTACCTAATTGTTTAATTCAATAAATGTGTATAGAACAAACTGTGTGCCAGGTGCAGTTACAACCATATAATTTCCACAATATTTTATTATATTAGCATCTTATTAATATGTTGTTATTATTATTTTGTATTTGTTTTTCTTTTCAACAGGGGTCAATTTTACAGCTCGCTCCAGGCCATTTGCTGTCTTAGCTGCGACTCCATCCGAGAGGTCCACCATGCTCCTGGCTGCTTCCCTGTGCTCCGTGGTCTCGTGGCTGGCTCTGTGCTGCCTCGTATGCTGTTGGTTTAAGAAAAGCAAAAACAGAAGTATGTGGATTTTTTTTTTTGAAAAAAAAATCTGAAAAAATTTCATCATGTGCAACATATTAACTATTCTTTTTCTTCCCCCAAAGAGAAATTTTTATGAGCCTCTGGAATACAGTAAACCGCATGGAGCCAAATTGCTCAGTTCATACATAGAAACCCAGAGTGTCTAATCTTACATACTAATAGCAATAATAATGACGGTTCATATTTATTGAACAGCCGCTATGGACCAGGTTCAAAGTATGTTAGATACTTGAATTCATTTAATCCTTACAACAACCACATGACGTAGGTACTAAGGACTATGTGTTTCAGAGGTGGAGCCTTTGCACAGAAAGGCTCGGTGACTTGCCAAGGGACACAGCCAGGACGAGGCAGTTTGGCTCCCTGCAGAACTCTCTGAGAACACTCACTGCTGGGCTCCCCACACCCCGCTCTCTGAAACACTGTGCCCCACGGCCCAGGTGACCTTCCAGAAGGACAGTTCAGTAATCAAGGGGAAAGGCCCTCTCCTGTTTCACAAGAGGGAAGAGAGTGTTTGGTGTTTTCTTTTCTAGGGGCATAGAAATTATGTTCTTGGACATTTTCCCAGAAGCCGATTTTTTTTTTTTTTTTTTTTTTGGCTGGAGACATGGCTGAAACACTTGTGATATCAGGAGATAGGAGGGAATCAAAGTGGTAAGAATGAGCATAAAAGCGGCAAAATGCGGAGATGCAAAGAGAAGGTCAAAATAAGAGAGGAAAGGGGACGGAGCACGGTGGCATTGCTAGACAGCTCCTGGTGCCTGGATTTCGGGGAGATGCTGGGGCCAAGCTCCCCTGGCTGCTCTTTATTTTGAACCACGCTCCCGACTGATCTCTGCCTCTCTCCCTGCCATCGCCGGGCTGGACAAACTGCAAGAAAGCCCGAGGCTTCCTTGTCTTCCCCAGGAAGAATGGGGTCTTCTCCTGGGATGTTGCCTGTGATTTGTTGAACCACAGGTTTTGGTCTTTGTTTTTAAATCTAAAAATATCTGCGTGTGTGTGTGCATGTGTGTGTGTGTGTCTGTGTCTATGTGGTGCTTCCTGGTCCTGCTATGGTTTCTGATATCACATGATTTTTCTGTGAAGTTGGTGGTTGAATTCTCATCCTCCACTTTATAGCTAAACCTCCCAGCCATGCAGGGAGCTTTCCACTAAGCTCTTTTCACCCCATCTCTCCTCTTTTGTTCACCCAACTCTAGAGAAAGCTGCTTCCTGCAGTTACTAAACATCTCAGTCACCTTGACCTCCTCTTTTTGCTTTTTAAACCCTTCAGTATCGTTGGACACATTGCCCTGTATTGAATTTCCATATTTTCTTAACTGCACAGACTCCTAACTTTCTTTTAAAAAAATGTAGAGATCAGGAGAAATTTTATGGAAAAAAATATACAGTAATCAGCTCTGTATCATTTGCATTTCCTTTACATTGTTCTGTATTTTCTTTAGATTTCTAAAATAAGCATTCATTAATTTAAAATCAAAAAGGATACTGTCCGCCATCTTCCTCATAGTACATGATTTTCTGACCCAGCTGGACTGTCTATGTCAGCGCTTTACAAAATTTTGAATTCAGGACTTTGTCACACTTTCAGTAATCACTAAAAACCCCAAAGAGCTTTCATCAGTGTGTGTTCTATGCATCCATCTTTCCAAGTTGGAAGCCAAAAGAGAACACGTAAAACCTATCAATTTATTTATAAATAACAGTAATACATGCATTAGATGTTAACATAACATATTTTTATTTAAAAACTATCTTTAAAAAATACATAGTGAAAAGAATGGCATTTTTTTTTTTTTATAAACCTCTTTAATGTCTGCCTTCAGAAAGGTCTGCTGGGTTCTAAAAGCAGCTTCTGCAGTCTGTCTTTTGCAATGTATTGTTTTGAGTGAAGTCTATGAAGACAGTCCAGCCTCACACAGATAGGAAGTAGAAAAAAGGAGAGTGTTCTAATAACTTTTACAGATAATTGTGGATATTCTTCTTTGACAATCTACCCAAACTGGACAAGAGGTAGTCACTTAAAGGTACATCTCAGTGTACTTTTTGTACTTGAAAATGCACTTGTCTACCTTGTACTTTGAATGGAGCTTTTATCCACGCATAATTCTGAAACATTGTGCTTTGGCTATTTGGGAAATATTGTTTCACTGAGTTATATAGATCTTCCAAATGCTAATATATTTCATTCTACATTTAAAAAAATATCATATGTTAATGTGAACAGAATGAAAATCTATGAAGCTCATAGATGCAAGTTTTCTAAAATTCTAAAATTTCCCATATGAACTTGATTTATATCATTTGCAACAAATACTATCAATTGTTTCTTTGCAGTTACAGGCTCACTTCATTTACTTAAAAATAAAACAACTCTTCCAAGTACTCATGAATAACCATAATTTGTCTTTCAGTTATTCTTTTCAAGTTCTTTCAACATAAAAATAGTGTTCCGTGGGGAAAAAAAAATCAACTAGTTCAGTTCAAACTCAATCACAAAAGTGTTTTTCCTTGAGAAAATCACCATTTGTCATGGCATGGAGTTACTTGACACTGTGTTACAAATCTGTGTGTCTATCCTCTGCCATCCAAAGTGGAATAAAAGCTCCAGGAGGGCAGGGACCCAATCCTTCATGCTCATCGTTCTCTTTCCAGTGCCTAGAACAGGGCCTGGCATGAGGACTGTAAAGGTATTTGTGTTAATATATGTAATGAGTGCATGAATAGAGGATAAAGCATCACTTCAGTCAAGAGTGGACTGAAAATGGAAAGTCTTCAATCAAGAGTCCACACCTGTATGAGATCTGTGGATTGTATCAATAATAGTTCAACATGCAATGAATATAAAAATATTAGACGTCCTACATTTTTGCAAAATTAAGTGTGTATTTTACACTCACAGCATGTTACAGTTGGTACTAGTCACACTTCACAGGTTCAGTAGCCACACGTGGTGGCAACTGTCTTGGACAGTAAGGTCTTACACCTCAATGTTGGTGGTCAGTGTATGGGATTTTATTTCATTATTCCTTAACTGCTGGAAATACTATGTACATTCCACTGCATGTATGTCACAGTGATTTGGGGGGAGCAGAAAAGGGACGCATCTTAACACCTAGGATCCATTTACAATAAAAATGTCATTTTATTCTGGAAAAAAAACCACTTCTTTTTTTCATTAATGCAGAAATAAAAAGTGAAGAGATTTCTGAATCTCAGACTGATGATCAAAACAATCATATCCATGTCACATCCAAATGCCAAGGACCACAGATAGAGATGGAAAAGGAAGGTGCCAGGATGGCAGAAGGTAAGCTTGGACAGTGGGATGGTTCCCGCAGGAGGAACCCATTGTGTGCACACGTAGCCTCCCGCTGGCTGCTGGTTTCTGAATCAATTTTGTTTATAGCCTCTTCCTTAGCCTTTGTTACTTCTTCACAAGGAAACTGTACCCCAGCGTAAGAATACACAAGTCCGGCTGATTCACTCAGCTCTTAACCAGTTATTCGAGTTGACATTTATATAGTTTTTCCTTACTAGAAGATTATTGGTTTAACATCTGAATTCGTTACATAGAGAAAAGGAACACCAGCGTCTAGGCATATAATCTCTCCCGTAGCTATTGCAAAGCTGCCAGTTTGGCAACCTAATTGAATCTGGGAAGGAAGACAATGTGGTTGCCAAATACCAACTATGCAAATTCAATTGAATATAGACCCCCAAGAAATAAGTCAGTTTTGCTAAGCTCTGCTTTGTTGTTTTGTCGTACTTTTAGCAAAAGGTATTATTTGCCTATGTTGTGCGTTATGCCAGATAATTTTGCTTGTTCGTTGCGAAATTGCCATTAGTGCCAAGCAAAGAAAAGATAAGCATTTGTCTCAGGCCAATGTTTTGCCCCTGTCTTTCTAAGGACACAGAAAATACAAAGACAATGGACAGAACCCAAGATAGATTGGCCAAGTACGAACATGGCATATGAAAAATTTTCGTATAATTTCCTGGATCTGAAACATTTTGAAACATAAGCTCTAAAGAGAAGAATATTCTTGTTTTTTTTCTAAGTAGTGGCCAATGATCGTGATATTTCTGCCTGAAAAGGAATACAGATCTGACTGGTTCTCAGAGGATGTTGAACCAAACCATAGCCGTCCAATGTTGCTCTGCCTCTGACAAGTTTAATGAACTCGGGTGACTGTGTATGTATCACTGTATCAGTTTGTTTGTCTGTTTGGATTTTGTGCCACAGGAGAAATAAAGTAATTTTTTTAAAAGATTTCCCATTAAATTAGTCCAGCCATACTCCATCCAGCTCCTGGACCTGTTCGAGATTCGCAGATTCTAACTAATATATGTAAAATAGATAAACAACAAGTTCATACTGTATAGCACAGGGAACTATATTTAATACCTTGTAACAACTTATTGTGAAAAGAATATGAAAATGAATACATGTATGTTCATGTGTGACTGAAGCATTATGCTGTACACCAGAAACTGACACAACGTTGTAAGCTGACTATACTTCAATAAAAATACACACAGACACACACACACACAAAGTTGGTAGGGAATGTGAGTGGGTGGAGGTGTGAAGGATGGAGACAGAGAGAAGGGGACGGGAACTCTTTCTAGATTCCATCTTTAATTTTGGTTTCCAGACCCTTGCCCACATTATTGCATGCACATCCAGGGCAGTTGCTTGACAACGGTCCTCTGAGCCCAGCTCCGGGAAGAAGGGCATATCTGGCTGCATTCTTCAGCGAACAGCAAGAGTGATGCTAATCTCTCCCTTAATCTAATATGACCATCTACATGCATCTCAGTTGCCCGGCTTAAATTAACTACATTAAGCAGTCCGCAATGCCTGGGTGTTTTATTAAGGGACATTTTTTATGTGGTGGCTTATTAATAAATTATCAGGAACGAGACAAGGGACAGGGCTCCTGTGGAAGAGTTTAGATTGAAGAGATGGGCGAATGAAAGAGCCCATTTTATTAGGCCATCCGAGTTAAAAATAGAAAGATACGTTATCCAAATCCTCCCCTGGGGATCGTAGCGGATTTGTTTTCTTATCTTCTAAGCTTTGTCCAAATCTTAAGAGCATCGTTTCCGAGGGAAGTAATGAGGCATCTCCTGCTCTTCTTTGGAAATTATTGCCAGCTCCAAAACATCTAATTGTTGCTAGCTTTAAATAAATGTGGGTTTATTTCATTATTTCCCTGGCACTGAAGTTTCTAGTTTCCGTTTTTCTTCTGTGTTTTTAAACCTGTGGCATTTGCTGATCGAGTGATTGGCTGTCCCGCTTCCAAGCACTTTGCATATTCACAGAGCATCACTGACACTTATTTAGCTGGGAGAATGCACGTTTTCACTGTCCAATAGATTCAGACTGTAAACTCACCATGTTATGGCTTTTACCAAAAATCGTATGAATGCACCAGGAGCAGCAGAGAGTTGGGAGGAAGGAGGAAAGAATAAAGCATGTACTTTTACCAGGGCTTTAGACACAGGAAGCATCTGAGCCGGCTTGTAAAACTCCTATTTGTTCTTGTCACTCTGGTCCTCAGAAGGTCTAATGAATTCCCAGCCTGAGCTGGAGAGGCAGCAGAGCTGGACCGTTCAGAGCACAACATCCAGGTGTCAGCAGGACTGGGTTTAATCCTGATCCCCCTGTTGACTTACTCTGTGGCCTCAAGCAAGTCACCTACCCTCTCTGTGCTCTTTGGTTTCCTCATCAGGAAAACTGTTCCAAGGATACTGCTCACACTCAGGGCTGTGGCGAAGGTTAAGTGAGTTAATATCACGATAGAGCAGAAGGGTTCCTGATATATTGTGTGTGCTGTGTGTGGATTATTTATTGTTGGCTTTTCTCCTTGTTGCTCAGGACTCAAAGCTCTCCAAGACCTGACTCCACCTGACCTTTCTAGTCTTACTCTGGGTTTCCCCTTCTTGCCTTCTCCTGACACTCACCCCACCAACCTTCCCTTCCCGGGACTGGTCTAACAACTTTGCATGCCCTAGCTTGCACAGTTTTTTTCCAGTTGGATTGCTTGTCTTCACCTGTTAAAACTTCCTCGAGCTTTTCAGCACCAGCTGAAATGCCTTTTTTTAATTTTTATTTTTAATTGAAATATAGTCAATTTACTATGTTGTGTTAGTTTCTGGTGTATAGCATAGAGATTCAGTTATATATATTCCTTTTCATATTCTTTTCCATTACAAGTAATTACGAGATAGCGAATATAGTTCCCTGTGCTATATATAGTAGGACCTTGTTGTTTGTCTATTTTATATATAGATGTTAGTATCTGCAAATCTCGATCTCCCAATTTTATTCCTTCCCACCCCCTTTCCCTCCTGGTAACCATACATTGGGCTTCTATGCCTGTGAGTCTGCTTCTGCTTTGTAAATATTTACAAAACAGAAATGCCTTTTTGCCCCCATAAAATCTACCCTAATCCTCCCCACCCTAACAAAAATTAATATTACCCTCTTCGGTTTCCAAAGACTGAATGCACACCACCACAGTAGCGCTTATGTTTTTTGGAATTTGTCGTGTATCAGTGGCTCTCAGTTCCCACAGGCCAGGTCCTTAACCAGGGGCAATGTTGTTTCCCAAGCAGGGTGATCAGTTCATCCTGACTTTCCAAGAACTTTCCAGGTTTTAAAAATGAAAGCTTTGTGTCTCAGGAGCTCCCTCAGTCTCAGACAAATTGGGACCACTGGTCCTTCTACCTCCAGTGGACATTTGCATTTTCTGGAGACATTTTTGTTATCAGAGCTGGGGGAAGGGGATGCTCCTGGCCGCTCTGGAGAAGAGATGGGGGACACCATAAACTTCTTACAACACACAGGATCACTCCCACCGCAGAGATGATCTGACTCAAGGCATCAGTAATACCAAGGCTGAGAAACCCTGAGAAGGGGTTACTCATCTTTGTAACATTTAAGTGAGAGACTGCTGGAATGACATAATAAATGAAACTAAATGTTATCTTCCGATAAATATTAGACCAGTATTTCTTTGTCTCCTGATATTTTTTGTACCTCACAAGGTCCTCTCTGTCCAGCTACTAAGAGATGATATTTGGTTACCTGTCCTTAATGAGTTTCCAGTATGAGTGGGACACAGGAGTAGTATTTGGGGGAAAATGAAAGGCCATTTGCAGGCAGTCCACAATTCAGTGTAAAGCAGTCACAGCAAACATTATGTATTTGAAGAATTTAAAGAAGGGAGAGAATGCTGAAGGAGAGAAAGACTATCTTTACCCTAAGTCACATGTGTGGTCCCTCCAGCTCCTAAATCATATCACACGGTTTCAAATCCCATTTGCTAAGGGCTTAATTGTACGGTTTGTATAAACTCCAGTTCACAGAGGAGCAGCAAGGAGCTCCGCTTGGCTCTGTCAAAGCTCACTTTTGTACCATTTCTTCTCACCTGTTCCCTGGTTCCCCTCATTTGGTTAATAGCCCCCAGCTCTCCCAGACTAGACTCCTCAGAGTTGTCTTCAACCCCTGGTCTCCTGTTACCAGCGGACCTTCTTGCTGGCCAAGTCCGATCAGTCCCACCTCTGCGGTGTCTTCATTTCCATCTCCTCCTGCTGTTTCCCAGATGTGCCTTCACTCAGCCTCAGGTAACACACCCCCGACAGATGCCCACCCCCAACTCCCTCTCCTCCCTCCAGGGCAGTGTTTCCTGTACAAAACCTATGCCTATGCGTTTCACGAGATCTTTCTCTAAGGTATCTGCAGATCTAAAGTCTTTTGCTTCTGATCCCAGATCGAATACTTTTTCTCTTTTTCAAATTCTTTTATCTAAAAGGAGTAGTCCCCTTTCCTCAACTTTTGTAGCCCTTTCCTCTTATTCACTTATCACACCTTCTAGGTAATATAATTCTTTGTGTTCATCTTGGCCCGACCCTTCCCTGTAGGTTCAGGTATCTTTTCTAATCCCACCTTTACTGGAGGGTGTTATGACATAAGAACGTGGATACTCCGTGTGGGGTAAATGAGGAAGATAGAAATGCCATGAGCCCTTTGTCTTCTCCTTCCCCTTCCCAGAGACCCTCCTTCCCAGAAACCCTCATTCCCAGAGACCCCTTCCCAGAGACCCTTCTTCTCAGAGACCCCTTCTAAATGCTGGGGGAAAATAAAAAGAATGACCCCTCATCTCGTCTAAAAGAGAGATAGAAAAGTTTATTCTGGTTCATAAAATTAACAACAGGGTAATGAGCACACATCTTTTGGGACCTACAATGGGCAGAACGTGATGTCTTTCTTCCAGGTGATGCTGCCTGCAGCCACCTGAGTTTCCTCTCCCAGTTTCCTGGCTACCACCTTTGTCTTTGCTGGACCGCTACTGCTGCAGACCTGGGTGCTGCCTTCTCCAAACTGTACCCTGATCTGTGTCTGGCCCCTGGTCACTCGTGTGTGTGTGTGCATGTGAAACCCAAGCCCCCAGTGTTGGGAATGAAAAACTGACATGTGAAAAAGGGCTGGATACTATCCCAGTGCGGCTACAAACATTAACTTCATGAATTTTTCGTCTCTATCACTTTAGAGTCCTGTTGGCTCTAGATTTGAGTACGAATCCATGAGAATGAGAGGGCGAGGAGAGGAGAGGGCTGGCTTCAAGATGTCTGGAAGCAGTGAGGAGCAAAAGAGTTCAGGACTGGAAGTTCTCTCAAGTTCCCAAGAAAGTAAAACTGTATTTGGAAGTTATTAATAAATAGCATGTTCATGCATTTTAAAAGTCCATGAATGATAAATGCTGGAGAGGGTGTGGAGAAAAGGGAACCCTCCTACACTGCTGGTGGGAATGTAGTTCGATGCAGCCATTATGGAAAACAGTATGGAGATTCCTCAAAAAAACTAAAAATAGACTTACCTTATGACCCAGCAATCCCACTCCTGGGCATATATCTGGAGGGAACTTTAATTTAAAAAGATACATGCACCCCAATATTCATAGCAGCGCTATTTACAATAGGCAAGACATTGAAACAACCTAAATGTTCATCCATCAACAGATGATTGGATAAAAAAGATGTATTATGTATATTATATATATATATATGAATACTGCTCAGCTATAAAAAAAGAATAAAATAGTGCCATTTACAGCAATATGGATGGACCTAGAAATTGTCATACAAAGTGAAGTAAGCCAGAAAGAGAAAGAAAAATACCATACGATATCACTTATATGTGGATTCCTAAAAAAAATGAAACAAATGAACTTATTTACAAAACAGAAACACTCACAGACATAGAAAACAAGCTTACAATTACTGGGGGGAAAGGGGGTTGGAGGGGATAAGTTAGGTGTTTGAGATTTGCAGATACTAAGTACTATATAATAAATAGATAACAAGTTTCTACTGTAGAGCACAGGGAACTTTATTCAATATCTTGTGATAACCTATAATGAAAAGGAATATAAGTATTTATATGTATGACTGAAATATTATGCTGTAGACCAGAAATTTACACCACATTGTATGTAAACTGACTATACTTGAATTAAAAAAGATATGAACATCTAATTAAAAATAAATAAATAAATTCCAGCACTTATTTCTTAAGAAAACTTAAAAAAATATATAACCAGGAATGAGAGCCTGCCTGGTAAATAAGATGGAGAGGTCCAATGCTGTTTGCAGCCAAGATCTAATATTCCATTTAACAATGGAGCACTATAAGAATTCCTGCTTAAAGTAGAACAAAACACAAAACTCATTCTTACCACAATTTTGTGACATATATTTTGGAGCATGAAGAAATAAAATCAGCTATAAAACAAAATGAAGAGGACAAGTTTGGAGAAAATATATGATGGTTTGCAGATGACACAATTGTTTAATGAAAACTTAATGAGTCAACCATTAACTGCTGTAATTTAGAAATAACTTGCGTAACTTACTCAATATCAATCTATGCAAAAATAATGTTGTATGAGCCAGTAGTTTACAGAGAGGAAACATCAAGAAGCACACAGTAATGACCGAAGACTATGCTGTCTTGGGGAAAAAATCTTAACAAGAGATATATTGGAATTATGTAAAAATTACATGGTATTTTATTGAATAGTTTAAAAAGGGAAGACCTGAATACATGGGAAATTACAACATGTTTCTAATTAGATTGACTCATATTGCACAGGCCTCAGTTATTTCTAAATTAACCTTGGTTTCATGCAGTTCCAATTATTTTGTACAGAGTGCAACAGCACAAGATGATTCTAAAATTCTTCAGAAAGTATAGATCAATGATACAAAGCTAATTTTTTTTAACAGGAAATTGATTTTATGGCAGTGGGAGAAGGTAGCTCAACCAGAAAGGTAATATTTATGTCGTTATTCTTAAGACAACATGATACCGACACCAGAATATATGAGCGCGTTGGGAGAAAGAACCTCAATTAGATATAGATATAGAAATGGAGTGTACGATAAAGGAGATAATAAAAAATAAAGGAAAACAGAAACATTAATCTATGAATTGGGCTGTAAAGTTGACTACTTACAACATTTATTATTCTAGAGTCACGCTTCAAAAAATACATCAAGGTAAACTCCAGATAAATCAATGAGCTAAATTAGGTTTACTAAAGCATATCCATTGCTAAAGTATAACAGAAACAATAAAATGGAGCTCCCTTATGATAGAATGTAGGATTAAAGGCATTTTTCGTTTCTCTTTCAAAAATTTTCACACCTTCCTGATTCATTATGCATGGCTTATTAAAGTAAGTGGCAATATTTTCTCTTCAAGGGACAAATAATCTAGAAAGGACACAGGCAATTGCATGTATAATATTTTCAGGTGATATTAGTTAATTCTAATCAATTAATAATTCAATATTATTGACTAATTATTGCATAAATCTTCTTCGGTATGTGGGCAGGACTGTCGCCCTTATTGACAAATGAGAAACCAACGTGGCGTGCATTCCTCATGTTGGTTGGCCCACCATCCATCTCTCTGCTTTAGATCCTGTTTGGGCTTCAAGGTCCAGGTGATTATACTGGGTCTTCTGTACTGAATCCCGGTCATCCAATGCTGAATGCAGAACATGGAGACTGGGCAAGGAAAATATAAACAGTGGAGAGGGGGAAGGGAGGTTCATAGCTAATTTTCCCATTGCAAAAGAAGCCAATGAGTGATCTAAGTCAGACAGAGAAAGAGAAATGCTGTGTGCTGTCACTTACACTTGGCATCTAAACAATATGACAAACTAGTGAATAAAATGAAAAAGAAGCAGAAAAAAAGAAAAGCCAGTGACTAGTACCCACACACAAATTTTTAAAATCACAGATCCAGCATGTATTTGTTGTCCAAGAAAGTTTGGGAAGCCAAAAGTGGTTAAGGAGAGCTGGAAAAGTTACAGCTGACCGTGGATGTACCTGGGCAGACCCCAAACCACCGAGTCTTCCTTTTTATAGAGAAAAGATACATGTTCCCATATCTTATCCCATTCTCCCTGAAACTTGATTGTACCCGCCAATGGGACTCTGAAGAGGCATGGAGGGGCAATCTGGTACCCTGTCTTTCCATTTTCATGGGGACGCGCCAACACGGTGGAGGTGGGGAGGAGCCACACCATTTCATATGTTTTGATACTCGCTATTCTTCCTTCCCTAAAACCCAAACATTCAGCTGAATGCCTTAGGACACATATCTGCTATAAATTCATTTTTTATCTAATTTGTCTGAGATCTAAGCTTCCTGTGGAGGTCCAAGATCAAAGGATCTGATTCCTTCTGATGTCGGCGCTGACATGTAATGTGTGCTGACTTAGTTCTGTCTATAACCTCACAGTGGGAGGCGGCCAGCCTCCCTGGGCACCTTTACACAGTGCACTTTCATTTCAGCTGGGGAATCTGTCAGGTATGTTGCTGACTGGAGCTGCCATGTAAATAATTCATGGGAGATTTTTAAATGTTTGGGGGCTTGCAAAGGAAAGCTACGCTTGTGTTCGTCTTTCATGAATAGATGCAGACTTGGAGAACAAGGGGGATCAGAGTTCCAAAGACGGGCTCTCAGAAACAGGATAACAGTATCTTCAATGGACTGAAAATAGGTGACTTGCAGTGTTTGATTCCCCGTTGTATGAAGTGGTATTGGTTTTACCAAGGGATAAAAATTCAAAGCCTTTTTGCCTTTTTTAAGTTTGCTTCTACCTGACAATTGATTATTCTCGTTCTTTGGTTATTTGCTGATCTTGATAAGCTATGTCTTTTCCCCCTGGTGGGAGCGGTCACTCTAGAGGTGGCATCAGGCTCAGGGCTTGGTAGAGGACTGGGCGTAGTCAAGGGGCAAGGTGGGTGGCACAGAAAGTTCCTTCCCTGAAGAAACTCAAAGTCCTAAGAGGAAGATGAGATCATCATACGAGGGAAGGTGACCACTACCAGAAGCAGTTGTACAAGTCAAATGAGAAACTCCAGCCAACAAGTATTGAGGCATAAATCAATGGAGTTTGAGCTGTCCATGAACAGTTCTGGAAGGGTTTGAGACCTCCACAGGGAGACTTGGATAACCTGAAAGCTCTCGGCAAGAGAACTATCCCATAGGTAGGGGACCGTGGCAGACACATGCTAGGCAAAAGGACTGTGGACAAGGAGAGAGAAGATACGGATAACACGGGCTTTGCAGCGTATTAACTGACACGTCACGGGAACAATACAGACACCGTGATTGCTTCATCTTATTTTACTACTCCAGATCTAAAGTGTATTACCTCCATTTGATCTATGAAGATTACACATATTTCGATTATGTTATTATTGCCTTCTCTGTTCCTCACCTTAGTTCCCATTCAATGTTAGATTACATTGAGGTAGGAAATTAATACCCTTTGCCCCAAAATTGTCTCTTACACTGGGATGTAGACCGGATCACTGTCTCCCAACACAAGCCAAGCTAGGTCTCCGTAAACTGAGACAGGAGCGTAATACACAGTTTTATAAATTAGCATTTATGTTGTATATCAAAGTATATATGTACAAAAAAATTCACAATAATGCATTTAGTGGTGACATATGAGAAAAGCAGGAGCAAGAAATGTCAATGACAGTGCCTCTGCTTACCGCTCTGGGTTCAGGATCGTTCTCAACCTTCTCTTTTACTCTAAGGCTCATGGAAGATGACCTTTCCATGCACGCCGTAGTCCCATGCATGTATCCAACCGAACATTCTTCTTAACTCCTCATTGCTATCTTTAACTTTACACAGCATTCTGTGGTTCTCAGACTGCAGACTCTGGAGACAAAAATCTTGAATTCTGTAAAGTAAGTAAGATCTGCCACTACTTTGTATAGATGTGATCTTGGGAAGGTACCTCAATGGCCTCTCTTCTAAAAGGGAGCTGATAATAGCACTTAGGTTGAGAGAGTTGTTGTCATGGTTAAATTACACGTACGTATAACTCGGTGCCCACCATGTGATATAATTGCTGTAGAAGTGTTGCTTGAAATTATTATTAGCCTTTCTCTCTTCAGAGAACACATACTGGAATATAAATGAATGGGGATCGTTAACACAGAATAATTTTGAATTTCTTTCATTTAATCTTAAAAAGGATAATTTAATAAAATTATTTTAAAAATTGAACTGTAATACTTTATTGTTTATAACAAATAGACCGGGAGGTACAAACCATTAGGTGTAAGATAAGCTACAGGGATGTGTTATACAACGTGGGGGATACAGCCAATATTTTGTAATCACTGTAAATGGAGTGTAACCTTTAAAAATTGTCTACAAAATAAAAATAAATAAAATGAAAATAAATCAATAAAAATAGATTGATACATCCCTCAACACCCAATGTATTAAGAGGATGGGACACTCATGAATTAGGAAATACTTTCTGAAAAAAGTGACAAATTTGGGGAGCTGACTAAAAGAAGGCAGAGAGTTTTTGAAAGACAAGATGAAGAAAAAATGTGACAATGAATATATATATGTTCATGTATGACTGAAAAATTGTGCTGTACACTGGAATTTGATGCAACATTGTAAAATGATTATAAATCAATAAGAAATTGAAAAAAAAAGACAAGATGGAAAAATATTTCAGGCCTAAGGTGTGTTTGAAGATAATTCTTACAGGTGGGTAATTATACATGCCTACTCATATGAATATATGATTACTTATGTGTTTATCTCTACAATGTTTATATTTATGTTTTTATAAAGTCAAAGATATTCAAATTGTGAATTTGGCACAAAAAGCCAAAAATACTAAGATTGGCTTTTAGAACTCATTTCTTTTTTTTAAATTGAACTATAGTTATGTACAATTTTGTGTAAGTTTGGGGGAGTGTAGGATTCACAGATACACACCACTATATATAAAATAGTCTCATTTCTAAATACAAATATGAGTTACCCCACTTGGTAGGGTCTGACTCTGGTCTAATTTTCCTATTTAAGCTGTCATACATACACTGAAAAAATCCTGGTTGACTTATCAACATTATAAAAGGTTTTTCTGGGAAGCTATGTTGTCAAATTTGTATCAAATAATTAATATATATAATTATAATAGGCATGGGATACCACAGGGTTGTTTTTTTTTTTCTGAAAAAAAAATTCCCCCGAATATTTGGAAATCAATAAGCTGATATAATTTAGTCTTTATTTGACGATATCTTTTCAGGGATGCTAAATATGCCGGATGTGTGATCAACCGATTGAGAGCTAAACCTGTTTCCTCCACTACTATTCTGTCTCTCACAGATTTGAGGATGAAGGTCCTGAGAGGCAGACTGAACCAGCTCCCCCATCAGTCACTGAATGGCGTGTCCAGAAGGAAGGGGAGCCGGCCGGTGGTCCGGGAGGAAGGTGGCCGCCAGGCGGAGGCTGCTGCTCCTGCCTCCGGCGTCGCCGGTGTGACGGCGCACGGGAACCCCTGCGCTCCGGGCTCCCCTGCTCAGCAGGTGTACCTGCAGGAGACTGGGAGCTGGAAGGAGGCCCAGGAGCAGTTGCTCAGATACCAGCTGGCAGGCCAAGATCAGCTGCTGCTGCTCTGCCGGGACCTCAGACAGGAGAGGCAGCGACTGCATGGCCAGAGCCGGCTGGACAAGGACACTGTCAGCCTGGGGCTTTCCCAGGAGAAGCCAGCCTCCTGTGGCACCACCGAGGCCTTCTGCCTCCACCCAGTACACCCGGAGGCTGTTCAGGAACAGCTGTGATCAAGGACCCATGGGGACATATGGGCTGAAAGTCATAATGTCCAAAATATTTCTGGATCATGAATGGAGGGATGACCCCTGACTGGTTTGACATTAAGGAGGGAGAATATGGACTCTGAGTTCTCTGTTTTCAACTTTAAAATGCAAGACAGTCACTTAAGTGATTGTAGATTGAAACAGTATCTGATATGTCTTGTATTTATCACGGATCCTAGTCCAGTGCCAGACAAATAATAGGTTCTCAAATATTCGTTGATTTTTTTCCTTGTTTTTGACTTCAGCTGGTTATCTTCCTGATTTTGCCATCCTAATTATGGCATAATACTGATTTATACCAGTAGAGGGTGCAATTAAGCTTCCTCTAGGATCACCACCCACAATGCTTTGGGCTTCTCTTATAGATGGGATCATGCAAAGGACTGGTCTGCTACAGTTATTCCTGCTGTGTTAAAGCAAAACATTTCTTTCCCCGATGGGAACATCTGAAGGATAGAAGACCCCTCTCCCTGACCTGTCAGAGCTGATTTTCCAACCACAAGGTGACTGCCTGGCTTTTTCACAAATTGATTTTATTTCATGGCTTAAATTAAATCATTATTAGGAGCTCACTTTTGTGCAAATGTATCAAGTTTGTACCTCATGAGTCCTGACACATGGAAACTGATATTCTCGTGGGGTTGGTTGAGATGATAGTTAAGGGCAAAGATCTGAAAAGAGCCAGTTTGGGGAAAGAAATTGTCCATGGGCCAGTTATATTTTTCTGTAGTTCTTTCTGTGAATAACTGGGACAGATTTACAACTGGAAGAAAACCAGAGATGACCAAGTGGCCAAGTGGATGATCAGCTAATTTAATTACTAGAGAACTGCTTTTTAGAGAAGACAGTGCATGGGAAAGATCCCATGACATGCAGAAGTCTGTGTGCTAGGGGTTCCAGTGGAGACCAGAGCAGAAGGTTAACTGTGTTGATTTTAAGTTGAGTATGGATACTACTCAAATGGGTGAATTTCACCCAATTCACAACTTTGCAGAGCGCCCATCTGTGTTCAAATTAAACCTGACTGTGTCCTTGGTTCTGGATCCAGAAGATCTCATGTGCCAGGGGAATAAAGCCAAGACAGCAGAGGTAAGGAAAATACCTAGAAAGAACTTGCTCTCAACTTTTCCCTAAATCTAAACCAGGATTTTCCAGTCTCTGAAAGATGAAGGAGGCTGTTCTATGTTTGAATTAGGGCAGGGAAGGAAACACACTCTTCTATTGCAGAGTTTTAAATGATGATGTCCTGGAAGGAGCCCCAACGGAGGGACTGGCAGGAAGCCATCATTGAGGGCATCACTGGGAAAGTACGTCTCACTCCACCACAAGCTGGCAGGGAAGTCCTCAGCCTCTTAGTCCATTTTTCAGATGTCTTGTACATCTCAGACCTTACAGCTGCCCCCGAAAGGAGGTAAGGCAGCGTCCTCTGGGACACTGAGTTGGATTCTTTGGGTTTTCAAAGAGCTGTTGTGATCTTTTAGTACAAAAACATTTGAGAGGTTAAGCTTTTGAGAAGTAGAAAACCACAGCATCATAGCACCCTCCTTTCCACCCCCTCCAGTTCCAGCCCAGGTGTCTTTCCTGAACGCCATACCAGTCTTTCCGTAGGTCATCCTGCTGCCACTACGATGTTAACGTGTCCTAAACTCTGCTCCTCCTCAGGTTTCTAATGCATGGCATCCTTGTACTCAGACCACAGTCTAGAAGTCAACTTCTTCTTCTTCTCTCTCACCCTTCCCCCCAAATCAGCTACCAATCTTATTTCTACCCCTTCTTTGTCCTTCTCCCAATCTCTGTTATCTTCTTTTCCACCTCCACGTGCTTAACACTGATCTTTCTGGAAGGTGAGTTTGATCCTATGCCTCTGTTTACAAACAACCCTAATTGACCAGTTAATCCTACCCTGGCAAAACCTGAAATTCTTGAGTCCAGAATGGACTCTGGGACAGAAGTTCCCAGAGTACCTTGTAGGGCTGTTGCACGTGGTGTGGAATCTCAGAGTCTAGCCAGAATCCCCAACCCAGTCCCCTTATTCCCTCCTCAAAAAATGGGAGAGTTGGGTAAATGCTGGAAACAAAGAGGATAGTTCTTGGTTCATTCAGGTCTGGAGATGAGCTTATTAAATAGAACACCATAGGCCAACCCTAAACTTTCTCAGAAACATGGAGAACCCAGTGAATATGTCCCAGCAGTCACAAGCCTTACCTCTTATTCAAATAAGTAATTGAAAACTGTCTTGTCCCTGTGTAGTTCCAAAGAATCTCTTCTTGCCTTCTGTTGCTAATTTTCCACATTAGGATGGACTCCTTTCCCCCAAAATACTGAACAAACTAAAATTCCAAGCAGTTCAAATATATTTGTTAATATTTATGGATGTTAAAACTTGAGAGAGAGGGATGGGGTAGCTTCCACCATCTCTCAGGTTTGGGGGGTTGTGTTCAGGGAAGGCACCAGATGCTGAATCAGCTCCGTGTGTCTCTCAGAGTGAGAGCCAGGGCCACTCTGACCAGGGTGTGTCCTGCAGCAGACCTGCCCATGTTATAGCCCAAAGAGGCTGCTGAGTACCAAGAGGCTTTAGTCCCTCAGCGCCTTCCCCTTTCAGGGATTATTCAGCTGAAATAACTCCCTTCCATCTAGCAATCTAACTCCAAATGTCTGAAACTACTATACATTGAAATGTATGCAAACCATATGCAAAAATGAGTATGGGGAAATTGAATGTAAATCACATGCAAATGTCATTCAACCAAGCTTCTATCAAATTGTACGTCAATAACAGTAAAGGATTTTAATTAATTCTGTCATTTAAAATTCATGCATTTATTCCATATTATGTTTCCAGAACTTATAATGTATTCAGTGTCAATTCTGAGAGAGCTGTAAGCAGAAAGAATTACTCTACTGAGTGCAGCACAGTTGATTTCAACTTACACTATGTTCCTGTGGCTGACTGCACATATATTTGAGAGACACACCACGTTTGCAGAATGTAATTTTTTTAAAGGGAGAAAATATTCGTATAAAGTTAAATGAGGTTTAAATGGTCAAATACATAGATTTAGGTGTTTACAAATACTCCGCCAGAATTTGTTATTTTTCGACCTCAGGAAAAGACTGGGGATTTCTTTGCTTGGAACAGTCCGCGAAAAGAGGAGATTCTGCCCATCAATCTGGTCTGTTCTGAGACAGAAGATTTGTTTAACGTGTTGGTGGGACTCTACAGAATTTACTGGGGTTTTAATTGTTTCTATATCATCTCTTATTTCAGTCTCAAAATGATGACTCATTATCACTATATCTTTTATTTAAACGTGAGTAGACACAACAAGAGGGAAGAAAATCATTTTCCTTTTAAAAAACGTGAGAAACACCACTCTTCTCTCCACTTTATAATGAAGAAACAGGCAGGAACTAGTCAGCTGGCCTTACATAGGGAAACTGTTCGGGAGTCCTGACTTAATCACAGCAGCCCTTCAAGAGGAGACAGTTTTCTCTGGCTGGTGGCAGAACTCAGAGGTATTTCAAACGTGGGAAGATTCTGTGTGCTGTGACTGCTTTGAAAATGGAGCAGGCCACCTGGCAAGGGGTCCAAGTAGCCTCTAGACGCCACGCATAGCTCCCCTCCCTCCCCCATAATAGCCAGTGTATGAACAGGGACCTCAGTCCTGTAACCACAAGGAGATGGGTTCTGCCAACAACCTGAATGAGCTTGAAGCGGAGTCTTTCCCTGAAAGCCCACTTTGATTTCAGCCTTGTGAGACTCTAAGCAGAAAATCCAGTTGTACCTTCCCAGTCTGTTGACTTAGAGAACCAAGGGCTAAAAAATGGGTGTTGCTTTGTTTTGTTTTGTTTTGTTTTAACCGCTTAATGAGATATAACTGACTTGTAAAAAGCCGCACAGATTTAATGGATAGCACTCAATGAGTTTAGGGACAAATATACACCTGTGAAAAAGCCATCACCACCATCAAAGCAAATGTATCCGTCACCAACCCCTTATTATTATTATTGTTGGTATTGTTGTTAATAGTAGTAAGAACATCGAAGCCCAACCCTCTTAGAAGAGTTTAAGTATGAATGTGTTGTACTATGCTGTCTTACGTAAGGGACTTGGACATCAGTGAGTTTTGCTCTCTGCGGGGGCTCCTGGAGCCAGTCCTGCGTGGATACCAAGGGACGACTGAGGACAACACAGTATTGTTAGCTGTAGGCACTATGCTGGATGGAAGGTCTTCAGAACTTACTTATCTTGCATAACTGAAACTTCATACCCCTTGACATCACCTTCCCATGGTCCCCATTGAACCATGCTGCTCTCTGCTTCTGAGTATGACTATTTTAGATGCACATATAAGTGAGGTCGTACATTATTCATCTTTCTCTCTCTGGCTTATTTTACTTAGATAATGTCATTCAGGTCCATCTGTGTTGTCCCAGATGGCAGGATTTCCTTCTTCTTTAAGACCAAATGATATTCCACTGTAGGTATTGTTTTAAGGCATTAAGTGGTGGTCATTTTTGTTACACAGCTATGGAAAACTCATACAGACACTCTGGTTTCCCTGAACAAAAGGGGAGCCTCTTGTCTCGTCTTTGCTCCTGTCTCTTGGATGTCTCCTGATCTCTTTTTCAGTGGACGCAAATCACTTCCAGTCCCCCAGAATCTTAAACCCTCACTCAATCTGTAGACGCCTCTGTGGGCAGATGGACAGCATCAGTGTCAGTTCCAGTACCTCCCCGGGTGTCCCACTGACACTTGCTCCTTCCAGGGGGGAGGATGCTGGCTCTCCCATGTTCCAGCCACCACAAATTTGTTCTCATCATGGAGCCACAAGATGGAAACAAGCCAGACCATCCTTGTCTCCCTCTCTCCCTCCTGTCTTCTTTCCCAGTCTGTCTCCCCAACTGGATTCTGACAAAAGTTATTTCCAGCATTCCCATCAGTTCCATGAGTGACAGCAGACTGATGTCAAGTGAGAAAATGAAATGTAAATTTTATTAAACACCCCCTCTCATCTCTGCGTATCAATCCAGATTCCAGCCGAACATAGCAAATCAAATCCTGCCTATGCCTGGCCTCGGGGCACTCGGAAAATCATTTCTCCTTAATACCCTTCCCTTCTAGTAAAATATTTTTCTGTTTGGTAAATGAAAATTTTAAATGCAAACCCTGTATTAATCCCGGTGAAAAGTATATCTTCTAAATGAACATTTGAAAGAGGGAGCAGAGAAGAGACGAGGGAAGATTCCGGGGCAAAGGGGAAGAGGCGGGGGTTGGGGAAAACACAATTGTGTTTAGCTGTGTCATGCAGAGTCCTGACTGGTGGCTGTGCAGGGATGCGTTGCCACAGAATGAATGGCAACATTCTTTGAAAGCTCGGACCGTCGGGACATTTATCTACATGCTGTCCTGTCTCAGAGGTAATAAAGATCTTGAATCTGATACACTGCCTTGAAATTGCATTAGAAATATAGATGCTTCGCTCTGGGTGTATGTGCACAATTACCGGCTTGTCTGCGGTTTTGACAGGTGGGGTCTGACTCTGTGTAGACAAAATCTTGATGAGGGGGTCTTAAAAGTGTGATTAACTTTGTGAAATAAAAGCCCATTTGGATAGCATGTTGGTTGAAGTAAAAATAACACAAATTAAAATTTGAGCCAATAGCGAACATTGAAAATACCGCGGCTACTTTAAACACACACTCTCTTATCCAAATTCCACTTGATACATTCAAATGAAAACTGTAAATACTGTTCCGTGTTTAGGAGAAAAGAAGTTCATTTATTTAATCTGTTTTAATTTGCTCGTTTTCAGTGGGCAAAACCATTCTGAAATGACATTTCATCAGGAACAGATCTGTATTTGGACCACGTGTTCTGATTTGCCCGAGACTGGGGAGTTTCCAGGGTATGAGACTTTCAGTGGCAAAACCAGAAAACCCCAGAAGGTCCCAGGCAAACCAAGATGACGTGCTCATCCTAATATATTTTCGGAAAATGATTTTGAGCTAAGTAAATGTAGCTGTATCTGGAAGTGAGTTCCTTGATTAAATCCAACTTGGCAGCTGGAGCTCAGGCTTCCAAAACAGGTGAGGGCACCACTCAGGCACTGCATCCACTAGCTGAGAAAATGGCAGTCTGATCCTTCTCTTTCCTCGTGGTTAAGCTTTAAAAACATTCTTCCTACTAACAGCTAGAAGTAGTCAGTATAAAGGAATCTGAGTTTTGCTTTTCAGAGACTTAGGAATCTGCTGGCAGAACACAACTGTTATTGCATAAACAGATGCCTCTAGTTAAAAGACAGAACCCAGTTTAGATGCATTTTTTGCATTTAAGATCCAAAAATGTAAATCTAGTATTGGGCTAAACAGCGCCTTCATTTCCCCAAAAGAATTATAGCATTTCTCACCTGGTAAAGGTCTGGCCCCCGAGATCAAGGAAGGTTATATTTAGGATTTAAAAAGGGTGCCACCCTGCCTTGCATACAGGAAGGGGGTTTCTATGGTAATGTCGACATCTTAACTTGAATTATTGTATTGGACTCTGCAACCCTTGGTTGCTTAATTAAATATGTTTGATTTCTTAACTAGTCTTCCTTTTTCATATTTTTGTGAACTCATGAAGTAAAATAGGGCACTTTGCTTTAGAAATGGGCACAAATTATATGCGTAAAGAGCATAAACGCAGTGCTAACTCAAGGCAAAAACTGTGGAATCATTAACGTGTGTGTTTGGGGTTTGCCCTGACCTTTGTCTTATTTTATTTCTTCCAATCTTAGTTTCCAAGCCTTTGGTACTTGACCTAGCGCATCCCAAATGTAGTTCAAGCTCTGGACCTATTGTTTGTATATAGCCCATCAAACTCTTCTACCCAGTGGCCCATTTTGTCCAGAATTTCTAGGTAGTTTCGTAGAATAATTCACACTAACGTTGTGATGTTACATATGTTACACCTCTCATGGCAGTTTCATTTTAACAGATTTCTCAGGTGGTTCCTCAAATAGTATATGAGTGTCCTATCACTGCTGTTACCACACAGTTCCTGCCTTAAAACGACACACACTTATTCTCTTAGAGTTTGGGATGTCAGAAGTCCGAAATCAGTTTCAGAGCTAACATCAAAATGGCGTCCAGGTTGACTCCTTCTTGGGATTCTGGGGGAGAATCTGTTTCTTTGCCTTTTCCCTCTTCACGTGGCTGCCTGTACTCCTCCTCCATCTTCAAAACACATCACCCCAAGGTCTACGTCACTCCAAGTTCTCCCTTCACGTCTCCTGCGGTTCGATCACCCACCTCTCTAAGGACCCCCGTGATTACATTTAAGGCCCACCTGGATAATCCTGGATAACCTCCTCTTTGCCAGGTGCTTAACTTAACCACCCCTGGGAGTCCCTGTTGCTGTGCAAGGCAACGTTCACAGTCCCAGGGACTAAGATGGGGGTAGCTTTTGAGTGGCCACTATTCAGCATCCTACAAATAACCTCCTCTCTGGTCATTTTTGTTTATGGTGAGATGGGTCTGTAGGAAGGGAAACCCTACCCCTCCACGTGGTGGGGCATCTATCTGGGAACTGGGGATGGAGTACTGCCTGACGGGAACCACCACCGTCACACACCTCTGTGGTCCCTGTTGTAGTGAGAGTGGAGAGGTCACAGAGGGAAGCCCTTCTGTCCACGGCTGTCCACGCCCTAAGGCCCCTCTCAGTGCTGCTGGGGTAGGGTTACAGGAGCTCCAGGAAATGTGCCACAGATGCAAAGATAAGTCATTGGGTCTACTGGATCTCGAGGCAGAAGTGGTATGTTTTAATGCTCAAGAAATACAAGAGAGAATAGTTGTGTTTTTCTTTCTACATGCAATTTTCCCTTCCTTTCCTTCCACAGTTTGTGTCCTAAACATTCTTTGGGGCCCAGACAAAGCCTGCCTCTGGTTTCTCATTGCTTGGGATTGTCTGTGCTGCCCTCGTTATAGGACCAGGTCACGCCCAGGTGATGAGTGGCTGCTGATGTTTTAAAGGCCATGTCTGTTTCCCCATCCAGGTTATAAACATAGTGACTGAGGGACCATGTCTCCTGGATCAATGAGTTCTCCACTGCCCGCCCCACACAGTGGCTTAGTAATGGGGTGGATGTGGAGGTCGAATGAATGATTACGGGAAAATCGTTTTCCTAAATCAGACTTGAGACAAGGTCTGTGCTTTAAGCATAGCTGTAGATAAATATTTCTCAATATTTATGATTCTCCCAGGCAATGAAGAGAGTAGTACCTCTGTAAATATTTGTTGATTGATCAAGAAATAGATCCTTAAGAATTACAGAAATGAAAATCATGCTAGGTTTATTTTAATGGCATCAGCTAGCTTTATATCTATTTTCTTCAAATATTCTACTCCAAAATGGTTAAAGTTTTAAGTGTAAAACAAGTTTAGGAAAGAGTTTACAATACTTTTTCTCCTTTATTTTGTTCCCGAACACTGTGAGTTAAAAAAAAAGTACTTTATGCACATACCAAGTATAATACTGTTTTAAAACCTGAGGTTCATATAATCACACGATGGTTTCATAAACCTTTGATAGAGATATTGGGGCTTCAAGTCAATAATGTGTCTATTTCATTATCACCTTATTTTTTAGATTTTTCATTTAATGCTACCCCAAAGCTCTGGTCACTGGATAAAAATATTTGTAACAAGAAACAGAAAGATGAATACACTTAATACTTAAAAGCCTTTTATAATTGTTTAGGAAAACATGATCCATGGCCAAACCCCACCCCTAACTAAACTGGTAAACATACTATTTACAAAAGAAAAAATACAAGCAAAAACAAACATATAAAAAGACTTATTTCAATGTGATCAAATTATGTAAATTAAAATAACAAGGTGATGCCACATTTCATTTATCCAACTGGGCAAATATTTATAAAGAAATTATAATTCTCGGTATATGGGAGTACTCTTGATGCTGGCAAAAATGTGGCCTCAAAGGCATTCCCATGCATTATTGGGGTGGCTATCAGTAGGTACAAATTTTATAGGGAGTAATTTGATCATTCTCAAAAGACTTTAAAATATATACATATTTGTCTAAGTGACTCAAAAATTATAGTTTTACCTAAATAATTCATTGGAACACACACTGCACTCATACACCAAAGCAAGAACCAATTCCCTAAACCACTGACAAGAGAAAAATAATTAAATTAGGAACGAAATAAATTAGGTAATTAAATTAAATTGATACACCCATATCCTTAAAAGATTCTGATTCATTAAAAATTATGTTTTCAAGTAATAATTGCATAAGAAATCCTTATTTTTCACTCTTAAGTCAGACACAGAGGATGCAAATACAGCATGACCTCTCACCCACTTGCCTGTGTGTTTTATGCCCATATTGATATGTGTGTGTGTACGAGTTAACAGGCGTTCTCTAGTGAAGATGGTTTTCTTTGTCTTTTTCATTCTCTTCTTTGTTTTTCTTTTATTCAGAATTTCAAGCATCAACGATTTACCTTGCCATCAGGTAAAAATCCAGTAAGGTCTATGGGAAAAGGGCTAGAGACCCCAGGCTCTGCACGGATGGACACATCTCCCCCAGGGCTAGCCTTGGAAATGCCCCCCCCCCCCCCCCTGCGCAAATCCACTTTGTACTGCCTGGCCTCCCCTGGCCCCGCTGTCAGGGAGTCCGCTGAGGAGGACTCGGCTGCAGCCTGGAGGAGTCGTGGGGAGCCTGCCGGCCGCAGAGAGGTCACGGAACCCAAGGTCCCTCGGCAAACCTCTCTTATCTCCTGCTTGTCTTCCTCCTCACCGCGGCCTCCCTGGTCCAAGATTAGGATGCACGTCGTCCGCTCACTGCGGTCCAACGGAGGGGGTTTTTCCACCAGCTTCAGCTGGGGAAGCGTCATTCCTCTTGCTGGTCTCCCTGCAGCGGCCTCACTGGGAAAGGCTGGAAGAAGCGCGCCAGTGGTAATATCCCGAGCATTGCCTAGACTCAATGTTAGTGCCGGTGCCGGGGGAGCCGTCCTGGCTGCGGGCTGCCCGAAGGCAGTGGTGAGCCCCTACTTGTCCTATCTGTCAGTCTATTTGATCTCCAAATGAATTGCTTTTGATAACAGCTATATAAATGCAGAACGGATCCGCTGGGCCTTCTTAAATGAGACTCTGCACTTTCATCTCCCAGTCATTTCAGAAAGCAGATAGACTTGTTAGAGGTTTTAATGCAATGATTTATGTTTTATCTTGCCTGGTTCGAGGCATTTATTTAGCACTAAATTCTTCCCAAGCCTCCATGTGAAGGGAGAAGCGTTTGAACACACAACATTGGAGGTTTCTTTTTTAAAAAAAAAAAATAAATTCAATAGTGTATGCTTTTTTTTCTCCTTTTTTATGGTCAGGAAAGGCAGTCAACTTTATTTTAAGGAAGGAGTGAGGGACTGGAGAAAGTTACCGTACAATTATACACTTTCATTATCGGACCCTTGGCAACGGTAGAGAGAAACAGAAAGGGACGGTATTGATTCTCAAATTCTATAAGACAAAGCATTGAGGTTCCCCCACCCAATGACTTACCAGAAAGAGAGATCACAATTCATTCCAATTAAAACAAAGGGAGACAAGTTTTCTCATGGTTTTGTTTTGTTTTGGTTTGGTTTGGTTTGGTTTGGTTTTTTCCCCCACGTTGTTTGCATTTTCTGTAAGAGGATGATCTGTGCACATGTTAATTATTTCTGTCTCTTACATCTTTCTTCCCTTACACCTCGTTTTCTAACCTCTTTCTGCTTTCACCCCCTTCCCCATTGTAGGAATGAAGAAACTTAGAAACGTCTCTTATTAAAGAGAGTGGAGCATCATTCATGATGCACAGAACCTTTTGAGAAGCTTTGCTCATTTATCACTAACAGGCTATAAGTAAGCTTCTTTAAAGGGTATATTTAGCGGGAAAGACACAACCTGCTGCAACCAGAGAATGAAATAGAGCTTGATTTCTCTTTCATTAATCTCGCATGTCATGAAATATTCTTATAAGAAGCACAATGTAAATTGCGTATGTGTGTAGACATCAAACCATCTCAATGAACTGTGACAACTTGCTATTGGAATAATGTTCTTCAAATCAACTAAATTATGATTTTCAAACAAAACATACCATCAGCCCAAATCTGAACTTTTCACTGACCGTGTTTGGTTAAAAGGAGATCATTCTCTCATGAAACACCGTAACACTTTATTCCAACCACTGTACAGCAAGACAGCCTGTAATTGTACCTTCTTAAAAGTCATATATAACAGAGCAGAGGGTAAGAAGCCACATGGTATGGAACACTTGACTTCTCTACCTCGAGGAGATGGGATTCGTTTTTTGAGAACTGAGGGGCCTCAGCGTTCAGAGGTGTCAGAGGTAACTGGAGATGGGTTAGGAGATGGTTTTCCATGTGGTAGAAAACACATTTGTATTCTGCATAGGGCTTTTACTCTGTAATTTCCTTTTGAATCACGAGAAAAGAGAAAAGAAGTGTTTAAATGCTTGAACATTTGGTTAAAGCAGCCTATATTGTAGTCCCAGCATTGACTGCAACAGGTTACAGCTGCTGGTGATAATTAGATTGCCCCTGTGATTTTTTTTTTTCTTGTTACTCTTTCTAAATGTTTATATAAATGCTGGAAAATCTTGTTGAGTTTCTTGAAACAGAATATGCAAGTTAAAGGAGAATTGATGAGTGTATTGTTTTCTTGAAAAAATGCTTTGTATTAATAATTGTAAAAATAATAATTATAGCTTGTAATGATAAAAATATCTTCAAATGAGGAAGATACAGTAATGAGATAGTTTGATTCCCATTTTTCAGATGAGCAAGGTAGCAGAGTTAACTAAAGGCCATCCACCTTAGAAAAAATATTATGGGGATTATTCACCTGGTATCCACTTCACTGCCTTTCTTGTAGGACACCAGATAGTGGATACTGTCTTTTGAATACAGGCATTTTGGTTGACTATAGAGTGTCATATAAATAGCCTTAGCAAAGTGTGTTCTTAAAAAGTATGGTACCATTTTAAATTTGATAAAGAGAAATAATTATAATAATGAATTTTAAAAAGCTTTGTAAATCACAGTATCTAAACTGATCCACTATAAAATACAAACCCATTTAATAAACAGAGTGTCTATTATTAATCCCATGTTACACAATGCAAGGTATTTGATTGCTGTAATTATTAATGGCATTGTTATTATGTTGGGCCCCAGAGAGTACTGATACTCAAAATTGGAAAGTGATTTGCCTAATGTCAAGTCATATTAGAGCTAGTTCTGAGTTTTGAGTAAATTTGGATCTCTTGACTTTAAGACCACGAACCTCCCAAGACACCAGTGCTTTGGTTAAAGGGAACTCAAATCATTCTCAGGACTAGCTCCTCTGTGGTGAATGGCATGAACAATCCATTTTTTTCCCACCATAGGCAGGTTCCTGGGTGTTCTCGCGGCTTCCTCAAGGCTGCAGAACCTTGGGTCTCTTAAATACTCACTCTCATCTTTTTGATTTGTGTGCTCAACTTTCACATGATCCAAAATTTATTTCTGGAGGAAAATGTCATGAATTTTATTAACCAAATGTATTTCTAAAATGATGACCCTTTGGGACAAGATCGTATCTCAACTAAAGGATATTTTATTATTTCTTGAAACTGCGCCAACTTCCTCATTCTACAACATAATGCGTATATACCATCTATGTAGCTGCATCCTTTATTTCTGTCATTTTCATGTAAGTACATTGCTCTCCCTTTGCCTATAATGTTTTGAGGTCATAGGGGTTTTGATTTGCCTTCATAGATGGGGCTTAGAGAATTATAAGGACCTTAAGAATTCTCCCTCATTTAATACCCTTGTATGAGAAATAAGGAATATAATCTAAATAGATTAAATCATTAAATTCCACAAAGAAGCAAAGGGACAATTTAAAAATCCATAAGTAAGCCTTCTGCGTATCTACTCACACAGTTTTAGTGGGCTTTCAAAAGTCATCAAAGTATTTCTAAAATTGTGTATGGATTTCGACCATAAGTTCTTTCCCTCCTCATCTTTCTCAACTGGCTTTTTTACACATATGCCTAGTTTAACGCAAGCAGGTGCTATGAATCAGCTCAGTGGTTAGAAAGGGAGGCCTTGGAGTCAGCTGTTGGGGTTTGAAGCTTCACGGCTTACAGGTTCTGCAACCTGGGGTAAGTTTATCTCTGCATTTATGTCTTTTGATAAATGAATGTAATAGCGGCCACTCCCAAGTGGATTGTTATAAATTAGTCTATGTATCTACGTGTCTGTAATTAGTCTATAATTATTCTATGTAAAGGAATAAGAACGTGCCTGGAGGGTGGAAACAGTCAATAAAGAGCAGTCATCATTCTTATTATAACCAATAAATGGAACAACGTGGAATGTGGTAATCATCAAAAAGTAACTCTCGTTTATCTTTTTACCGCCCTTTTAAACTTTCTGGGCTGGAGAAAACCTTTCCCCTGCCATTAGATGGAAATTCAGCAGACTGCATGACTTTCCTGTCCTTCCCCAAGTATTAGACAGTTCTGTGTACTTTATGATAGGAAAATGTAGGCTTTATTCAAAAGATTCCCATTCAGAGGATCCCATTCAAGATACTCGTCAAAACTTAACTTCACTGGAGAGTAAGAGTCTCCCCGCGCCTGGGCTGCTTGTCCTGGTGGACAGTTTGCCTTGTGTGCTGGGCTCCTCCTTTCCTACTCTGCTCATCTCTTCTTCCTCTAGCTTCTGGGTCCGAAGTGCTGCTCTGAAACTAGACAAGAATGTACCTATTGGCCAGGTAACAGGTACTACTGGAAGTTGACTTTCACCCTCCCTGGGCCACTCTCCTTGGGCAGATTTTTTAAAGCTGATCTTTTTTGTGGCTGTTGATGGGTCTCTGCGGTTTCTGAGCACTATGAGCGGAGGCACTTACTGCCTTTGTTCTAGACTATGGTTCCGAGGGTGTCTGTGTATTAAACAGCCTGGGAAGATAGGACTAGTGTCTGTCTCCAGACCAAACAGTAGGCATGTGTACCGTCCAGTGTAAAAGATCTTGATTCCTTGAGCTCAGGGCTTCTCCTCTGGAATGCCACCTGCTGCTCATGCAGCTGTCATCCGACCCTTTGCGTAATTCTCTGTAGAAACGGGGGCTTGAGGCACTGGTGCAAGAAAATGATGATTTTTATGGGTGTTGTTAGCGATCTGAGTAATAAAGCCCTTGGTTTCTGACCCAGGAGTCTTGTATCTTCTGCCAGCATCCATGAACTCCCTAGCCGGTAAAACGGCAAAATCTCAGCTCTTTCACAGTTCTTAACAAGAGGATATATCTTCTACCCTCAGAGTCCTCTGCTTTGGGAAACCTCCTCTTAATTATATTTCCCTTCTCATGGGTAATGTCTTCCCAGTGACTCCCAACTCTCTCGTCAGTGCCTAATTTTCCACAAATTCACGCTATACAGACTCTCTACATTAAAATGTATTAGCCTTGGAAGAACAGAACTAAAAAGCTCCAAGTTGGCTCTCCCTCCCATGTGGCCAGCAGCTGGTACATAGGAAGTACTGATGCTTACTCTGTCAAACTTTGCAAATGAAGCCAATTCTGATGTTGACACGTGCCACTTTATCTCTCCAAGGCATGAATTAAGCACCCATCCTCCATGTGACCCAGAAGGACATCTATTTCAAGTTCTCCAAGTGATCCCATAAAAGCCACTTTCATAGGCAGCAGCATCCTCTCTCCATAAATGCTGTACTGTAAAAATACAATAACCAAGATGAAACTCACTCAAAGGGCTCCACAGCAGAATGGAGGTAACAAAGGAGTCGGTGAGCTTGAAGATACATAAATCAGTAGAAATGATCTAATCTGAACAATAAAAACATATTAGAAAAAATATCCAAGATGAAAAAGATGACCTAAATTGTCCTATAATAATTGATAAAATTGAATTTATTGTTTTAAATTCTTCTTAATAAGACTCCTTCATGCCCAACTGGTTTCACGGGCAATTCTACCAAACATTTAAAAGGAGAAATCTTGAAAATTCTTAACAATACCTTTCAGAAAATAGAAGAGAAGGGAACACTTCCCACTCATCTTGCATCACTCTGATTCCAAAACCAAATAAAAGCATTACAAGAAAAGAAAAATACAGACCAATACCCCTCATGCATATAGAGGTGAAAATCTTCAATAAAATATTAGCAAATCAAATGCAACAATATATAAAGAAAATAATATACCGCGACCAACTTGGGTTTGTTCTGGGAATGCAAGGCTGGTTGAATCCCCAAAAACAAATCAATATAATTCACCATATTAACAATATAAAGGAAACGATGTAGTGATATCCTCTGATGCATAAAAACATTTTATCCAGGATAAAATCATGTTTCAAACTAGGAGTAGAAAGGGACTTCCTCAACCTGATAAAGAATGTCTACAAAAACCCGTAGGAAACATTATACTTAAACAGTGAAAGACTTAGTGATTTACCCCCTAATATCAGGAACAAGGTAAGTGCCCCCACTCTTAAAACTTCTACTCTTCTCTGTCATAGTCAATGAAATTAGTCAAGAAAACAAAGTCAAAGGCATACAGGTTGGAAAGAAAGACATAAAACCATCTCTATACGTATAAATATGATTGCCCTATGAAGTAAAACCCAGGGAAGTTTCCTTTTTTTTTTCTAGAATTAATAAATGAGTTAAACAAGGTCATAGGGTAGAAGGTCAGCACACAAAAATCAACCATAGCTGTCCATCCTAGCAATGTATAGTTTGAAAACAGAATTTAACAACAAAACAAAAGTAACATTGTTGGTTTGAAATCTTGGGAGTTTCCCAGGTAAAGATCTAAAAATGCTCTCTCTGTACACGGAGGGCATGAGAGACCAAAGAAAGAGGCAGAACCCTCCAGATGGTAGGTGTCAGTTTTAATAAACAGGGAACTTACATATGGAGCTTGTCTTGAATGACCACAAGATGAAGATCTCCCCACACCAGCCTGCCAGAATCTTGAAAGTTTATACAAAAACCTTAAGTGGGTTCAGTCACATATTCAGTCCAGATGGTCTTAACAACACCTTCCTCTCTCAAGGCTGTGTCCTGGTAACAGCTCTGTCTGGAGGTCCTACCTTCCCGAAGACCTCCTCCAATGAACATTTACAATAACTCCCCCAAAATTAAATATTTAGGTATAATTTTAACTCATTAGATACAGAAGCTGTATACTGAAAACTACAAAATGCTGATGAAAGTAATGAAAAAGGCCTACATGGAGATACACAGGATAGTCTTGGTTTGAAAGACTCCTCCTATTTAAGTGTCAATTCTCCCCAAATTAATCTGTAGATTTACCACAGTATCAATCAAAATTTTCAGATATATTTGAAATAGATATAGACAGAATGATTCTAAAGTTTATATGGAAGGGCAAAAGAAACAGAATAACTAAAACAGCTTTGAAAAAGAAGAAGAAAGCTAAAGAAATCACACCACTGGAATATAAAGCTATAGTGATCAAGATGGTATAATATTGTCAAAAGCATGGGTACATAAATCAGTGGAACAATTTAGAGAATCCAGAAATAAATCCATGGAAATACAGTCATTCACTTTTGTGAAACATGAAAAGACAAGTTGGCCAAGAAATAACAGAGTTTTCAACAAATTATATTGGCCTAATTGGGCATCCAAGGGTAGAAAAAAAAAGGAAATTTTGTCCTTTTACAAAAGATGACTCAAAATGAATAATAGACCCAAAAGTAAAATATAAACCTATAATATTTGCAGAAGAAAATTTAGGAGAAAAATCCTCATGATTCAGATTAGAGAAACATTTCTTAGACATGACATTAAAAACATAATTCATAAAAGAAAGTATTAATCAATTGGACTTCAAAATTTTTAAAAATTTCTCTATAAAGGACTCTTAAAACTTCATCAAAATTCAAAACAAAAATCTCTATAAAGGACTCTATTAAAATTAAGAGACAGGCTACAGATTGACAAAAATATTTGTATGTCACATATCCAACAAATGGCTTGTATTCAGAACTCAATAAAGAGCTCGCAAACTCTGCGACAGTAAAACAAACAGCCTCACCTAAAAATGGACATCAGCGGAGGTGGGGGGAGGGGAGAAGTGGCTTAGAATGAACATCGCTGAGAACATACTGGAAATAAGAAGTTGCCAAAAATCAGTGACCCTCCAAGTCTGTGATTCTTTGATGTGTCCAAGAGACCTTGGTCACCACTCTTGCTGCATCAAAATCCTCCTGTTTAAGGGGAAGGTATAGCTCAAGTGGTAGAGCACATGCTTAGCAATGCACAAAGTCCTGGGTTCAATCCCCAGTGCCTCCACTTAAAAATAATAATAATATTTTTTAAAATACATAAATAAACCTCATTACCTCCCCTCTCAAAACCAACCAACCAAACAAAAACCCTCCTGTCACCTCGTGTTACCAGGAGACAGATAGCCCTTCTCCAGAAAACTATACTGGTTAAATTTGTTTCCATTTTGTTGAATTTTTTTTAAAGGTGGTTAGCTTTTATGGGTGACAAGAATGGACAAGTCCATTTGCCTTTGTGAATATTTTGTTTATAGATCCATCCTCGCTCTTCAATAGCAAATAATAGCATTTTCAGTGTTGTTGCTTGATTGGAGATAAGAGAACGTCAACACGGACTTTACCACTGGTTCGACCGGACTCTCCTACCATCTTCCTGCGTCTGGGTTAAAGCCACGTCCTCGTCCTGGTGTCAGGGAGGTGGCTTTAAAATAAAGAGGGAAGAGGAGGAGGCCACGGTCCTTTTGGCTTTCCCCTGATGTGTCACTTATTAAACTCGTGTTGCCCTGACCATGGCTGCTTCCCACTGAAGTCTGGTTTATTTACTTGAAAATCTGATTTGTTTCATTTTATTACTGTGTTTGCGAAGTAACTGATATCAGATTCGGAGGGAAGGAACTGCCATTTACTAGCAGGCTGTGATGGCTTTGCCTCGGTCTGCAGGCCTGATTTTGAGGCCTCGTCTGCCCTGGGGCTCCCACAGAAATAAGATTACTGGCAGTAACTGCTTCAACTGCTTTGAATAACAGACACAACTCAGAGAGCATAAAATTAGCATAAACACAGCACTCGTGTGTTCCCTCGGCGGATATGAGACAGGCAGGCTATGGAAAATTGACTGAAATGGGGTCAGACAACGTAGAAATCTGAAACACAGGAAATACCGCCTAAGAGATAGGAGATATTACTACCTCTCTTGTCTTCTTTTATCTCTCTCTCTCTGTTCATGCAGTTTTAATGATAAAATGGTAGAACTGATAAAAATTAAAGATGCAAAATCACTCTCCCCCCACAAATGTCTGCTTTATCTTCCTAGACAAATTATTATTAATCATTGCTCAGCTTTTTAATCCTGAGGGTAGAAAAAATAAACACGTTTTCACAGCCACTTGAAATTGATTTTTCTTTTGGGGGGATATTAGTTTGAGGATGGAGAGTTTGCTTCAGAGAAGAAGCGAACGGCTGAAACAGCACAGGATTACCGCTTGAAACAATCCCTCCTGTGTCTCTTTATCAAATATTAAAATAGAATATGCTGCTGACAGATGCAATAAAGTCTAACATTACCGGGGAAAGAGGGGCGCTGCGCATTGCAACAAGCGGATGGAAGCTCTGATTCTGCTGTTTTCGTAATACGTTGCCACATACGGAATACAGGATTCGATACAGCTGCCTATAGGTGGGTCCCGTTCCTTATTTATTTGTTTCTGGTGCCATGCTGGCAAAGGTCCAAGTTGCCATTCCCAAAAGTGGAAATGCTCTTGGAATTCAGCATTTTCGGATCTCATCCTGCCAGACATAGTTTCAGAGGTTGATAATCTAGCCCTTCAAACTTGGATTATGGGGAAAGGATGTTAATCTGTAGTACCACTCCCCTCCCACCAGACTAACTTCAGGTCACTCTGTCAGAGTCTTTATGTGTTTTCTTTCAGAGCATGTTTTTAACATTTGGAATTACTGCATGCCAGTCTTCCCCATTAATCTGTGAATTCCGTAAAGCAAGGAACCCTTAGTGATCTTACTCCCTGCCGTGTTCCTGGTGCCTCGCACTGTGCCTGGTAGGTACTCAGCACTCAACAAATATTAACGGAATGTGCGAATAAAATATGACTGAGGGATGGGGGTAAAAGGATATTACAAATTTTAGACGATGATTCTCACAGAATCTCTATCAAAATTCTGATTAAAGCAAGATGACAGTGGCAGGATGATTGCCTTTGGACTTTAAAAGAAGAAAGTGTCTTTAAAATACACAGAAATGAGCTGTTGAGTAACCAGCGCAACAATGTTTCTCTAAACACCGGGGATAGAAAATACATCTCAGAGGAGAAGTCCAGGAGACCCTGAGGTTGCAAAGTGCATCTGACATGGGACGTCATATCCTATAACAGATCTGTAGTCAGCTGGCAAGTTTGGGTTGTCAGGTCTCCGCTCATGTGATCGTGTGGACGTAAGTTTTCAATTCATTTGGGTGGATACCAAGCAGTGTGATTGCTGGATCATAGCCTTGTGTGTCCGTATGGGGCCGTACATACGTGTGTGCACATGGCCCATACTATAACCTCTGGGCAGGGTGTGAACTATTGCACACGTCTGCCACAAATGAAACAGTCTAATTGACGGGGTCCTATCCATCTGCACACTAATACTTGATTTAAGTTACATGTTGCATTTTCTTTTCTGCACCTCCACGGAACTAAATTCAACTCATTTCAGCAGAAATCTGTAAATGATTGGGTGATACCAGGATAACCCAATGGAATAATGACTAGGAAAAATAATTTTCCTTCCAGATGAAGATAAGGGCAGCATGTACCTCTACTTCAAAATAAGTGATAAACTTGAAAAACTTTTTAAAAAAAATTTTAGAATTATGGAAATATGAGTGGAAGATGGTTTCAAGACATACCCACTCCTTTCCCCCATGTTCCTGTATCTGGATACCTTGATTTGGCTTTCTCTCCAATCTTGGCCATTTATACATGAGTTACCAAGTGAAGACTCAAGATCTTCCCAATGCTTTTTTTTTTTTTTAAATGGATTCTGCACATTTCCTAGTCCCTGTGTTGGCGTGCCAGGCACAAAAATCAATGAAAGTCTTAATTAGTAAGCTACCAAATATTTATTCTGTTCCTGGGTTAGATTATGTGCTCAATGAATATTGTCGAGTTGACTCATTCATTCGACAAGCATTTACTGAGTACCTCTGCCCCTGTGAGTAACCTTCTAGGTACTCGGAGTACAGAGTTGAAGGAGGTCCTCGTTCCCTTAGAATCCACTAAAAGCGGATGTCCAGGTGGACCATCCATTAGAAGGCGTTCCCCTCACCTCCATCAATTAAGGCTGCCCTGGGGCTGTAGCATGAGGTAGTTCACTGTTAGTTTGCATCCACATACCGAGCCAACTCATCCATGAGCTAAGCTTGCTTTTCCTCTCCTCTGTCAGCTGGTCATAAGAAACACACCCCACGTGGCCACAGGCGTGAGCTCAGGGAGAGGTGCGGTGTCACGCTGGCAGGTACAATGGGTGAGGCTGGGCTGTCTGGTCGTGCTTACTTTTGACCCCCAGATGTACCAGTCACATGATTCTGGATTGTCCTGAGCCTAGACAACCGTACGACTTAGTGGTTTTCATAGACCCCAGCCACAATGGGCAATTTTGAATGCATGGTTCCTTGGTGTCCCTTGGGTTACGTGCCTCTTCTTAACCAGGTTCCCACAGCACAGGAGGGGCTGAACTTTGAAAGGTGTACAACTCTCCAGTGCAGATGGTGTCGCCTTGTTTCAGAACCCCAGATCCCTATCTGTTGATTCCAGTAGGCTTGCTGTAAACTTTCCATCGAATCTTGCCCACCATGTTTCTCTTCAAGATCGTAAGGTCTCCTGGTCATGTGGCTTAAGCAGTGGGGCCGCTGGCAGGGCTGTTTCTGTTCGGTGCCCGGCACAAAACAAGTCACCAGCATATAAAGCTGGAGAAGTATTCCCAGGTGATGAACACGCTGCCTCCAAAACCCCCTGAGATCTGCCAGGCATTCTGCTTAGTTTTCCATGGTGGGAGTTGTGAAAGCTTTAGATGAGACGTTCCTGCATGTTCCCAACCACTGCATCCCTAAACATGTCACTGATGCAGCGGGCCCGGAACACTCAGACTTTATTGCCCTCCCCCTAGAACACCTGGGTACCATGGTATGTGATGCTTCCTGCTCGTCCAGTCCAATTAGCATAATAGCTTCCATGCTGTGGGCAGGTGTGATGTTCTGTGGATGCCCCAAGTCTGACGGTGATCACTGTGTCACCGCCCGGCCTCTGCTATTGCTGGAGCCAATCCTCCCCATTCCTATCCTTGAGCCCAACTCTAGACTAACATCTCCCGGCTCCTACTGGAAGGCCCTCAGGGATGCCGGTACCCAGCTCATCAGCACATTTCCTACTATTTCGGTAAATTTCCCTTGGGCCTTTATATTGGATCATAATCATCTCATAAGTGTTGCTGCCTCACACAGGACATCCACTCCAGCAAGGATAAACTTCTCCCTCCATCAGCCATGGAAATCATGGCAGTTAAACTCCGCCTCGAATGAAACTTCTTTAAGCCATTCCAGCAGCATTGCCTGGGGTCCTTGCCAGGGTATACAATCCTCTGTTGTGGGAGAGGGTTCCCGTATCAATAAACTCCCTTGTCTGTCTTCCGGTCCTGCCAGCTTTTTCCAGTCCTTTCAGCGTTCTCAGAATACGGTCTCACAAAACCTCCCCTGGGTCCTGCTGGCACACGATGACTGGGTCCTGAAGCTTCTTTGCAGTATGGTTCTTTACTTCCCTTAGCAGGTCCAACAATCCCCAGTTGGGTTAGAATGTGACTGGAGCTGAAGCATTGGTTTGGGGTCCCGGAGGGGAGGAGAGAGTCCGTCCTGAGTGGGGCACTTCTTGATTTGAGAAGTCAAGGTCTCTGCACTATCTTCAAGCAAGTTTGGAGGGCTAGTCTCCAACAGGAGGATTAGGCCACTCCCACCAGGACAGAGGGTTCACAGCACCAGTTCCCAAGCTGGAGAGGTTTTGCACCCCCACCTCCTCCCCTAGGAGACATTTGGCAATGTCTGCAGGTATTTTCCATTGTCACAAATGGAAGGGGGGGGGCTACTGGCTACTGGCATCTCGTGGGTAGAGGCCAGGGATGCACTAAATATCCCACAATGCACCGAACAGCCCCCGCCCCCAGCAGCAAAGAGCTATCTGGTCCCAAATGGCAACAGTGCAGAGGTGGAGAGATCCTGGTTTAGGTGAACTTCGGGATTTGGGATTTTCAAGCACATCTTGCCTCATACCTCTCTCACCTCAGTGCCCTGCTCTTTCTTTAGTAGGTCCCTGACCTTGGCAGAGCAGACCAGCTCAGGTTTTGGGGAGTTCTGTTCTCCTGATTAAACCCTGGACTGGCCCTCAGCTTGTTCTGCTGTACGTCTGCATGTTACCCAAAGGGTCTCTGGCTTCCACATCTAGGGTTTCATTTCTGAGTGATTACTCTCAGCCTTCCATTATTCGTTTTCCGAAGAATCAACCATCCCCAGCAAAACCTACTTGATTTCACTGTTCCTCTAATGACTATTTCCTACGTATGTCTCAGACACTGAGCACATGACACCCACTCGTGCATTTCCTTCCACTAGTATAATGTTGCAAGTCACCCCAGGGGAAAGCTTTAGCAACTGCATTGTCACCTGGTCCCGGGTTATCCGCGCTGCACCTTCCATAGGTGATGAAGAACTCACGCCCACCAACCGGTAGGTGGCCAGCTGCAGAACCCCGTGTCTGCATCTGCTTCCTGGAAGCCCTGGTGCTGACTGTTACCATTTAGGCTCCCCAGGAGGGGAAAATAGACTTTGTGATGGAAATTTGTCTACAGGAGGTTTATTGGAGGGTGTTCAGGGGACGAACACCTGTGGGAGGAGGGGAGGTGGCAGGGGTGGGGAGAAGAGAAGGTAATTATGATTATTTTTAAAACCTCAGATAAGAGGCTTAGCTTATCTTTCTGACTCCTGCAGAAAACTATGCGTGTGTGTATGCATGTGGTGTGCCCCCTAATAAAGTGGAAATATAAACAAGGCATATGGAAGATACACTTTCACACGAAGAGAAGTCACCGCAATGAATCATCACAATGAAAGTATTGTCCATTGCTTGGTATCTTTCTCAATTTTCTTCTCCTTTTGGTGGGATGAAAATACAGTCAGCTGTGAAGAGTTTTTCAGATAAAAGAGTCGTGTTTCCCCTGTTTTTAATGACAACACCAAAGTCTTAATTAAGCACAGTGGAGAAGAAGATCATGAACAGATTTCAAAGTCTCTTTTCCTCTAGGCTCCAAAACACACGCACACTATTTTAATTCCCCCAAGAAGGCAGCTTTCTGCTCTATCACAAAATCAGCCAAGTCACCCTGCTGTTTTTCTTACCCGTAGATGGAACACTGTTTCCCAAGCCCCATGGAATTAATCTTGAAATATCTTCACCACCTTTCTACCTGTATCTAGCATAGTTCCTGGTATGAAATAGGTGCTAATATATTTTTAAATCAATAAAATACTATGTTCTTGACTTCCAGATACATCCCCCTGATGTCTTCCTTTAATGAAACATCATAGAGATGCATTTTCCAGTTTGCAAGTGAATAAATTGTAAGACACTTTGAATCCATCAATGGGGTGCTGCAGATAGAAATAGGAGACTCCTCCAGATTGGTATAAAAGTGATTATGGCCATAATAAACCACATAACCAGGAAAAAAAAATGAAGTTACTGATGTATTACATGTGTGCCTCAGCTGCCACTCTCTTTTTTCCTTAATTTTGCCTTTATGTCGTCTGAAGTTATTTCAACTGAATTAGGTTTATTTGATCTAAAACTTTTGAGATAGAAATTAGAAAAGATAAAGGACTCTCCTGTGCTCTACCTCAGCGTATAAAAAATCTAAAATTCATATCCACAACGTACGTGTATCTCACCCGATGTGTCCTTACGCACATTTACTTAGACTTTCAATACTCCTAGGCACCTGCCACAAGTAATGTTGGTGTGAACTCTGGAGGTGCAGAGCTTACTGAGACAAACTGCCTTTAGAAACTCACTATTACAAAAATGGATAAGGAAGCACACACATTTAAAATCACATTCTCATTTGAGGTATGGTGTAGGCCAGTGATGGCCAACCAGGCGGTAAGGGGTGAGGAGGCCTCTGCTGCCCAAGGAACACTGGGTAATGGCTGGAGACATTTTTGGTTGTCTTAAGTCGAAGGTTGGGGGACGGAGTGCTCCTGGAATCTGGTGAGTCGAGACCAGAGAGGCAGCTGAACATCCGACAGTGCACAGGATGGAGCCTACAACAAAGAAACATCCAGCGCAAAATGTCAGAAGTGCAGAAGTTGAGAAATTCCAGCGTAAGGGAGAGAGAATTGGGCACCTGGGATTAGAACTCAGACTTGTGGGCTCAGACATGACCATAGGACAAATTACCTTGCTGAGTCCATCTCCTTGTGCAACCCAAGACAAGCCCATGTCGTCAGCATGGAGAAAATTGTACCGCCCCTATAGAGTTCTTACAAGGATTCGATGAGATGTCCATGGCTATCCTAAAGTTTCCTGGCACTCCCCTGCAAGAGCTCCAGCCCTCTGTATTTTCTACCGTTTCCCAGTAATAAAGGCAAAATACGTGGCCCTTTTCTTTAAGGCTGCTTTACTCCCGAAGGATTTCTGCAGCACTCTCGATAAGTCAGATTACCAGAAATCTCTAAACATACCTTAGTCCCGGCAATGAATGTGTCATAGACTCAATTTGAGATTCCAACGTAAGAACAATTTTTAAGGATTAAGAAATATACATAAATTGTCATTAGCTTTTATGTTAAACTTAAGAAATAATAATAATATAAACACCATATACCACTTAGCTTGAGAAATGAGTCATTTCCAGCCTACTGAATGTCCTATGGTAGCCACCTCCTCTGTCACCGCTCACGAATCTTTGCCCTCTCTACAGAAGGACAGTCCTGATTTGGTGTTACTCATTTACATGATTTTAATTTATATATATATATTTTTTCCACTATATTTGTATATATTCTTTGATAATATGTTGTTTAGTTCTGCCTATTTTGATCTTTATATAAACAACATTCTATGTGGTCTACATTTTTCTGTGACTTACTTTTTTTATAGCATCTTTTTGTGATTTCTCCACGTTGAAAGTTGTAGTTGGCCTGAATAACCACCAGCAGAGGGTGAGAACTTTGAATGAGTTCATCCTTGCTAAGGCATCACTATGCTTTTATATTTATTTTCTAATTTAAAGAATATAAAATACTAGGGCACTTTGATTTAATTTGTACTTCTTATATAACTAATTAGATTGATTTCTTTTCAATATTTATTGTTTGACTGTATTTCCTTGTAGGTGAAATGCCTGCTCCTGGCTATTAGCCATTTTTAATTATTGACACATAGGCGTCCTTTCTATGTTCTGTATACTAATCATTTTGTTGTATGTATTCCAGATATTTCATTGCCTTCGTGGTATCTTTTGTTAAACAGTAAATCTTAAATTTAATGAGACTAAATGTCTTTAATCTACCTGGAATTGATTTGTTGTAAGTAAATGTGAGCAAGAAATATATATTTTTTTAATTTAAGTACAGTCAGTTACAATGTGTCAATTTCTGGTGTACAGCACAATGTCCTAGTCATGCATATATATACGTATATTCATTTTCATATTTTTTTCATTAAAAGTTATTACGAGATATTGAATATAGTTTCCTGTGCTATACAGAAGAAATTTATTTTTTATCTATTTTTATATATAGTGGTTAACATTTGCAAATCTCAAACTCCCCAGTTTATCCCTTCTCACCCCCTATTTCCTCAGTAACCATAAAATTGTTTACTATGCCTGCGAGTCTGTTTCTGTTTTGTGGATGAGTTCACAGTGTCTTCTTTATTTTTAGATTCCACATTTGAGTGATATCATATGGTATTTAATTTTTTCCCTAAAATAATTTTTACATTACACCATGTGTTAAACAGCCCACCCTTTACCCAGTAATGTGAGTCTTGTCATTTGTCAAAATCCCATATATACCTGGGCCTATTTTGTGTCTCAATTTCTGTTTTCTGGGTCCCATTATTAGCTATTTCTGGGCCAATAGTATAACAGTGTCTCATTCTTCGTGTGTGTCATGTACCCTTCATACCATACGTTAGTCCTTTTTGTTCTTCTTCAGGAATGCTTGGTGCTTTTTTTTTTTAATGCTTTTTTTTCCCATTCAAATTCTAGGATCACCTAGTCAAGTTTCTCTTTTTGCTAAAAAAAAGGAAAAAGAAAGAAAAACTAGCATTTTGACAGACATTTTGAAATTGTATATAATTTGAGAAAATTTGACCTCATGATAGTGAGACTTTGTGTTTATGAACATGGTATGTATCTCCATGTATTTAGATTTTTGAAATGTTTTTCAATAAGCTTTATAATATTCTCCATGAAAGTCTTACATATATTTTAATAGATTTACTCACAGACATGTAAATTTTGGAATAACATTGCCAATGATATCACTTTTCATTAATTTTTCCAACTGTTACTGAGCTAGAGAATTGTAATTACTACCTGACATTTTGTATTTTGCAGGTGAGAAAAATCAGTGGATGGTTTAGAATCTCTTGATTATACAGAAGGTAACCAATGTTTGAAAAAGGGAAATAGATAGACTTGAACCTTGATGTTGTCTCAACAAATATACTTTGGGGAATAATATTTGGGGGAAATATTGATGAGAAATATCAAAATACGTGTCCAAACTATCTTCTATTACTTACGGTCAGGAAACAAACAAACAAAAATCAAATCGCCAGTAACCCATTCTCATCCCAGAGCTGCAGGCATTTGACATGCATTTGAGTCCAGAAGCCTTTCTTGAGCTAATTCTGTTTTTATTGGCCAGTTCTTCTTTCATTATTTTTATATAAACTAGTCAGTGTAAGCCTTAGTCTAGACAACAAAATCAGCAAGATTTCCTTCTGGGCAACTCTGACGTCCACGGGGCTGCCGTGTGTATCTGCAAAGGACGCTTGTAAAAACTTCCTATTCCATGTATTAGAAATAGGGATAAGGATTAATGAAATATTATACAGTGTCTGCCTTTTCATGTCGTACTCATCTGCATCTATGATTATTCCTACTTACTATTTTTATTTCTTGTTTCAAGGCTTTCGCATGTAGTCTTTGGAGGACAGTTGCAAACTGGGAGTTAATGATGGTCACGTAATGACGTGTGATGCATATACTCAAACCCATCAGAGGAAAAACAGTGCATCTGAGAATCCTTTTCTCTACCACTTAGGTCCTTGTTAATACTCTTCATAATCTCTGAAAACCTAACCCAGAGCAAAGGTGGAGGGGCTCCGATATGTTGTCCTGTTTGCCACTGTTCTGTGTTTTTTTTTTTTTTACATTTTTTATTGAGTTATAGTCATTTTACAATGTTGTGTCAAATTCCAGTGTAGAGCACAATTTTTCAGTTATACATGAACATACATATATTCATTGTCACATTTTTTTTCGCTCTGAGCAAGATCTTGTGGTAGCTCACTGTTCTGTGTTTTATATCTCACTTCATCAGGCAGAGCAGGGGACAGGGGACGTGTTACTTAAGCTATTTCTCCCGGACCAGATGAAATAAACCTGGCAGGAGCAGATGTTAAATTGAAGCCTATGAAAAGTTAACACTGTCTTCTGTAATTGAAACCTTAGGGAGGAAGGCTTGAGACAATTGCCAATGGACAGAGAACACCAATGCAAGAGTATATTCCTCGGGTCATTCCTTGCACCTTCTCATACATGAAAGCAAAGTAACCAAGAGCTGGGCGGTGGGCGTGGGCAGGAAGAGGTTGGCCCTAGTAAATAGAAGACCTCAAAAGACACCCTGGTCTCAGCCGTTGTTGCATGGAACCCCACAGCCAGCCTTTCTCTATAAATCTTTGCTAGACATTTCAACTGGCCAACTTGCATGTACTTTATAAAGTGGACTTCCTTTCAGTTTGAGGGATTTTGGGAGTGCATCCTTCATTCCAGTGTTTGCCTACATGATAAACACCCGGCGCATCCATCCAGACCAGAAATGCTGAAAATACCATGGTCTTTGATCTTTTTTGGTAATTCTTCTTAATCCCGTTGTCACTCCTTTAGCACTTAGCCCTTCCAGACTCTTTACTGCGATCCCTTATGTTTGTATGTGTTGGGTTTGTTTTCTATAACCCTTTCACTGGAACACACGAGTGCTCATTTTGCCTACATCAAAGTTCTATGTATCTGTTCCCTGCGAGTTTGGGGTGTGTAGGTACATATATTCCACTTCTTATTTTTCAAAGTTAAAAAAAACTTTTGAAGTGGTTAGTGTGAACTCAGCAGTTAGAATTATTGCTTCACCTCTCTTTAGTTATGCAATCTTGGGTAAGCCACTTAACTACTCTGTGATTCAGTTTTCACATCTGTAAAGTGAGGATAATGACCGTATCCACCTCCTAGCTTTATTTTGATGATTAAATGTGTTAACACATGAAAAGAACCTACACCAGTGCCTGGCTAATAGTAAGATCTAAAAACAATTACTGCTTGTTTTTATGATCCTTTTACTCAACTTGCATAATGCATACAAAATATAATGATTCTGGTGTTTAAATATTGGGGATACAGTGACTAGTTCTGTAAATCTCTCACCTACACTGTGTCACACAGAGAAAATCAGAACAAGCCCAGGAGGTTTTTGTTTGTTGTTGTTGTTTGTTGTTTTTACCAGGAAGATGTAGTGTTGGGGTGAAAAGAAAGACTCAAGTTCACCTGAAATATGTAGGAGAACAAAACAGCAGAAAGAAGTGCAGGACAAAATCCAGGACATTACTCCTATTTTGGGGTAACTTGTTTCAATAAAAAGTATGGTGATATCCAACCTCTAAAAAGAAATGATACTAATAATTGTCACTGTAATATGAGTAACATGAGTGAATGTGTAATATATGTAACGTGTGTAATATGAATGTTACTAAGCAATCACCTGACCCCCCCCTCCTTCCCACCTGCCCTTGTTCTTACTAAGTTCATCTGTTTTGATACCCTCAGTTCCTGCCTGAAATAAACTTTCTTTACTTCATCTCTATCTTTCTTTGAACCCCAATTTCTGGCCTCTAATTTTGCACCAAGTCCCTTTGAATTCTTCAGTGTTCTCATGCTTCATGTCGGTAAGAAAAAAAAGGTGCACAGAAATACCCCTAAAGGTGGCAGTTAAGCCCCACGCCCCCATATTTATTTCTTCCTGTGGGATCATAAATCGTACTGGGACTTAACCATGCAGGATCTATTTTTAGTTGTGGTCCCATTAATTCAGGACTGAGAGCATTCTCCAGGTTTCAGCATCACGTTCTCCTCTCTTCTTTCAGGGTCTTGCAGTCCCATTCTTTCTCTTTTCCGCCTGCATTTACCTAGATCTTGCTTTTTTCCTTCCTGAGGACAAAGCCGTCACAGAATTAGTGAGGCATCTCCAGCCAGGGCCACATCTCTCGATCAGCCTGGTGTAGTTTGACTGGGGTCTGCCAGCGCATTCCTCTGCGGGACACGGAGTTGCGAATTTTGTTCTCTAACTCCCCCGCTGACACCAGCAGACCATGGGAGGGAAAGGGGCCACCGTTCAGGCTTAGTTCCACCTTGGCAGGTAAATGCAGTAGGAAGAATCTGCCTATTAATACCAATGCAGAGTAGGAAGTGCATTTGCTGCACCACATTTTCCAGCAGTTAACGTTTCAGCTGGTTTCTCGTTCTCCTCAACCAGGGGAATAGGAGTTTTGGCTTTCAGGATCAGAATAGATTTTTTTCCACAGTGCTCCCTTAGTTTTCACTTGTGAAAGAGCGAAAATGCATTTGAGCAAGAAGGACTCAGAACGTATATCAGCTTCCTTGAATTGTAAATAGAAGACAGAGAATCGATTGACCACTGTGGCAGGTACAGGAGCAGGAGAAGTCATATTTGTAATTCTCACAGAACTCCTGATTTCTCTGGGGCTGGCACGGTTCTTCGAAAATGTGGTTTTGAGGGATTTTTCACTTTTACATTTTGTTTTTAAGCTAGCATGTGCTCTGAGAAGGGCAGCTCTATCCATACAACTCAGAAATGTCTGTAATCTTAAAACTAGGCAATATGTTATTAGTGTGATTGCATTATTTATAACTGAATATTTATCTCACTTTTTTTTTTTTTAAATGGAGAAGTTCTAGGGATCTCAGCTAGGTATTCAAGAGCCCTTTAAATTATCTTTCCAGATTTTTCTCCAAATACTCCTCCCTTTTAGCCAAACCATCAACATTTTTTAACATTACATCAGCATTTTTTAACATTGCATCTTTATCTTCTGTGTTATCTTCCCACCACTGCCACGATACTGCTCATTATTTAAAACCAAGTTCAAGTCTCACATATTCAGCCACCTTTCCTAAACATCTGGTTATAATGCCCCCCTTCTACTGCTTGTTTGGAAACTTCTAGTTCTTAATATTTCCTGGTAGTTTCATATAATACAAAAAAAATTGCAAACTTCCTGTAAAATGCAGCTTCTGAGGTCTTATTCCCTTGAATTTCTGACACAATAAATCTGAGATGTTTTAACAAACATACTAAGTGCATCTGATACAGATCGTGGGTAGACTGTATTTTGAGAAGTATCAATCTAGTGCTTTTTATATTTGTTACTTTTTATAAGTGTATATGTTTTATTTATTTGTTCAATTGTATGCTATTAAAAAGCAGGGGTTATAGTTTATGCTGCTATTTATTTCATGCATTGTCTTAAATTTAAATAATATTAATAGCACTAATTTACTGAGTCAGCCTTAGACATGTCAAAAATGCATTTTTTAATACTAAGTACAATATTAGGAAAAGGGTTGATCTGTAAAGTTATTCAAAAGAGAAAAATGAAAATGGCATACTGGGTTTTTTTTTTTTATAATAGGAAGAGGGCAAGAAGAGGGTTCAAACGAATAGTTATAATTAAATATTGATTTACTTGGGGGTCAGATACTCTCCTAATATTTTGATATGCTTTCTTTTAGGGGACACCTAGACTCCTTTATTTTGTGAATGTCATCCCTTGTGGTAAAAATGAGTACTGAAAACTGAAACTTAAAAATTATAAGGATGCCGTAGGATATCTTGTTGAACGGAAACCAATTTTCCTGGTGAGAAACTTGGTTTCATTTCTTATTTTATAAATGTTGGCTTAATACTGATTATGTGTCATGGAAGGGCCCTACAACATTCGCTACATCAAATGCTGTGAAAATTATCAGGCTCATATTATACCTCTGAGCACTTCACCAAAATGGAATAATTTCCTGAAACATAAAAGAAACTTTCCCCCATCTTTATTTTCTGTCAGGTGACCGTGCTGTGTGTGTACTTTAGTTCTCATGTTCAAAACCAGAGGCAGTGGATTCATTTGACTTCCTTTCGCTGGCTGTGAAGTTGGGAGGCTGGTGATGGGAGGCAAGAGCGCTGAGGTCTCCGCCCTGGGACCCCTGGCTCCAGCTTCCTGGGTGTCGGTGGAGGGCGCACCATCTCATCTCAGACAAGATGAGAATCCGAATCACTGACTCAAAGAACCAGAAAATCCAATTTCTGGAAGATTCAATGAATCTATTTTCCTGACATGGAAAAAAATTCCATAGACACTCTATACAAAATTAACTGTAAAAAATACTCTATTAAAATAGCTGTAAAGACTCCTCCAACGAAGACAGCTCCCCAGCCTCCCTGAAGGCAACAGAGAAGGTTTCTCTGTCTATTCCTGGATGCGTATCCTTTCTCTCAGTGATTACCACGTGCGCAGTGTTTTCCTGCTGAAATTCATCACCATGCACTCCAGGGATGTGGACGGAAGGATTTAAAACTGGATTCTCGACCCCTCTGCAAATAATCTGCCAAGAGGCATCTTACAAACAGTCTGTTGCCCGGCTCTCTGATGTCCCATCTCTGGAGGTTAGCTGCTCTGGCTTGATATTTTTTGAGGTTTTTTGGGTTTTTTTTTCAGTTTAACTCTCTGGAGTGAAGATGCTCTTTGTTGAGAGGTCTGGCTGACTGCTACACCTTCGCAGTTCCCCGTCTCTCATCGTGGTTTAGTTCACACATTGCGTCTTAAAGGAGCGCAGGCCCACCTACTACATGTTGGGTCAGATTAAGCCTTGTATGTCCTCCTTGGAGAGGGTCTCACTTTGGTTTTGTCATGCTTTTCAGGCTTCACAAGAAACTTCTAAGGCCCTCAGCCATCTTCCTCGCAGACTGCCTGAGGCCTTATATTGCTGATACCATCCTCAGATTGAAAGTATGATGATAAAAGTCTTTGTTTTACATAGAAGGGGTTAGATGCCAGAGCTTTTCCTAGGATTGATGCTCCATAGAAGTGATTTTCTCTTTCTTTGTTCTTATTCTTTCCTTTCTTTGTCTCATTTTCTTTTCTCTTTTCTTTCCCTTTAAAAAATTTTTTTTTAATTTGGGCATGCAGTAAGCATGCACTCTACCACTGAACTATACCCTACCTTTCTCTCTCTCCCTCCCTTCCTTCCTCCCTCCCTTCCTTCCTCTCTCTCTCTTTCTTTCTTTCTTTCTCTCTCTCTCTCTCTTTCTTTCTTTCTTTCTTTCTTCCTTCCTTCCTTCCTTCCTTCCTTCCTTCCTTCCTTCCTTCCTTCCTTCCTTCCTTCCTTCATTCCTTCCTTCTTTCTTTCTGAAATTTGGAACAAGGACTATTTTTTGTATCTCACTTAAACCAGAGCTATTCCTGTAATTCTACAATTTTCTAAATACCTGTAATTTCCGTTCACCCTCTTATGTACCATGACTGTCTTCTATACCCTACAAGTCCAGCACCTATTTTTCCCCTAAGAATATCATTTGGTGGTCCTCATCCTTTACTCTCTTAGTATTGCCCAACACCCATTCCCTCAATGATTGTTCCAACTCAATCACGGTTATACCAATTTTCTCTGTAACAGTCAGCTTAGAAATGGGCATGTGGTCCAATACTGGCCTCTGATATTTGAAGTCCAATGGGGGCTTCTGAGAAAGGACAGTTTAGCAGAGTTGTTTTCACTTAGCTGTCTATCAAATAACTTCCCCTGGTTAAAATCTTCATAATTCTTATTCATAAAAAATTTTTATCTGCACAGGAAGAGTAGCTCACACATTTAATTATTTAAATGGTGAGCAATAAATTGCACCATTTAACTATTTCTGATTTTTAAAAAATTATGCATATTTTTAGTGATATAGTCACTTCCTTCTTTCAAAATACTATTCAGATTGTATTCCCGGAAGTGGAATTACTAAATCTCAATTAGAAATTTTTATGTCTCTTGGTTTCCAAAAATTTTATACTAACTTCAGCTGCCCTTGGCAGTTTAGAAGTTTTCGGTGTGTCCATACCTTGAAAGCACAAGACATTATCCATTTTTGCTATTTTGTTTGAATCTGCTTTTCTTTGATTCTTGGCAGTTTTGAACACTTTTTTCCTCATGCATTCATTAATTGTATTTCTTTTTGGACACTTCTCACCTATTTCCTTTCTGTCAATTATCTACGGGGTCTTATTTTACTCAAAAATAAATATTTGGGAGTTTTTAATATAACATAGTTATTGGCCCTTGTCTTATTTGCTGAAAATATTATTTGCTTTCTTCTTTGGGCTACTTTATTTTGACTGCAGAAGTTTATAACTTTAATGTCATCAAATTTGTTTATTCTTCCTTCATGATTTCTTTTACTGTTTTTTAGTATACGGGGTCCTCTCTCAAATCCTCCAAATCCAGTGAATATTAAATTCCCCATCTGGTTTTCCTAACATTTTATTTTCATATTTAATTATTTTATCCATCTGGAATTACTTTTGACCAACATTCAGAGTTACAAGTCGTGATTTATTTTTCTTTCCAAAATGCTAACCAGCCATTCAACTACCATTTACCAAATAATCCTTCGCTTCCCCGCTGCTTTGATAAAATAAATCTTATATGTAATAAAGTTGGTTTCAGAGGACTCTCTTTGCTCCATTTAGCTTTGCTTTGTAGTTCACAAGACACGTTAACATACATTATCTCATTCCATCCTTCCTCCCCTGCTCCGATTGCCTGTTTCACCCCCTGCTGCTCCTCCTGCAACGCGAACATCAAGCAATCTGACTTGTCCCATCTTTGTCTTATAGATGGGAAACAAAATCGCAAAAGGTGAAGCCGCTTATTAACCAGTCCTCCCAGCCATTTAGCGTTGGGGAAAAATGGAAATTTCAGTCCCCGCTCGCCCCGCGCTGGGGGAAAACATTGACTTCCATTTTGGCTAACATTTGTATTGGCTTCAGGGTCATCCATGAGCCTCCTTTTGAGTTCCTCCAAACTCCAAACTATGTCACACGCACACATTTATTTCTCAGGATTCTTTGATGGCTTCTGCTGCCGGAGCAGAGGGGAACCAGGCGGCGGGCGCAGCCCCAGCCATCTGCATCTGAGCTTCGTGGGCGGTGTGTATCTGGCGCTGACTGAGGACTCTGCTTTCTGTCAGCGCATCTGTGCGGTGACACATATTCTCCAGTGATTAGATTAACGCTGGCAAAGCCAATATGAAAAACCCACACAGATTACCACTGTCACCCACAGTAATTACATTTATTCATTTCCATTTAGCCAAGTTTTTACAAGCCGAGCAAGGGGCCAAATAAGCAATAAACACAGAGGCAAGAAATTAAAATGCTGATCTGTTTGCTGTGAAAACAATCAAACCATCATCTTTCTTTAGGCTCCTCATTCATCATCGGACAGGGCCACACTGGTGAAATGGAGGTGGGGAGCCTAATGTTATTACATGTAAATTCACTAACATGAAATTACTGCCCCTGATGTGATTTTACTAATAAATTAGTTCATTTCTACCTTTTCGCTAGAGACTTAAGGGACCGTGGAGAATTGTATATGTGTCTTGTAATCGCGCCTGCTTTATTTCAGGCTGGCTAGCTGTTAAATTTCTATTTCTTTTCACTCCCTCCCAGCCGGTTCTTCCGTTCTCTTGCCATGCCTTATTGGATACACACGCCACACAATTTGTTGTCTTCACATGTAGTTTGAAAATAAGCAGCTTAAGGACAGATTCTCTTTCGCAGGCGATGGGGAGCGCTCTGAAGATAATGGCTCTAGCAGCTCGTTGGCAGCTATTATTAATTCATTGTTGAGTGTGGTGGGTTTTCTCATTTCTTTATGCATTTTCAATTGGAAAATAGAAATGAAGCCAAACTTTGCCGTGTCAAGGAGCTACTGAAGCAAGGAAATCAATCTGCAAGCCGCTCCCTTGACTTGCTCGTCCCTCTGCTGGGTCTTTAGAGGAGCAGAGGGCTCACGAGGGAAGGGCAGCCAATGGCTCACGGAAGACAGACGCGGAGCCTCCTCCGACCGGCTCCCTCCTGGGGACTTGCATGGTGCTTCCTTGCTTATTGTCAATGGCCCGTGTCAGGATCTAGTATATTTCATTTATTTTTTAAAGAATTTCATCTGCTCTGCTGTTTAGCCCGACCCAATAGCACAATCCGTTTTTGCAAGATTACAAATGGTTTCGATGAAAATGACTTTGATGCTGCCAATGACGGAGTGGAGATGCTGAGAGGACCGGAGAGGGAGGGAGAGACAAGTCTTTGGCGGGAACCGCCCCCCTGCCCCTTCCCAGTACATCTCCTTCTGCCCCTAAATGGAGAGTCTGTGTAATATAGCTCAAATTTAAGCCTTAGGGAAACATAAAATATGCACAATAGTATATTCATGCTTTGCTTGGTAAAAAATGTGTTAAAAGGAGTTTCTTTGATGCAGTGATTCAGTGAAAATCCAAGACATAGAAATGGTAGAAATTACATCTGACACTTCATACTTGATCATTGAGTAGCGTGCCCTCATCCCTTCCATAGAAATAGCAGTGATTAAATTGACCTAATGTGCTAAGGAATAAACCAACAGGAACAGGAACTAACTAGGTTTCATCCTCCTTGATTTGAATTTAACTTCGCATCATGCAAAGTTATATATGAGGGAAATTGTGCATCTATTTTTTTCTCTTTTTTTAAGGAAAAAAATGAGAATGAGTACCTGTTTACCTAGATTCATTAGATAATAGATGACTCTGGCTAATTGACCATTTTCATTAATGAATGAAATATTTGAACTATCAATTTGAAAATAACTTCATTCCATCAGTATCTATTGATCAGTTACTGTGGACAGAACCTGAAGCTAAATGCTGCCCCGCCAAAAGAAGTAACTCTAGCTTTCCGGGATTTAAGATGATTCAGACTCTTAGTTCCTGGGGTGACCATAGAAACACACATATCATTGCACCCACAGAGCGTTGTACTTAGCTCTCTTAGTTCTTCCCACAGAGTTTGACATTTTGTCTTATTTGTTTGATAATTTCCTTAACATCTAGATTCCTAATTAGACTGTATTCTCCTTTAGAGAAGGGACTGTTTCAGGTTTTCCCACTACTGTATCCTCCTTGAGCACATACCAAATATTAAATAAATAGATAGCAAGTAGACAAATGAAAAAGTGAACTAAACCACCCAGGAGAAACAGAAATGGTGTAGAAGATTGCTTTAAAGCAGCATTGTTGCAGGACTTATCACACTAAGCACCTAGGGTTGAGAATGACTTCCTGAGCATCCAGGGTGTGTCAGCTACTCTTCAACGTGCTGAGGGTACCACAGTGAACAAGACGGACAGAGACTCTCACCCTTGCAGAACTTACGTTTTCAGTGAGTGGATAGAATGAGGAAGATGTTGCAAATAATGCACAAGATTGTTTGTTATATTTTTTACATAAACCTTTCTGTTAGATGTCGATTTTATCTTTTGGAGCCAATAAGTTTTTACCATTTCCGCTTTCTTAGTGCAACACTAAGTTTAAGAAATTATATAGATGCTTATGCATGAATATAAGAGAATAGAATATAATATTATATCACATTATTATATTATATTATATTATATTATATTATATTATATTATATTATATTATATTATATTATATTATATTATATTCTCATAGTTAACAAAAGATCCTCAACCATCACTGCGGCCTTGTGGTTGTACTACTTCCTCCCTCTACCCCATCCCATACAATGTCTTATCCTGATTCTTCCTCACCAAATAGTGTTGAGAGTCCTTTCCTTGCTAGTCCAGCTGAACTCGTTTGCACTCACAGACTTACCTGAATTGTGGACAACTGACGTGGTCTGACTCTGCTCCTTCTTGTGGTCCCTCCTGCCTAGAGGAATGACCTCACTGCCCGGGGGACACACTACATCCATTCTCTGTCCTTCCCTTGGCTCACACTCCCTCCCTCCTTGACTCCCCCCTCTCCTCTCAGAATTCACTCCCACATCAAATCAACGCTCGCCTTCTTTGCAAAGTTCTCACTGACCTGAGCACCGAATGAATAACCTCTGACTGCTCTAGGCTTATAGCTCATCCTGCAAATAATTGCCTGAGACAAACCTGCATCACCATGCATGACACTAACTCATCTTTTCTCACCTTCCTTGTACCTGGTGTTTTCTCTCTGCAGTCAGAATCTGGAGGGGTGGGTATAGCTCGGTGGTAGAACATGTGCTTAGCGTGCAGGAGGTCCTGGGTTCAATCCCCGGTCCCTCCATAAAAATTAAAATAAAATATTTTTTAAAAAAGAATCTGATGTCGTCAGGTAAAACATGGTTGTGTTTTGCACAGCGCCTGCTCTAGTATTGTGGCCATGACAACACTCAACAGTGTGTTATTAAATGAACGGATGGATGAATGAATGAAGCCCTGAGGTTTAGATCCTCCTTCAGAAAATTTCCAGTGGAAACTCAGTTTAATTGGCCTTATTCTACCTACAGCAAGAATCCCTTCTCTCTTCTGCTTCAGAACCAAAAATGAAAGGAAGATTCATGTTATTTGCTAAGTTCGCTGAAGTCCCAAGACAGATGGTGTAAGTGAATGGGTGTGAATATCATCACTTGTGTTTGATGCCTTCTGCAAACAAATTTTTCATAAGTTTTCAGTCTATATTAAACTACCAATCACTGAGTGTTCTTATGTCAAAACTATTATATAAATGTAAAAGGTAAACATTGTTTTAGAAAGTGTTACCTTTGTATTGTGGTAAAATGCACACAAGATAAAATCGACCATTTCACGACACCTGCACCCCAATGTTCATAGCAGCACTATTTACAATAGCCAAGACATGGAAACAGCCTAAATGTCCATCAATAGGTGACTGGATAAAGAAGCTATGATATATTTATACAATGGAATACTATTCAGCCACAAAAAACGACAACATAACGTCATTTGCAGCAACATGGATGCTCCTGGAGAATGTCATTCTAAGTGAAGTCAGCCAGAAAGAGAAAGAAAAATACCGTATGAGATCGCACATGTGTGGAATCTGAAAAACAAAGCAAACCATAAATACAAAACAGAAACGGACTCATAGACATGGAATACAAACTTGTGTTTGCCAAGGGTGAGGAGGGTGGGAAGGGACAGACTGGGATTTCAAAATGCAGAATAGATTATACATTATAGCACAGGGAAATATATACAAGATCTTATGGTAGCTCACAGAAAAAAAATGAATATATGTATGTTCATGTATAACTGAAAAATTGTGCTTTATATGGGAATTTGACACAACATTGTAAAATGATTATCAATCAATAAAAAATGTTAAAACAAATTGACCATTTTAACCATTTTTAAGTGTACAGTTCAATTAAGTACATCCCAGCTGCCCTGCAGCCATCACCACTGTCTTCATCTCCATCGGAAACTCTGCGTACGTTAAACAGCAACTGCTCACCCGTCCCCCTCTACGTCTAGGAAGTACTCTTCTAATCATTGAAATGTTGGTAACTTTTACGACGGGTGTTTATGGTTTTCTGAGACCTAAGTAGCGTGTCGATGAAAAATTATTTTCATTTGCTTGATGATTGTGTATTTCCTCACAAAGGAATGTCAAAAAATAAGAATGACCATGGAGACATAAATACAAGTCACACAAAAAGGTAGACACTTTCTGTATTAAGTACTTTCTTCCTCTATCTATTTCCATGAGTTAGAAAGAAAAAAATCAAAGGGCCGAAATTAGTAGCTGCAAAAAAACCTATGCATTTAGGTTTTATAGATTTGGGGGAAATAAAGACTTACAAAGTATGGCATTCTCCCAAGTTGTGGTACTGGGTCCTTTTTAAAATACTTCTGGTAATGAATCCCTTACTAGGAGGCACATTTGCATCTTTTGTCTTATGTGATTGTTGAGAATCATTTTGCAGAACGTGTGCTATAATTTTCTACCTTCTGACAATTCCATTTTGAACCGAGTGACATTTCCCTACAGGGCCTTACTAGTTTTTCTAACTTCATGTTGTACAACTGAGGCTTCAAAAAAAGGATTGGAAAAGTAGAGCATTTGTCCCAAAAGACAGATTCTGTTGCTTGACTTAAACCCCTGTCTTGCGTTCACCAGGCTCACTGCTTTATTAGTTGAGAACAAGGGGAGTGATGAGAAATAAATTTTGTTTTTTTGCCACAGAGGAGAATTGACTGGAAATCTATAAATGGGGAAAAATAAACATGTCATTGGAAGAAGCAGCATTTATTCCTCATTGAGCAGTTGAGGGAGAAAAGTGACTGCCAGAAACAACAGTCAGAGAACAAAACAGAAAGACTCTGAGAATTAGGCTCTATGTCAATAGTAAGGAGGCTGGTCAGCCTTACCCATCAAGAGTCAGTAAAGAAGGAGGTCTGGCCACCAACGCAAATAAGGATGGAGACACAGTGTGAGGTCCTGCATCAGTTCAGCCTCCACTGTGAGAGACAGCGTGCTAGGAAACTGTGTGCACTAAAAGTTCTACATGATGGGTTAGCGGTGCTGATCAGGGAAGAAATTAAATGCACGTATGTGTGCTGTGCATATATACACATAGAAAGCATTTTTTCATAATCTAGCAGAACAATACTGGTTTTCTTGAATAAGATTTACTAACCTGGAATAGAACTACCCCAAACTTAATATCATGAAGTTTATGTTTTAAAAGATTGAATTGCCTCCTGCCAATCAGTCACATCACACCCACAGCCTGGTGGCAGGAGAGAACAATTCTAGTGGGTCAACTTGCATCACTGCCATGTGTGTAAAGAACATGTATTTTTTTTTTATCAGTTTCATAGTTTTTATTTTACATCCGGAATCCTGTTGACAAAAAAATGCTTGTTGCAATAAAACCACCACCGTGAAATATTATCATATGGAACTCAAACATTTCTGAGAGTTGGTTCTTAGCATATGTGTAAAGTACTTAGGGAAGAAATAAAATGTATGTATGTGTATTTTATATAAATATACATATATAAAATTAATATGTAAGTATAACATATACAAGTATATATAAAACACATATATATATATATATGCATATGTAACATGTATAGAACATTTGGATGCACCTGCATAAAGGACTACAGTGAAGTTTTCCCAAGTAGAAAGTAGGAAATTGCTCCCAACCAACAAGACACTTTTAATAAGTTAAGTGACTTCATCTGGAAATTCCAAGGCTTAGTCAATCCATCCTCTGTGTTAATGAATTCCAAAGTGCTAAGTTGTGATTGGTGAGAATGTGTGATCGGTTCAGATTAAATACCTAGGAAGGTAGATGTTTGCGCTTGTCCGCTGGTCCCCTACATTCATTCTGTTATCCAGGGAACACAGCCCAATTCCTCCATCTTTTTGAAATGGGCCTTTAACTGTGAGTGTCCCGATGCCCACAGTTTCCTTCCTGATCCATGGCTTTCTAGGTTAATTGTGAAGATCATTAAATACATTCACAAACCCTCCACACATAGCGTAAGCAAGGGTGCGGTCTAGTGTGGGTTTAATAATACAGTGTTATGTCGTTCAACAACTGTAAATTCCATGTTCTTATTGATTGTAATTTATAACGTCATTAGCTTTCTAAACTGCCATTAACTAACGATGGACTCTGTCGGCTAAACAGCTCTTTGAAATCAGTTACTGACACGTTAGCCCCAGAAGCATTTATCAAAAGGGTAATGGATCCCTCTTGGAGTGACAATAAATTAGGTTATGCTCTTATCGAATTAAACACGGGATGAAGGAAAATTAGCTATCAATAAACATCCATAAAACCTTCTCGATTATTCCTGGTCAATTATATCAATTAGAGATCAAACAGGGAACCCCTGCAGTAAGTTAAATAGGACTAACCAGGGCCCAAAGAGGCCAAATTGTGTTACAAAATGCAACACCGGGGGCAGCTGCAAAGAGGTAGTCATTACTGCCCTTGACAAAAGGGCTGCTTTATTAGAATGTAGGGTATCGCCTGGAGGCTGGCTTCTGGCTAGGGGACGAAGAGGCCCTAATAAAGGCACAAAAGGAAAAGAGGAGGAGACAGGAGACACGGGAGACAGGAGGAAGAAAGGGAGAGTTGTGTGAGGCAGCCCATGCCGGGAGATATGAAAGGGGACTGGGAATTCTTTGTATATATGCAGCCTAACTTTTTCTGATGCAACTTGACTAGACCTTTTAGCTTGTAAGGATGTTTCCTGAGCTCTCAGCAGAACAATGACTTTGGTGAAGGCCATTATCATCTCTAATAAGTCTTAATTCTACATATATACGTGGGTATATCTGCGTGTATGCATGGATAGACATCCAGGTGGACAGACATGCACACTTCACTCCGTCTCGTTGGAGAAGGGTCTTAATAAACCCGTGCTGATTTTCATTCAATTTCCTCATTAAAAAATTAACTAGAAAGCTTTAAAAATGGAATAAAGTATGCTTTCAAGGGGTTTGAGATCATTGATGAGATTTGAAGGGAACTGGAAAACAGGATGGGTTTTCCTCATGGTCAGACCTTAATTTCCGTAAACCTCTGACACTGTTGATTCTCCGTAAACACTTGTTGTGAAGATTTGTCAACAGGCCTGAATATTACTTACGGGTCAGAGGAAATCACATAGCACAGAGGAGTATCGTGGCCGTCTAAGACTGAGTCCCAAAGTCTTCTGACATATGTGCCTTTCTGGTCTTTCTGACATCTTTTATAAGGGATGTATATCTCTTGGTCCATGCCTTTAAATTGCGTGGACATTCATCATGTGTTTCAGACAGATTCCACTTTATTGTTCTGCGTGAGAAATCGCTCACCGGGAGCTACCACGGATGCTTCAGCTTTGTACATTTTTCACCCCTCTTGGAACCCAACTTGATAACCATCTGAGGGTCTTAAATTTTCTCTTCCCAGTGATGATCCTTATAAAGCCCTGCTGGGATTGGCTGGCGGTGAACAGACGCTAAATAGACCTTAACGTGGGAGAGGAAAGGTGTTGGGGGGGGTTGGCAGGTGGTAGCGGGTCGTGTGGTGATGCAGACCTTGGAGCAGGGAGGGCAGAGCTCAGATTTCGTGTTTGCCACTCATCTGCTCTGTTTTCAGTTGATTTGCTTAACTTCTCTCTCTTCATCTGTAAAATGGGGACAATAAATCCGGCCTTGAACAAGTTGTCCTGATGGTTGGAGGTGACACTGGCATCCTGGCTACCCGCTGAGCCAAACTTCCCACCAGTACGCTTAATTTTAAGCCTTCAGTTTCCTTGGCTGTGAAGTGGAACAACGATCCTGGGATTCTGCAGGGCTTTTGTAAGGCTTGAAATTGAGAATCAGTCAGAAAAAGTGTCAACTGTAAAGCACTGAACAACTGTGAGCTGCTATCAAAATCATATGAACCATAATTGCAAACCCCTTTTGTTCCAATGAGAAGCATATAGATTCTAATGTGATGCGTATCAGAAAAAAGCCACTTTAAATGGAACTTTGCACCCATGCTGACCACCACCCCTCAGTGACTCAACCACCATTGAGTCCATCTCTTCAATTTTCTGCTGGTGAACATGCATGCCATAACCTTGGCCCTGCCTTGACCTCTGAAGCATTTGGGGCTGAGTCCATCCTCTAGGCTTTGTAGGGCTTCTAACTCCTGAGGCTCCGTGTTCTCCTGGTGTCCTTCTCAAAGCACAATCCTGACTAGGATGAGACCTGGACGTCTTCCAGCAGGTGGTCTCGGTCTTCTTGTCCCCACCTCGATTTGGGGATAGAAGGATATCAGAATCACTACAGAGCATCAGAATAGGATTTTATCTGAACGGGGCACAAAGTCGTTCATGAGAGGGCAGTCAGAAGATACATAAATGGTTCCCTTCTCTAACGCTGAGTGTCTTATTCCTTTATTCTTTGAGAAAAGACTAAATTCAAGGAAAATGTCCTCAGTTGCAGAAAAAGAACCTTCAAATATTGGTAACTACCTACGAGTCAGATTCTGCAAAACAAAACGCACCTCACTGAGTGTTGACACCTCAGGAAACTATGGGGTTTGTTTAGAAATACCTGTAAAGATGACTCAATGTATAATTGCCCTTTATAGTGTGAAGGGCAAATAAGGGCTTGGAATTTGTACTGGGATGAAAAAACCAGGTCACCTACGTCTCAGTGCTGGCACTGTGACAGCCTTGGCAGGGGCTCTGCTGCTGTGGTCTTTCCCAGGGAAAAGCAAAGGTTTTGTAAATGTAGGTAAGGTTTTTATTGTTATTTTTAGGGAGTTAACTTTTGTCAAGTTTCTACTACGTGTTGAGCACTTTACATATTTTTCTTTTGTAACCCCCCTGAGCCTTTGTTTCCTCACCTATAAGATGGGTGTGGTGGTACCCACTGCAAAGTGAGTGAGTGCCAACTCACTAAAGATGACACCCAGGTTGTAAGCGGCGGACCTACGATTTCCGCTCAGCCCGTCTCTCCAAACGCCATGCTCTTTCCTTTCCACTGACTCCTTGCTGTCTCAACAAAGTCTATTGTGAACCCTGTCTTTTATTTATTATTTTTTCTTTTATGTGTTCATTACTTTTTGCCAAGACTTGGCCCAATCCCTTGAAGGAGTTTTCTAGATATTCACTCAAAGGAAAGGCAAATTATGCTAAAGGAAAGAGGGGAAGGGAATGCGTTTTAAAGATGAGGAGCTACAGTTCCTTACAAATAAGAGTCGTTCTTGTCCAGCATTTATTCTAAGAATCTTTTCTCTCTATGGATGGTGTAACACAAGCCCTTCCTACTAAAAAGCATCAAAAGCAAACATAGCACCTCACAACTGGGGGAAATAAATTATGAAAAGGTATGGCTTCTCTCCGAAGAAGTAAATAGTTTACTAGTTGTAGAAGCAGCCTGAAGAATCAGTTGACCTCCAATCTGAGGAGGTGCGCGTGCGTACACACACATAAGTCTAAAATGTTTTGTTTTTATAAGCAATGATTTATTGAGTTATTTCTACATGCATAGCACTGTTTTCTGCAGGAGAATATTCGAGGTGGGAAGGAAAGATGTGTCTGGGAGGGACTGGTAGGTGGTGAGAATTGTAGACTAAGTCCCAGCCTGAATTTGAGAAGCCGGCAAGGGAGAATGAAGGAATGTGCATTAAACACAGGTGGAAATTTTAAAACATTTCATTATCCACATAGATGGGTTATAGGACAATAAAGAGATTTAAATGAGAGTAGAGAAAAGGATCTTAATATATCACTTTCTTCAAAAATGCTCTTCAAAAGTTACACAGTCTTAAGTCCATTTGTCAAGGACGCTCCCCCAACTTTTTTGGCAACACGGCCCCTTTAATGCTCTCATCCCATTAGTCTGAGGGGGTCACATGGAGACACCAATTTCAGAATTTTCAGCATCCTTTCCCAAGCCACATTTTCTTGCTAGCCCAACGACGAGAGAGAAGGGAAAGAAAGAATTCACCAATTTCCTATCAGGCCTTCGAAACCAGCGTCCTTCCCGACTTGTTCCGTGTTGAACTAAGCACATAAAACTCTGCCTGGTGGGTGTACAGTCTGACAGGACAGCCTCTAAAGCACACAGGAGAAAAGAAATCTAGTTAACACAAAGGCTTCTTAAAGCCTAAATATGTATTTAAAACATTTGTGATTCCACATTACAAAATGCGTATTAATGTCAGCAGTAGACAAAATGATACACAATAAAATGCAGATTTTAATTCAACACAATGTCTGAAATTAGCGAGTTTAAATTAGCTACAGTAGTTAAGGTTTATAAATTAGCTTCACTGAAGCTACACGAGATTTCTGAAGGAAACATTAGCAGTGGGGCAGGCATTTATCACTCTGAAGTAGACGCACTGTGCTTTGGAAATCATCTGGGCGGCCCGGAATGAACTTGTGGCAGTTTCATTAAAGGCTTGATGGCATAATTTGGTCTGTGCTTTCAATTTGTTCAACTGGCCACTTTAAAAAAAAAGTTCATTTCTCTGCAGGCTGCAACTTACTACCCAGCGCTTCCGTATTCAGGCATCAGATTTCCAGGAACAATTTCTGTCTCGGATCCCCTGGACTTTCTGGAGGTTCCTTTAACAGGTATCTATTGAGCACCTAGTTAAGGGCCATATCTTGTTCTGGGTCCTGGGGATACAGCAGTGAACAATGCAACAATTCCTGTCCCAGTGAGCTTTTGTCCTACTTGGGGGATACCCATGCGAAACAAGAAAAAGAAGTAAATATAATCAATATCTGGTTTATAAGAGGTGTAAAAACAAAAATAAAGCAGAGTTGGAGGGTGGGAGACATGTGGGTTGGGGAAGGGAAAGGAGCATTGAAAAATTTGAAGCCTCCCTCGGAAGGTGGCACTTAAGACCTAAAGGAAGTGAGAGAGGGAGCCATGTAGCTGTCCAGGGATACAGAAGACAAGGGAAATGGCAAGTGCAAAGGTCCTGAGGCAGGAGTGTTTCTGAAGTGTTTGAGGAGCAGCAGGAAGCAGGAGTGGAGTGACTGGGCGAGTGGAAGAGCTGAGGGCAGAGGGACTACAGGAACAGACCAGCCAGGAACGCGTCAGCTGTGGCTTTTGCTTTACATGAGATAAGAAGTCACTGGAGAGTTTTGGACAAAGGAGAAATGCTTATGTTAAGAGTGTCTCTTAATCTTTTGAACCAGAGAAGAGTCCATGCTCGTGATCAGACGAGAGAAGTAACCGGATGCTGCTGTGATCAGGAAAAGGAAGTGAGGGTCCTATGTGTGGAGGGAGGCGGCGATAATGAGGGAGGAATTTGCTGAGCTTTGCATTCAACACTGATGTCCATGCACAGCCAGCAACACATCTCCACTTCGCGTCTCCTCCCTCCCGCAATCATTCCAGAAGTGCAGATGAAGCCACGCAGCACATAGGCCTTGTAAACCTCTCTTTCCCGATTCCACTCGTTCCAAATATTTTATTGAAATAAAATTTTGTTTCAAATATAGAACTAGAAATGCTCCCCACCCCCTAATGCTGCAAGTCCTCAGAATAAGTCTTTTTTAGTAAATCCCTTGATTTTTAAGACCGACACATGTTCTTTCATATCACTGGCTGTTTTGCAAATGGGAGTATATTTCCAGTGCAGGACAATGTTTTAACTATCCAGCGTGCTCTGCACCTAGGAGGCATTTAACCTTAAAATAGAGGGAAATACATATTTGCTACTATTCACCCGGTATAAACTGTTGCTGTCTTAGGCAAGTGGCTGCATATCAGTTTGTGGGAAAAGAGAGTAAACAAAAAGTTTTATGATAAATTCTTTTCTTATGCCATAGAACGTGTAAATTGCAATAACTGTGGACTGAAGCAGGTACCGAGACCGAAAGAATCCCAGGGCCGTATGGATGGATACAGGCTGCCTTGGCTCTCTTGGCACTATTTGTTTGATGGTGAAGCTGTCTCCAAGGTTTAAAAGGGGTGGTTTTCAAAATTGTCTTTTTGTCTCATAACTTGGAACTGTTATGATTTTCCCTGAGAAACAGGATTACAGGTGGTGTTTGGGCTCCAACGTGAGCTTTGGAATCCTCCTTAACCCAGAGCATAGTTGAATGAGATGGGCTGTCTGAGAACGGCAGGCCATGCCACGGGCAGAGGAAGAGAAGAAGGAGGGAGAGAAAGGAGTTTGAGACAGAACCAGGCAATATCTTGAAGGTGATGGTTTATTGGGTAGCTCTCTCCTCTCTTCCAGGAGACACCTCTTTCCCTCCAACCAGTAACCCCCTCCCGAATCTCCACGGGTCTGATGTCCAGTATTACGTAACATCTCAGGCTGCCTCTCCCCAGAGCACGCCGCAATTGCAAATGGCTCTGACTACCTTAAACCCAAAGCCCCCCCCGTCTCCAGGGCATCTGGCCTCAACGACAAGTTGGGAGAAAAATTGACGAATGATTCCTTTCCAGTGGATGAATGACTGTTAAATCAGTCTTGTATGAAGTCTTAAAAAAAAAAAAAGGAATATCTTCTGTGCTAATAAATTTAGAATTGGTGCAATTTCTGTCAATACAGCAACATAAAGGGAAAGAAAACAAACACATTAATAAATAACGAAAGAAGGGGGTGCCCCAGGAAGGGTGCCCAGGCGTCAGCCCTGCTTGCTGGCCCTACTTATCTAAGGATTTCCTATTTTCCTTAAATTTGAGCCTAGGTCTCAGCTTTAATTTCTCCAAATACGCACACGAGGTGGCAGTGTTTGTGGTGACAGATGTGGGTTCTGATGTGCCTGAGAATGTTGGCTGGGGAGTAATAGAGTGCAGGGAGGTCGAAGGCAAGGTGGTCATTTTTAATTTTGGTGTCAATTTCAGAAACCCTCCCCATGTCCCCGACAGCCACCTGTGCTCACGGAGGTTCACTTTACTTCGCGGTTCCATTTTTTCAAACCCAATGAGAATATGCGTTTTGAGCAAAATAAGTTTTTTAAAGGCAACTTCTTGTTATCCTCATAAAAACAAAGCATTACCATAACTTCCATAAAGACGATAATGCATTTCTCTCGAATCTTCTATCGTGTCTTGGTGTCTGCAAGCTGGTAATTTTATGACACTTTTTAAGTAGACAATTACCTTTCAGCTTCGAAATGAATGGGAAGCCTCAGAAGTTTTAGCTCCATGAAAATAAATAAGAATCATGCCCACAATAAGAACCTAAAAGAGTTATCACCTAAAAAAAAAGGGGGGTAGCTGAACCAGTGCTACAGAACAAGACTAGAAGGAATCTGGAAGAGAGTGAATGTACATCACCGCACTCAGTGATGTAGTTTAAATTCCACAGCCTCCAAGCATATTTTTGCATAGAAACTTGCTGGAGTTTCTCTCTCCGTCCTTTTCTATGCACCGCATCCCACGTTCCCTGCTGCCCCGCTGTAAACAAGGCAGGTGACTCCAGCAGGGATCCAAAGGCTGTCCTTCCATCACACCCCCTTGGTAACTCCCAGCAATGCCCAGGCAGAGGGAAACCCTTGGCAAGGTGCTTTATGCATGGGACTGAGAAAGGAAAACTTGGATATTTTATTGATGACTTCCTCCCTCTGACGTCCTATGTGCCTTTGCGTCAGTTGCTAACAACCCCATTAGTTAACATTCAGGCCCTCGGAACTTGTGAAGTAACCGTTCCTTTCTAAAGAGCGCAGCGGGGGTAATTCATCGTTTTGTTTGTTTTCTTTTACATTCACTGTCTCTCTCTCTCTCTTTTTTTTTCCCCATCCTTAATTCATGCTCCTATGGCTTTCCCCTCTGTGCCTCAGCTATATATTGCTTTGAAAAATCAATAAATCCTTTGCACATAATAATGCTTACCTACGCTACCTCACAGGGGTGCTGTGATGAGTAATTAATTAATGCGTGTGAGGAGCCGGAGGATCATGTGACGCCAGACACCCGCGAAGTGCAGAAGGACCATCATTAATAAGTGTTATTACCCAAATGCCTCTAGATGTCAGCAAAACATCTTTTTAAAAATATAATTGGCAGCCAGCTTTGAATCGCCTGAGCTCATTCTTTCTCCAGTGCCGGGCAGACCCGGGGAGAATGGCAGCCTTCCTCTTGGCTGAAGGAGGTTCATTTCATCCGAAGCGATGATGAGCTCCGCACAGAAGTAAGCCCTGGCACCAAACAGCGCTCGAGTGCCTCGTGGTCTGAAGGCGCGGCAGGCTGGGTCATTTTCCTGGACCATTAGTATGAAAGATCAGTCTTTCCTCCAAAAAGAGCCTTTCATTTCCTCATCTCTGAAGCACTCGGTGTTGGTAAGGAGCGGAGAGGAAGAGGATCTCGATCATGAACAGGCATATTTAAATGTAGGCATGTACTCTCTCTCCATCGTCAAATAGATGCAGAAGTTTGTAACAGAGAAACAGGCGTGGGTAACGTTAAATACGCTGAACCCATTGCTGCTGCTGTAACGGCTTTATTCCCTGATGGAAAGGGGAATATGAAAATTATGGGAATTTTGCACAAAATTCAGGTGATGGGACCCCAGATGGGTTTTTTAACAGTGAGCACCAAGTAGCCTAAGTGACCGACTGTTGATGCTTATCTCAGGAACCAGGTGCTCACGGCTCTGCTTTCTTCTGGTCCATCGTTTGGTCCAGGGAGACAGAATTGTGAGATGCGATACGGGAGAGGAAAGTCATGGCCAGGAAACACAGCAAGAGACGTCTCAGGTGTGTGAGTGCCGGCTGGTGGTGAAGTGGGAAGAGAGACAATAAACTCAGCTGGGAAAAGGCCTTCCAGTCAACTTACTTTAATTCGACTCAATGCACCTTGATTTTGTGGTTGGGTGCTCAGTGCAGACAATCTAGCTTAGCGAGTACTTCTCTGAGAGGTTAAAGTTTTTATTTCAAAAGTCCCCGTGATTAAAAAAAAATAGTGTTATATTTAAGTCAAGTGTAGGAACTTACAAATGATTTTCCCCATTTTACAATAGTACACAGACTGTATTTCTCAAGGGGGTTTCACAAAGGAGAGGCTAAACTGTTTATTCCGTTTTGTTTTGTTTTGTTTTAGGTAATTAGGAGAGTCCTTTAAAGAGTCAAGCTCCCCGCGGGCAGAGCTGGACCGTGCTGGGGGGCTGTACACCTGCACGTATCACGTGGTCCTCTTGGGCAAGAATGGAACTGCCCTTGAAGACTCTAGAATAGCTTTCTCCAGGCCAGACCGCGAGGCTGCGACCACCAGGATGCGAAGGGATAGGGTCTGGACTTGGCATTGACAATGAACGTGGGCATTTGCTTTCTTTGATTGTGCCTCAGTCAGTCTTGTTGCTGACAAATTTGAGCCCCAGAGAGGTGCCCAAGGAGGGGAGGGAGGGGACAGTAAGAGAACGAAAGAGGAAATAATATAAACCTTGTTTAATTAGCATTTTCTTCAGTATAGTCAAAGCCACATCAAGAATATTGGATCACATAGAACATCATTATTATTTTGGGGTGACTTCAAGCATAAAATGCCACAGGAGCATTCCAGAAGGACTGAGCTAGGAGAATTTCTTCCAGGTGTGAGGCTGGTGGCTGGTTAGAAAGGTTTAGGTACACATCTGCCATCAATCCCCGCTCTCGACTTAACGCGCCAGCCCGTCTCCTGCACCATCACCCTTCTGCTCCTGACATGTCTCCCTACCCACTTGGAGATTAAGCCAGTCTTTCAGTTTTCCAGTTCCCCTCCCGGGGTTGTCATCAGGCTTAATTAAATAATGTTCATAAAGCATCGGGCTGTTCAGGTGTCCCTGGATAAAATGCAAAGCACAAAATTATTGTGATTATTATTAATTAGGATGATCTTGTCTGAGGCACGGGAAGTTTCCCGGCAGCTCTGGAGAGTTCTATTTGCCTTTATCTCTGCAGAGAGGAGTAGAAATCGAGCTGCCTGAGCCATAATCCCCGATCTTAGAGGCAACGTAGAAAGAAAGAAATTCCAGAAGCACTGATGGCCTGGAGCCGCTGGGGTGATTTTTAAGAGGAATAAAGGAAGATTTTGCAAACATCCTACTAAGGCACTTCATTCTAGTACTCCTTTCCCCAAAACAATCAGGACTTTTAATTAAAGGGCTGGCTTAGGAATCGCTGGAGAATGATGTAGGAGTGATCGTTAAGAACTCACGTGGGGTCATCAAACACAAGCAATTTTTCCAGTCTTCAGTTCTTCTTTTGACGGGATCCTTAGACCAAAAATTAGGGAAATGTGACTGATGCAGAAATGAGATTTGGGGAAAATATTTGAAAAGATTCTCATGAGAGATTTGTGGACAAGGTTGAGGACCACTGATTGTTTATTTCTAGGGTCAGTGAGCAAACAGCAGACGCCATGGGCAGTGGCCACTGGACAGGGCAGGGCTTCATCCTCAACCCTGCCCTGTCCGCCTTTTTTAATGGATGATCTAAAATGCTGTATCATTTGGAATGGCAGTGAATATATTGAATATTTTTGAAAAGTTCATATCTGGGACTTGCTAGACTAAATCCTGGAGGATAAAATTCAGCGGGAACAAATGTAAGCTTTACAAACTAAGCTGCCAAAGTCTGAGAGGCAGAGGGAGCGGGGGCTAAGCACAGAATATGTGAGTTGGGGCGCCCACCAAGCCTGGCAGTAGGCTGAGGCGATCAAGAAAGCTAGATGCAATTCAGACTTCATCAACCAAGTATGTTGGTGAGTCCTGGGCAGAAGATAAGGGGAATTCAACAAACTGGGACATGGAATATACAGTCCTGGAGGGTAGAGGCTGTACCTTATTAAGTGCGGTGTCACCAAAGCCTGGTGTACCACTTGACCCAGAATCAGAGTCAAGACTCAGTGTTGAAGGGACAAACGAAGGACTTGGAAACATGCCAAATGAGGCAGGATTGCTGAAAGTTATGATGTTGAACTTGGAAAAGAGAAGACTTGGAATAATATGATCACTATCTCCATGTATTTGAAGGAGGATTGCCATGTGACCGAGGGACGAGATGTGTCGTAATCAAGGGCGCAGGGGATTATGCAGGGGCTGGTGTGTAATTACACAGGGCTGCCCAGTTACACACTTCCACTGGCAGCATTCACATAGGAAATAGCTCAGAAGCTCTGGAGATGTGCAGTAGACAGCCTGCACAACTGTACAAAGCAGCCCTGAGAGTGTATAAGCTCGAAAGGAATAGAAACTTTCCCCCTGTATTCAATGAAAATCAAATCAAGCTTTCCCAAGTTTCTATAAGCTGCCTTCAGAGCTAAAGATACTGTCAACCTGCTATTCCAAATCATAGGGTTTGTAAACATGTTCCAGGAAATTCCTGTTTTAAAAATGTAGCCGTGACATTAGTTTCCATTTCAGTTAAAAAGTAATTATTGGAAAGTTTTCCCTTAAAGAAGGAGCTAGAACATATGCAAGCAAGACAGGATTTGCATGCTGGCTGATAGAGTCTATGAGTACGCGTGTGACCCAGCCTCCGGGGTTGGCCATCTAGCAGAAAAACCTCATTGTAATTTTAGCGATGACACATTTAAAAATTATTTTTACTCTTAGACATCAGGATGTAGTTTATACGAATAATAGATATAAAAATACCACTGGTATTTCAACTTTAATACAAATTAGCAAGAAGAATATAAATGGTTGTTTAATGTCTATAATACTCATATGCACTATGTCTCAGGCACTACTCTAATTGCTTTAAAAATACTAATTTATTCATTCTCCTAGTAATCTCATAGGGTAAGCACTACTGTTTTCCCAGTTTTACAGATGAGGACCCTGAAGCACAGAAAGGTTAAGTCACTTGCTCAAGGTCACACAGCTAGAACTTGGAGAAGGTGAGTTTACATTCGGGTGCCTGGCTTTAGGGTCCCCCCCTTAACATCACACTATGCTAGCTCCCTACACAGGCTCCCTGAACCCACATAGTGCATTCATCTCATCGGAGTGCTTATGTAACTTTATCTCCAGTCCTTCAAAACAAATGTAACACTTATTATTACTTAGAAATGTGACACTTATTTTGGCTGATTTGGCCGTTTATTTGTTGGGAACAAAGACTACCCATATCTGAGATGTATTATTTACAGAGTCGCAATGCAAACAGTATCCTCAAATGTTGTCTCTTTTCTTGTCCTTTAGAAACACAACAGAAAAAAAATATTTAAAAATAATTACTTTAGCATAAAGTACAAAATTCCAAACAGGAGGTTATAATAGTATTTCATAGATTCTGATGCTGTAAAACATGGTTAGACGTCAATTCGTATTTTAACACAGATGCCTCTGAAACCAAATTCAACATCTTTTAAAAATTTTTTATTTGTATACAAATAATGCCTTGTTTTACATAATTCAATAGTAAACTAAACAGTGTATACTTATTAAATGGGAAAAAGTTTAACTTTGTATGTCATAAATGTTATTAAATACTATATAGGAATGTACTTTATCAGAAAATTTAAAATTACATACTGTCCTTAAATGAAATATATTTATTTGTAAAATTTCCTTACTCTGTGCCACACAACGATAATGAAGTGATTTATAAATTACCTAGGGGTTCTCAAGATTAAGTTGCTATGAAAGGGATTCACAGTTTTAAAATGTTGCAACATCCCATTCCAGACTATTCAAGAATGGAAGCAACTGAAGTCACAGAACAGGAAAGCCTTTCTCACGCTGGTGTACTGCAGTGCGACGCCACCAGTGTTTCACTCTGCTCAGAAGGTGAGTTTGGAATACTTAAGGGCATCTATCTGGCTTATTCAAAAAAGACAATGGACAGAACTTAAGGCATTTTCTAAAAGATGGAGCCGAGTTTAGCCCACAGTTTGTGGGTTTCAGGAGGGGGACATTTTATTTTATATATATATACACATATATATGTGTGTGTGTGTATATATATATATATATATATATACATATATATATATATATATTCCTTTTCATATTATTTTTCACTCTAGGCTTACAAGATATTGAATATAGTTCCCTGTGCTATACAGTAGGACCTTGTCATTTATCTATTATCTATTTTATATATAGTAGTGTGTATCTGCAAATCCCAAACTTCCACTTTATCCCCCTCCCCATTCCTCCCTGGTAACCATAAGTTTGTTTTCTATGTCTGTGAGATTGTTTCTATTTTGTAAATAAGCTTGTTTGTGCCATTTTTTAAAATAGAATCCACATATAAGCGATATCATATGGTATTTTTCTTCCTCTTTCTGACTTACTTCACTTAGAATGATGATCTCCAGGTCCATTTATGTTGCTGCAAATGGCATTACTTTTTATGACTGAGTAGTATTCCATTGTATAAATATACCATAACTTCTTTATCCAGTCATCTGTTGATGGACATTTAGGTTGCTTCCATATCTTGGCTATTGAAAATAGAGCTGCTATGAACATGGGGGGGCATGTATCTTTTCAAATTGGAGTTTTCTCTGCATCTATGCCCAGGAGTGGGATTGCTGGATTACATGGTAAGTCTGTTTTTAGTTTTTTGAGGAATCCCCACACTGTTTTCCATACTAGCTGCACCAAACTACATCCCACCAACAGTGTAGGAGGAGGGAGACATTTAATAGCCTATAATACTCATCCAAATCCGACTCATTTTTCAATTCCCAGTAATGAAGTCATCACACTCAGGCCATCTCAACCACCCGAGCCTCCTTGACCTTCTCTGGGGCTGAACGTGAGCTCTTGTTACCTGGTGACTTGCACTGTTATTACTAAAGAGTCTCCTCCTACTTCTCTGTTGTAATCTCCTTAAGAACCTTTGTCATCTCTATCTTATGGTTTTAAATTCAGGTACCTGGTTCCAGGGTGTCTCTTCTTTTAAAAAAATTATGAAACGTTTCCTTTGGGGGTATGTTAGCTTATGTCTCCGTGCTGCGCATGCAGTAGGTGCTCATAGTCATCTTGGTCTTAAATTGCTCTGGAGACTAGGTGAGATTCTGTAAGCTTACTTTCCCTCACCTCGTTTTTAGTGTCCTTAGCAAAAGACAAGCAGACAAAACTTAGTGACTGTTTGGAGGTTCTTTACCCTGGCTCTCTGCTCCATGGATTAAAAAGAAATAAAAAGGCATTTGAGATCCTGAAGGAGACAGGACTGGAGGTCAGAAACCCTTTCCTAAGGACCAAGATTCTGTGGGGTCTTTTCTCGATGTGCAGTACTTTATCGCCTGGGTATTACCAGAGCCATCTCATCTGTTTAATTTCACAAAGTTTCATTTCTTTTCCATCCATAAATCTCCTCATTCCCAGTTTTATGCCACAGATGATGCTCTGTGTCTGCATTAACTAAAAGAGTAATGGAAAGTTAGAAAGCAACCCATGACCCAAAATTTCCTGGGAGCATTTTTTAAAAGAGCCCCAAGGATTGAATTTTGGTCCTTGGACTTTCACTTTTGTTTCAAAGACCCTGCCCCTTACACACATCCTCTTCGCTTTAACATACTTCGACTGTGATTTGACTGCAAAATCATTTCTGATGATTGAAAAATAGCAGAAGAAATCAGAGCATCCTTAAAGGAGGGGATGGAAGTTGGCAGTCAGAAGACATGGATAAAGGAACACGTACTCCAGCATCTGCTAATGTGGTCCCTAAAGAATCGAGAAGATGCAACTTGTTCAGTGATCTCTCTCTCTCTCTCTTTCTCTCTCTCTCTCTCCACAAAAGCCTAAACAGTTAAAAATGGAGACACCCTATGCCACTTAATAGCACCCCTGTCGATCTCCCTCCAGTAGGTGTAAGGATGGAGAGCAACATTGCCTCTCGTCACCAGCTGTGGATGGGGAGTGGCTGCCTCAGGGGATCCGAGCCTAAAAAATCCACCACTGAGAAAAGGCAATAACAGAAGTCTGTTGCTGTCTAACCTGCCATATAAATGAAACAATCAAACAAGACAACAAAGGAAACTCCAGTAAGCACCAGAGGCAAAAGCGGTTGGTGTAATATATCCTGGCTTCAGTGCCTATTTTTAGTTTCCTCCCATCCCCCACCCCCGCTTAAACAACAACAACAACAACAACTCTAATTTAGATTAACTGGGGGAAAAACGTTAAATAATTCAGGAGAGTCAGAGAGAGAGAGAGAGAGGTGAGCTGCAAAGAGACAGAGAGGACACACACCTGAATGAAATGAAAAACACCCCAATACCTTGAAATGTATGCGTGGACATAATCTGTGGCTACGGGAGGCTTTTAAGAGCCAAAGGAGAGCGAGTGCAGCACAGGGCACTATATTCAATATCTTGTAATAGCCTATAATGAAAAACCAATAGGAAAAAGAATATATAATACATATTTGTATAACTGAATCACTTTGCTGTACACTAGAAATTAACAGAACATTCTAAATCAACTATACTTAATTAAAATAAAAAAGAATCAAAGGAAAGGATGCCCAGCAGAGTTTCATCCTCTATTATTTTTTTCCAGCTCATGAGTCTATAGTCTAAACACACTGAGTCCACTCAGCGGAAACATTTTCATAAGAGACGTAATAATTGATCCCAATCATTTTTATCTACTGATGGCTTTGGTCTCGTCTGTGAGCTCACTTCTGCACACTTTGGACCAGCAGATCCAAAACTGTCTCCCAGAACTTCTGTGGGGAAAGTGTCTGCAAATGCTACTAAATTACTCCTTATCAAAGCACATATTTTTCCAGTTTTGTTGAAACAGACTTGACATACAGCCTTGTGTAAGATTAAGGTGTGCAGCATTATGATTTGAGTTACATACATCATGAAATGATGATCACAGTAAGTTTAGTGATATCTGTCTTCTCATATGGATACAGAATTAAATAAATGGAGAAAAATCTTTCCTCATGATGAGAACGCTTAGGATTTACTCTCTTAACAACCTTCCTCTATATCATTCAGCAGCGTTAACTACAGTCATCACGTTGTACATGACATCATCGCATTGCAAATAACATCATCTCGTTGTACATGACATCATCGCGTTGTACATGACATCGTCGCGCTGTACATGACATCATCGCATTGTACATGATATCATCGCGTTGTACATGACATCCCTAGGACTTGTTTATCTTGTGACCGAAATTTTGTACCTTTTGACCACCTTCATCCAATGTTTCTTCCCCTGACCTCTGGTTTCTGGTAACCACAAATCTGATCTTTTGTCCATGAGTTGGTTTTTTTTGTTTGTTTGTTTGTTTGTTTTTTGCTGCTATTGTTAGAGTCCACAAGTAAGAGCATACAATACTCACATTTTTATGTCTGACTTATTTCACCTACCATGATGGTCACCAAATTCACCCACGTTGTCACAAGTTGCAGGATTTCCTCCTTTCTTAATGCTGAACGGTATTCCTTGGTATATATTCTATCTCCTTATAGTTCACGACTTTTTAATCAATTTCTTCTGTTGATGGACGCAGGTTGTTTCTATATCTTGGCTGTTGTAAATAATGCTGCTATGAATATGAGGGTGCAAATATGTCTTGGAGATAGCATTTTCATTTTCTTCGGATATATTCCCAGAATCAGAATTGTTGTATCATATGGTGGTTCTATTTTTAATTTCTCAAGAAACCTCCTTGCTGTTTTCCACAGTGGCTGCACAGTTTACAATCCCACCAACAGTGCACATCCTTGCCAGCATTTGATATCTCTTCTCTTTTTGATGATAGCCGTTCTAACACATGTGAGGTGATATGTCATTGTGGTTTTGATTTGCATCCAAGGCACATGTTCTTAGTAAGACTTGACCTGGCACCCTGGTTCCAGTGGGCGAGGCTGTTAGCTGAATTCTCAACGGACATGTGTTAGTCCTTTGGATTCAAGAAAGAATTAGAGGGGAGAGTATAGCTCAGTGGTAGATCGCATGCCTAGCATGCATGCGGTCCTGGGTTCAATCCCCATTACCTCCATTAAATAAATAAATAAACCTAATTACCTCCCCCAATAAAAAAAAAAGAAAGAAAGAATTAAATGCCTCAAACACAAATCCACGGAATTTCATATGTAAAATTACTTTATAGAACTCTGGAAAGGGATCCTGCTGCTGTAATTACCACCTGGAAAAGACAGGATGGAGTTTTCTCAGAATCCCTTCTCATTATGACCCATTTATTGCAGAATGCAGCCACAGAATGATGATGTCTGGATTAGATAGCCCACTCGCCTTCTCTCTTGACAAGATGACATTTGTTCCAATAAGAACCTGTAGAATTTTGTTCCATCCAGTCAAATCTTAAACAGGTTAAGGCGTTGGATGCCCATTTACCAACCTCTCCCAAAGGTTTGTTCACGACTTAATTACTGATACTCTTCTCAGAGGTATTTACATTAAGAAATGGATGTGTGAGGGTGGAATTTCAGACACCAAGGCAGACCAACGGTAAGTAGAGTCCAGGGGTGGAGGGTTGTGCTCAACATAAGACAGAACGAGGGCACTGAAGGAAAGGAAGGGAGCCTCCAGAGTGAACAGGGGTGTCCTGGAGTTCAAGAGGGAGGGACAACATGTAACGTTCCCCAGGTGGAAAATTCTCCCAGGACTAGCCCTGATCAGCACTGTTGTCAGTTTCCTGTCAGTCCGATCCAATCTCAGGACATTTATAAAGTAGGAGGACTGACTCTACCATCATTTAAGACTGCCGTCTTCAACCTGATGGCCAGGAGTACAGGGGAAGTACCTTGGATGAGGCTGTCTAAATCCCACAAAGCAGAAACTCTGGAGCTGGACGAGGCTAGGATTTGCTACATGTAGCACAGAGAAGGAAGTAATCAGCTGTCTGGAAAGTCACGACCCATGCGGACATCAAACCCTCCCTCCAAGGAGACTAGACAGAGGAGGATCCTGGGAAGCAGGACCAGGACTAAAAGCAGATGTGAGCAGCTGAGAGTAGTGGCTGGAATGAGCAAGATGGCCTTGGAGCCATGGCTGGAACAGGGATTCCCAGGGCCATGGGAAGATCTTACAGACTTCTTGTGGTCATCCATGTGGCCTGGGAGGAAACTATTAAGGTCAGGAGTCTGGCTTAGTGAATGAAAGCATAAACTTCCATGCAGAGGGAAATGCTGGCATAAATGCAGGCATGTAAAGCTTTCTGGAGATCTAAGGTAAGTACATTTCAATGCATTCCCATCATTTTGTTCTGTTACATAAAACCATCTTCCTATCAACACGGGTTGGCTTATTTAAGGACATGCATGATGACTTCTATAATATGTAGAAATAGCCTCCATGCACAAGGTCAGTTCTGTCACTGCAGGTGGCTTATCACCGATACAGGATTCTAGTCTTTGTCGGCTCTCAGCTGTGACAAATAATCCTTCCCTGGCACCATGATCCCCTCCAAATGCTTATTTTTCTGGAATAACATAAAGTCTACCCATTTCCCTTCCCAGGGCTGCTTTTCACGAAGCCTGCCTCTTATCCTACGTTTGTTTCTCTGGATCTCTATGTATCTGCCTGTTTCTCTCCCTTTCTTCTCCCCTGCCCTGAAGTGCCTCTGAGTTTTTCCCCCCTGATCATTTATCCTTGTTTTTTTTTCCTTTACAGATGATGTACGTAACATTCCCAGATGTAAAGTCACCCACACTTAGCAGTAATCATAGCTCATGTTTACAGATATTACAAACATATATGGACAAGCGGTGATCGCAGCCGACACTGATAAGGCACGTTGAGCCTCGCCATCCACGTTACTTCTTTCACTCCTCGTGGCAGCCCCATCATAGAAGTAGGTAGGTTCTATTACAGATGAGGAATCTGAGTCAAACGCGGTCAACCCAGGGAGCGGCAGCTCAGGGATTTGAACTCCAGCCCTGAGCCCACGCGCTTAACCTTCACACTATGATACTGACCCCTTTATCAACAGCATGTGTTCAAAAGTAACCCCTCGCGGGTAACAAGACCTTAGCTGTATCTTTAATGCTTTACAGCTCCCAAAGTTCTTTCACACACACTATTTCGTTTCATCTCTGCACCCAGGAAAATGGGCTTTATTAGAGAAATGGAAAGACTTATTTTTCAGGAGTCTGCAGAACCAAGGCCTGGATTTGGTTCTTATGATCTGAATTGAGGGCTTTTCCCACATCAACTGCTTCAGCTGCAGAATGAGCCTTCTCCTGGCAGGATCTGGATGGCTGTGGGCCAGAATGTATGACCTGGGCGGACAGACGGGCGCAGAGGGAGGGAGTGGTGAGAGGGGCGAGAAGGCTGGCTTTGAGCACAAGAAAGGGCTCAGAGTGCAGAAGTATTTTTTTAAAGTGTTCCCTTCTCTTAAAAAGCATCCTTGTAGGCGGGCTTGTGGTGGGGAGGGTAGAGCTCAGTGGTAGAGTGCACACTTAGCATGCACGAGGTCTTGTGTTCAATCCCCCGTACCTCCATTAAATACAAATTTTTTAAAAAGCATCCTCATGGTCAAGGATGCAGACCAGACAAGTGGTTTTCAAGTGTTACTATGCACAGGAATCACCTGAGGGTCTTACTGGAATGTAGCCTCTGACTTAGAAGAGCTGGGGTGGGGCCTGAGATTCTGCATTTCTAACAACCACCCCCCCAGGGCTGCCCACCCCGCCTTTCCACAGACTGTACTTTGAATGGCAGATTCTCTGGCCCCAGTTCTCAAAATTCCACCATTTTTGGAATCCCCACCAGTCTAGCATCTCCTTTAGTTTCCAGAGTCCACCTGCCCACCTCCCTCTGATGGAAGTCTGCATGGCTGAGGGGTCTAATCCTGAAACCCCGAGCAAACTACCACTTTTCCGCAGGAAGTGTCTGGATCACGTGACCAGTACTATCGGACAGCAAGGAAGAACTTAGCTGATTCTATGAGTCATTAAGGCAAGTGCATTTCCTGACAAGACACTCCATCACTGCTCCCCTCAGAGTAAAAAGAAGTTTCTAGAAGTTTCTTTTTTTGACATGCCTCAGGACACAACCTGCCCAGAGTGACCTACACTGAGGGAGTGAGGTAAGTCAGGAATAGGCTCCCACCCCGGGCGCAGGCCCTTCCTGTCCACAGTGGTCACCATGTTCCCGTAAACCTCCAACAAGACAAATGTTATTCTTTGTTCTGCAACTTTTTAATGGAAAAATGTTATGCCTTTAAAGATCAGAGCCCTGAGAATGGGCTGCCCTGTGTATTTCGGGCTGCAGGCAACATTCTTTTACAACAGGTGCAGAGCCAGCAGGACTCAGCACAGGCAACGCAGCAGGGTTAGAGCTAAAGGAACAGATCCAACACGGAGTAGGGCGTGCTCTTCTCTGTTACAAGTGTAACAGTCTGTTCCAACACTGCAGACAGGCCGTATTGGGAAGGGCCTCTACAAAGTGCACAATTCGTGGGTACGGAGCCATTCTCATCCTCCCAGGCTTCCCCTATGCCCACCTTCTTCCTCTCCTGCTAGGGCCCACCCCGGCATCTTCACTGGGATCCTTTCTCTTTCTTCTTCAAAGCTCAGCTCAGGAAAGCTTCCCTGAATCCCCTCACCCACCCAGTGTACTGGGCGACCCCCTAAGACGCTTCCTTACATCGAACCTCTCAAATAAACACTTAGTGCGAGTCTCATACATGTTTGTCTATTACCCCACTGGACTCAGAGCTTCTGAAAAATAAGAAGTGTGTCTTTATCTCTGCTTCTCCACTGTCTAGCCTGGCCAGAAGTTGCTCAGGAAACATTTGTTGAGTTCGAGCCCTCTCCCTTGAGCTGAACTTGCCCTCTCTTGGCTCCCCAGGTGGCCCCAGGCCCTTCCTCTGGGCTCACATTATTAGCACATCCTCACTGGGTCTAAGTGCTCCCACCGAGGGCTTCCCAGGAAGGAGAGGGGGCCAGGAGCTGGCGGATGGAGGCTCAAGCATCACACCTGTTTTATCCATACGAAACTCTTTTTTTGTTTAGTTTTGTTTGGCTTGTTTCTGAGTGATATAGGCTGGCTCTTCCACCCAAAGCAATATATCACCAGAGCAGCCGGGGAGGCCGTGGGCCAATTAGAACCCTGGAACTTGTTTATCAGTCAGTCAACAACCGTTAGCGGAGCCCACTGGGTGGCAGGGTGCTGTGCTCGGTGTGCAGCAGCAGTTAGATTGGAGTGAGGCTGAATTAGTTTCATTTCCACAAACATATGAAGTCCCTAAGAATCCTTACAAACTGTTAATTCGTCTCTTGTTTTACGAGTGGACTCATGGGGCAAACAGATGTAAACTACACCGGACTCTAAAGAAAAAAAAATAATAAAGGGATTGTGAATTTAGCACAAATACTTCTGCAGAGGGTGCCTGGGGTGCTCTTGTAAACTCACTCTCAGAAGGCAGTCTTCAAACATTGCCACCTGTCAAGTATTAACCAGGCTAGTTTGAAAACAGAGATCTCAGTTACAATTTTAACTAATGTCATACTGGGGATTCCCAGCTGTCCAGTGTTGTAAAAAGAACCTAGAATCCCTGGAGAACCACCTCAAACTTTGGAATAAAACGTTGCCTTGTAGAGCTGTCCAGGGGACCACCTGGAGGCTGTGTGCCAACACCTTATGGCATATACACGTGCACAGCCAATAGCAGATCGTCTGCCCCAGCGAGTCAGCATCATTAGGTGCAGGGGGAAAGCTGGGGAAGTTGAGTCCTTGTTATTTTTCCACTTATTTCTAACCAATTATTGACTATAAAGAAGGAGGTGAAATGTCATCCTAGAGAAGGTATTGTGTCCTTGATCCCGATAATTCAGAACCTTTCTCCGGAGTTGCTGGCTTTTGGTTTCTTCCTTATATGATCTTTTCTCTTAGAACTTTGACAAAATCATGGGGAATATATCCTTTCTCCTCCATATCTATATCCTCCCCTGACCTGGTGGGTCTTAGGATGAAGAATTTGGGGGATTGTGGACTCACTCATGTACATGAGGGAAGAGCCCCCTCTTTTCCTCCCTCTGAATTGCCATCAGCCCTTTGCGGTGCCACGAGTGGAAACTCCAAGAGGATACTCTGAGTTCCAGATACTGCAGACAGCACTGGTATGGGGCTTTGGAAAATCATTTGCCAAATGATGGAAAGGAGACCTCACTCATCACTATGAAAACCAACAAAAAGAATGTTATTGGAAATAAGGCATACAATGTTGATGACTGACTGGCAATGCAGTCTTCAGAGAAAGTGTCTGGTGAAAGTTTAATTCTGTTCAGCGTCTATTGGACACATACTGTTGAGACAGGAGGGAAGAGAGCAGGGCACAACCATTAAAAGAAGGACACAGCAGTTAGCACCAAGATGGCGGGAGAGTCGACGCCCAGTAGACCTTGATCTTCAATAGACGCCCACCGTAATACAGTAGCTGCTGAATGGCACTCCCACAGGTGCCACGACAGCTACAAGGCTGACCCTAAAAGGTCAAAAAGCATATGAAATTACTGAGCCCATAAAACTAACGACCTCACACTTCGTGGCTGCTCTCCCTTCTGATTAAGATGCTCATATTCTGCCTGTGGAATGTGTGTCTTCTAGGCCTCCCTGCCACTCTCTCTTGCTTTCTGAGATGGCCTGCACTCTGCCTACAGACAGGTTTAAACATCCAATTATTTTCCCAAATATAATCATGACTCTCTCTCCGCTAACGCCACCCTTCCCATTCCTCTCTAAAACCACTATCCATCTCTCTCTCTATCAATCAATCTATTTATCTTCCAAGCAAACCCCACCTTTTGAGTTCTGACTGGGGAGAGAATTCAGACAGTCTACAACTCCTAGTAAATGCACCTTGTATGAATTGACTTAAAACATGACTGTTCCACGACTCTTTCTCTTAAAGTTTCTCTCTAATGATCCTGGGTTTTATGGATTAGGGTTCAAGGTCACTGCCTCCTCGGCCCCTTTCCCTGACACGTGTTACAAGCAATCTACCCTCCGAATTACTAGAATGAGCAGGAGACTCTGGCTCTTGACAGAAACATGAGCTTCTGAACGAGCCGGCTCACCCTACTTCAGCTGTGTGAGCTTTCCTGCCATCTTAACTGCCTGGCCTTTCGTTTCCTTATTTGTAAATAAGAGGAAGTGATGATGGAGAAATGATATCAACTTCATAATCTTGAAGTGAGGGGCAGCTACAGGTAAAGGACCTACCACCACACCTAACCCCCGGTAGTTTTTCCTAAAACTGTAAGGTCCCTTGCCTCCCATAAAATGCAAGTTAAAATGTATACTGGATATTTAGTAACTTCTGCAAAAGAACAGAGTCTCAGGTTTCCCCTCCCTGACAGCTCCCACAGATCAGAGCTCTCAGTATCTGAAGTCAGCTGTCACGGTTCCGTGCGTGCCTGGTGTACACGCAGTACTGATTTTGTGAATGAGTGGATGAATAAAATATAAAACATGTTGCAATATTAAAGACTGCAAGTTAGAGGCAAAATAAAACCAGCAGATCAGAACATGGACTTGCTTTACTGTTAGACTTTTTAACTTTTGAGAAGTTAAAAAAAAAAAAAAACCCACAACCTGAATAGGAGTGAGCTCCCTTGCTGAGCGAGGACCTGGTATCTCGCCACAAGAACCCAGGAGATGCCAAGAGGGCTGGGGGCTCTGAGTGTCACCTGGGACGGGCGGGTGTTGGGGCTCTGGGCTGCCAGCTGAGCATCGAGGGCGCAGGAACGATGACGCTCCACGTTGCCTTTATCACCCGAGAAAACCATCAGCTTCTACAAGGACCTGGCTCAGCCCCAGGGAACAGCTTCCGAGGCCAGCTAACCTGATTCCCTATGTCATCCTCCGGTTTGTGATGGACTGCTTCTTCCTGTGGCCATTCTCCGGAGCAAGATACTGAGACATTGCATGGCCTAATGGCATCTGGAGTCACACCCTAAGTTAGCGATGGTCTGGCCAATGAGCTCTGTAGAGGGGTATGAGCTCCGTACAAACTTCCCAAACTGTACTGTAATTTATATTCAAGCATTTATAAATGAGCCATCGTGGCAAGTAACCAATGCACAACCAACAATGAGGAAGCACCAAATGGAGGCCATATAGTATGGGAATTGGACGTGGGAGCCGCAGAGTCAGACTTTTGAGGTCTTAGGCCAAGCACGCCATGACATTGCTGTGTGACTGTGCATTACAGTAAAACTCCCTGATGCCTAGGTGTCTTCCCTGCTAAAATCAGTGTGATGAAAGGGTTAATCTCATCTGGTTGCTGTGACAGATAAAGAGGGGGGAGGGAGCCTGTAAAGGTCGTCTATCACCACACACACCAAAGTGTGTTCTCTGTCACTTGCCACTAGATCCGTAGGTTGGTCACATCTGTGTTACAGAGAAACAGCTCAGAACTCAGAACAAATTTGATAAACCAGCATGTTAAATAAATATTTGTAAACTACAGATGAAATAAATGTTTGTAGTTCTACAACTTTACATTTCAGGGGCAGTTTCTAAACTCTGATAATTGCACTTGTCAAAACAGATTTCTGAGAAGACGCTTAGCAAGTGCCGTGATCATGCTGATAACCACAGATCTTCATGAAGAGGTACCCCGTTACTGGAACTGGGGGGACATGGCTCCAGGGAATTGCCTCATCCTCATAAAGAGGGACTTTATGTCTGCTTTCAGTGCACAGCTGGGTCAGAGAGCAGGAGAGAGAGAGAGCCACCAGACTCTACTGTCCTCAACTGTCCCTGACTCCTGAGCCCAAGTCAAGGTCCCGACCTCCAAGGATTCCTGTGAATCCCCCGTGGGACTCTCCTTGCTGATAAATAGCATTTCATTACGTAAGTCAGAAAAATATATAGCCCACCATCTCATGGTGAATGTCAACTTTATCAACAGCACATGTGCCCTTTTTCATTTTCTCTGTAGTTCACCACGTAGCATAGGTCTAATTAAGATATTCTTTAATTTGAAAGGCTCTCTCTAGAGAGTTGAAACCGTCAACTAAAGATTTGCTCAAATATTATACAAGAAATATTAGATTGGTTGTGAAAATTATTATACTTGAATAACCCAGAAAAACCCACTGGGTGGAAAACTTAAATCTGCATGTATCTTTTCATTCAAAAGGAACCTAGTGATTGCTTGCAATACTATGATATCCGTATACCTTCACACCTTCGTGGTTGAATCTATGCTCATATTAAGTCCTACAACTTAATGAGGTAAAATACCCTGTCACGGGTTTGTTGAGGATTTGTACTTTGATAGAATGGCTAAGTCTATGTGATAGCTCCTTTTTTGATCACATTTTAAAATCTCTCTCATGGGGTTATTCTGAGACTCAAATAAGATCATTGACAGGATGTTTGCCCCTCACATGACAGACTCTTTGTCTATAAAGTCAGTCTCCTACCTCCTATGATTTTAGGGGCACCTCAAAACAATCCTCCCAGTCCCTAAACTGGATTGAGCCTTTGTATTTTGAAGCTGATATTTAACATGAGGAGCAGATGCCTTCTGCACTGACTGACTGCAGACTCGTGGCGGGTCTTAGAATATCTGGACGCAGGTCTGGTGTTTGGGATGAACTGAGAAGATGAAGTGCATAGCGGTGGTTGGAAGTGAGGTTAGAGTGGATGTGTCAGGGAGCACTGATAATTGAGACTATCAAAATAGAAAATCAACTAAATAGTTTTTAAGAAACTCACCTCCATAACAAAAAACAAATGGACTTTATGAGCTGGTGGGAGTTCAAGGGCTTCAGTTCTTCTAGCCAGAGCTTTGCTCTCTCCGCGTCCCTTGTCTTGTCTTGTCACTCGCTTTGGTTGACCTTCTCAGGCATGTTCTCTGCACTGGCAGGAATGACGGCTCTGGCAACACCAGGAACTCATGCCCCAAGAGGAAGAGTTGACTACTCTCTCCAATACAAATTTTGAACATTTCAGGACAAAAATAGCAAGGACTTCCATTGGCTGACCTTGGACTCAATTCCCATCCTTCAGAACAGTTGCTGCATCCTGGGAAATAAAGTCCTTTAGCTGGTCCACCACTGGCCAGTGGCTGGAATGGAGGGGACAATAAGTGGAGATTGACATACTCACCAGGGCCACATGGAGGAGAGGGATCCCCCCACCCACCCACCCACAAAAAAGGACTCCAGGTGAGGAGACCAGCTCCTGGACAAAACCCCACGTGTGATTTTCGGGTCTGAACAAAGGCAGTTGCAAAGGTTTCACCTGGCAGACCTCATGGGGAAGGCTGCCTCCTGACTCCAGACCTGGTGCCCAGCACTGGAGTCTGAAGAGAGTACATTCAAGGGTCCAGGCTCCCTGGATACCATGCTCTTAGGCGTACCTGTTGTTTGGCTCTCCTTCGGCTGCAAGACTCCTCTCATGTCTGTGCTGATCCATCCGATCTTCAACTGATGCTATAAAACGAGGGGAAGTGGATTGAGGAGGAGTGGGCACTTTCTCGGGCTTAGCTGCTGGCTCAGACTACTGCAGTAAGTGAGTAAAGGCGTCGCCCTTCCTTTCATTTCAGCCTTTTTGTTTTAATCAGCTGCTCTGACACCTGGCAGCTCAGCTCTCTCCAGCTTGACTGAGCTCCTGACAAACTGGCGCAGTGAGCAGGGTGGTGGATTAAGCACAACGTCTTTCTGGAAAAACAAAAATCCTGAAGAGCCCACAAGATAACTTTGGGAGGTGCTGGTGGAGTCTTGGGGCCTCTGGAGAGGGGGGTTTTTTTCCAGTAGACTGAGGTCCTCTGGGGGCACCTCCAGTGGCTCTCGGGAAATGCTAAGGGTCCCACGGGACACTCGGCCAGCCCCGCCGCTGCCCTCAGGGAGTGCTACGGGGCATTCTGGGAGGGTGCCAGCGGACTGGGCACATAAGCTTGTCACTTGTGAGGGACACCACTGACCCTTCCTTTAGCCTGGAACTCCGCACGTGAGCTCGCCTGGTAGGTCAGATTAGAGATACAACGGAACAGTCTGGGGAAAGCTAGGGAAGCAGTTTCCTGGCCACTGCTTAGGGCCCCCTGACACGTGAGTCAACACCCCACCAGTTCAGTCAGCTGTCTTCTGACACATAGTTGGTCCTAAAATACTGCTGTTGAGTTCAGGTTTGTATCAGGTCATACATAGGAGGCTATTCAGGGGCCGGAGAATGTTCAAGAAACAGATGGGGCTATGTCTTAAGCAAGCCCTACCAAACATTTTTTATAGGGCATGGAGACATTTATCAGAAACCAATACTTGAGTCCCAAAGAGTTGAGAATGGTTAGTGCTATTGATCCAACACAAGTGTTTCCAAGTTTTCTTATATTGTTTTAATGAATTAATTTAATGAATTTAAGTTTATTGAAATATATAGTCTATTAAAATACAAATAACTGGAAAATATTGCTCTCTGATCTTGATGTAGCTAACACAGAGATAACCGTGTACTTCCAGTCAAATGGATTGCAACTTCATAATTGATTAATCAATCATTCAATTGTAATGATTTACATTTCTTTTCTGAGTTGTACTAGACACTTGAATAGGATAAAGCAGCTAAAATAATGTAATTCCTCACCTTAAGAAACTTAAACAGTTTACTTGGGAGAAACAAGTAAGTATGGTAATAAAAACAGGAGGCCTTCGGTCTGTGATCACCTGCTAATGTGGGTGACTAAGGTCCCAGAGGTCAGAGGAATTGAAAGAGGAGAGATCATGAGCGAAGGAATAATCAGGGAAGGCAACGTGAATAGAGTTTAGGATGTGTTACCTAGAAACAGGATGCCGACGCTCAAACTCCAGGTCTGCCAGCTCCTCCCTATGAGAAAGTTACATATGGTTCTTTTTTTAAAAAAAAAATTTATTGAAGTATAGTCAGTTTACAATGTGGTGTCAATTTCTGGTGTACAGCATCATCTTTCAGTCACACATGAACATACGTAGATTCCTTTTCATGTTCTTTTTCATTACAGGTTACTACAAGGTATCGAATATAGTTCCCTGGGCTGTGCAGTAGAATCCTGTTGTTTACCTATTTTATATATAGTAGTTAGTATCTTCACGTCTTGAACTCCTAATTTATCCCTTCCCACCCTCTGTCCCCACTGGTAACCATAAGTTTGTTTTCTATGTCTGTGAGTCTTTTTCTGTTTTGTAAGTAAGTTCATTTGTGTGTGTGTGTGTGTGTGTGTGTGTGTTTAGATTCCACCTAGGAGCGATCTCATATGGTATTTTTCTTTCTCTTTCTGGCTTACTTCACTTAGAATGACAATCTCCAGGTCCATCCATGTTGCTGCAAAAGGCATTATTTTATTCTTTTTTTTTTTAATCACTGAGTCGTAGTCCATTGTATAAATATACCACAACTTCTTTACCTGGTCATCTGTTGATGGACATTTAGGTTATTTCCATGTCTTGGCTCTTGTAAACAGTGCTGCTGTGAACATTGTGTGCATGTATCTTTTCAAATTCCCTGTGGATTTATGCCTAGGAGTGGGATTGCTGGATCATATGGTAAGTCTAGTCTTAGTTTTTTGAGGAATCTCCCTACTGTTTTCCATAGTGGCTGCACCAAACTACCTTCCCACCATAGTGTAGGAGGAGGGAGACAAAAGTAGGCTTAATCATTATCAACTATTAAAGCTATTATCCCTTATCTTCCACCTGAATTTGCTTTTCATCCTGCTTTAGAACATCATTTAATAGTGGCTTCAGAGAATTGGGAGTAAACTCTCCTAGTTTTTTATGTTTTAAAATTTTTCTTTTTTTTTTTTTTTTTTGTCCTCAAGCTTAAGCTTAAATGATAATACACGTGGATACAGAATACTAAGCTGGTAATGATTTTCCCTCCGTGATTTGAAGATATTTGGCTTTGGCATTTATTGTTGCTTGTAGGAACCTTCAGTCAACCTAATTTTTACTCATTTTACAGCAACATATTTTTTCTCCGATAGTTTTGGAGGAGTTTCCTTGACTTTGACGGGCTACACTTTCACTAGGATGTGTCTAGATGTAGCTTTATTATTATTTATCCTACTGAATGATTGGAAGGCACATTTGATTTAGATTTTTCTTGAATTTTGGAATCCTCTGGGGTATTTATAACTTCTATACCATCCCCAGCATCTTCTTTACTAGGAAATCTTATTAGATATTCAGTCTTTTCTTGGTAAACAGTTACTGCTGTTTCATATGTTTATCTCTTTATCTCTTGGTGCTGGGTTCGGGGCTAATAAAGTTATGCTTTCTTTATTTTAATGAAGATTTTACTTCATTTATCAAATTTTTAAAATTCAATGACTATACTTTTCATTTGTATGATTTCCAGTTGGTTCTTTTTCATATCTGTTTTTATCTGATTTATACCTTTTTTTGGCTTGTTTCTTGTGTTTCTTTATGGACATTATACTTTCATTTGTCTCTTCAAAAATCTCAAGAATAAGTAAATCCATAGACTGAAGTAGATTAGTGGTTGCAGGGCTGGAGGGAGGGAAGAAATGGGAGTGACTGCTGATGACATAGGGTTTCTTTTTTGGTGACTAAAGTGTTCTAGGTTTAGACAAGGGAGATGATTGAGAGCTCAAGGTGTGAAATTGTGTGGTTTAGGCTATAACTGGGTGGGAGATTTTTAAATCATGATATACAGGGTGATATAACACAGTCACAGCCTTAGTTTTTGAAAACCTGGGTTCAAGTCGTGGCTTTCTCCTTGATCAGGTGTATTGCCCTGTGATGGTTCTGGTGAGCATGATGTCGACTTAGATGGGGCTCTTTATATTTCTGAGCTCTGGTTTCCTCATCTGTAAAACAAGAACAACTACAGACTTCCCTCTGCAGTGACGGGGAGCTTCATTGTTGTTAATAGTTACAATAGCTTTTTATAAACTGTGGAGTTTTTAATTTAGTTTGATTAGGATAACAAATATTTAAGGTTAAACAAAAGTGAAATATTTACTGTTAGCCTGAGGATTAAACAGGCTGCATACATTACAATGTGTTGTAATTGAAACCAAAATAAGACCCAAATGAATTTAAAAGCAAAATCTTTCAGACCAGTTCCCTTCTTCCTGAAAGCTGGGCAGTCATCATCTTTTTTTTTTTTTTAAACAAGTTCTGATCTTCAACAGAATTGGCAGTGCCTCCAGGTCTAATTCAGGTACTTCTGGGTTCAAAAGTCTTAATAGTTCTAAAAAAGGATGAAATTTCCATTTTACAAGTGCCATTGTGCCACAAGGGGGTAGGGGTGCTCTGTGTAAGTCTGGCCATGTGCACAAGACTAAGCAAATCTTTAGACTAAAAATTAAGATTAAAAACAAAACATTGAGTTTTAATAGATACTTTCTATACATTATGCATTTTTACTCTCACTTTTTTTTTCTTATAAGTAACATCTATTCAGAGACATCAGCAAAGATGTCAAGGTCCAATATATTTAAAGTCTGTCTTTCTGTCTCGTGTTCAGCAGGACAGTTCTAGAGGGCCAGAGAGGGCGACCTTAGGGTTCGAAGATTTGGTTACAAAGGCTACCTTTCATTAATCTGAACAGATAGCCACAGGGTAATGAGAATCCTTCACAACTGGATTTTATCACAGCAAGTTCCCCTCGATGTACACACATTTAAAAGAATGCAAAGAAAAAAAAGTTTCTCTTTATTACGCATTTCTTGAATGAAGAAAACAAAAAGACTAGATGAAAGGAACTGACTAATCCCTTAAAGCATGCAGTTAAAAAAAAAAAACTTGTTCACAATGTGTGTGTGTCTCTTAAGTAACATGCCTTTAAAAAAAAGAACCAGTTGAAGCATGCAGTAGAAGGCTGTGACATCATTTCTGGATAAGGTGTCCTTCTTTGGTGCTAAGGCTGTCCAGGGCAGAAATCCACAGAGTGACTCTGTGTGGTGCAGAAAAACACAGCTAGGACACCTGGGAATTCCTCCTTGGATCCCCAGAACAAGTCCGATTATTTACCCACAGTGTTACCAAGCTAATAGATTCCACCTGCAGCGCGCACACCGGCTCCAACGCCCCCCTCCCCTCTTTACCAAGCTTCTGCCACACTGAACCCCTAACTCCCACTTTTTCTTTGCGTTTCTTACTCTTTAGCTTGGGATATTAATCCCTGTGGCTCCCGGGTTCAGATGGTTTCCTCTGTTGGTGGGCTTCGGCATGATGTCATTGGGAATTCACGTCATTATGTTTGAAGCGCTCAGGAAAAACAAAGCTCTGTGCGCGCGGTGGCTTGGGTGGGGACGCAGGCGGTGGTGGTGGTGTCTCCCCATCCTTCGGTGGCGCACAGCCGTCCCGGGCCCACGAGCAATTTGGCTGTAATAAGGGACAGATTACGCCTCGGCTAAAGGAAAAGGGCCGGAGGAGAGCAGCGCAGACCCAGTACAATAGCGAGGCAGGTGCTCCGGTCAGACTCCACTCTACCAGGAAACGCTTCTGGAATGCATGACCAATTTGGTTTCAGAACAGAATACCCCCTTTAATGGACAGAAAACACTAACCTTTTCTTTTTCCTTTTGCCTTCCCTCGTCCCCCCACCCTACCGACTCCCCAGTTTCAACAAGCGTCCTTTTCACTTTAACCCTTTCAAAGGAGAAAAGACCAGGCTGCACTCCGTACACACCCATCCATCTAGACGTTGCTAACAGCCCGGGAAGAGGGGCAAACATTCATTACCCAGGAGAACAAACGCACTGTGCCCAGACGCTGCGCCGAGGCACGGGGTGGGGGGGGGGGGGGAGATGGAGGGGGCTCAGAAACCGGGAGCCCCGAGCTGCCAAAAAGCGCCAGGTCACTTTTTCCTTTTAGATTTCTCACTGGGAAACAACTTCAGGAAGCATCGTTTTAGAGAAAGGGCTGGAGTATAAAAATTTCCAGAAATAATCAGGACTCTGAAAGGAAGAAATATACAAATAATCTGAAATAGTCAAAATCACATTAAAATCACGTATCATTTTAAAGATCATGGAGCATTTGAAGGAAATTTTAAAACCTCATTTTAAGGAATTCCTGAGTTGCGCCAAGTCTGCATAATACTGGTTTATCACATAGTAAAACAATACTGTTATCATCATAAATTTGGTTGCGCTCATATGTATGTATATATATATACACATTATATATATTATTATATATTATATATAATGTAATACATTTATAATGTCACTGGATTGTATATTAGTCAATATATCCGTTTACCCACACACAAAGAAAACAGCTCTAACTTGGAGAAGAACTAGTTATCCAATATTTCAATTAAATTCTACATATGCATACCCTGACTATTGACAAAGGAACACATAAGCAGTCTCTTCTGTGGTTGCTTTTCTATGCGACAGTATTTGAAATGCAGTAATAGGGAGTCACGTATATTAACAGTAATAAGGGTTTCCCCTCGGAGAGTTGTTGTAACTTATCTTTGAAGTTAAGCTCATTTATCATGGGGAGAATAGACCCCAAAAATTACAGCGGCCGCAGCATCCTGCCCGAGGCGGAGTTAGAGATTTCCAACAGCTGCTGTAAAGAAACGTTCTGAAAATGCCTTCCCTACTGCACCAATAAATCTTAAGACAGAAGAGTTTTAATTACAGAGGATGGCAAAACCCAGATTTTTCGGATGAACCCAAAATTATGACGGGCGAGAGCTTTTCCCCCATGCTATCCAACCTTTGATAAACCTATGTTTTCTTCATCTGGAAACAAGAATCTGCTTTTTAAGCAGGACTCTGGGAAGGTAACTTCATTTGTAACATAGTAGCAGGAGAAACAATGGAAGTGAACTAGAGTAAGCAGAGCCAAGAAAAAGCTAGGTGCACGGTGATTTCTTTGGGGGCATATTGCAGATGGTATATCCGGGGGAACATGTCAGGCACCTGTGTGTGCAGCCTCCTTACGTGTGCATGTGCCCTTGATACCCAATAGTCTGCTTCTTTAAGGAGAGAAAAAATTATTAGTGTCATTTGCATCCCCGTCCCAAAACTGAACTCTTTTATTTCTTGAAGCAAAAAAAAAAAAAAAAAAAGAAGGCTAATGAAATTAAGGATTGTTTAAATCAGAAGCAATTAAAATGCACACATTTCTTTTCCTGGAATCTGCAATTGTATTCAACGTTTGCAGTACAACGCCTGCCTGTAGGATAAATAATTTAATGGGTTTTGTGATTTGGTACTAAAAGCATAACAAAATCCTACAGCTGTAGCCTCATTTTTCTCCACACTCAAACTGTTCCCTTCTTAAATTGCATATTTTGTAGAGTTTTTTTTTTTTTAAAGAACACAAAGTAGGTTCTACATCTTTGAGAACCAATTTCAGACATAATAGGTAATTGCACATAATTACAGGAGGGGAGTTTCAGAAACTGAAACAAAAACAAAACCCAAAAACCTCTCCTCGCTCCAACCTTCCTTTCTTCTTAAAGATTGGAATTAAATCACCATCTTACTCTATTCAACTTTGTCTGCCCTTTATTACAACAAATGATACATGCAGAGAATCACCCAAAGTGAAAACCACCCTAAATGCTCCTGTTTTCTAGTCACTCAGTATTTATTTGACATTTTGATTACGTAAGCATGAAGACAGGTTTTTTTTTTCTTATAAATTTCCTTCGAATTTACATTTTATCACTTGAGCCACGCTAACGAGGGAATGTGGTCAGTTTAAGGCTTTGAAAAAAAGTGAGGTGCATTTTGAATGATCTTGCTCTTTTCCACGTCCACACTGTTCAGAGTACTTCCTGATAGTCACAGACACTCACACACTGGGAATGGGACCAAGGACCAAAAGAACTTCCGGCTTCCATGACTCAAGAAAGAGGATGTCAAACTTTCAAGAGAGGAAAGTATGATATTAAATAAGTGAACACTGTCTTCCCCCATCTTTTTATATTTCCTTGGGGTTGGGATCTCAGACGGAGGTGAGGTCTCGCTCCAAGGGCTTTGTTGGAGTGAGTTTCACAGCTGGGAGTCAGCATATGTGGATTTTCTGCCTTGGACGGCAGGTCCGTGGTGATCCTTTCTCTCTGCTCCGTCTCCCTCGTGGAAGGTTGTAGATCTGAGGTTAGACAAGGGTTTCTAGAACTTCTGATCATCTTCCTACTTTTCCAACGAAAAAAATAACCACCGCTCATTCAATGGGTAGTAAAATTAGCCAGGTCGTCTTTCAGTTTGTGTCCTGGCTATGAGGGCCACCAAGCAGCTTACAAACCGGCCACTGCTCAGATTCCAGGAGGAAGAAGTGGGGAGAGGGTTTAGAACCCAGAAGATGGGCTGATGGTTATTTACAGGGTGCATCTTTTATGCCTGATTTTAACTTATTTTTCACCTATGACATTAAAATACTACTCAACGGCACTAAAAATGAATAAGGTGCAAATCAGAAGTGTGCAGGTGGTATAGGTTTTCTTAAACCACAGGCTTCTAAAAATTAGAGTAAATGCGTGAAGTAAATGTATATGAGGGGTAATTTACTAGGCTGTTCGGTCTTTCTTTTCCCAGCCAATGCAGGGAGCATTAAGGATACTGGCAGCTCCGTGTGCATCTCTTTACCTTGGATTAGAATGAGGAAGCAGGTCTATGGGCTTGATCATGAGGACAAAATATGGAGATTCTGATCTTCTTCAATTAGAAAATAATTTCACAATTTAAAAAACATTAAGAAAGAAAGAAAGAAAGAAAGAAAGAAAGAAAGAAAGAAAGAAAGAAAGAAAGAAAGAAAGAAAGAAAGAAAGAAAGAAAGAAAAATTGTACTCAACCAGGAAAACAAAATAAAACAAGAATAGTAAAGGGACCAGTACTTCCAGATAACTGTGCCCGATTTCCGAATGCAGGTGAGAAAAGGTTAAATGTCATTACTCCGATTTTGCAGGTCTGCACGTTGACAGCAGGGCGGGAGGAGGTCGTGGAGCTGGGCAGGCAGATGAGGCTGCAGAGAGTCTGTATGGGGGAGAGAAAATTGTCTTCCTCTTGAGGAATCTGGAGTAACTTCCTTAAATAGGTGAATTTGCAAAAGTCTCTGACCTTGACTTTCCTCAACTGCAAAATGGGTATAATTATAATAATAATAAACTGAGTCTGCGGGAAGGCAGGGGCTGGACCACACGGTGTGTTTTACAGTGTGTCGAGCCAGGCTTCGATCATGGGCTTGTCTCTGTTCTGCCACTCTTGAGAGGTGGACGTCATCACCCTGAACCTTCCAGACGCCCCACACACAAACACTCCACAGCCTTTGATAAGGGACTAAGTGAACGTTCATGGGGAGTTAACTTCTCTTTTGAGGTCCCCATCCAGTTTGTAGACCTAGGGTCTCAGGGCAGTCAATTCCAGGGAGCATGCGTAAGATCAGCTCTACTGCACGTGATGTTACAAGGGCTTCATTCTTCCCCCGAGGCATCACACTCCAGCCCCATCTCCCCAAATTGTACAATTACTGAATGTGACAAAGTTGTTGCCTATTTTGTTCTTATACTCCACATAATGCCTTACACAATTTACGGACTTTATTAAATACATGTTGAAATTGAATTGAACAGTAAACCTGTCACTTAAGGCAAGGTTGGTAAACCAGCCCAAGATGAGCGACAGCCTAGTTTTGTGAAAAAATAAAAATTAGATAAGTAAATAATTGTTGGAACACAGCCATGCCCATTCACTTATGTATTGTCTAGGGTTGCTTTTGAACTATAGAGGTGAGTAATTACAACAGAGAACATATGGCCTGCGAATACTAAAATATTTACTATCTGGCCCTTTACGGAAAACATTTGCCAACTACAGACTTAGCAGATTACCTTTTATTATCACTTGTTACCTCTTATGACTCACATTAACCTACTAGGACTCTGAGCTCTGGTCTTCTATATCTGATCAGAGAGTCAGGGTCAACTGTGTTAATAGTAATGTGATTAACTGTAGTTATTCACAACGTCCCTGCATGGACCCTTAGCTAAACACCGTGTTATCATATGTTCCTCTGGCCTCTTCAGTAATACACACTTTCTTTTCCTACCCTCATCAAATTGTTTTCAAGAAAAACCTAAGTGTCTCATACTTAATTCTGTGACATAGAAAGTTATGTTTTGAGATGCTGGTATATAAATTATGGGAAGCTCAAATAACAAATATTTGTGTTTAGGACTTCTTAGTCTAGAAATCGACAACTCTGGAAGATGTAAAGGTTAGTTTTGGAAACACAAATAAAGGATTTAATGATATGTGCATATATATATATATATACTGTATGTTAACAGAATGAAGTTACTTTTCATCATTCTGAAACCACCGTTTTCTCCAAATAATGCTTACCGTTCTCAGACTTTTGGAACTTACATACAGAGATTTCAAATGGGAAAGTTACACCACATATGATTGCGTTTATTACTCTACAAAGGCATTTACGGTTTAATTTTAGACTTTGTAGATTGCGGTTTCTGTGGTATCACAGGTAAAGTGTGTCTACATCTGTGGTGCAAACACATAAGCTATGTTTATACCATGTGGATTAGTTAAGCATTAAGACTGACATTTCAGTTAGTATTACAGAAAAGCTCTTGTATCTAGAATATGCTTTTGTGAACCCATGAAATACAGTCACTGCGTTAGAAAAGAAGTAGGTGGCAGTGTTACAGAATCCTCCTCAAGATGAAACACACACAGTCAATATCTGAGGCAAAAGAGCACAGATCTGTGTAGATTTACATAAATGCACATAATACAGTACAATGGTGAGCTTAAAAGAATATTCCTCCGGAAGTCATATCATCTTGAAATGAATTGATTAATTAAGAGATAATAGACAGTTACATGAGTGAAATTATCATAACATTTCCTTAAACACTGCATGAAAAACTGGGCACTACGTTAATTCTGTCAGAGGTTGGAGTTGATACAGTGACAAAAAACCACATTAGCATGGCTTCTGAATGAAGAGGTTTTAAACATGGGGTTAGTATTCATACATTCAGAACCTGACTTTCCATCTTGGCTCCAACCCTTTGACTATGTGTGACTTTTTAAAGTTCCTTAACAATTCTGCTCCTTGGTTTTCTCACCCACAAAATAATGCCTCCCAGTAATACTGTCTTGATGAGTCTTTGAGTCCGTACAGATGAAGCTTTTAGAACCATGCTTGGCTCCATAAATGACAATTGCTATTTCTGTTTCCCAGTCCAGCATTAGCTGCTTCTTTTCTTGAGCCTCATTTTTTTTTTCCTAAAATGGAGTTTGTAGGAGAATGGTCTTCTGCCTTACAGCTTTCATTTTTATTGTTAGAATTTTGTGGGGGATGTAGGAAGAAGTATAAAGAATAAGAGAAGGTGATAGGGAGACTGGGTTTGTACAGCTATGGGTCTGTAAGGGCACCTGAGTGTTAATACACACCTGGACACACACACACATACCCCACCTGTATACGTATACCCTAAAACACACTCACACATACACACTCGCACCTACACTCCATGTTGGACATCAGTCTTCATCATCTTTGAAAGAAATCTTAATGTTATGATCATCAGACACCAACATCAAGGAGTTGCTTCTCACAGTAAATTTAGGTTTATTTCAGTTTCTTACATTTGTTAAAAAAAAAAGACAAAATATTTTCAGGAACTATAACAACCACACTTTTCCATGCCAGTAGCTTTTAGGAAATGGGAGCTTTTAGGAAAACACTGGAAGCAGAAGTTAGAAGTAGATTCTAGCTGATCTAACCATGTCTGAACCCACAGAGAATTCAAATCTCTTTTTTTCTGTGTATGTGTAAAATTAGACCATAGGGAAGAATCTCAAGAGCTACTAGAAAGAGAGTCAAGATTTTTGGAATGACTTTTTGAGGTCGAAAAGATTCAATATAAGACACAACTCTAGAAAACACGTAGCAGTGGGCTGCATTTATCACCAGTTAGATTCATCCACCAGAGGTCGTTGGATGATCGGGTGACATATTCCCCACCATTTTTTTTTTTTTTTTTTTTTTTGAAATGAAAGGTTACTACACCCTCTGGGCTTTTTAAAGAAATTGCAGTTTAGTCCCAAAATAGGTTTAATGGAGATGAAGACTTTTGAGGACCATAAAACTTTGCACTATAATAGTTTGTCTTAAGATGAATTACTTCATTCGTGTTGGGGCACTGGGGTCAGGAGTGATCACACAATAACATAAAATCAGGAAGGGAATTTTCTACAAATGGGCATTTTATAACCATCCTACCTACTCCTAGCTATGTTATTTATAGCACTGTGTTAGGGAGCAAAGCCACATTTTTTAGTTAATATCTCAGCTCTATGACTTACTCACTATGTAATCTTGGGCAATCATTTAAGACTTATAAACCTCAGTTTTCTCACCTGTAAAGTAGACAGAATGATACTACATAGTGTTATTGTGAAGACTAACCAAATACTAACTCATATGTATTAGTTATCAATGTCTATGTAACAAGTGACCCCTTCCTCCAAAACTTAGTGATTTAAAAACAACATTCAGTTTCTTGTAATGGCATATAAGGGAAAGGAATCTGAAAAAAAATTTATGTATATATATGTATAACTGATTTGCTTTGCTGTACACCTGAAACTAACATTGTAGATCAGCTACCCTTCAATTAAAAAAAAAAATTGGTTATATCAGTTTCCTTGGGTCAGAACTCCAGGCATGGCTGAGCTGTGTTCTCACTCAGAATCTCCAATAAGGCTGGGCCAGTGGTCATCTCAAGACTCAAATGGGGAAAGATTTATTTTGAAACTCACCCCTGTGACTATTGGCAGACTGTGGGACTGATGGCTTTGGTTACTCACCGGATGTGGGTCAGAAACCACGTCAGTTGCTTGCTGATCAGGTGGGTTCCTCCACTGGGCATTTCACAACACGGCAGCTCATTCCTCAGAGAGAGCTGGTGAGCAGCAAGAGGCAAGTCAGACAGCAGTCAGCCTTCTGTAATCCAGTCTCAGCGATGCTTTCCAGCACTTTTGCCATCCTATATTCATTAGATCGCTAGATCCAGCCCACCCTTAATACATGATGTTGAACAGAGATGGAGTTAATATTTAATGCCTGCTGCATGCTTTCAAACATTGGCTGCATTCACTGTGTATGAAAACGAGAAGACGGGTTCTCTTCCTCAGCTTCCGACATGCCGTCCCCCAGCCTGAAAGATCTGAGGACCCTGCTTGTTGGGTAGCACATCCCTCTTTAGTGGCTCTTCTTCTACAGATAAAGAATGTCTCAAAACCCAGAGTGTAACACAGGAAATGAATTTAATATCCAGGTACCATTTGTTCCAGTTGCTGTAGTGTTTGATCATTTCGGGTCACAAGATCACAAAAGACAAAAATATGCGAGAAAATAGAACCAATCGCACCATTTTGCGGTGCCCGCCCCCAGTGAGATGACAGCCGTTCTCGTTTAAACTTGGGAAATGACACAATAGTAAAATGAGGGGGAAAATGATGAAAATTTTCACATTATCTAATACCAAGATATTACTTGTTTGTAGATGAACAGAACATTCCAGCAAGCGAACGAGATCTCTCATTTTGACATCTCACACGGTTGTAAAATTCCTTGCAGCCAGAACTTAAAAAACTCATATTTGATCATTTTAATTTTTGAATGCTCTGGCACCCCTCTGCTCCTTTGGAGTCAGCTGTAAACTAATGAATCTGGAAATGATCAGTTTATGTTTCTTCCCTTAGTGGCTTTTTCTCAGAGCCGGCCGGCAGCCACGCAACTTCCTTAGTGCCCGTCCGGGATGTCAGAGAACGTCTTCTCCATTGTGACCCAGAATCTCGGTTCTGTGTGTCTCCATCTAGCCTCCAATTATGGAGAGCATCTCCTTGGACATGCAGTGTCATCCTTTTGAGTGATGTAGGAAAACAAGGAGCCCAGATGTGATGGGTGGTGCTCTCCAAAGGACACCTGAAGGAAACATTTGATGTATGTTTCTTGCCATTTACTACTTATCTTTCAAATATGAGTAATCAGTCTCGCTCTGTTTCTCTCAGCATTCCAAAGCCCCAGGTTTATTTTATTTTATTAATTTTTTTCGAGGGGGAGAGGTAATTCGGTTTGTTTGTTTGTTTATTTACTTATTTATTTAATGGAGGTACTGGGGATTGAACCCAGTACCTCATGCATGCTAGGCATGCACTCTGCCACTGAGCTATACCCTCCCCCCCTAAACAAAGTCCCAGTTTTAAAATGAACTTGGGAACTTTCACAAACTAGTGGATATAACAAAAAAGAAACAGACGCACAGATATAGAGAACAGACTAGTGGTTACCAGTCAGAAGAGGGGAGGGGGCAGGTTAGGAGTAGGGGATTAGAGAAACAAACTTCTACATATAAAATAAATAAGCTACAAGGATATATTGTACAACACAGGGAATATGGCCAATATTTTATAATAAATACAAGTGGAGTATAACCTTTAAAAAGTGTGAATCGCAAATGAACTTACTTACAAAATAGAAACAGACTCAAAGACATAGAAAACAAACTTATGGTTATGGGGGTGGACGGTTATGGGGGAAGGGAGTAGGAAGGGATAAACTGGGAGTTCAAGATTTGCAGATACTAACTACTATATATAAAATAGATAAACAACGAGTTTCTACTGTACAGCACAGGGACCTATATTCAATGTCTTGTATCTAATGGAAATAGAATATGAAAAGGAATCTATGAAGGTGCATGTGTGACTGAAACATGATGCTGTACACCAGAAATTGACACCACATTGTAAACTGACTATCCCTCACTTAAAAAATCATAAGAAAATTTTAAAAAAGATAAAACAGTATGAATCACTATGTTGTCCACCTGAAACTTACATAATAGTGTACATCAACTATACTTCAATTAAAAAAAAAAAAAAGGAAAAGCTTGGGAGTTTTCGAAGGCTGTTTCTCTTGAGCTCGCAAACATCCATCAGTCACCCTCCTCTGCTCCTGCCAGGTACCACTGCCACTTCTTCCAGGCACCACCTTGTCCACTACCCACAGCTGTCTTCTTCCAGACCACCACAGATCCCCACTGGGTATTGCTGCCCAAGCACGGGACCGCTGATGGTACCCAAACCACGTGAACACGTGAGGGGAGGTTGGGGGGAACTGCCTCCTCTCTCGCCGAGGGACGCTCTGCTAGAAGGATGCCAGGACACTGCTGCTTGCATAGAGTTTGAGTGAAACTAACTCGTTTTGGTTGTTGTTTTTTCCTGCACCCTCGCATCCCATCTAGCCTCTAAGGATTCAACCTGTCTCAGTTGTTATATTAGCCAACAGGAAAGGCTGACAGTAATGCACTTGGATGCCTGCAGCTTTGTTCCTTGGTCATGTTTGTCTGGATGAACTCCCTTTTTACTGGGCTGTGTTCTTTCCCAGGTGTGTCCTCTCAGCCTTCCATGTAAACAAACGCCTGGTGGGTTGGCCCCGCCCCTTTGCCAAGTGCACTGGGCACCTCAAAGCTTGTCACTGGGCTCCCACTAACAGCCCCTGTGGAGACGGGAATTAAGAGGGGGGGACCCGGCCCATATGAGAACGCTTAGCCCAGAGCCCGTGCGTAGGCCTGGCCTGGTGCAAACACTTTAATCACGAGGAGTAGCGAGCTCTTCAGAAAGCCACGGCGTTAAACGTGGCTTGGTTTCATTCTGGTCTACGGAATCTTAGTAGGAGTGAGAACACTGGATTCCAGCGTAAGTCTGTGGATAAAGCACATGTGATTAAACAGTTCAGTCATTAAGCTTAGGGGGCACTGGGGGGCTGTTGGTTGAATAAATTCAAAGAGAGTACAGAATTGTACCCTGAGGCCCAACAGGAGTGTGTCACTGAGCTAGGGGGTCTGGATTTACGCTATGATTCCCTGGGAACATTTTCTTTACCTCAGAGCTACAGCTTTCTAAAAGTTGAGTGTGACTTTTAGAAATAAACAGATTTTTAAAGAATGACCCAGTACACACACACACACACACACACACACACACGTTCTTACATATGTGTGTTTGTGTGTATAGAACTAAAACACATTTCATTAAATGACACCATCCTCTTTATGTGAATGTACTCTGCTATTTTTTTCTCTACTGTATTCCTTTCTTCTTCCTCTTCATCTTTTTCTTTTTCTTGTCCTCCTCCTCCTTCTTCTCTCTCTCATCTGTCTTTTTTTTTTTTTTTTTTTTACTGCTAACCAATTTCCATTGATGGATTGCTACTGCTGTTTGTTTCAAAGGCACTGCCAAAGAAGAGGGCATGAGATTTCAAAATACCTGGGAGCAAATGGACAGAAGATCTAAGCAAGAAATTCTCCAATAAAGACATACAAATGGCCAACAGGCACATGAAAAATGCTCAATATCAGTAATTATTGGAGAAATGCAAATCAAAACTACAATGAGGTATCACCTCACACCAGTCAGAATGACCATCATTGAAAAGTCCATGAGGGATAAATGCTGGATAGGCTGTGAAAAATAGGGAATCCTCCTACATTGTTGGTAGGAATGTAGTTTGCTGCAGCCGTTACAGAAAACAGTATGGAGATTCCTCAAAACACTAAAAATAGACTTACCATATGATCCAGCAGTCCCACTCCTGGGCATATATCTGGAAGGAACTCTAATTTGAAAAGATACATGCACCCCAATGTTCATAACAGCACTGTTTACAATAGCCAAGACATGGAAACAACCAAAATGTCCATCGACAGATGACTGGATAAAGAAGTTGTGGTATATTTATACAGTGGAATACTATGAAGCCTTAAAAAAGAATAAAATAATGCCATTTGCAGCAACATGGATGGACCTGGAGATCCTCATTCTAAATGAAGTAAGCCAGAAAGAAAAAGGAAAATACCATATGATATCACTTACATGTGGAATCTAAAACACACACACACACACACACACACACACACACACACACACACACACAAATGAACTTATTTACAAAACAGAAACAGACTCACAGACATAGAAAACAAACTTACGGTGACTGGAGGGGAAGGGGGTAGGAAGGGATAATTTGGGAGTTTGAGATTTGCAGACACTAACTACTATATATAAAATAGATGAACAACAAGTTTCTACTGTATATCACAGGGAACTATATTCAATATCTTGTAGTGACCTATCATGAAAAAAGAGTATGAAAAGGAATATATGTATGTGTATGACTGAAACATTATGCTGCACACCAGAAACTGATCCAACATTGTAACCTGACTATACATCAATAATAATTAAAAAAACCCCAAACCCTCAGAACAGATTAAGCCCCTTTGGAAATTCTGGGAAACTCATAGTGACTTCCAAAAGTTTTTCTTCAAAAACCCATATAAGGTAGCTCACAGAAGAGATGTCTTCAGTCTGACTCAGCCTAATCTCAGAAGCTCCATCATCCGGCCAGGTGGTACTGTGGCTTTTGAAAAATCTCCTCATTTGGAAAAACATGGTTCATGGAAAGCACAGGGACTGGATGGTGGAAACTGACATCAGTGATAAATGCTACCTGACCTTTCAACCCTGTTGGACGTTTGTGCTGGTCCTCACCTCTGAGAGCATCAATGGTGTGTGTCAATTATGAGAACGTCTCTCTGCCTGGGAATGAACTAGAGGCTTATGGGTTGAATATTTCTCTCTCTAGTATTGTGGGTTGGTGGGGAAAAGGGATGGGAGAGGAGAGAAGACTAAGAAAGGAGATCTCTAAATCTCCATCCTTGAATTTGGGACCCTGTAGCTCTCTGTTAGCCCAGAATGAAAAGGAAGGCAGTTGAAGGAATCTCACCACTTTGAAACTGGTATCATCTACCTCTCTCCATCCTTTGCCCCTCCCAGATAACCCAGCTGAGGGGAACGCTTCCTAAGATCTGAGTGTTGGGGTCAGACTTCTCATCTTGAGCCTACTGGCTCTCCGGGGGCACCTTGGACCGAGCCCTGTGGCCTCCAACTATCCAGGAGGCAAGGAAGAGGGAGGGGGCCTTCTGCCTGGGACGCCAGCAGGGTCCAGTGCCTGCCCTTCCTGGACCACTGGTGGGAAAAATGGTTCCCACCAGTTGCCTAATGCCTTCACTGGAAATGTTCTCAGCAGTTCTCTATACATACTTTATTCATTGTTCCATTCTTTCTGCAGAGAACTCCTGTAAACTCGTGTTTCCCCGGTCTAAATGTTAAAAAACAGAGACTGTTACTCTGTGTACATGCATTGATCTGCAGACCTTCAGGAAAGCTGCTAAAACAGTATCTGCACATCCATGAAATGAGAGTGAAAACGGTTTTCCAGGTCTCCTGAAAACTGAGATTTTATTCCCATTAAAATTGTTAAGCTGGGATGGTTTTTGGAATAAGATGGGATGGTAGTGTCAAGGAAATGACCTTATGAGACACATTTTAAGATGGATTTCTTTTTAAAAGATAAAGGCAAACATGTTTCAATGCTCAGGTGAGCCTCACACTTAACCGACGGCGCAGCAGACAGCCCACATCTCTGCGGCCCCTCCTTTTCTTGCAGGGTGAGGCTTGTGGGAAAGGGGGCATAGAGAAGAGGCAGAATTGAGCTCCCCGTCTGGTGGCTGCAGCAGTGAGTATTTGGTACACTAACTCCACGTCGTGGGGTTCCCCCGTGCTGGAGGGAGCTCAGCTCCCAGCAGCGGGCTCCAGCCACCAGCTCCCTCTCTGTTCGGCGAAGCACAAAAGGGCTGTGTTAAGCATTGCACTCTGTTCAGCATCTCCAGTGTTGTGCCGGCTTGATCATAACTGTGGATGCGGCCCTTTCCCTGGGAGTCCACAGGACACCTCACGGAGAACAGGACCCCATCAGGTCCCTGGGGGACCATTCCAGAGGTTGCTGCTTCAGTGTGCAAAATGGTAGCCCGGGGCCTGGCAGAGACTTCCCACCGCCTCTGAAACTGCCTGGTGAACACCAGGGAGCAGCTTAGGTGAGCGGTTGCTTCATTAAACAGAGAAGGCGCCGTTTGAAACACTAAGGGGATCTCTTTCTTATTTTGAACCGGCTGCCTGTTTCTAAGTACTTTACAGACAGCATCTCCACCACCGATGCGGCATCATCCTGAGAGATGAAAGAACAGCGTCCCTTTCTCATCTGAGGGACAGCAGGTAGCCGGCAAGTGGCTCTTGGCCCAACAGCCGTCACAGAAGAGAACCCTCTGCCCCACTCCCACCGCCGCCCAGCTTCCCTGGTGTGGCACCGGCTCCCCCTTAAGCCCGCCCTCTGCCCCGTCATCCCATAGCTGCTTCCTCACCTTCCCGCCTTGTTATTCAACCACTGCCCTCTGCCCACCCTGTCTGTGTACACCTTGCTGATCCTTTAAGGTGCAAATCAAATCCCACTTCCTCCTTCAAGGTTTCCATGAGCCTCCCAGCTTGGAAATTCACCTTTCCTCCTCAGTTGCCATTTGTAATCTCCTTCCTCATCATGTGGTCGCATTTTCTCTTCCCAACTAGAAAGGCAGCTTTTTAAAGGCGAAAACTGACTCTGCAAATTTCTTTACGGGAAGCTTCCTAAAGACACGTCTGAACTGTGAAATGCCTCCCTGACTCTGTCACCTCTAGGCACCCAGTAGAGCCTGCTTCCTGGCAGCCCCCCAATGGATGTCCGTCTCCTCCTCCCAATGTGACTATTTCAGGGCATTTCACATCATCCAGGTCCAGGGAGCAGCTTCAGTTCAGGGAGCTCAGATATCTTTAACACTCAGTCACCACCAGACGGCTTGCCTTCTTGAGTTGCACTGCCTACCCCCAAGAAGTGATTCCACTCTGAACATTATCCTCCTGGGGGCCGGGGCCGGGGGAGATGCCAGACCAGCCAAAAGGCAGAGGAATGTCTGAAGGGGCAGATTAATGAGCCATCCGAGGAGAGGTTGGGGATCCTCATTCAAGTTCTTGGAAAGGGTCCGTCTGTGGCGTGATGAAAGGGCCTGGACTTGGGGGCTGGAGGGTGAGAGTGGCTCCACATGCCCCCTGCTTCCGCTGTGGGAGGCCTGAAGAACAATGAGGAGGCCGTGAGGCAGCGGCACGTGGGAGGCAGCTGACTCCAGCTGATTGAAAATAGGCCATTTGTCCGGCTCAATGTGAATGTGTATGGCGCCGCACAGTAGGGACTGCAGAGCGGGTCGGAGGGGAGGCTGCATTTGGGTTTGCCCGTATGTGAGCGATGAAGCCTTCTTTCTCTGCTTTTTAATCAGCTCTCTCTACTCCATAAATTACCAATAAGAAGAGCCTATGATCTCACCAGTTTTTCTAGCTGGTAAAGACGCAAGTGCTCTAGGGAAAAACAAAACAACAACAACAAAAACACTGGATTTGAATTCTAGATATTGGCAGGGTCCCACCAGATATTTCTCAACCTCAGAAAGAAAGGTTGATCAGAAATTAACACATGATTTGGAGGGAGAATGTAGCTCAAGTGGTAGAGCGCATGCTTAGCATGCACAAGGTCCTGGGTTCAATCCCCAGTACCTCCTGTGAAAAAGAAACAAACCTAATCACCCTCCCCCCTGCCAAAGTAAAATAACTAAATAGTACAATAAAATTAACACGTGCTGTTAAAGACACAGTAACTAACCAGACATTTGATCTCCAAAATGTTGCTTTACTAAGTAGGCATCCATAAGGCTAGGAAACCTCTGGGCGATGTGGAGATTCTTACTGAGGTGATATTTGCAGCCAGCCATGATAATCTGATCAGTAGAATCAATCCTTAAAGATCACTCACTCAATGTCAGCCGGTCACTGCCAGCAGCTCCAGGCACCTGTGGGAAATCCAGTACCACTACCTGGGGTGATGCAGTACTCAGACTTCCAGAAGAAGAGTCACTAAACTGTTTTTTTTTTGTTTTTTTTTTCACTGAAATTCCTTTTGCGAATGGTGCTGGGGCAAGTGTGTGTGTGTGTTTGTGTGCATGTAAATGTCTGTGTGCACCCTAGGGCACAAAGATACATGTTGATGGTAGAGAGTGAGGGAGTTATAACACCTTTTTTGTCTTTCACACTGATAATATAAGGGAAAATCAGCTTCCACTCTGATACATTAAAAGTCATCTAGATGAACAGGGATGTGGTTCAACCTCCACTTTTCTCATAAAGAGAGACCTGGGGACCAGAGAAGTGAAATGGCTTGTGCAGTCAGTTGGGGGCCCTCGTCTGTTTCCTCTTTGGCAGCCCCTCTGCTCGGTGGAGGAGGACAGAGCTCAGATCTCCTGGCCTGGGGACAGAGCCACTCTCCGTGTTGACATCGCCCACCTGAATGAGGCAGCTGAGACTGCCAGAGAGAAAGGGACACCCCCTTCACAGGCAAGTGTCTTGACCGCTGAAACAGGCTGGCGATTTGGACCCAAATAGCCAGTGATCTGCTGGATGCATTTACCCAAATCATTGATCCCTGTCACTGGTCCAGAAGTTGAGAGCTGGCTAGACAGACAATAAATGTTTATGATGCAAAGTCATCTGCAAGCGAGAGCAGCAGAGTAACCGCATGTCTCAGGAGGCATTTCATCACAGGTTGTTCCCGTTAATCCTACCAACAAATATTTAGTGTGTATGTGTTACACACTGGTCACTCCCAGGCTATGCCGAGAGGATAGTAACTGTGGTTTCACCCTCAAATGGACCCCCTCCACAAAGGCAGGCTTAGGTGCCCCCCCCAAGAGCAGATCTACACTCACCCAACAGTTATACCTATATCGTGTGCCTTTGTAGCTACCATTTCATTTGACTTTATCTTACTGTCCACAAACTCATGGATTTTGTGCTTTGCTCATGACCACTCCAGCACATTGCCTCATTCCTAACACACGTGCTCCAGAAAATGCCTTCTGCAATAAATGAACTGGTAGATGGATATATTTCAGGAGAAACTGATCAGTAAGCACAAAGGCATTGAGGTATGAATTACTGCAGTGAAGTCAAGGAGCTAGTTCAGTAGGTGAAGTCTGGGATGGGAGTAGGGGAGGTAAGGTAAGACAAGACAGCAGCCGGTCCAGGGCTAAGAATTGCAGGCTTACTCCAAATAAATACACCACCACAGGAGGAAGGGCCTTTATGTGCTTGATTGGTTGATGGTAATGAAGTGCCCAGTTGGTTAAAGATAATGGTTGCTTAAAAACAGATTTTAAAAAAAATTATTTAAGAATGGGTCACTCTAGTTTTCATCAGAAGTCACGGTCAGAGGCTAGGAGCAGGCTTTATTTTGTGGACCTGAGATGAAGGCGAATTATTTAAAGACTTAAAATTCTTCCAGTAAAGAGTTCCCGTGAATTTGGTAACTACTTAAGAGTGGATTAGGGTTCTGTCACAAAGTAAACACTCATGACCAATAATAAATATATGATTTTTTTTAGCTCTTCATTGTTGGTATTGCCTGGGGGCGCTGTTGTAAACACCTGCAGAATATAATTTGAGTGTATTTCCTGTCCAGATGTAAATTGGAGTTTCCATATGATGGGGAGTCAGGGAGGAGGCAGGAGGGAAATCAAATAGTGGTAGGTTAGGAGAATAAACAGTGGGCTGGAACTTTAGGAGTAAAGGAACCAGGCTTAGTTCTGAAGGAAACACTTTATTCCACCATGAGTTCTAAGACTTCACCCATAAGATCAAACTCAGGTTAAGGCCAGGAAACCACTCTGCACTCAGAATCGGAAGAGTTCATTCTGGTCGTGGTTCCGCTGTTAACTAGATGTGAGATCTCCGTCAAGTAACTTAACCTCTCCGAGCTTATTTTCTCACCTGAAAGTTGAGGATTTGAAATGAGACTATTAGACCAAGTCGTCTTAAGAAATTCTTTTCAGGGGGATGGTTCAAGACGACAGTGTAGGAAGAGCCGACACTTACCCCCTCCTACAGACACAACAAACATACAGCTACGTACAGATCAGTTCCCTCTGAAGAGAATTTGAGAACTAGTGAACACCTGCTCCACAACAAAGGATAAAAAGGACCACACCAAGATAGGCAGGAAAAGCAGAGAAGAGCTCTTCTCAAAACCCCCACTCCCAGCGTAGCAGCACGCAACAGGGAAGGGCATCACCAGATGCCCCACACCATGTACCCCAGTCCCCAGGATCTACAATAGAGAGATGAGCCCCCAAAACATCTGGCTTAGAAAACAAACAAAGCTGATAGCACCCTCCAGCTGCCTACATAAAGCCAGTGGGCACAAGCAATCCCTAAGGGACACCCTTTGCTTTCCTGGCCCTGGTGGCCAAGGGGGCTGGCATTCCTGAGCTCTCTGGGACTCACACAAGACATCATCCTTGCACATTCCCTTGGCTTTACAACAGTTTGATGAAACTTCCCCAGAAAGGAACTTAGACGTTGGTCATGATTTATGAAAATAAATCATGCTCTTGGCAAAAGACAATTGTGTTACACTAAAAATAAAACCTTCCACCCAAGATCTGAGCTGACTTCCATGACTGGCACTCATTCTCGACCTGGGAGCAGGATGGGGAAAAAATCTCAGCAACTTTCAGTTAGTCGGCATTCCCATCCGAGAGATCCAAGCGCTTCTACAGTACACTCCATCTATCTTGTGATCATAACGTACAGAATTTAACCCAAGGAGCCAACACTGGGAACTTTTCCAGCTCTCACTCTGAACCTTGTTGGCTTTTACTGAAACATGAACTGCTCTTGTTTGCTCAGTCGGCCAATTATTTCTGTCTCTATAATAAAAAAAAAAAAATTAAAATGCAGGCAATTTTCCTGATGCCTTTCCTTAAATGACCAGACCGGCTGTTAACTGCGGCATTGACCAGTACAGGTAGCTTAGACGGGCAGTGGTACCACGCTGTGTCGTGACAGCCAGTTCACAACCATTAAATCCAAAGAAAACCAGGCCTGTTGAGTCAACGTCTGGAACAGGTACCATTGCTGATTGGGAATGAGAGTCAAGTTGCATGTCTCAGGGGGACATTTTGGCTACAGCTGCCTTTGCTGAATCTTCTGGGCTTCACTCCTCTGGTTATGTTGAAGCTGCCTTGCTAACAAATTGCTGTCTGTGAGTTATAGCATTACATTGACACATTTATCTGCACCTTCAAAAAGCGATGAAAATGAATCATTTTCCTGCTAATACTTGACCTAGCTTCCTTCATCTGTTTCACTGACTAACATTAATTCATTCAAAGGAAAGTAAGACTGCTTTAATGTGAATATTTTTTTCTACATCAATTTTGTGTCGCTATTATTATTATTTTATGCTACTATTGATATTAAATCTTCAAATCAATAAATGTATTAAAAGTGAGCAAAGCATGATAAAAGGAGCCATGCAAGATTATGGAGAAAGCTAAGCACAGCGCTATCTTTAGGGAAATTATAAAATTCCTCTATCTTTCAATTAACAAGAAAGACACTTTTTAGAAACAAATGATGGACTTTGGAGAGGTACACAGTTAGGGACTTCAGATTTCAGAGTAAGATTCAGTTGAACCAAAGTCACTGTTGACTCTAATTTGAAGAAAAATATATGCTTTATTTTTTCAAATGTCATTCTAAATGTCTAAGGTGCTTAGGATTGCTGGAAATTGTATCATGTACTTATGTGTCTAAAGAGGAGTTGGGTAGAGCATTGTCCACGCGCAGAGACAGAGAACTGAATCCGAAAGGCTATTGCTTTAGAGAACTCATTGAGTTTGTGTGTAAGGATTTGTTCATGGTGTCTCTTAAAGGAAAGATAAGGGCAATTTTGGTCTGTTTGTCAAAGTGATTTGTACACTTGGGGAGTTGCCATAAAGGAAGTCTTTTTTTCATCACTCAAGAAACATCGTTTACACATATGAAAATATTTTACATAAATCAAGTATTAGCACAGCCCTTTCAGGATGCTGTCCAAACCCTTGTTGACAACTGAGGGACCTGGCAGAACCTCTAAGCCACAGATCTGGAATCATGATCCAACATCATAACAAAATTTAGAGAAAATTTTGGAGTCTACATTACAAGACTTGCATCCCCCAATCCCCTCCGTCTACTGACCTCTGGTAACATTACAACAGCTCCCTACAAAATCAATGAGTTCACCCTATTATTGTCTAACTTGGAAGGAAAAAAAAAAAAGAACCAACTCTTTGCTATGGCACTAGGGAATGGAGATCAAAAATTCTCAGGAACATTTTCATCCTGAAGAATTATCCCAAAGAGAAGCCATGAGCATGGGGTTTCCAACACTCTTGAAGAAGCTATTTCAATGCTAAGGGACTCCTTTAGATGCCCTAAAGGCCGTCTGCTTACTACACACTTCTCTGGCTTGGGCCCTGGACCTTGGAACTCCAACTTAGGCGATTCATAGGCAAGATGCCAAACTTGAATAGTTTCCCCTCTGTTTCATATTCTGCGATAACAGTACTACCTACCAGTGAAAGATACTCTGTTGATTTTTTAAAATATTTATTTATTTATTTATATTTGAGGGTGGTAATTAGGTTTACTTAGTTTTTTTTTTTTTTTTTTTTTTTTTTTTTTTTTAGTGGAGGTTCTGGGGATTGAACCCAGGACCTTGTGCATGCTAAGCACATACTCTACCACTGAGCTATATACCCTCCTCCCCTACTCTGTTGATCTTATCATAAAATCAAATTACAAAATCTTTCTGTGGGAAAGGTACCCGTAGCCATTTAGCTGTTCATGAAGACCCTGAGGAGCCCGCATTGTCTGTTCCTTCTGGCTAGCGGTCCAGTGTCGCAGCCGGCCTCTAGACCTCTATGATGAGTTATACTCCGTCACTGACCCCTCTCAAAACTGCCCTTCCAGAGTTTACTTCAAAAACAACTTAGAATTTCTTCAACTGAGAATTTACTTTTAGGTCATTTCATTTGGTTTTCAGGGCTACATTTATATGCAAATAGTTTCTTCTGAGATGTCCAATTTCCTTTGAAATTTGATCTCACTACACTGAAACCCAAATTCTTTGGTTTTCTCAAAAATATATTTTTTAAAAAGAGGAAAGATAGGAAAAGAGAAAAGAAAAAATTTCAAATCGGTATTTTAGTAGTTATTTGATGCCATCTCTTGTTCTTTTAGTAATCTGGGTGTTGTTCACAAGTGTGCCTTGGGTATGGCCCTTGTCCCGCTGGACTTTCTGTTACTTTAATAAAATAGGCCACTTCTGTTCGTTTTGATTTGATTCATTTATTTATCTTCCTGGACTGTTGTGTATCAGGATGAATCCTGATACACATATCTGAAATCATGCTCCAAGACAGTAAGAGAAATCCATATTCCAGCTAAACTGGGTTTCTCAACCTGTGTCCCACATACACTAAACTTTGGGGTCACATTGGCAGGAGTGGGTGAGCCACACGCCTCTCTAGAGAAAATTAGGAGCTATTAACCTCGGCTAGCACACTTTCGTTCAGCCCATGCCTTGCCCCATCCTAGGAAATCGGGGGAGATTTTGTTTAGATTGTTCTCTGATAACTTACCAGGTGACAAACAGCAGCACAACCTGGTGAGAACAGACAGGGAAATGCAGGTACTGTTTGTTAGCACTTTGCTTATAGTAACGAGCCTGTGTAATCCCTTCACCTTCCACTTCCCCAGTTTTGTAATAAAAGATTCTTAGTCTGACTTACTATTGGGCAGGTGGTGGTAAAATGAGAGGAGGAAGGAAACCTTGATCTGTGTACCTCCCCAAACGTTTCATTATGGAAATTTCAAACTGCCCAATATTTCTGCTATAAATACCTAGACCCATGCACCCCCATACCTGTTTCAAAACTCATTTGTGTCCACGGAAGGCACTATGACTGGACCACACCCACCTGGGGTGAAGCCAAAGTGCACTTGATTTGCACCATTTTGTCAAAGTTGATATTTTCCTTTGCCCTTCTTTTTTTTTAATGTTCCATATTTCTCCACAAGAAACTGTTTATCATGCAGGAGGCTCTGTTCTCCAATGACTCACAAAATATTCCAAGCCAAATTTTTTCCTCCTGCAAGACGTTAGTAGATTTCATTTTTAACTGTGAAGTTATTGCTTTGTGAATTGCTGATACCAATTTGCCCTTCTTTCTTTTTCTCTCTCTCTCTTTCTTTCTTTTTCTTTCCTTTCTTTTTTGTTCTTCACTGCACAATAAAGGGATAGTTAGAGCTTTAACCACCAAGACATAAATAAGAAAAACAGCTCGAAAGCAGAACACTGTATAGCTGTTAACCGATCGGCTCTTTTCAGATCCTCCATGAGGATTAAGGACTAAATGAATCTTTTCACATATTGTCACTCGGACACAAGGCATCGAATCAACTTCATTCTTCTCCTTTGAACCAAAACAACAATCATCCTGGGAAGCCCCCCACCAACCCTTGAGTCAATTAAATACCCTGTTACTGGAGTTGTTTTAAATGGGTGTGTTTAAAGCGCTAGGGGACAGATTGTAGGATATAATCTTCAACCAACAGAGGGGAATGTACTGGAAGTCCCCCAGGAGATCACCCATCCTCATGTTGGCGAGACGCATGGTAGCAGAGACGGACAAACCGATTTGAATGAGATAAGAAAAGCCAAGCTTTCCCCACCCTTCCCCCAAATCCTCAGCCACCCTACAAGCTGAACCTTTCAAATACACTTAGTGCTGAGGCAATTTGACATGGGAGGTAGATTAGGACCCACACACAATGCAGACAGGGAGGGCACCTCCCTCGGTGACGCCAAGTTCGCAGCATCAGCTGCTAGCCAGTAGGCCAAAAGCCAGCCTGGGAAGACCAGAATGTTTCCATGACTCTGTCTGTCTTTTTAGGGCTCAACAGGCACTCCAGGAGAAGAAATTTCCATGGGTTCTTTTTTTTTTTCCAATTTTTTTGAGGGGGAGGGAAAGTAATTAGGTTTATTTATTTATTTATTAAATGAAAGTCCTGAGGATTGAACCCAGGACCTTGTGCATGCTAAGCATGTGTTCTACCACTGAGCTATTTACCCCACTTCCCATAGGTTCTTGAAAAGTCTTGAGATTAACCAATTTGGCTGCCTTTCTTTTTATTTCTTTTTATTTTTTTTTAAGTAGGGGGTAAAAAAACATCTTCAAAATAAGCCTAGATTTTTGTTTTTGTTTTTCTAAATTGTGGTATTCAGAGGCCAGCAGTAGGGAGGACTCCAGTGAAGAAAACAGGGTTCGCCCAAATCTAGACATAAAAACAGAAATCTCGCATATTCTTCTGATTTCTACACATCCACTGTATGTTGTTATTATGTATGTATAACCCTCTTCATTCTTGTGCCTTCTCTCTGATGGCTATATCGTAAAACTTACAGGAAGAGACAGAGAGGAACCGACCTCTGAGGGCACCCAGTCACGGGCGGGTGTCTGTGCGGCCCACACTTTACGCTGCAGGAAGGGCAGGTTCCCCGGGGCTTCTGTGGAAAAGGAGGCCAGCAGGATAAGAGCAGAGGAGTCTGATGCACCCGCCTTCTCTAACAAGACTTTCTTGTTCTTCCTTTTAACCCCCCCTAAAAACAATGGAGTTAGAAAAGGATTTGAAAATAAGTTGCTTAGCAACCGTTTCTTTGGGGCTAATAGATGAAATCTGTGCATTTGTTTCCAAAGTTTTCCCACTCTGAACCCAAGCACACCCGAAAGCCCACAGGTCCATTCTGAAAGCTGCCCATCCCATGAAGCCTTCTCTCCCTTCCCTGACACCTCTTATGTTTGCATATTCCCAACTCAATCTCACACCAAAGTGAATCAGTGGGCACATTGTGTTAGCATCCATTTGAACCATTGCTGTAGGATGTGCAAAATCAAAAGTAAGACTTTTTTTTTTCTTTTTTCCCCTTAGATTTTATTCCTTACCTTGACTAATTTTTCCCTGGCACATTTTTGGAAAGCTTGGTGTTATGTTTTGTGCTAAATGATATTTCATTTACTCAGATTTGCCACAGAATATGTTGGGTTTTTCTTGATCTTATCAAGCTTTTTATTAAAATAAAGAACATGGGTTGCCCCTTTGATGGAGACAAAAGATATGATGTAGTTGAGAGAAGTAAAAAGCCTATGAATCTGTCAAAATAGTAATTGCTGAATGCGAATATTCACAGTGTCTCATACTTGGTCATTTCAAGTGCAGTTAGAAAAAGAAAGTTAGAAATAGCCTCTATTCAGGAAGCATCCTGTGAAGATGTAGAAATTAAAATTTGGTCAGGCTATTGATTTTTCTACTTTAGGGAAAAAACCTCGATTTCGTGAAAGCAGGGATTTTCCCAGGAATTCATGAATATTTTTTAAGTGATGAGAAAACTCAAGTCTGCAAACAGAGCCGATAATCTGGAACCAATATACATACTCAAGTCACGAAAGTCCTATCAAAACATGGGGCAAAGCTACCATAAAAGTTTTTTTTTTTAGCCTTTGGTTGGGGCAGGGAGGTGGCTTGTGCAATTTCCGTTTAGGACTATTTTGTTCTGCTTCTCTGCATTAACACAGGCTATTGGATCATACATCTCAAAGTTCCCAAAGACTGCCTGATACCTCCTCCTACCATTGATTGGTTTCTTGGAAGAGCCTTTAATTTCACAGAATAATTTTTCAAGACATCCACCACCTTTTTTTTTTTTTATTTAACAAACACACAGAAGAACATCTTGTGAAAATAGTCATGTGCTTTCCCATGGTTTCTAGCCAACCATAAATAACCTTTGATGTGTGGAAAAAAGGATAGAGAGGTCATTCTTTTGGAACCTCCTCATAAACTATATATGAGATTGTACATTGCTAATAGCAGTGTCATGAAAACTATTATATAAAATATGTTCAGAGATGCTTTGATCATCTGTTGTCTCTTGGAATAAATGAGCACTAAGGAACTTATAAATCAAATGTGCCTATGCATTCATTGGCCAAATGGATAGCTCAAAATATATATATATTTCAACTATTTTTACATCCACTTATATGGCTCTTCAGAATATTCTTGCATCTTCAAGGTAATTATTCTGATGGTCTTGTTTGTATTGTTTGTTTGCTGAGGGGGAGGTAATTAGGTTTCTTCATTGATTTCCCCTTGGAGGAGGTACCAGGGAGTGAACCTGCGACCTCGTGGATGCTGAGCATGTGCTCTACCACTTGAGCAATATCCTTCCCCCTCTGATGGTCTTGTATGTTGACTATATATGTGTCTCAAAAAAAAAAAGTAAAGTTTTCTGAAAAACCCTTATGAGTCCTTTCTTGTCCTTTGCATGTGTTGATTAATTAAAGATTATTATCTCCTTTTGGAGATTTATAATATGTGGGCCTCCTTTTCCAAGCTATGCCATTATATTACTTGGTTTACACAATTTGCCAATGTGCCTAGTGTGGTGACTTGAGCAGAATGGATGCTACATCAAGTTTGTTTCGCTATGTCTCATTTCCTCCTCTGATCTGTTTACTCTTAAAATCTGCTGGGGAGCTGAGGGGCTGAAAGGGCCCTCTTCATCTCTGTTACTGGGCTCTCTTGTCCATGTTCAAAAGCTCTGGGTCGATGACTCTTTGATGTCCCCACTAAAAAGTTGTGTTACCTTCCCAGTTATGCTCTTCATCTAGTGCCTAATATCACACAGATGGCAGGCATCCTTTTTTCTAAAATAGCAGTCAAGGTTTGAAATGGTTTCCTGCTGGGTGAGTGGAGGAGTAGATAAGGATTTTTTTTTTTCTTTTGTAACTACTAAAAAATACAAAAAGAAAAAATCCTAAAGTTCTGCTTGTTTTGCATTTTCCTCAATTTCTAAGATCACTGACAACTGCAGTGCGTAGGACTGCCCTCCCACCTTGGCCACATGGAACAGGAATCCCTGAGCTGTGAAGAAAATACCATGAACAGTAAATCAAAGATGATGTCTGGTTTATGAAACTTTTGCCTAAAGACAAAATTTTATTCCCCCAAGCCTCTTGGCTAAAGCATTTATTATGAACCCTAACCCCTCTTGCAAACTTACTTGATACTCATGGCTACCTGCACAGAACTGATGGGTCTGTCCGGCAAGTGCAGAGCAGAGCGGCGTGGATTCCAGAGAGGGAGGCGGGCAGCTGGATGGCGAGCCCGCCATCTCTCTGTGAGCCACTCCTGGCATCCGGTGCTTAGGACCAGCTCCCTGGGACCACCAGCTGGAAGGGTCACACTTTGAGAGGGGAGTCGTCCTCTGTGTTCTACAAAAGCAACTTCATGACTGGTTTTGAAATAACTAGAGAACTTTTGCTCTCTTCAGATCAGGCCCGTGTTTATTTAATTCATATTGCTGAAGTTCTCTGGCTTGGTTTCACTTGAAAGTCAACATTTGGTCCCTCCCCTGTCCCGGCACCTTTAGGTTCAGATGGTGCTCTTCCTTATTTCTTTAAGAGCCCTTGCCAAGTCACTGGGCATGTGTCTTTTGTTCATCTTCTGAGTCCTCAATAAATAACATGCCTCGATTCTCTCAATTTGTCAAAGAAAGAAAGGAAGAAAGAAAGAAAGGTGCTCATTTTGGTTAGATGTGAACTAAATTATTTTCATTCACAAAGATATCTTATACTGATGCCTTCCCAATGATTGTAAAGATTTTTTACATCTTTCCAATGGTTGGAAGATGTTTTAAAAACGTTTTCCATCCTTCTTCATTCCCAGCCCCCATCAAGGATATGGTTGGCTAAACCCTGAAGTCCGTTATTCAGGTCCTCCCACCTCTGTCTGACTGGTCACGTCCTGTTGCAGTGGAATTCTGTACACAGAAATTTCCATATCTTAATCCCAGTTTTGGCCCACTGACTTTAAGCAAAATCGTAAACAAGCAAATTCTGAACGGACAGAGGAAGATGGATAGCTCCTTGAGAGTGTCTAGTAAAGTTTGACCTGGATAGAAACAAACTGTGTTCTCTTTTGGAATATGCTAATATAATTACCCAACTCTCAGGAGAAAAAAAAAATTTATTGCATTCATTTAAATGCACCCATCAAAAAACCAAGTCTGGAACCCAAACTACCAAGCCTCTCTCCTAGTCACCACCTCTCACTACACTTCTTAGGGTTTCCTTGGTTCATTTGGTAACTGCCACACACTGCCATTTTATTGTTGATTTGTTTTTTCTCTCTTTTGAATATATCCTCTGTTAAATCCAAGACCTTGAGGGTGCCAAGAGTGATCACTCTTATACCAGCTCTTCAGTTCCCAGGGCAGGTCTGATTTCTCCCAGTCCCCTCAGCACTGGGCATCGCCTGGGTGCACGTGCCTGTGCTGCTGATACCCACGGTTGACTTGATGGCCTGACGCTATGGCCGAAGATGTGTGATCAGTGAGGGAAGGAACTGCCTGCTGCGGTGTTACCGATGCTCCCTTAGGGACTCCATCCTGTAGGTGACCCATCCAGGAAGGGAAACCAGTCCCAGCTTCAGGGAGAGCCTTCCTCCACTTTCCTCCAGCCTGGTCTCCTTGAGTTGAGATATCATGAACCACCCAGGACTCTGTGCCCAGAAGGCACTCCGAAATTTTCTGAAGATACTGAAGAAAGAGTGAGATATTTGCTTGGACTACGTTTGAGTGCCAGAGAGAGAAACTCAAACTTGGAGGCTAAAGGATGCTTAGAGTTTGAAGAGTTGGTTTAGTTTCTTCAGTGTGCCAAAGAGTCAAAGACCTTTCCCTGTACTGGAAGGGACGTGTTGAGCCTCAGAGTCTCAGGGTTCTTCCCTTTCTCTGCTCCCTCCCACACTTTTTCTTTCTTCAGTGGTGTTCCCCTCAGGTTCCCTGCATCCAAATGTTTTCTCTCTCCCTCTCGCCTTTTTCTTTTCTCCTTCCAGTTCCAAAATCGTTTATTTAAGTATTGGATATTAATTCATACTAAAGGATAAATGATTGATAACAGCTGTGTGGAGAAGGCCAACTGCATGCATGATACTTAAGAATATGAAAAAAAAGATTGAAACTGTTTCTGTGAATTCCAGAAATTAACACAGGGGAATATAGTTAGGGGGAGTGTGGCTTAACCAAGACCCCTCACATTGTGCAAGGTAGGTGATACCCTGCGTATGTAGTCTCTGCATAAGAAAATTGTTACCACGGTACTTTCCTTTGAAGAGACCTGCCCCCTACACCCAGTGTAAACCTTGAATGGGATGACAAATATGGAAAAATATATGATTAACTGTCTGAGAATCAGAGGCTGTCTAAGGGAATGGTGCAATCTAAAGAACCATTTGATATTCTGATAATCCCACATTCCATGTCAGACCGGAGGTGTCCTTCAAATTCCTTGATGTTAATACAGAATTCAGACTGAGTGATTCACAAACCACATAATTTCATATGTCTTGCCTATGACAAGTGCTCATTCATCCACTGTATCGAGAAATGAATGCTTTTTACTAGCTAGGCACTCCAGTCGGTCACAGAGCAGTGTTTCTCAGCCATGGCGTACTACTCTGCAGTGTTTATTCCTATATTCCACAAATATCTATTAAGTAGGCATTTGATGACAAATACAACCAATACTGTGTTCTAACCACAGTAAATACAGTAGTCAACATGGTACAGTCCCTGCGTGCATGTAGCGGGGTTTTTTCTTTTGTAACAAAGAATTTCCAAACATATTTTGGCACAAAGAATTTTCAAGAAATCTCTTACTAAGAAGGAACTCTCACTTATTTGCATTCCAATGTACTTTTCTAAGGGGAGGAGGTTTGAACCATTTCCCTGTGTGATTCCGTGAGAGTATGTCACACGGGAAGTACCAGAATTAGTGTTTTGCACATGAAACATTTTGGATAGTTCTTTTTTAAAAAAAATGAAACTGAGTGTGTTTTAGAATTAACAACCTTCAAACTCACTCAGTGTATTAATGCCAAATTCAGAAAACAGTCTTTTGGAATGTTGGCAACTTCCAACAAAACAAGACTTAAAACAATGATTCTCAGTATGTGGCTGGATTCTTAACATGCCATCATCATTGGCTTCCATTTTGTTTTCAGATGCAGCTTAAAGTCTGCGTGTGTTTGCTCCCATCCAATGACCTTATATATGTACCACTGTAGGGAAAGCCTTCTCATGATCATCGTTCTTATACCCCACCCTCAAGGACTTTATACTGCTGCTGTAAGGAATGCTGAATGACTGAATGAATAGTCCAGAAGCTGAACTGAGATCTGTCTGAATCCCCCATGCTAGGTTTTTTTGACCTGGGTGGAGATGGGAGAGATTGATGGCTGTGTTATTGAAATTTCTTCTTTTATCTCCCAATCCTTGCTACCTTTTCTCCACACCTTGGGTTCCATCACTCATGGATGGACTCTGACTCCTCTTTGATAAAGATGGATCGCCAAATGCTTGACATCTGGTAACCTTCCTAGCAGATCCAGGCACCTGGAATTACAGTATTTGGAAAAAAAATATATAACTAATAACCTTGTCAACCTTTGCTAGACCTTATTGTCCTAAATACCAAGACCTTCCTTTCTAAAACCAATGTCTCTTATCGCCCCAACTCGATCTGAAGGAGGACCTGCTGGGGGCTAAATGACAGGGCTAGACAGTGATGAAGTTTCCCCAAGTGCCTTTTCCCTTCCATCCCACTTCATCCCTCTTTCCGCCTGGGCCCTCACTCCCCTTCTGCTCCTTCTGTTTCTATCACCCCAGTGATGCCTGTCTCCAGCATGTGTCAAGACAATCATTTGATTCCATCAGGAGACATTTCAAAAATATATTAGCTAAATACATATGGTATATGTCAATAAAATAGCCAACGGACATAATTCTTAAAATTGCAACCAGTGGTGTAGGTTTTCCTATTAGCATAGTGGTGAAAAGCTATGTGTTGAAGATTGCATTCCCAGGAGTAGTGGGCCAGAGAGCCTCATCCCCAAAGAATCCATTTTTAAATTTCAGATATCCCAAAATTGTGAATGACGTACTTAGGGACAATTCCCAGTGAGTCTACGTTATGGAAAGAAAAGAAGAGTCTACGTTATGGGCAGCCCAAGACTTCCTACTTGGAAAAAGGCTCAACACGTGGTTAATTACAACCACATTTTACTAACAACAAAAGTGTCCATCCACCGACCGAGGGCATTTTTTTATCAGCATCTTTCTATCGAGAAGCTCACTGCTCAGTGAGTATGTGCCACCCTGCGCTGATAACTTTGAAGACCTCAGCAACTACCAAGCAGTGACTGGGGGGATGGGGGATGGGGCGGAGTGAGAGCCAAAACAATGCCAGAATTCTGTCGTAACCTCTGTGGGCAACTTTGTGAATCCCAGATAAAACCAAGTTTCTCAATATTTCCAGGAATTAAATAGAAGCGTCAGTAAAAAAGGGTGGGAACCTAGTATACAAAGTGGTAGCAACAAATGGGATTTAACGCATTTTTAAAGGTAGAAAGACCATACACTGTCTGAAATCATTAGGTTTAAAGGTGGTGAACTGGGGATCTCTGAACGTATAAAGGCACTGAGCTCCCTTTTCCAAGAAACTTACCCTGGTTTAACCACCCCCTATAATTTTTAGCTTGATCTATTCCCGACTTTAACGCATGGGACCCCATACAATTCCACCCTTGCTTGTAAATTGCACGTCGGCTGTTGGCTGTGTTTATGTCTCACTTCCTTTATCACATTACGAACTGAGCAGCAGCATGCATCCTCCTCACCCTACACCTCTCCTCGCACCGAGGGCTGAGCTGTGCGTGGCGTGCAGTCAGAAATGCCTATTGAAGGAACTTCTTGTCTCTGTTGATCCTATTAACCAGATAATTGCCTAATCTCCACTTGGCTTTGTGCTCCAGAGGCACAACATAACAGGTGAAGTGAATAAAAGCTCTCTTCAAGCAAATACGCTCATGAATGGGGTCTTTTTCCGAGAAGGCACGGTCGTCTGTACCTCTGGAAGACAATGTTCATCTCACACCAATGAGCAGATTAGACCCAGAGCAAAGTTGACCCGAAAGATCAGATTTAGTGTCGACACAAACAAATCTTTATGGACGAGAAGCCAGGGCGAGGCTGTCTCCCCAAACAGGACTTTCCCTTTCCATCGCCACTTTTCTCTGTGAAAACAGCCGAACCCCAGACATTCCAATCACCACCAACACTGTTTACTTGGGCAGAGGCAAAACTCAATAAGATCGATTCCAAGTTGCAGGGCCAGATTTACGGAGGGGGAGAGCTGTGATATGAATGCAGAGGAGGAGAGAGAGAGAAGAAAGGAAAAAGAAAAAAGGATCTATGCTAACACAGACAATAGTCAGGTCACTAACCACAGCATGAGATTGTGGGAAATAATCTACCTCGCAACAGATCCGTTGCATTTGCGGCTCTGAGTTAATCGGATACAGTTCCCCAGCCTTTCAGAGCCTTTCTCCTCTTGCTGAAGGTCAAGAATGTTCACTCGAAGAAAGTTATTTCAAGCAACTACCTGTGTCTCATATCCCAACCCTTGAGATGTACAAATATAAATATGTGACCCATCGTAATATTTTCATATCGGGTAACTACAGAGACTATTTTGGCAAGGGTGCTTAATCTAAAATGTTCAATTTTAATCAGTTTGAACTATGGTCTGTCTTTCGGTGAACTGAAAGCCACCAATCAATTTTCCTTTATCTTTTTTTTCTGTTTTTCTTACCCAAGGCAATGCCTGTTGTAAAAGGGTATTTATTTTTAATGGATTTTTTAATGAATTTTTCAGTCAAGCTATTAATAATGCCATTAATTATAGGCAGCTTGTATTAAAGTGCACGCTGGCCTCTTAATCCTGACCCCCAGCTATTGGCTCGCAGCTAATCCAGCCTGGTGCTGGGCAAAGGAGGGCAGGACGCAGCCCGCGGCTGCTAGGAGACACGATGGGGAAGGAGGCGGGTTCAAATAGAACGTCGCATCTCTTCTTTGCCAGAGGGCCTGAAGTTTAAAGCCAGATGATGTGTGAGTGGGGTGGGATAATCCCGTGGCTGGCTGTGCGAGCACTTAGGAGGAACTTCCCAGTGGAAGGGCTTTGCTCTGCCTTCAAGGCCTGGCCGGTTTGATAACCCCACAGGAGCCCGGCGCGCCCCTCACCTTAGGCGGTTCTGTGCCATCGCCTCGGCTTCAATCTGCTTCCATCGACCAGACGGAAGCCTCAGCCCCATAATGGATTCCAATCCCTGGCTCGCTCTCTTTTCCCCACCCCAGCTTCCCAGGGTCTGGAGAAGTGTTTCATTACCATTTGCTTTCAAGAAGCGTCCCCGTTTTAGGATTTCCTCCATCAGGGAGAATGCCTCTGTGGCTCGATGGCCGTGGGTGGGTCGTGTGTTTCCAGAGCGCTTGGCAGGAAGCACCAGCGAGTTCCTAGGTGGGGGGTGGGGAAAAGCAAGCTTTTGGACATCTCTGTTGACTCGTATGGTCAATCTGCGAGTGGCATCTGAAGGAAGGAAGCCAGTTTCCTCTGAAGCTGGAAGAAAAAAGGCTTCCAGGGTCTAAGCTGCCCAAAGCAGAAAAAGGAATCTAGACATAGTGAAAGTAGACGTACATAGTGACATTGGACAAATGAATAAAACCTTCATCATATACACACTTCTATACATAAAATAGATAAACAACAAGGACCTACTGTACAGCACAGGGAACTATGTTCAATACCTTGTAATAACGTATAATAGAAAAGAATCTGAAAAGAAAATATACATATGTATGTATGTGTATAAGTAAATTGCTCTGCTGTACACCTGAAACTAACATTGTAAATCAACTACACTTTAATAAAAAATTTTAAAAAAATGTTTATCATGACCGTGAGGCGAGAAGGCAGGAACCTAGGATCTGGTGGGTCTTCCTGGCAGCAACCTTGTCTCTCAGAGGGAGTGGCTGCATGTCATTGGTATGAGAGAAAATATTGTTTCTAATAACAAGTCCATTCTAATCAAAATAAACAAGAATCCTAGTGGCATTAATCTATGAAGGACAAGGTGACAGTTATTTTCTGGTGCAATGATTTTGACATAAACCAAGGTGAAACCTCACTTTTAATTAATACGCAAAATAGGTCTGGGTTGAATTCTTCAAAGGAATGAAAAGCACATTGAGGGGTTTACTTCACATTGGATTATGATAAATATGTGTAGAAATGGAAGAGTTGTGTGGGGAGTTGATTCCGGAATCGATTTTTAATGACATTTCACTTTTATTTTTTCAAATGTAAACAGTGTCAGCTTCTCATCTACCTAAAATGATTACTGCCATTAAAAACACAACAGTATATTAACGGGTTATTTTTTCGAGGACAAACTGGAATAATATTATCACATTAGATTAAATTACTGTGACTTGCATGAATCTGGGATGGTGCTATATTTTGAAGATGAAGTGATAAACAGAAATAGCATAGTTCAACCCTCACAGAGCTTAAAGTTAACTCAGGTGCCCTGGTAATGCCAACATTTATCCTCCTCCATGAAAGTTTTTTTCCCCTGCCCCCTGCTTGAACCATATAGGAAATGAAAATTAATTCAGGGTTTGATAGTATACATGCCAGAGACCACTACCAGCATCTTCCTAAAGAATGCCGGAGATGTCCAAGATCAAAGATGTGGAAAACAACTTGTTTTCTCTGTTACTTCTACCTTTGATGAGCATAGAAGTATAGAAGTGTAGTTTAATGACAATGTTGTGTTAGTTTCAGCTGCACAGCAATGTGATTCATAGTCTTTTCCATTCCCTTTTGCAATAGATAGAAAAGGAAATGTTACCTCCATTTATAGACAGGGAAATTTAGGCTCAGAAAATTCAAGAGATGCCCACCATCCCATACCTTTCAGTGGCAGAGTCCAGATCTGATTTCAGATCATCTGAGTCCGCCGCCCGCCCCCACCCCCCAACCCTGGGGCCCTTTCTACCCAGACGAGTTATACTTTATTTTGACAGAAGTTAACTTGACTTCCTAGAATGTGTGAACAAAACTATGATAGGAACTGGAGTGATAAACTGAATTATATGAAATTAATTTCCTTTCAGCCCTAGCATTCTAACTGAGTTTCTGGACCACGTTGGAAGGTTTAGCCTATGCTATGAGAAATATAAAGATCCCAGCTAGAACCGTCTTTCTCTCGCCTTGGAAGCACTAGACATTGTTCTCCCAGGGCTTCTGGTTCCAGATCAGAAAAGAGAGGAAGGAGACAAATTAAATCCTTGAACAAAGCCAGCTCATTCAAATCATAAATTAGTCATTTAAGGAAGGATAGGCCATTTCCCCAGGATGTCTTAGAAAATCAAAGAGTTACCTGAAGATGCTGAAAAAATGTGACGGACTAACATGAGTTCCTGACTCATTCCTCGCCTATTCAGTTCAGTCCCTCACCCAACTGGTGGTGAGGGGTGAGGGATGGGGGAGGAATTGAGACACATGTCTCACAGTCTCCAATTCCAGGCGTGCGAGCTAGGAAAATGACTCCTGTCCAGACACAGTCGGGGAAAGGGAATTAGTCTTTCTGGACTCCTCTCCCCTCCATCTTTCAATTAATTTATTGGCAGGGCCAACTCGTGGGCTGCCCAGCTCTTCCCTCTTTGTGACTGTCCAGTCAGGTCTCTCTCTTTCTCTGTCGTTTAATAACCTTTGGAGGAAATGTACGTGATGGTTTGGTGGTGGTGTCGAAGCTGAGGTTCAGTTGGTGACCCTATAGCTATTCCAAACCCTTGATTGGTCTGCTTGCTTCCCTTATTCATTCTTGCTCTTTCTTTCTCTTCCCTCCTGATGGCATATTTTTTTTAAATACGTATTTTTAAGGCTGTCTGGAAAATCATTTGATATTGTCCTCAATCCCACTACTTTCCTTTCCCTTCAGAAGTTTCAAATGGCTGATGTTTTATTGTTTCATGTCACCTGCTAGTTATTTGACTTTGACAGACCTGGGTTATGGATTCAAGGGAAGGAAAGTGGTAAAGAACAAAAGGCGTCCGAATCAGGCTTGAGATTCTCTGTCTTCCCAGTGGGACTGTGTTTTTGTTTGTTCTTTGGGGAAATGATGAATACTGATCAGACTAAATTTAAGACCCACAGGGAAGTTATATGTACTATAAAATTCTTTGGGTCCCAAACAGGGTAACGCGCTTCAGGATTTCAAAAAATACTGATGAATCTCAGTAAAGGCCAGGGGAAATTTTGTTTTTTAAAGCAAAGTAAATAAAATGCCCAAGGGATTAGATTTTTCTTTCTTATCTCCCTTTCTCTGTTTTCTCTTAACTTGTGATAGCCCCCACCCTTCCAACCTTTCTCCAGGGAAATACACAATTCCCTGGTGAGAGCGATAACAAACAAGGCACTCGGTGAGCTCTGAGAGTAAACAAAGCCCAGCTCACAAACTCCTTCCACAGAGCCTTGTGACTATCAACGACCGGGACGTGGCTCCTGGAATCCAGGACTGCCTTATGGCAAGGGAAAGCAATCCACACTCTCAGTTCTGTCTGATTTCACCACGTGCCTACAGATGCGGGGCAATAATATAATCGTGGAACAGTTGGCGGAAAGGGACACAGATATAGACACCTATGTAAGGTGATTTGTGGAGTCCAAGAAATCAAGATATGCCTTCCACCTCATAGCTTTGCTGGCTATAAAGAAAAACTGGAATGTCGAACAATAAATTTCAGTATATGTATGTATATATATAATTTGATTGTACAGTCACCTTTAAAGGTGATAAACAATTGATAAACATTACTCTAACCTCATCTGAATGAGCCACAAGAAAATAAAAAGCTAAACTGTGACTTCTTCACTTTTCTTTTGTTATGTCCTTTCCCTCGTGGTAGCAAGAAACTCTAAGATACTGCTGTATCGTCTGTCTATAGTCAGGTCTAGTCTATACCAGGGGTAGCAAAGTTTTTTAGCAAAGGACCAAATCATAAGTATTTTAGGCTTTGTAGGTGAAATAATGTCTGACTGAATTGCTCAACTCTGCCACTGTAGTGCAAAAGGGCGCACAGACAATATGCAACCAAATGGATGTGGTTGTTTCTAATAAAACTTTATTTATAAAAACAGATGGCAACCTGTCCATGGACTGTAATTTGCTAACCCTCTGCCTACCCCATGGCCTACGAGGCACAGTGTGGAGAAAAACGCCCTATCCATTTTTGATACTAATATAAAAAAAGTCTACACATGTTGCAGTTAGTCTAATCCAAAGGAGAACCATTGGGTTAATTCTTCATCTGTAATATTACTACCTAGAAGGACTATTATTCAATTAACTTGAATCTGTCTTTCATTCACTGGTAAGGAAAGACTATACTGAACATGCATATGAATAAACTGTCATGATTGCCTCTGTAAGGAAACAAATGTATATGACGTAGAATTCTAGACTCCTTAAGAATTTACAGTCTGATTAGGATTTGAATGGATTAGCCCCTAATTGTAATACAAGATAGACTATGAAAAGTGCCATATGTAAAGGGATTGACAATGCATTTCGGTTGACCCTTGAACAACACAGGTTTGAACTGCGCTGACCTGCACGGAACCACTTACACTTGTCACCCAGGACTACCACAGTCCTACATGATCTGTGGTTGGTTGGATCCAACCACATGGTTGATTGGGTCCGTGGTTGATTGATTAGATGCAAAACTAAAAGGCCAACTGTAGAGTTATACGTGGATTTTCAACGGTGTTCGGGGTTGGTGCCCCAAACCCTGAAATTTTCTAGAGTCAACTACGCATTGAAATCTAGGAAGAGAAGTGATTGCTAAGGCAGGGAGAATACTAAAGTATCTCAGATGTCAATCAAAATGCCAAGTGCTTTTCTTTGACATATTTCTCATCTAATCCTGAAAATGAACCTGCAATAATGATTTTGTTCTTTTCATTTTTTTCACGTTAGGAGAGTGACGCTCAGAAGGGCTAGACTGACCTGAAACGTCCTTTATTTCTGTTTGCTTTTTCTTTAAAGTCATGGTGGAAGCATTTGCTCATTTTCACTCAGCACAACTTGGAGCACCACGTGAAAAATTCCACCTCTGGTCAAGAAGCAATGGGAAAAGGAGGTGGAATGAGTTGCTCTGGTCTCACAGTAATTTAGCAAAAAGGCTGAATTGGGATTTGCAGTCTAACATTTTTCAACCATTGGAACACTTACCACGTGAAATTATCAAGATTTAAACCACATTACACCGGTAAAAAGGAAGTGGGGAGCGCGACACTGACCGCCGCTGTAAGGACATTGGCTTAGCTTGAGTGACAGGTCATAAATACGCCAGTAAGTATAAGAAGGGATTATAAACTGATGAAAATTCCCATGAGAGGATACTTCTGAAAACCCTCTTCAAGGCTAACCTAAGGCAGGATGAATTTCGGATGCCGTGGGGATAATTATTAAAACAGCTATTTTCCAGCTCATTATAAATAGCATTAGCTCATTAGGCGAAAAGTCATTCAACTCCTGGATACCAGTTTTCTCATCTGGAACAATAAGGAAACTGTATCAACACTGATCACTAAGGATATGCCAGTTGAAAACCTAAACATACCTGTGATTCTCTGCATCACTGAGATCTAAACCTACCAGGTATAGTCATGGATACTAAACTCTGCCCATCATAGTTTAGAATTGAGCACTGAGTCAGAAAACGAGAGATCTAATTAACACAGAGCAGAAAGTTGAGACACATGTTAATGACCACCAACGTATCTTTCAGAGTAAAAACGACTCCCTCTGATTATTTTGTTTTTGTTTTGTTTTCTTAAATTAGAGATGCATTTTTGTATTCTATGACATTTTTCAGGAATACTGCAAAGTCAGAATTACCAAGGTGTGAGATCCTAAGAAAAGGCTTTCAGAAGAGGAAGTTCTGGTGTGCGATTTCCTTCTAAGAAATGCTGAGTACATCCGGGGCCCAAGAGTAAGGGACCAGGAAACTGGGGGCTAATGGTTTCCCATCTTTCCCTTGTAGAAGACGGGACTGAGGAATGTCTGGTTTTCTCCCCGTCCATTTTTTTCCCTGCATTACAGATGCTGCACATCACAGGAAACCCTGCATCCCCAAGCCGGTCGTGATGCCGGGCATCTCTGTACCTAGCACAGGGAAGCTGATCAATTAGCTATTTAACAGGAGCTCCCCAGCCAGCCTCCCTCAGGAAAATAGGTGAGAAATTCTTACATTCCTCTCAATATGTTAATCAGACAACTGGTATCACAGTGCTCTAACTGTGTAATACCAGTCCCCCTTGGCAGATATATTTTATTTGGATAATGATGTGAAATTTAAGATCTACGTTTCAATTGTGCAGAGCCATAGGCAGTCGTCAATTCTAGTGACAGACATAGACCTGGAGCTAAATTCCTGTGCACAAGCAAAAATTCCAACAAGCGTAGCACAATTCTGGTCCCTTAATAGAAATACATTTCCTCCCATCGAGGGGCAGTATATTTAAACTGTTCATCGCATCTCTTGGTACCGGCAAATCATTAATGTTCTTGAATATTTCCTTTAACGCGGGCATTGGCGATTTGAGCCATCCGCCAGCCTGACGGGAAATCAGATGGTTATACCCTGATAGCCCACTTCTTCTTCTCTGGGAGAACAGTGCAGGATGCAAGCCATCCTTTATCTGTCCGCGGTTTCTCTAGCAGTGCAGCTAGTTAATAGGTCCAAACTCCAAGGCAAAAAAGAAAAAAGCTCTCCAAGGCTGAATTTCTGAGACCTTAGGATCTACAGACTGGGGAGAATTCCCACTCCTGATCTTGCTGTTGGCAATTACATTAAAGAAACAGCCAGCGAGTGAACTCCGTGGCCTGGGGCATCGGTAACGTGATGAGTGGCCTCTCACCTCGAGGTCAGTGGTTCAAATCCAACCGTGGCTAAAGGGGGCTGAAGAGTGTCTGGTGTTCTAGGCAAAATTGTTTGTTACGTTTGTAAAAACACACATCGGGTCCTCAGGCAAAGGTACCAAAATAAACATCACAATGAATCCTAACACGTGGGTATTAGGGTTTAGCATTTAGTTTTAAGCAGCCCAAGTTGAGAGGAAGGAAGGAAAAAGACCAGGCTGCAAAGTGCGAGCTCTTGGTACAAAACCGACTGCTTGGTATTGTGTCCTCGAGGGAAGTAAACCCAGGCTTTGTCTCAGCAGAGAGCGAGGGAATTCCAGAGACAAGGCTCTACTTCCCTGAAATGCAAAGCAGGGATGTCAGCCGAAGTTCCTGCCCGGGTGTGGACAGGGAGAGAGGCTTCTGACCTTCACGGTGACACAGATAGGAAGACTCTGGGGTTAGGGAGTCATACTCATCGTATTTCTGGACCTGACGGCCTCATCTGCAATAGGAAGGGTTCAGGAAAAAGATCTCAGAAGCTCCTACCAGCTCTGTGTCTCTGATCCCTGTACGGAGAGCTCCGAGCTCTAGTAAGCAAACAACTTTTTCCTCCCTCATGGGGCCAGGGTCACCACCTCTCCTCGCCCCAGCCAAGGCACACCTGAGACCTCTGATGTGGTTTGCGGGTCGCCAAGGCAAGATCTGAGATTGATCTCTGCTCCTCCCAGCTGTGTGTCCTTCTGCAGGGGACTTCCTTCCCCTTCCTGAGCCCCAGGTCCCTCACCCATGACAAAGAGAGATAATCTCTACCTCCAAGTGTAGTGTGGATTGAAGAGGATAAATAAAGAACCCAGCACAGTGCCTGGAACACAGCTGATATCCAATAAACGGTAGACATTTTATTAACAATTAGCCACTCGCTCCAGGGTTTCCTGAAATTTGAACTTATCTTTTTTTTCAGATCTGTATAATCAGAAAAAGTGAACTACAAGTGACAGCTGCTTATCATGACAACCTCACTGCTGGAATAAAGTGAAGATGTTTCCTTAATTTGAGGGACTGCAAAGCCTGATAGGGGAAAAAGATAAAAAAAAAAAAAAGAAAAGAAAAAAAAGAAGATGCTTGAGAAAAACTTTAGTTAGGAGAAAGAAAGAAACTCAAGGTATTTACGAAACTGCATTTTTTATTTTTTTTTTATTTATTTATTTTTTTTGATGAGAGACTACGAGGGGTGGGGATCAACTTTGAGTGGATGATGGACGAAGGTTTTATAACTCATGGTTTTAGATCTTTTCTGGACTCTGGCATGTTTGTTCACCTCCAGCCCATTTCCTATTTCACCCGAGCACAGCACCCAAACCGCTAACTACAATGACTTATTAATGACATTAATTGACATTTCATGGATAAAACAGAAAATCGTATGGAAGATAAATGAAGTTCTCTCTTGACTACCTAAATTCTTACTTTCATACACATAGATCAGGAGCTGGATGTTTCAAACTCAGCACTATTGACATTTTGAGAAGGGGAATTCTTTGTTGTAGAATCTGTTCTGTGCATCTTAGGATGTTGAGCAAAACCCTTGGTCTCTGTTCACTGGATACCAACAGAGTATTCCCAGTTGTGACAACCAAAATGTCTCCTGACATTGTCAAAAGTCCCCAGGGGTGACAAAGTCAGCCGGGCTGATGACCAGAGATCCAGAGGCCCCACCCTCCTCTTCAAGGCATCTGGGAAGAAAGCACCAATGAAAGGTAAGTAGTTGGCATTTTCCCCAAATGCAGAGGGGCTGCAGTTTGGGATGCGTTCACCCAACTTTCCAGTTATCTATAGTTGCTCCTGTCTCTCTTGTCTCACCAAGCCCTGTGGAGAGCTGTCAATATGTATGTTGGGCTTTCTCGGTACCTTAGGATTTGGAAACAAGAACGAGAGAATTGGTGTTTGTTTTTATTTGACAGTTTTTGAGATTCTGTGTCTGCTGATATTTGATGCCTCCCAGATGGGACACACAGCAACAGACAACCCAGGTGTTGTTTTCAAGAAAAAAAAAAAAATCAGATCACAATTTCCAAGAAAAATCCAGAAAACAAGGTGGGGGGTGTTGGTTAGCAGAAATTCAGTCACAAAGGAACAGCACTGTGACAGGAAGTAGTAACTCAGAGACATGGCAGAGCGGAGCTGGGGCTGCGGAGGAGGAAATCAGTAAAGGATGTTGGCCTCACAGCCAAAGACGTCTAAGACAATAAATAGATACAGTGTTCTCTTAAGATTGACTGGCACTTAAACGTTAATAGGGATGAATATGTCAAGATCAGAACAGAAATGTGCTGCAAACACGCAAAGAAAATTATTACACAATCGCCTCCATGACTCGGCGGAAGAAAAGATAAGGAACTGAACCACACCACCCATCGGAGCAGGATGGTGCTAAAACTGGTTAAACTGGACCGAGGGCTGCCTGGCTGCCTGGCACTCAGCACTTGCCAGATGCAGGCTTTGTTCCGGACCATACGTAACCGGGGTCTTGCAAAGATCCTTGCTGGCCAGGTACCTTTGTCAGACGCTGGGGAAGTTTGCCCAAACCTCTTCAGCTGAATGCTGTTACATGTCAGCTCCGGAAAGATGTTACTGACATGTTTTTTTCTGCTTGTGTGCCGTGCACCGAAATAGCACCCTCACAGTTGTTCTCCATCTCAATTTCTTTTCTTAAGAACCAGACTCAGATACCACTCAGGAATAATATATCTGGGAATTCATGCCTTTCGGCTCCCCAACTTTGCCTGTGCTGGTGGTCTGGGGAAAGGTAACTGGAAATAGGATGGTAGGAAAAGGTGATGAAGAAGACAAGGAAGATGAGCTAGACTGTAATATTTTCTACCCATTTGTTGAAAGATCCTTGTAAGCACCCCTCCCTCCTCCTTATTTGCCAGTCATTTACTCCTTACAAGAGAATGAAGTGTGTTCACCATCTTAGCATTTATTAAAGACAACCTGCTGGTCCTAAAGTAAGACTTTCCTCCTGGAGGAGCTTTTCTGGAATTTGGAGCTAACTAATCAGTCATCCATCTCCAACGTCTTTTCCTAGTTCCCTACCAGGAATCTAGAAAATTTCCCACCCTCCTCCCCAGCTCCAAACATCACCAGTGCTAGTGTACGCATTTTGCTGTTCACTGATAAAGAATGGATCAAGGTCCTACTCTGAAGCAAAGGCACTCCTTTGAGCCTATGAAGGGATGGTTAGCGCTCTCCCTGGGCAGAGAAGAGATGCCTCTATTGGTATTTTCAGCCGCATACAAGTTATAGTCCACAGCCAGACTCATCTTTCCAAATAAAAGAGCAGCAAAACACACATTGTAAACATCTCAAGAATTCACAAAATGCGTTTCACCTCTAATGATAATTTTAACCACCACTATAAAAGGAAGTCGCACTTGGGATTTAAATGAGGCAGAATGTTTATTCCCAAACTTCCTTTCAATAGAGGTGAACAGAAGATGAGCCACGTGTCCCTCGTTGATACAGCAGCTAGAGAAATGGTACGGGTTCGTTTAGAGTCATCTGTAAAACAAAGTCATATCAATTATCTTACAGGGATGCTTTGAGGATCAAATGTGATGGTCTACGAAAGCCCTTGGAAAATATAAAGCGGCGTTTAAGTGTAAGATGTTATTAACAACAACAGTTATTTGTTTAAGTAGCAGTGCAGTGTCTGGTGCATTATTTTCGCAGATCATAGATGTGGAATGAAGGTAAGTCAAGTGAGGTTCGGATGTATGCATTCTCTTCACTACTACCTGTCAACTTTGTTAAAGTAGGTGCTGGTACGTTGATTGCATTCATTGTTTAAGGAGCCCTCACCCCCGTGATCACCATTAAATGCATGAGGTTACCTGTGGCCCTGGGCTTGTTTTTGTCACATGACCAAAGGAAACCACTGAAGAGGATGCATGGTAGGCAGAATGATCTCAAAACACTGCCCTGCATTCACATCTTAGTTATCACTTTTGCTTGCTGTGTGACATCTGTCAGTTGACAGGTTTTATGAGCACTATCCCTGTCCCCAAGGGACTTCATACTGAAGACAGATAATTACTACACGGACGTGAACAGTTCAAGTGCAAATATGAGAAAATAGATAAAATAGATAATTTGGTGAGAGGCAGATCACACGCTTAAAAAACCTCAGGGACTAGTGTGTAGGATGGGGAGGAACTGGGTAGGAAGGAGAAGATTGCTGTGTGTTTAACTTCCCAGGGCCTTCTCTTTGGAAACATTCTCAATGAGAAACACTTCTTTCTTGGACAATAAGAACAGAGTCTCTACCTTTATCTGGTGATCTCTCTCCTCCAACAGAAAATTTCCTCCTTTCAGGTACAAAATGCATAAATGAGAGGGAGGAAAGAGGGGACTCCTTTCTGGTTACACTGCTTTATGTTATTACTCTAGGCGAGAAGATATTTATAGAGAAAAAAAAATCTAAACTATTTAATTAACTCATGAATGTATGTGAATCAGTATTTGTCCCAGGTGTAATTATCTACAAGATAAAATTCCTTCCTTTTTAATAGTGATTTATATTTTAAATATGAATTCAAATAAATATAAATAACTTACTGAAACAACAGTTTCAATAGAGATGCTTAAAAAAAGAGGGACATTACTTTTCCATGAAATCTATATTAGACACTTGAGATGATCCCCATTCTGTGGGGTTTTCTGCATATTGTAATGACCTGGCAGGTGGAAAAATCTCAGAAGAATGGCTTTTTCAAATACTACTGATTATTTCATCCTCAATTCCATTTCTTTTATTTTATCAAAGGTTAGTGCTTTTCCTAAGTCTTTGGAGTATTAATTTATGGTAAAGAAAAGAAATCATTTTCTAAATTTTCAAACTGGTCACCAGTGCTGATGTATGGCTAATACACACAAAGTCTACACCAGAGTAGGCAGGAAATCTGCCAATGGACAGCCAGTTCATTAAAAGGCTGAATTTGAGTACATGTCCGGTCTGCCCTCACGTGGAGCTGATTGAATCGTGATCCTCATGAAGGAAACTTTAGGGGCTTAAGTTAAACCCCAAGCAAAGAGAACAACCCAGACTCATGTTCTCCTCCTGTGGGGCTCAGAAACTAATTTATAAAATAATAATATGGGCCGAAAATGTAGAGACCACAGGAAACAAAATGAAATCATTATTGTTATAGGCAATATTTTACATCCTGTGCCTGTCGCCTGGGTAAATTTTTTTTTTTTTTTGAGAGAAGGAAGCTGCGCAACCACATATAGTAGGCATTCAGTTAATGCTGCCTGATTATAATTAAGAATTATTTGTGATTTTATGGCCCACAGCTACATTCCCTAATGCTCTAAGATAGACCCACTGTTGGGTGGAAAATTATACAAGGAATCTGCAAGTGGTCAGAAGTCAAAGAACCCCAGAGATGGACGTCCTTAAAAAGACTTGGCAGACTGGAGGGAGGGTTGTCTGCCTGGAACTGCTCCTCTCATAGAAATGCAGAGAACAGCACCCTGGTTCTATAAGAGAAAGGAAAAGTGACAGTAAGATTAAAAGCAGGGGGCGGTGATCATTACAGTCTGAGAAAAACTCACATTCCCCCCCACCAACGCCCCACCCCCACCCCAGCCTAACACATAATCAGAAACCGATGGTTCCTCCTTTGCTGTTTGGATGCAGAATTCTTCATTACAGCTGAGGGATTAAATATAGCACTTTAGCTAATTAATTATAGTTTGATCATTTTGACACCTCCAAACGACTCAGCCACATACCTTGAAGCTTTGTCAACTCAATTGCATCTTGATTTTTGTTGCCTTTAACCAACAATGAAGACTAATGCCACTCTTTCTAGTTTTCAATCACCTCTACAGAAGTGCTCCCCTGGCAATGTACAAGGACAGACCTAATTAATCCCTCATCTGCCCTCTGTGCTGTCTATACATCACACTGGCAGTTGGAACTGCTGCTTGTTTTAAGGCTATTGCCGGAATGAAAAGCTCATCTGTTTTTCAATAATTTTACCACAGGTGGTGATTTGTAATTAGGAAGGGCAGAATCCAAATTTCGGTGCTCGCGCGCGGATACGTGGATGTGCGCGCGTGCACGCGCTCTGAAATTTCCAGCGCGCGCTTCTTGCAGAAGAGAGGAGACGAATGCAAAAAGATAAGCGCAGGAGGAGAAAAGCCTTAACTTGTGCACCACGCTGAGCAACCGGATCTTAAAAGAAGGGATCTTTTTGCTTTTGCTTTTTTTTTTTTCCTTCTTTTTCAAGCTGATGCAGTCCCGTACAGGTTAGAGAGCAAATGCTTAGAGAACCTGGAATGACTGTTAAGATGCAGAAAACGTGAGGACTCGGTGTTTCCCGGAGCGGGTGGTGCAAGTGGTGAGAGTATGGAGGAAAACCAAAGAGGCTCAAGGTGAAAAGCTCCTCTTTGACTCTGGTTTCTTTGGCACCTGGTCCCACTCTGAGAGGGGGGTACCCGCTGCCTCCTCTCATCCTGGGTGGAACTTGCTGTAATTGGAGAGTTTAAGCAGAAGGAGGCAGTCTGGCCATCTTTAGCAAAGCAGCTGGGAGAAGGCGTTTGCTTTTGGGTGGATGGAAATGTTCTGATAAAAGCAAGCTTATTTCTGGTCTTTATCTTTTCGCAGGCACTGCACTGCCATCCCCTGACTCTCACCCTGATCACTTTCGTTGGTCTTCTTAGCCCGGTCAGAATCTCCTCTTCACTCTCCAAGGTGCTGCTCTTCCATGAAGCCTTCCTCAACCGTTCCAGCCTCCATTTGTCTTCTGAAGACCATGTCGCTTGAGGCTCTCTGGCCTGAAAGATAGACTTGCCTTTCCAACGAGACCGCAAATCCCAGGAGAAGGATACATCTTGGGGTTGCCTCTTGGTCCCAGAACCATATGCAGAGCTAGTTTGTTGATATATGTATCTGATTCTCAGTGTGAACTGTAAAATGGAGACGGAGACAGTGGCTTTACCCACAAACTGGAGGAAGGAAGATAGTATCCAAGGCAGAAAAGTTAAAAGTAAACTAGCTTAGAAGAATTCTAGTTGAAGCGCTGACAGAATCTTCCAAGCTGCGACGATTATGAGTCACTGGAAATAAACTGTCATATAGTCTTCTTCAGACTTTTTTTTTTTAACATCTTCTATTTCCATTTTTTATTGAAGTATAGTCAGTTTACAATGTTGTGTCAATTTCTGTGTACAGCATAATGTTTCAGTCATACATAGACATACATATATTCATTTTCGTATTTTTCATTAAAAGTTATTACAAGATATTGAATATATACAGTATGAACTTGTTTATTTATTGTATCTATAGTAGTTAGTATCTGCAAATCTTGAACTCCCAATTTATCCTTTTCCACCTCCTCTCCTCCCTGGTAACCATAAGTTTGTTCTCTATGTCTGTGAGTCTATTTCTGTTTTGCAAATAAGTTCATTTGTCTTTTTTTAGATTCCACATATGAGTGATATCATATGGTATTTTTCTTTCTCTTTCTGGCTTACTTCACTTAGAATGACAATCTCCGGGTCCATCCATGTTGCTGCAAATGGCATTATTTCATTCTTTTTCATGGCTGAGTAGTATTCCATTGTTTATATACCACAACTTCTTTATCCAGTCACCTGTTGATGGACATTTAGATTATTTCCATGCCTTGGCTACTGTATGTAATGCTTCTGTGAACATTGGAGTGCATGTATCTTTTCAAATTAGAGTTCCCTCTGGATATATGCCTTGGAATGGGATTGCTGGATCATATGGTAAGTCTATTTTTAGTTTAATGAGGAATCTCCATACTGTTTTCCATAATGGCTGTACCAAACAGACTTTGTCTGCTTTTGAGACTAGTCAGTTACTTTGCTAAGTGTAGTTTGCTTTAGGGAAGGTGAATACAGGAAAATTTTGCTCCTGGTTTCTTCCAGTCACAGGCTGACGATGGTGATAGAGCATGGTGGGTTAGAGATGGAGAAATGGAACACTGTTTCTACAAGGTTTCTACCAATTTGTTTGAGCAGAAGGAGGCTTTTTTTAAAACCTCCCTTGGTATCCTAGAAAGATAATGGTACATTGTACTGTAGAAGTGTGAGACCTACATCAGAAGTCAAGACACATATACGCAGCCTGAATACATTTACATGTATCAGCACTGGCTGGTGCCCAGAAGCCGCTCCTTAATAACGCATTCAGGACAAATTCTCTGTAACTCCTGGGAGCTCCATTCATAAACACCTGTATAATTTTGAAATTAATCAGAGGCATTCCCCAATCTGTGCTGTGCATGGTGAATAGTATCATAAAGTTGTGCACTAAATATTACGTATTTTCATCTGTAACTCTAGGGATCTTGACTCTAAGTATAGGCTGGTGGACTACTTACTCATTCATTCCTTCATTCATCCACGCTATTCATTTATTCACTCCTTCAACAGAACTTTATTGAGCACTCTTGTAGGCATGGCGCCATGCTGGTGACCGCGGAGATAGCGACCCTCTGCTCTTCTCCGTCTAGAGACTCTCATCTGGGGACATCACTCTTGCGTATTATTTTCTCAAGGAACACTGAGTATAAGGGACACTAGGAAATCAGCTGCTCATCAAACATGGCAGGTGTTTTTGTTCCAGCTGTAGAAGTTCCTTTTGCCAACAGTTTAAGCCAAGTGTTTTCTAGGTCCCACCCCCTAAACTCCAAGGGAAAGTCATTTTCATGGTCTGTCCACAGGTGTGCTGATCAGCATTTCCATCAACCACATAATAGAACCTCAGCAGTTTTCTCCAAAACCTCTTGTCCTCAATCTCTTGGCAATAAAGGGAAAGGGAGTGGTAAAGAGAGGCCTGGTACAGCGTCAGCGCCACGGTCGTAGACTTTCACTGCAGCCGTCTTGCCATGAATTTCTTTCTTTTTAAAAAAAAAAATGTTTAAATTGAGGTATAGTTGATTTACAATGTTGTGTTAGTTTCTGGTGTACAGCAGAGTGATTCCATTATACACACACACACACACACACACATATATATATATTCCTTTTCCTATTCTTATTCATTATAGGCCATTACAAGATATTGAATATAGTTCCCTGTGCTGTACAGGAGGATCTTGTTGTTAATTTTATATATAGTAGTTCGTATCTACAAATCCCAAACTCCCAATTTATCCCTCCACCCTCCTTTCCCGCCCAGTAGCCAGAAGTTTGTTTTCCACGCCTGTGAGTCTGTCTGTTTTGTGAGTAAGTCTGAGGCTTCAATATCCACTTCTTCTGCCCATCCAGTGGCTGGGCCCTAACTAGGACTCTGATGCTTCTCAATGAGCTTGCCACATTGCTCTTTCTTTCTCTTCGTTTCTCTGCTGTCACTGTAAGGAGTTCCCTGCCATCTTTTGGGTGCCTTCAGGTCTCCACCACTCGCATTTTCTTTGGACGAAAGGGAAAAAAGCGCCCTCTTCCAGTGCACAATTCTTTCAGGACAGACAGCCGCAGCAGGCGCGCTGGGGTCCCTGGGAACCAGTCCTTTCAGGCTGTTCTATGACACCATCTGCAGGGCACACACTTCCTAGGGAGGGGGCTGGGTGGGGACGGTCAGAAGTAGCCCCTCACTGTGTATCTCCTGAATCACCTGCCTGTCCCCACTCTGGCTCTCCTGCTGAGTCTAACCCACCCTGTAGACACATGCTGCAAGAGTGGAGATTTTTCTCTTAATTATTCTCTTTCCTCACTTCAGTCTGCATTCAGTCGAGCCCTCCCTCCCCCCTTAGAGGGGCTGGCATGGTGCTTGCACTTGAACTCCAGTAGCAGACGGGACTCAAGTATTTGCTCTTGGAGCTCCTTGGCCCCTGGCTAGACACTTGTTGAAGTGTCTCTGAACATCGTGTGACGGGTGAGGAGCCTGCATATGCCCAGAGAGCAAGAAGGACTGCCTGGAGGTGTCAGCTCTCTCTGTCAAGAAACCCTGTTTGTGCCGGCTGTATACACTCCAACTAAGTGTGTTGGAGTCTCAGTGTTTGTAAGTTTTAAATCATTAGCCTCTACATTTCCAGCTTTCTATTGTTACAGCTACTTAAAATTTCAATTTAATAGACACCCCCCCACCACAAAAGAAGGAAATGGAATTTGTGTGTGTGTCACAGTGAGTCGTCATGTTTTTGTGAACAGTGCATTGGACCATGGACCCATCCCAAGTGGTTGCCCAGCTGAGAAAGAAGAAAGCATTCATAAAATGGGAATTTTAATGTATGTGATTATTAAATTAAGTAACAAGACATTGGTCCATTCTTTGAAGACCTCACTGCTTCCTTAGCAGCAAATATGTGTTTGTTATGTACCTACTCTTTGAATCTAGGCTGTTACTAGGCTGCCTGCTTTGAGATGGTAAATATATTCTTCTAGAGATCACGACATCCTAGGTGTGTTTTTCCAGAAAACAAGAAATGAGTGGAGAGAATATATTACATATACAATCACAAATTCGCATTTTCTTTCATAGTCATTTTCAAGACGTTTTCCCAGACAGAAATTAGTAAGGAAATACACAATAAAATTTCCAACTTTCCATTCCAAGTACATTTTGCTGTGTTAGTATATTACCTTTGTGGCTTTTACTTTCTTAATCAATTTGCCAAGAATCAGGCAGATGAACAGATAATCCACATGGACTCCAGACATTCTCTCAGGAGTATACACGTATAGCTGTGTCACTGGGGATTCGGTGGACTTCGTGGGATTTGCCTATTGAATCAGCAGTTCTAACAATATTAAACTGAAAAAGTAGACAGAAAATTGTTTTATTCTCCAATATCTCAGGTGCTGTAAACTGTTACTGTCACTCCCATGGTGAGCCTCTGCCTTCTGTAAACCTTGGGAGTTCCCCACCCTTGCTTCCCTGATAACAGAGTATTGTTCAATTCTGGGATTTGATGTCAAGGATAAACTGATCTTTGAGTGATTCAGGAGGGAGCAGCGTGGAGCGGGCCGTCTGCTGCTGCCTTTCCCTGAGCTGTAAGGATGGGTGATGTGGGGGGCTGGTTATGACAGGCAGCACTTGACGTCTTTTTTAAGAGAGTCTGAATCTTCCCCAGGAAATTTCATGCAAGATGAGTCCTTTTCCAAACAGTTTAAGACACTACATGGCACCCTTATAATCTGTAAGCATCCACACTACCTTCCAACTCCCACTTTACATCACGTCCCACAGGCACTGTGAAAACACAGGTGATCGGGTCGGAAACCAACACAGTCACTGCTCACCTTCTTGGGCACCTTGTGCTCCTCCCAGCCCCAGTGGAGGGAAATGAAACCGAGAAAAGGATGCCAGGGTGCCTGCCTCCAGGCATGGCGTCTCTTCCAACCCTTGGACTCTTTCCCACATTCCATTTTTACTACCTACCTGGGAAAGTAAACAACCAAGAGATTTTCTGAACATTTCTGCAAGACGACCTTAAAGATTCTCTACCAGCCCTGTGTTTATATGCTTTATGCCTTGGAGGGGATTTGGCAGAGACCAGAAAGGCTTATAAATCACCTCTGGGTGACTTGGCCAAAAGTCCAACCGTCTCTTATTCCCCTGAGGGATTTACTTTGCCATTTATTTTCCATTCTAGTGTTGGGCAGTGTGGCTGATGAGTTGAAATCCGAACAATCCACTGATAATGCATGGTCTGCAGTGGCAGCGGGTGAAGCCAGCGTGTGCGGGGCCTGGTGACAGCCGCTGTGTGACAGAGCTCGGCAGAAGCACAAGGAGGGCCTCAGGTTGTGAGTGGAGGCCTGACCCTTCCAGATGAATGGGAGCTGACAGGAGTGATCTACGCAACATGGCACGGAGTGATGACATGAGAATAGTGACATCTTTGGGACTGAAGCACCAGGCACAGAAATGTCACTTATCATGGCCAGAGAAGTGACAGGGGACTCGCACTGACTTGACTTGATTTCAGTTCAGAGATGTCCTTTGTGCTAAGAGCCAGGGCTCACTGGGAGTCATGTGTCAGGAAAAGCCACTCCCTCCCGGGCCACCTCCGCCCCAGTTTAATCAGCTACCAAACCACTGGCATGTTGTGCCTTAGAATTGTGATCTTTATCCCTGGCTTCTCAGTAGTTCCCTGAACATATGCCCCAGGGTGGAGGCTTCTGACCTAATTAACCCTGGGGGTGCCATCGATATGCCTTAAATGCTCCCCTGGGTGATTCTGATACTGCTGGTGTTTGAGAACCACGGCATCAGAGGGCTGAAAACAAAGAAAAAATAATGCCCTGGAAAATGGGTATAAATTGCGTCATAATAACACTATAAATCCATGTTGCCCAAGGAGCTCACATTCTTTCCTATTCTATTACCTTATTATTATATTTCTAACTGTTGACACCTGAAGCTAAGCAAGGTTAAAAGAATCAGCTTGACTCATCCGACAAGTCTCTTGGTTCTGGGAACATGCCTTTCACCGCCTTTGTTGTCTCCTGTGCCCTTTCTTTGAGCCAGAAGATTCATCAGGAGATCCAAGCAAACGAGGGTCACCTTGACCCCAGCCCAGTCTGAGCTTTGAAGAGCTGAGAGGAAAAGGGACCTGAGAGCTGTTTACTCAACCGCACAGATGGGCTGCTGCTCCCCGTATGGGGAGGTGATGCAGACCCCCAGGTGTTCGTAAGGCAGGTACTTTCTAAGCTTCATTTCAGCTGAGATCATCGTTTCCACATTCTTTCCCTTTGGCACATACATATTTCCGTCTTGGGTGTGGGGACGGGTGGGGTGGGGGGTGCAGACTCTGACAAAGACCCAGAGTGAGTTGGTCCTTTTCTCTTCCACTACTCTGCCTCTCTTTTGGGATTGAGTCCCCCCATGGAAACCGGTCTCCCCAAAAGGATCCAAGAGATGTCATTTTTTCAAAGCAAAATGCTGTCAACCTGTATCTTTTCCTAGAGTTCTTTATGTTTCAAATACTATCTTTAATGGAGACTGAAAATAATGCAGAGATGGGAAAACAGGTTAGAAATACAAATAAGTAGATTAGATAGATATGCCAGATTTTAGATACGTAAATAAACAGATAGACAGATGGACAGACTTTTCATTGCTTAGGGAGCCCCATGGAATACAGTGTAGGTAGCTATCTTGAAGTAGCTCTGAACATTCTGGAATATGAATGAAACTAACCTTTGCATCTTCCTTCCATGTGGCCTTACAGGCCAGGGGAGAAAATACACGTGCACAGGGTGCGGGTGGATTAAAGGATTTCAAATTGCATCACTATGAATGACTCCTTAAGTAATTTTCCACCTTAAGTAACTTGCCCAGTAGTAATTGTTCCTGGGACATGAGAGTAAAATTAGGTATTAATGTGTTAGAAATTGAAAGCAAAATTATAAGTCAAAAATTATTTTTTGCCCATCCACTAAACATCAACAAATCATAATTTCTGCTTTATACTTTTTAATTAAAAAAAAAACTAAATAGTGAAGGAGGCTATTATTACTACGAAGGACACCTATTTCATTTATTGGCTGTGAGGAATAACAGTTTGGATTGAGAAATATGATTGCCATTGAGATGTTATTTTTCCAAATATAAAAGTTTTCCTAAGTATGAAAGTTATTTTCTTAATATAGACCCCGGGCGTGATTGCAATTAGAAGTATGTACCAAATTCATTTTTATCCACCCATGAAAATGGGAAAAAAGGTGAAGTCACAAATTTTTCATCATACCCCTTTTATGTAAGAATTAACCTCAACTATAACATGGGTAGGATGAATTGGGAAATCTTAGTCACCAATTCATGCCCAAGCCGATAAAACAAAGTAACCCAGCTAAGCAGATAAGAAACGGTAACATGTTGCCAAGCCCACAATCACTCCCCTCCGTGCTTTTCCCCACTCCCCACATTCTCTTACATCAGAGAACTGGGCTGTCCCACCAGTAACGTGGCCTGGATTTGATCCCGCTGACTCAGGGGCTCAGAGGTGTCTGCTCCCTCCTTGACTCCTCTGTTTTCAACCCCATCAGGGGCTGTGGTCCCTCTTGGAGGGACTCTGATATCTAACCTGCAGGGGCCAGGAGTGGAAAGCCACGAACCCTCACATCCACCATCCTAGGAAGGACAGTGGGAGCTCCCTACTTCATCTAGCAAAAGGAGACCACAGACCACGTGTAAACACCCCTGAGTAACAATCCGCCTCCCCAGCGTTAGAATCTGCGCAGTGAAATCACTCACCACGTGCAAGAAAACCCATCTATTTTAGAAAAGTTTGACTTTCCCAGAATAAAGAAAAAGAGTCCAAGTACCAGACAAGCTGAGGAATAGCTGATTTTCACTTATCCATCTACCTAGCTGTCTATTTATTTATCTAATTGTTTGTAATTGATGCATTTTTAAACAGCTAATTTTAAATAAACGAATATAGGCTAATCGCAGATTTCTCCTCCTGACTGGAAAAGTTTACAACTTGAAAATATTCTACATTGATAGTAAATAGAGAGATGAAACTGATGATGAGTTATGCTGCCCAAAATGTTTTTTAATAAAGAAGGCTCTCCAAAATGTTGAGGCGGCTGTGAGAGAGGTGCTCGCTATTGCTGGAGGCGGTGCAAATGGGCAGAAGTATTTTGGAAAACAGTTTGTATGTGTGAAGACTCTTAAAACTTTAGATTCAACTTAGAATCTAATCTCAGGGTAGAATCAGAGTTGAAAACAAAGCTTTGGGTTTAAAGAGATTTAGCTCATCATGACTGGTGAGAGGAATAAAAATGGGATAACAATCGAAATGAACAGATGGAATAAACTAACGATCGTACTCTTTCCTATAAGATTATTATATAGTTACCACAAATGATTTCAAATAATATTTCACAAAATTGTAAAAGCATGCACAAAGTATTAATGATAACCCAGAATATAAAATATATACACGCACACACAACAGTACCCTAAATTTCAAAAACCCTACATGGCATTTGTATATAAGTAACCTGAGCCGGATCTGTTTTGTTTTTCAAACATGGAAAATCTTGGATGGACGTTAACCAACATATCTTGTGGTGTCCTCAAGGGCTCTCTCTGTAATGGAAGAATAGTTCATTTTAATTTTCTACATTGTGCCATGTATTTAATTTTTTCTATCGTAGGCCAGAAAAAAATGATATTAAAAATCACATCTATTTTTGAGTAATAAGAAAATTCTTCATCAGCTAAATTCAACAGCTAGTTTCCTATCTCTGAGAAGAAAGCAAAAAAAACCATTTAAATAGAGCCGTAAAATGTCAAATGATCAGTACAGGGGATGAGTCCTCTGGAAATTCAGAAGAGAGAGGGTTAGCTTCTCAGGAAAAATGGAGTATCTCATGAAACGTAGTTGAAGTCAGAGTCAGAAAGCCTTGAATGATGGACTAAGAAACATAGACTTGATTCTGATGCAAATAGAAGTCCTTGAAGAGATTCTTTGTAGCCCTAATTAATGAATATCCTTAGTTCCTCTCCATTAAAGCTGGTACCTTGAAAATGTATATGCATATGTGGATTCATATCTGGATGTACGTACCCTGAATGCATTCACCCTTAGGCAGGAAATAATGTGTCTATAAAGAAGAGAAAGGAAGAACGATTAAGGCATTCGTTAATTAGGGTCCATTTACATTTCCAGAGTCAGCTAAAATCACCCACTTATTTAAACGGAAATCTCCTCCGTTTATTACAGTCATTACTACCCGGCAGTCAGAGATGACTAGAGTGAATTCCACCAGTAGAGAACACTGCCTAGTCTGTGGCTTCTCTTCGGGGTCACTGAGAGTCAGTGTTCGAGTAAAAGAAACTGAAGTCCTCTGGAAATGAAATTAACACGTATTGAGTACCTACTACGCGCAAGACCGTTGGATGAAGTCCACTAATCTCATTGACTCCTCACAGCAACCCCTCAAGGTTAGCATTTATAATTCACACTTTAGAGTAAAGGAATTTGAGAAAAATGGTAAGAAGGTGAAGTAACTGGCCAGTGTGAGCCCGGATTTAAAGTTAGAACTGATTTCCACTCACCTTTCAGGGCAAGCCAATGCACGGTGACTTATCACACGAGCACACACCCATTTAACTGATGCATTTTCTAACATTAGTGCTGAATTATATATTTTTTGAGACTGTGCACGTAGATATGCAATGTGCACACAGATGTCTCTGTGGGTGTAGGGTACGTATATAGCTATGAGACACTGACGCATTCGTGTGATGTGTAGACATACATTGTAGTAACCAGTGCATGCATGTAATTTTAGCAACATATTGAATATTTATTGCATTATGCTTTTTATATGCATGTGTTATATATAACTGTATATGGACATATATTAAATAACACATCAATATAAATGATCTGTGAATACCTGTGCATATGTAGTTTACACACACAATTACATACAAAAGAGATTAAAATGCAGATATATTATGCACACATACACAGATACAATTTTCCCCCCTCTCCTTACCTAGAAAAGAAAGTATCTGGGCAATTGGGAAACCCGTGTTATAGCTGAGGAAACATTACCCCTCACTGCAAAATGAGTTCTGACTCCAACCGCAGGACAGCAGGCCAAAGAGAGCAGATGCTTGTCAGGGGTCTAGAGGCCGGGCGCCCCCAGGAATGACCAAGAATCCCCTGGTGCAGTCGTGAAGGGACTTCATTTCCCATTTATCCCGTCCCTGGGGCCCTGCTCACCCAACACCCAACTGGCCGATATCGCATCATGAAAGCCCCCAGTCGGAGGAGGGGGCGGGAGGGGCACCCCTGCAGCTCTGACCTGGATTCTGTTCTCTTACCTACCCAGAAGACCTGCTCCCAATCTGGGCCCTGCAGGGAAAGGATGGTCCCCAGCTAGTGAAATTCATTCCACTCTTTATCCAACAAAACGATAGTATTTTCATCAGTGAAACCACTGAGCAATCAGCCCTACCAAAAACAAGGCGCCGTTGAGAGCAGAAAAGAGCCCTGGGAGGGAGCTTGCGGCTCTACACAAAGGAGGCCGAGCTGCCTGTCGCCCCTTTTCTCCGGCCCACGACCCCACGCCCAGCACTGGCATGAAGGGCGGTTTAAAAGCAACTAAGTACATGGAAACATTTCTCGTTCATTATCTGGAGTTTCCGCGACTGGGTGACATATCATTAGTCCCAGTGTAAGGCAAGCTTTAAAAACGTAATTACTTAATCATGCAGTTAGTGTCCCATCAATCCTAGCAGCATTTGTTCTTAACTAGCTTTTAAGAACAAAATTAGGAGTAATTTGTAAACAAAAGTAATTGAAGAAAGGCAGATATTGCCAAGGTGTTGACAGCATTAGCAGACACTACTGTTTCCCTTAATCCCACCGCAGCCCCGCGATGAACAATAGGCAGCCGGCCTGAGGCAGCGCCAGGGAGCTGGAGATGCAAACTGAGGGTGTGCGCACCGGGCAAAGCGGCCCTTCCCCAGCCAGGCAGGCACCCGGCTCCAGCAGGGCGGGGGACCCGCTGCTCCTACGTGGATCTGATGACTTGAGATTTATGGTGTGATGTGACATTTCTAGCATGACCATAAAAATAATATGAACCATTGATGTCCAGTCCCATCTGGTAAGACGCATTCAGGCAAGTCTAAGTGATGACAAAAAGAGGTGGAGGCCAGTTTTTTCTTTTTTTTCTCTTTTTCCTCCAAAGGAGCTTTGGCTGTCTTTCTGTTTGGTTACTAGTAACAGGTTCTGGGAACTTAGAGCTCACAGCACTTCTGGGCAAGACAGGGTGCTAAACTCGTGAGAAAGAGTGGTGAGGAAGAAATGGACGCCGCTTTCAAGGAGTTTGTGATTTTTCAGCAGGAGAAAAGTGGAGGTAAAGTGACCAGAAAGACTTAAACCAAGACTTAAGCCAAGGGTGTAACAGCCCAGTGGTTAGCTTCTGACTCTGCCAGCTGGTATTGAGATTTCACAGGGTCCCCAACAGGAATCATGGAGAAATGTTAAGTCTTGGAGTACAAACAGGAGTGTCAGGTCCCGGAATGAGGCTCTTACTGCCCTTACTTTATAGGTGAAGTGACTGAGCCTGAAATGAATTGAATAACTTGCTGAAAATCATGCACATAAAGAATGGTGGTGCTGGCATTCAGGCTCAGGTCCTTCTGTTTACTATCACTGCTGTTGTTAAGATAGAGTCCAGAAAACTTTCCAGGACCCACTAGACTTCAACAGGAGGAGTCCTGAAACCAGAATCAGAACACCCAGCTTCAATTCTGCTTCGGAAGCCTTCTTCTGGGTGTCATTAAGCAAGTCATGAAAATCCTTTGAGTTTTGGTGTCTCATCTATAAAAAAAATTTTTTTTAAATCTGGGGACCTGTACTGTACTCTGTGGCTATAAGGATCTAATGGAGTAATGAAAGTAAAAGTGCTTTGTAAATTTTAATTCAGAAGTAAGGTGTCAATTCTGTAAGAGCCCATCTATATGGAATAGGGGAACAGGCAAAACACCCTATGGTGATAGAAATTAAAATATGGTAGCCCCTGAAGAGTTGCGAATTGGCTGAAAAAGGGCATAGGATACATGGAACTTGCTAGGCTCATGAAAATGTTGTTTATCAGCTATCAATACTCAGCAAGCAGAGCACTTAAAACCTGGGGGGAAGACATCAAAACTTAAATGTACCAGTCAGAGAATGGTCACAATGTTGAGTCTGGCTTGGGGTTAGATATAAGACAGAACTTTTAATCCACTGGCATATAGGACAGCAGAAATTGTTACCAAAGCAAGTATGGTGTCTCCACACATCCTTTTGGGCTGGGTAAATGACTAGAGCAATAAAACCCAGTATATATGTAGTGGAATATATACATAGATCATATACACACAAACACACACACACACATATATATATACACACACTCACATGTACATACATATGGTGGAATAATATTCAGTCCTAAAGAAGAAATAAATCCTGCCATTTACAACAACATGAATGAACTTGGAGGACATTATGCTAAGTGAAACAAGCCAGACACAGAAATATAAATATTGCATGATCTGACTTATATGTGGAACCTAAAATAGTCAAGTTCATAGAAGCAGAGGGTGGAATGGTGGTTACCAGCATCTGAGGGGAGGGGGAGAGGGAGAAGTATCAGTCGAGGGGTACAAAGTTTCAGTTTTACAAAATGATTCAGCTCTAGAGCTCTAACAGTTAACAGTACTTTTGTGTATACTTGAAATTTCCTAGAAGGGTAGCTCTTAACACACACAAACGTACACAAATGGTGACTGTCTGAGGTGATGAGCATGTTAATTAGCTTGACTGTGGTGATGACTTCACAGTGTGTATGTGTAGCCAATCATCAACTCGTACACCTTAAATATATAAAACGTTTAATTGTCAAATACACCTCAATGAAAAGAAAAAGACTTCCATTCAAATATAGGGAAAAAAAGAATTATTGGGTCAAGGCTTCATAGTCAAAAGCAAATCAATCAACAAGTTTCCACTAAATGCCTACTATAAGCCCAGAACAGCAGAGTTAAAAGGATTGAGATAATTATCCAGATAATTATCTCAGCCCCAAAGTGACTTTTATTGGTTTACATAGATCATTTGGGCAGAAGGAGGCTTTTCCCTTTTAATTATCTGTAAAACGAAATCACTATATTACAAGACTGGCCTACTTCTTTAAAAGATTAAATAAAAATTACTCACAAGAAAGGTAAACACTTTGGCTGGGAAATTCTTTTACAAACTTTCAGAACTTGAAAAAAAAAGTGTGTCAGCTGAGGTTTTAATGTCATTCGCTTAGGTGAGGCTTGAAGAACACTCTAACCGTGAGAAATGCCCAACATTCACAATAAAAATCATACTTACTGCCTTGTCTTTCAGAGAAAAAACAAACAGTTAAGGTGACCTGCAATGGCCAAAGTAAAACTCTGCACCTGCACCTGTGGTCAGGTTGGGCTTTGGAGTGAGCCAAACATTTAGGGGCTACCTGTCTGCCTCCCCTGGGTTATGAGAGGTTCAGGGCAAACCCTTGTCAAAAATAAAAATCTTTCCCCATCTAGAGGCCATGGAAACCACCTCCATCTTCATCATCATCAGTTTTTAAAAGTAGCTTCATGTAAGGCTCTGTCATTCTTTGACGTTCAATGTTGTCTCTCTCATGTCTCTACAAATGTAACACAAACGATACAATTGGAAAGAGTAATCAATGCTGAGGTCTTGGCTCCCTGTCCTCTCACTCTGCTCTCCTCCTTGACAGGCAGCTTATTTTCCTGACAGAGCCCAGGGTCAGGAGACAGAAGACGCACTGAGAGAGAGAGAGAGAGAGAGAGAAGATAGACCTTGTGGACAAGTTGTCCTGCCATGAAACACGCGAGGAAAGCTGAGTCAGGATTAAGGATGCTCTGGATCTTGCGTTTCCACCCAGGGAACATATTGTTTGGGAAGCAAAAGGACTAGTTTCAAGGGTTTATCCTCAAAATGTATAAGCAAACAATTGGCACTAAATGTTCCATGGTCTTAGTACATTTAGGAGACTCACTTAACATCGATAAATCAATTAATCTACTAACATGTAACGTGCTGAGCCAGGAAGTGTAGAGAGTAATACAAAGGATTTGTATGGCCTGGGCTCTACATTTATAAATGACTTTTGAATAGATTCTCATTACATCTCTGTGAGTTCAGCTTTCTTTTCCCACTAGCATTACAGAAGAGGAAACTCCAGTTTGAAAGCTGTTTGGTTTTCACTGGGTTGCAGAGTTGGTTTGCATCAGGACCTGGGTTGGAACTCATGTTTCAGAGCCACACTCGTGCCCAGTCATCATCAGAGGTGAGAAAAGATGCTTAAGATACAGGCTCTGAATTTCAAGATTCCATGACCTAGTTCGACTGACACGGCCGTACTTGGGAAGCAGGGACAACGCAGTGACAAAGAGTGGATCAGAGGAGAGACAGACTGAAGGCAGCAGACCCCGAGCGGTGAGGACAGCCTTCTAGAAAGGATGCGCGTGGGCTGTGCTATTTGGCTGAACTTGGGGACTGGAAGGCTATGAATCCCAAATCTTCTGTTCTGTGTGTCTTAGATAATGACCAACGCAGAGAATAATTCTAATGAAAAGCAAACCCTTGCCAGGTGCTTTGCTGTTAGAAGATACATCATTTCCTTTAGTCAAGGATCAAAGCTGGTTTAGACAAGAATGATGAGTTTAGATTTGAGTGAATTGAGTCTAAGGAGGTGCTAAAACACCCAAGTGAAAAATGACCAGGAGGACCTCGGCTTTGGGCCAAGAAGCCAGGGTTTCAAGCCATAACACTGTGATTTCATAGAGACCATTCAAAAAATGTCACCCTACTTTCTCACAACCATCTCTTCTATCCATTTGCCTGGCACATACTGGGACTAAGTAAGTATGTATGAATGGTCTGAATGAATAAATGATAGATTTAATAATTCTATCTGTTCTCTTCCTACAATAACAGCAACACAAAGGGTCATTGAAACCAAGAGAGATGATTCTAAATAACAAAAAGAAATACTCTGTAGTTCATGGTGGTTTTCTTATTCTCCTCATTGATTTTCAGGGGAAACCATACTTTCAGACACATTATTTGCTGCTCGTCAGATCTTCCCACCTTCTGGGGGAAGATGAGAGAAGCCACTAAGACCAGAGCAGATCAAATGCAGTTCCCTCCTGGGTCCCGTTTTCTGTTTGTTTGCTTCTTGTTTTTATATCTGTTCCCAGGAAGACATCTAAGACCCTTCTACCTGCTCCAGGTCGCCCGAACGCAATGCGCAGGCCCTCCCGATCTCCGAGGGTGGCTCTTGTTTAAAAATTGCACAATGTAAATGGTATCGGGTCTCTAACGAGAAGCACTGAACTTGCTATATGGTGCCACAGATTCACTGCCGAGCACGTCATGAGGCAACATTTTATAGGCGTTGTAAAATCTTTTTTTTTACACACACAGCTGCATTACCCCAAATTACTCAAATCTGCGGGGCATCTGAAACTCACTCTGTAACAGTAATAGGCTTTGCTGCTTAAAAAGTGATTATGACTAATGCACAAAAACAATTATCACTAGACTTAATTGCCAAGAGTTAAAATATAGATAGATAGATGGAGAGAGATTCATTCTCGCTGAAATCCGAGTTGTCATTAGGAAAAACTAAGTGATTTTTGAAACTTAAAAGATCATGATGCTGAACTGGGGAAAATGTTTTTAATCTGTCTGTCTACACAAGGAAGATTTTAATCCCCATTATTTTTAAGGTCCTAAAATATTATTGTTTTTACTAGTACATTTGGGGTTAATTGGAGAAGTTCTGAAAAATATTTATGAATAAGATTTGCCCCATAGGGCACCGGGAGATACCACGGGGATACAGCCAGGAATGGAATCCGACAGACTTGGTTTCTAGTCTTTGTTCAGCCCTGGGCAATTCCTTTGTCTCTTTAGGACCAATTTTTTTCTTCAAACAAAGAAAACGTGGGGCAAGCACTGTTGGGGCCTCTTCCTGTGCTAACCTTCCATGATTTGACTTTAGATGATTAAAAGTAGAAAATGTTTGCTGAGAGGAGGCTTAGTGAGAGAAGTACTATTGTGCTTTGCCTTCAAGGGTTTTGGTGTGAGAGAAAAGTGTTTTGAGCCTTGAGATAGAATGGACAGTGTGCTAGAGACAGGATAGGGGGGCAAGTACAGAAATGGCTCAAGAAAGGATCAGAAAGGTGCATTGCCTTGATGTTGGAGAAATTTCAAGTTAATGATAGTTTTGACTTTCTTCCATAGGTGTGGCAAAGAGTTTCTGGCTGCTCAGAAAAGTCCACATTCTCCTCTCCTTTCTGGTCTCACAGTTAGTCTATGTGTTCTAACAGTGGGATGTGGAGTGGAAGTGATGTGGGCCACTGGTCCACAGAACCCCTCCCCGGCTCCCTGGCTGACCCAAAAGAGATGACCCCAGTGAAAGCCTTGGGTGATCAAAGAAAGCACACAACAGCTTGGGTTTCTACACAAATGCCAGGAGTAGAGCCACCCCGCTAACTCCAAACCACCCATCACTGTTACATGAGCAAGAAATAAGTCAAAGTCTGAACACTGCATATGAGCAGAGTAGTTGCTAGTCAACACAGTCAACGGTCATGATTCACCATCGAGAGTGTAATGGCCACGGCATGGTGGTGACCAAAGGCAGACTCCATTGGATGGTGGGATGAAAAAACGGCTCACGGCGTAAAGCAGTGAGGACAGGCTCTAATTTCAAGAATTTCAGCAGTGCAAGGACAGAGACTGAATGAGTGGAAGAGTTAAGGAAGGAAGAAAACTGAGCAAGATGAGCGTGTTGTTGGGAAGCTAATGGCTCTGAGTTCAGACTCTGAGATCAGACACCCTGAATTTTTTTCTGGGCCCAGGTTAGCTAAGTATGTGACAGTAATGCTCGATACACATTTTGTCATTTAATCTTCATAATGGCCCTATTAGGTGGGTTTTTTATTTTATTTTATTTTTTATTGAAGTGTAGTTGATTTGCGATGTTAGTTTCTGGTGTGTGGCAAAGTGATTCAGTTATACATATACGTACATGTATATATTTTCTTCTCCGATTCTTTTCCGATTCTTTTCCATTGTATGTTATTACAAGAAACTGAATATAGTTCCCTGTGCTCTACATTTGGTCCTTGTTGTTTACCTATTTTATATATAGCCATGTGTATCTGTTAATCCCAAATCCATTTTAGAGAGGAGGGAACTATGGCTTAGAGCAGCCAGATGTATTATCCAAAGGCATTTATGGTAAATAACAAAGCTGCAATTTAAACCCAGGTCTCTCTGACCCAAAAGCATGGAGTATGTGCTTGGGTAAGGTTGAAATTGGTCAAGTACTTGGACAGCTCACAAGACACCTTCGAGATTAGACACGTGCTGAAAGATCAGAGACCTAATCATTCTACACTTGGGCTGGCCCGTGCCATGTGGGGACACTGACAGGAAGGAGAGATAGTCAGAGGCCTCGAAGCACAAAGCCCCCTCGGCACTTTGATCACCGTCATTGCCCCACGCCACATGAGGTGGAACTAATGTCCCTGGGCACAGAGAAGTCCAGAAGTAGTTACAGGAGACTGAAAAAACAAACCATCCCAAACTCACAGCTCTGGCTCTAGAAATCAGATGCAAATCAATCACTGTTGCATTGTATTGCATTTTACTAATTTTTAAGCTTAATGTAGAACTCAAAGTCTTTACGTGGCCCCCGTAGGCTCTAACTGGGTGGTCTTAATGGGTTCTGGTTGGTCGGTTCCATTTGATCTTTGCTGTGGCTTCCACTGCGCCTGCAATCCTTGTCAAGCCACAGGCACACAATGAAGGACTTAACCAACTACATACTCACTGAACATCTACGGTAGACCAGGCAGCTTACTAGCAAAGTAGAATCCAGGGAAAACTGAGACGTGGCTCCTGAGTTCAAGGGATTCCTAGTCTAGCGGAGAAGACACACAAGTAAAGGGTCATTTAGTTATGGTGTCAGGCTATGAGCACGGAGCTAGACGTGGGCTATATCACTCTGAATCCTAACTCTTCCAATTCTTAGTGGTATGTATCCAGGTAAGCTCCTTTACCTCCCTCTGTTCGTGCAACTGTAAAATGGGACACTGCCTTATAGGCTTGTTAAACGATTAATTGTTAAGACAATTAAATGGGATAATATACTGGAGGTTAGATAGTGTTAGCTTTTTTTTTTTTAATGATAGTCTGAAAATAAAGAAATTAAACGCATAAGGCTAGTTGGCTTTGTCCCTCCAGGCGTCCCGTTGGCGGCCATAACTGAAGACTGAGTTGTCATTAACGGAAGGTCAAAGGTGTGAGGCCTTCTAGGCCATAGGTGACATGCACTTGAAAACTATGAAAGAGCCTGTTACAATATTAGGGAGACTCCAAGAAGCCCCACCAGTCGTGTGTCTGAGGTAGACGATCTAGACGAGGCTGGAAAGGAAGACAGGAGGCAGCTCATGAGGAGCCTGTATATCAAGTTCAGGGTTTAGGCTCATTCCTAGAGGCAGACAGAGCCGTTGACAGCATAAGCAGGGCAGTGGGAGCTGGGTCCCAGTGGGTTGATATTGAATCAACAGCCCCGGGAGCTGACTGAGGCAGGGGTATTTGGTGAAGACAGACACAAGGGTCTGTTGACCCCCAAGGACTTGCTGCTTTGTGCCCCGTCGGTACGTGCAGATGCTGAAAACCGGAAGTAATCACACAGCACTTGAGGAAAGGGAAGCCCTCTGTGGTCTGCTCTCCACATCAGATTCCACCCCTTTTCCCAAACTGGTATAAACTGGGAACAGAAATGAGGTTTTGCCTCTGCCTGTCCTGATGTACCCTGAGGACCGAGCACTGAATTCAGTGCAAATGGACTTGGTAGGAAAGTCAAAGGCCGTGCATTTGTTCTGATGTTACAGTCTAAGTGCAGAAGGGGAAAAAAAACAAAAAACAAAAAACAAAATCACACGGACTTCCATAGAAACATATGTGAAAACTGGCTCCAAAGAGAGTGAACTCAGCACCTACAGCAGTGTCTCTTCCGAGTCCAGGTCTGCAGGCACCAGCATCAGAATTAGCTGGAGCAGCTGTTTAAAAATTTTGGTACCTGAGCTCCACCTAAGACCCGATGAATCAGAACCTGCATTTCTAACAGGCATTTCAGTCAACCGGCACCCCCTGGTTAAAACATTCCTTAAATTATCAGGCATGATCATATATGTCCGTAATCAAAGAACTAGAATTACTAACACCTGCCTGGAACTTTTCTGTCCCCTCGACTTTGGGGAGGAATGATTCTTATCCTTTTAGGAGACTCTCAGCATTTTTGTCTACACATGCCCAGGACTAGGCACTAAATCTATGTATTATAATCAAGAATAAGATCTGCTCTCCATATTGGGAAAACCATAGTCAAAATTTTCTTCTTCTTTTTTGGTCAGAGAAGGGGATAGCCTTGGAGAAAGACATGCAAATTGTACCCGATGAGCACAATCTTAGAGACAATGCCACAGGGACTCTGGGAAGCCAACAGTAGAAAAGCTCAACATATCTGGGAGGGCTTCATGGAGGAAGTGACTTCTGAGCTGATGCTGAGTGGGGCAGAGATGTTCTTCCCTAAGTGTCAGATGGAGGAAGGGAATTGCAGACACAACACCTCACATGGGTCAAAGCTCAGGGAAACATTAGTCTCTGTGTTTCCTGGGAGGGCCCCTAAGATCCAGCCTTCTTCATCAAACTTAGATAGTCTGACCAAAATAATCTTAACTTTCACCATTGATGTGTGAATTGGGAGACTGTGCCTTCAAACATCAGAAAATGAGAATTAGCCCAAATCATTTCAGTGGAAATCAATTAGCCTTCTCCATTTACTTTGTCCCCATAAAGGAAAAGACTACATCATTTTCCTTACATTTGGACATTTACAAAAAGAGGCATATCAAGACATCCTATATAAATGACTAAAAAGAAAAAAACATTATATTGTAATTAGGTTAACTCTATTTCCTCACTTCCCCCTCTGGCCACCTCCTTCCCAAATAGATCACTTTGTTAAAAAAAAAAAAAAAAAAAAAAAAAAAAAAAGCAGTTATTCAAAACAAAGTATGTCGGCATATCTTGCAGCCAAATGCAACGGATCGACAAGGCGCACCATAGAAGCCAACCTCAAATTGATAGACTTGTCCAGTGGGGAAAAAAAAAATGTAGCTTGAGCAGTTTGTTGATCATTTTATATGTTAATGGCTAAAGGCTTCTTGACTATTGAGATATTTGTGACTGATGGCAGGATGCTATTTAAATTCACAGCATTCATTCATTTCAGCTGTTTTTCATCATTAGGAAAAATAATGCAAAAGCAACTTCAATATTTCCAAGAGCAACGTATGAAACAACAGCCAGGGCTCACAGGCACAGAAGTCCCTTTCCACACACTCGGTTCTGCTAAAACCACACATCTCCTGGGTAATGTCTGGGTTCTGTCCAGATTTCCAAAGACTTAAAATCAAAAGACCTCTTCTAACTCCTCAGTTTAACTTGGTATCAGAATATGATTGGTCCCATTGTAGTTATGATTCGTAACGTATAAAGGCTACATTTATGCCCCATGTAAAAGGGGACATGTGACCAAAGTGACTTTCCCCCTGGAGTCCATGTCTGACTCAGGCCTATCATAATGTTCACATTTTATAACAGGAAATAGAAAGTTAATTGATAGCTATTTAGAGCCTTTAAAAAAAAAACCTAGTTAGACAATGAAGAGTTACTCTGTGTAAGATTAGAAAGACCATAGGAAATAATTTATTAGGACTGACTTCCATATTGGTTGCTGAGCCAACAGACTACTGGCGCTATCTGTTTACTTAAACTAAGTCATTGCAACTCCAAGTCAAAATGTTTTTCATAGTTTGAGATTGGCCTCTGCCTTTTACCTCCCAGAATTGATAGGCATGAAGGTTCCACAGGATATCCGCTCTATTTTTTCCCTCTTTCTCTAAAAAGATCTTAAAGTTATGTGAAGTCAGGGGGTTTATTTTATTTTTGTTCTGTTCTACATAATCCTGCCTTTATTCTTGTTTCTGGTTGTGGAAAGAGCCATGCTTCTCTCTGTAAACTCATTGACTTGTTCATTTGGAACACGATCTTAAAAACCACAGTTTTTGTTACCAGATACTTAATCAGTTTGTTACCAGATACTTAATGGGCTAATATTAGGTATATACTATTGATAAAATTACTCTGTGCATAGCAAAGGAGATAAGCAGACTTGGGCCACCTCGACAGGTTAGGAAAAGCTCTCACTCTGTCATGAACAGTTAATCAACGAACTGTCCTGTGTTTTACAGTCATAAATATCAAACTAACCTGAATATAACATACGTATCTCCAGAATCACGGTAACCTAAGAAGGCAGTCACCAACTAAACTGCCTGCTGATAAGAGGAAACCCATTTGCTGGATTAACAAAAACAAAAAATTACTAAAATAAAGATGCCTGAAACTGCAAGAAGGAAGAGCAGGGAAGCATTGACAGGGAGAGAGTGTGCCTGATCAGGCTCTTGGGAGAGGTCCCTGAGCTCAGCTCGGGAACACCCAGAACCGTGTGGCTGATTGACTCTTGAGTTTGAGCCAAGTGTATGTGAGGGAACTACACCTGCTCTATTTTGCAGAACGAAAACAAAAACAAAACAACAAATAAAATCACTCTGAAATTTAGGAAGATGCAAAGAGAGGGGAAAAAAAAAAACAAAAAAAAAAAAAACAGAGCCTGAGAAACCAGTGATGCTTAATGTACCAGATCTGACATCAGGAGAATGATTGGACTAAAGAGTGAAATTTTTGGCAAGTGTTCCTAATTGGATATAATAAGAAATGATTTAAATAGCCTTCAAAATTATGACAGGCTTATATATACTTCATTCAACTGTCAATGTGACCCATGACTATCCACGTGAGATGTAATCTAAGAGGGAAAGTCTGGTCTCTTATTCACCTTCCCACCTCTGATCTGTTGGCCTGTGGACCCCTGTTGCTGCCAGACTTTGCAAGAGAGCTTCCTAGCAGCTGTGGCTTTCTTTGTTTCTGTTACGATACGTGATACAAAACAATACAAAATGAAACAAAATATTCTTCTGTCCCTTTTTTCTAATTCAATGTAGTCTTTAGAAAACTGAAGACGGAGGTCTTAAAGAGAGAAGACAGGAAAGGGAGCATTCACCCCTTTTTAAAATTATTTTTTTCTATTCATTTTTTGGATCTCATATTCACCGTCCTGCTCATTATCTGGTGACTGTTGCCTTAAAATCTACTTTACAGCCTCAAAGGACTATGTCTACTTCCCTTAGAAACCTCAATTTTTCTCCCTTCTCTATATATTCCTCCAGCTAAGTACCTTTCCTCCCTGAACACGTGTCATATAGCTGTTCATTTGGAAAGACTTAGCCTAACCGCCAACCCCACCTCCCATTTTCCAACCCTTTCTGGGTCAGGTTATTAGGTGGCGTTTTTAACTACAGTTAATAACAGTGAGGTGAATGCCGTCCCCACCTCCAGCTATGAGGCTTTTGGAGGCATGGGCATTCTCCTATAAATTTCTCAGATATTATTGTCAAGTCCAGTGCTTGGAACATAGTACACACTCAGTAAGTACTTACTGAATTGAGTAGAATTAAATCGTGACAAAGGGAAAAGAAGAAAAACAGTAGGGAAGTGGGACAGTGGTAAAAAAAAAAGTGACAAGGGGCTACAAACAAATACACTGGCCTCTTCCTTTTATACACACTCATTTTATTAGTTCAGGTCCAATTATATGTGCTTTTCTAGAAATGGCACTATGGTCAAATATGTTAAGAAAAGAAACTGAAGCTAGAGTTATTTAGAGGGCAGGCATGAAATCGGGCATTTTTTACACTCCTTTTTCTGCCACGCCCATCACTCCTCCTCGTGTTCATTTGCATTTTTCTCGCTCAATCTGTGGGCTGCAGGTGCAGAAAGCAGGCGCCAGGTGCACCAGAGAGAACTCTCCACTGTCTCTGACAAAAGCTGCTCTCCGTCCATGGGTTTTTATAATTGTCCGTCTCTTTTTTTTGTGTCTATTTAGATGCGTCCATACTTATAATATGATGTCATTTGTAGCTATTTTAGGGGAGTGACTTTCATAGACATAAAAATCGGATGCGATATCCATCCCTAATACACGGAGCTTAATTGGCAAAAAAAAGTTTTTACTTTAAAGGGAACAGATTGATACTATATTTTGAGAAATTGTATGCATAATACATTCAAAATCATTGCTAACATGGTGATTTTCCACTTTTTAAAAAAGAAAATGGAAAGAGAAGCAGCTTGCTAGAAACCTAGTTAAGTCTGACTGTGCTCCTTACACACAGAGAGCAATTTAAAATTACACCTATGCAACCTTCAGTTTAGTGCAACCATTCATCACCCTGTTAATGGCGCTCTTCTGGGGACCCTTTGAAACACCTCAGCAGCTGAAACTTTCCAGGTGGTTAAGACAGCGCAAGTCAAAATAACAGACTTCGCTCTGGCACAATATTGGCAATGTTTGTGAGGTCTGCCAGATATTTTACAATGTGGATTGATCAATAATCCTAGACCAAGGTTTTCTGCAATGTCTGAAAGATGTGGGTCAGTTAGCGGTGGGGGATGGGGGATGCACAGAAAGCTAATGGAAAGACAAAACTAATTAACAATAGAAGTCATGACTTTGCAGGAGCTTGGAAAATCGAGAATTGTGCTTTCTGGTCCAAGGTTTTGCTACGAAGTGCAAAGGGCTGATTAAGAAGTACATCTCATTTCTCTGCATGTGTGTGTGTCTTCCTTGAAAGGACGAGGCTAGTGCCAAGTTGATTAAATACCACAGTGCTAGAAGTTTCCATATGTGCTAGAGAAGTATCAGACTGAAGCTGGCACCGACCCTTACATTTCCAGGAAGAGCACAAACACCCAGCCCCCACTGACCCGACAACGATGCCCACCACCTCCATCAGTGCGTTTCTGGTAGAGCCCAAGGCAAAGGTACCGCATTTCACTGCGTCTCAGCTGTGTGGCTGCCTCTGTAATCCAGTGCCAACACCCATAAAATTCCAGCTGTAGCAAGTAACCTTGTACAATAGGTCATTCACACAGCTTTGTCCCTTTAGATTTATGGGAAACAGGAGGGAGGTCAATGGCACATACTGAGGCTCGGTGTAGACCATCAAATCACTCTCCTTGACTAATAGTGGACTCTGGGTCGTCATTTGCGAAAGCCGGTTCGTAAGACAGCAGAACCGGAAGAGCTTCTGATAGATTTCTTCTTGTCCAATTTTTTTTCATGCTTGACACCCATGAGAAATATTCTTTTCCTAAACTCCCAAACATGTAATCTGTGTTTCATTGTTTTCTTTGATCGCATCTCACCTCATATTCTAAGTATCCATATCACTTCTTCTATTTCTCCTACTAGACTGAAAATTCCCCAGGGGCAAGGTGTTTGTCTAATTCAGCTTTTTTATGTAGCTAGCAAATGGGAGAACACAATGCACAGCAGATTTTCCCATATTCAATTAATGAACATATAAAGAGGTAGATAATTTTGAGCAACTATATATCATAGATTCATTTTTGGATATGGGAAACCAAGATATAATCAGTTTTTATGTTAAGAAGTCTAATTTCAGTCACCTGATCTTGTGACCAGAGGCCAACCTGAAAAAATACAAGAAGCCAGAACCTGGGCACGTCGTATTTTACCATGTTCATTTAACAGAAATTCAGAAATTATGTAATGGAATTGCCAAATACTACCAACTGTCACACTGCACTGGGAAGATATTTTTTTCCAAATAAAATCTGTGCTTAGCAATGAAGAATGCTAAGATGGATTAGCTGTGTCTGCCTTTGAAACGTCAGATCACGTTCAGATACCCTATTTTTAAAACAATAAGATGGAGACCACAGAGGCAGAGCCGCCTTCCCAAAGTCATGCAGCAGCAGCCAGCTGTTACCAAGGCTGTAACCAAGAGCTGGATTCTCGAGACCCTGGGAAGGGCCCCAGTGGGGAGGTGTCTAATGAAGGAGATCCTACAAGAAAGAGCAGAATCCATCATCTAACTCAGGAGAAACCAAACTTCCAACCTTGAGCACCGAGCCTGCCCAGAGGATCCATGGCTGTCACACCTGTGGTTACAAACCTCCAAAAGATGAAATGTGAGTCTTAAGTACCGGAGAGAAAGAGAAGGACCGACCCTAGCAAGCCTGAGCCAATGAAGACTGTGTTCACAGGCGCAGGAGTCCACGGGGGCTCCTCCATTTCCGGCGTGTCCCCACCGCCAGCTTCCAGAGAAGCCCAGCCACCGCGGGGAGCTGGTGCTGCTGCAGCGCAGGGCAAGCCCCCCAATTCAGCCGCTTTTGCTGTCCCAGATCTAAAACTCTGTTTGTCCCTCCATTCATTTATTTTTCTTTTGTTTCTCAAATTAAAAAAAATTTTTTTTTTGACTGGGGAGGTAATTAGACTTACTTATTTATTTTTAGAGGAGGTCCTAGGGGGACTGAACCCAGGACCTTGTGTATGCTAAGCATGAGCTCTACCACTGGACCTATATCCTCCCTCAGATTTTAATTTAATGCCTGTTAGGTACCCAGGCACGGTGCTGGTTGCTAGAGCTATCATAATTGATAACTCCAGCTGCTGTCCTGATGGAGATAACGCATGATCTTACAGAGGTACACTCCACGTACTGCGGAGTGTTAGGAAGGAGAAGGGGGGAGGGTTCTGGAAGTGACTGGAAGATAGTAACACTCAGGACTGAAACCTAAATCCCAGGGGACTGCAGCTCTATGATGTCAGTTAGCTACTGGGAAGCCCATGATAACTTTTGATTAGGTACCAGTTCGTTACTAGAGTAATATGCAATGGCGTGAGTATTTTGAATTAAATTCTTACTATTCCATTCACATGGCACTGCACATGAAGGCAAAACTGCTTCCAAAGGAGGTCAGATCTTAAGTCCTGGCTGAAATAACGTTGGGGGGATAGTGCTGGGGGGGCGGGATTGTCACAGGACTCCCACGCACAGCAGTCATGCTGCAGGGAAAACCGGCTGATGAACCACAGAGAGACGTGAGTTCTAGGACTGCCCCTGCCTGTAAGTAGCTACTTTTTTCTGTATCTTAGGGTTGTTTTCTACTGTAAAATAAAGGAGATGGACTTAATAATCTCTCAGATTTCTAACACGTTGTCTGACTGTACATTTTCGGGCCTGATCTTCAGGCACAGTAAATGGCTCCCATGATGTTGGGGCTGCAAACACCCGTGTGTTGCGATGACTCCGCCAGCCTCCGCTCTCTGGGAGCTGATGCTGAAATATCATGCTTCCCCCAAAGCCTTGCCTCGTAGTTCCTCAAACTACATCATGTTCTGTGACTGACAAAATGACTTCTCAGGCATCCTCTCTTTCTACACACACAGCTAGCTGAAGCCGTTTTTAAAGAGAAAATTGAGGGTAGGACACCCACCCAGTACCACCTGAAAAGCAGTTGTCAGGTGGGAAGGGTTAAACTTGGGAGTCTGAGATTTACAAACGTTAGCCACTATATATAAAAATGGGTTTAAAAAAAAAGTTTCTTCTGTAGAGCACAGAGAATTATGTTCAATATCTTGTAATAAACTTTAATGCAAAAGAATATGAAAACAAATATATGTCTGTGTATGCATGATGGGGACACTGTGCTGTACACCAGAAACTGACACATTGTAACTGCACTTCAATTGAAAAAAAAAAAGAAAAGCAATTGTCTTTTCCACTGGTTCTCAGGTGCCTGTGTTTCAGCTACTTTTCTGAAACAGATGACACCCAACCACCTTTGCTTTCTTTTCTTTTTCCTTTTTAAAGCTATTTATGAGGGTTGGTCAGAGGTACAGGTAAGTATAGGTGTATCTCACGTGATGACAAAGATACATCTTGAGAAATTGTATCTGAATAGTTCTTTTAATCACATTTTAAATATGCTGAAGGCCTGTTCAATGAATGGCAAAAGCTTTTATACAGTGACTAATAATATCTCATGGCACCCCACCCCCACCCTCAGGGATTTGTTCCAGAAACGTGAAGTTTCTGCTGTACTGTAAGCAGAAGTTGCATGCTAATGGGGCCCACGTGGGCTTCCTGATGAGAACATCTCTTCTTTGATAACACTCTGCTCAATTTGGGGGTTCAGAGCCTTTGGCACCCTGCTTTGTTTAATGCCTTCATCCTGCAGGAACGCCTCTTTGGAGGCCCCGTGTTTCTTGGCAGCTGTGCTGTTGTTACATCATTTTAAGTCAATTAAAATTATTAGTGGAGTTTTAATAGCCAATGCTCCCGGAGGCCAAGTAACAAACGGTGCAATTTGAAGAAAATTGAATAAATAAAATATAGAGGAGACAGATGAAGCAATAGTTCAGGAAAGGAATGAGAAGAAAAATCAGTCTGTTCGCAAAGCCATCTACATTAAAAATAAAAAAAAAAAAAAGAAGAATGTATTACTTGAAAAACTAGCCAGTTTGCAGGACTGAACTAGAATTTAAAATAGACAAAACTGGTTGTGGCTGGTAACACTTTAATTTTGAGGACACGGGGACAGCCCCCCAGAGCCCAGCCCATCTTCACCAACCTGGGTGGCATTTGAGAGGATGTGATCAATCCTTTTGTCCTCCATGGGCCTGCCCCTTGGAGGAGCTCAGGCAAGGCATTATGCTTTCTTTTTAACTTGTACCCTTGAGGGCAGGATGTTTTTATTTATAAGTTTACCACTTCCATTTCCCTTGTAAATAAGACAGTTGTACCAAACTGTTTGTACAGCCTTTGCAGGTCTCCAAAATGTCAGGACCTCTGCTTCCAGGAAGGAGTGAGCAGGGACAGGAAAAGCTATTCATTTTTTAGAAGATGAAAAGAAGGCAAAGGAAAAAAATGATTGGGCAATGAGTTTTGCAGATTGAAGCAGATTTCAGTTGTGGAGACAGTAGTGGGGTCCCAGGATAATGGGTTTTCCCAAACGCCCCCTGAATTACTTGCTGTCTTTTAGACCATGGACAAGTTGCTGAGCCTCTGCGAGCATCAGGCTCTTCATCTAAGAAATGGGGTTAAAAGAAGACTCCATTTTAGAAAGATGTGGGGACGACTGAACGATATCATATGTGCAAAGTACGCAACACAGGACATGAAATATGGCGAATGCACCACAAAAGGCAGGCATTGTTATCATTATAGGTTTTTATTCAGAACAATGGGGAGAATTCTTGGGATCAGAGCACAACGTACGGAAGGGATGAGGCTAGCAAACTAGACGCACGCCAGGCACTCCCCATTGTTGCTAAGGTCTAGGGGCCGTCAGCACGCTCCCGTTCATAACTGTAACAGCCAGCATTTAGGGAGAGCTGTCTTTCCGCTGGACACTCTTTTACATGCTTCCTATGAATTTTCTCACCTCATCTTCAGAATGCCCTCTGATTAGATTCTACTATTGCAGAACCACTTCACAGACAAGAAGCCCAAGGCCTGGAGAGGGTCAGTGTCTTGTCAAGGGAGGGAAGGAGAGATAAATTAGGAGCTGGGGATTAACAGATACACACCACTGTGTATAAAATAGACAAACAACAAGGACCTGCTGTTTAGCACAAGGAACTATATTCAGTATCTTATGATAACCTATAATGGAGAAGAATCTGAAAAAGAATATATATATATAGCGAGAGAGAGAGATCTGAATCTCTGCTGTACACCTGAAGCTAACACAGCATCGTAAATCAACTATACTTCAATAAAAAAATGAAATGATTTAAAAAATAGCCTAATTAAAAAAAAAATCTTGCCCAGGATGACAGAGCCACAGGGCTCACAAACGGTAAACCCAGGATTCAGACCCCCACCGCAGCGTGGCGGTGGGGGCCTTGCCCCCGGCCCCTGCACCGCGTGGCCGCTAAGGTCAGCTGGAGACAAAGGCTGATGGAGAGGTCACCCTCCACTCAAGCTGCCCCACATACACCTGCGCCTGTGCATTGTGAACCCCACTGTGGGGCTGGGGGGCTGGGGCTGGTGAGAGAAGGCAACTTTTCTTAACCCACTGGCCCAGAGGCGCCAGGGTTTCCCAGTTCTCCAAAGCGCGCGGAGCCTGAGCGAGCCCGCCTTCCCTGTCCGGCGCGCCCTCTGCCTTTCCCACCGCTAGCGCTCTGTTCCCCGCGCAGGTGCGCCCGGGGGAGACAAATCATCTGAAGACACGGGCGATGGGACAGGATGCCCCAGTGTCCCTTGATCGAAGAAGACAGGGCTGTGAACGTAACAACGAACCGGAGGACTCGCTGCGGAGCCGGCGCCCGGAAACTGTGAGGAACCCAAGGGCCCCCCCAAGCCGCGGAGAGATTGGGCGCTGGCCAGGAAAAGGTGCGGAGGGTGCCAGACTCCTCCCGAGAAAAGAACGGCTCCACAGTCAGGCCTCTTGCTATAACTGTCGCTCCCGCTCCCTCTTTTTCAAGCTCCTCTCCCTATTGTAAATAATCCCGTTAAAGGAGGGCCATTGTCTCTCCTTTTACACAAGAGGCCCATTCAGAGCCTTCAGCAGTCAGGAAGAGGGAAGCACCCAGAATCGGAAAGATGAGGGGTGTGGCGTGTTCCATCAGGGGGGAAGCCGGAGGTGGAGGAGGGAGGGGCCAGGGTGAGCCAGGACAGGCCCAGAGGGTCCCACTGGTCTCCTAGCTGGAAAATCTCCTGTGAAATCTGCCCAGAGTTAATGCTGGTTAAAGGGGAAGAGGGTGGGGGCATGGGGCATAAAAAGAGAAGATGGAAGTGGGGAGCTGTGTCTGTGGTTTCTAATATCTTTGGGCTCCAGAAAAAGAGGGAGGATGATGGTTGATGCAAACAGAATGCAACTCATTCGGATGAGTTTCTCTGCCATTATGCAAGGTGGGCATTTCATAGGGTGAGCAATCAACTGATCTTAAAAAGAAAAACAACAACAACAACAACAACAAAAAACAAAACTAAGCTATTGAGAAAGTTTAAAGACCTTTGAGGGATAGGTTCTTGCCAAGTCTAAGAGCTATCCCAAAATCAGACTGGCCAATCATCAATTTTTTTTTTCTCCTTAGTTCTTAAAACACAGCTACTACATTTCAAGGAGAGCAAAGAATGAGTCAAAGAGTCAGCAGGGCACATTGGTTTGGAGAGAAGACTCTGGAGCCAGACTACGTGGATTCAGATTAGCTCTGTCATTCGTTAATGCGTAAGCCTGCGCTAGTTACACAGCCTCTCTGTGCCTCTGCTCCCCGTCTGTAACTTGGGGATAATAATAGTACGAGCAGAAGGTTGTTGTGCAGATTAGATGGGTTAGCAGAGGTGAGGTACTTAGAGGGTTGCCTGGCACATCCTAAGTGCTGGATAAACGTTTGCTGTACGAAGGAATCACTGTCCATCAGAGAACCAGCACCTCCTCATGCACTGTCACGGACAATAGCACGAGCACGTACGATATGCAGTGGTGTTGTCCCTGTGTTTCCTCCTTCAGGCGCATGACACTGTGAGCGCTGAAGATTTTGTTCAGAACAAAATGGAAATCATACCTAGATCTTCTCTATGACCTTGAAGCATTTGAATGTAACTTGTCCCCCGGGGGGGGATACAGAAGGGCCAGCCTTGATCGTTAGTCATGCTTTCTGTCGTTGAGCTGGTTATTGCAAGAATGCATGGGATTAGGCCATCCTGTACCGCATTTGTGGAGGCTTTGGAAACACCCGATCAATGACCTCTTAGGGAGAGGAAATGAGTCCTTGAGAAAGATCTTTGACTTGTACAGCATTATTCTCTGACTTTCACCCCAAAATCACCAAGCGAAGCTAAGAGATGGTTCCTTCTTGACATCCTTGATATTATGGATAATGCTTTGGTGAATTTTCTCCCTTGAAAGTGATTCCTTCATATATTTTTCATGTAATTCATCTCCTGTACAAGTGTTTACCAGGTCGTGGTGAACCCCATTAAGTAATGAGACTGAATCCTTACAAGGATGCTCGTGGCTGGGGCTGCTTTCTGAGAGAGAAAATTCGCGTAGGTATGACTGTGGCCGTATCCTCACTGCTCGAGCTGTCTCACGGGTGGTGGGGCAAACACATCGCACTGCTCATAGATTTTCAGACTGCCCTGAGTGGACCAAATGTGCCAAACGTTTCAGGCCCATCTACATGACTGGACGTCTGGATGAAAGCTAGAGAAGCTTCGATGTGTGGGAACTTACTGCTTTAAATGTGGACAGAAAAGAATTATGAATTTCAAAGAAACATGGTTTAAATAGAACAATATGGCTCATTCAGAACCATTCATCGGACAGTGAAGTTCTGGATAAAAGCAGTATTTAGTCCATTCCTTCTAGGAGTGGCTCTCAACCAGAGAGGTCCAGCCGCTGAGCGTGCTTTGGAATCTGCAGGGTGATTTTGGTTGTCCTCAGGTTTGAGGGTGCTGTTGGAACTACTTAGTGGGTGAGACCCAAGCGTGTAAATACTTGCAATGTACGGACAGTCTGACACAATGAAGAGGCATCCCACGCCCCTTCTGATTTTTCCTGTATCCCACTGGACTCTCCTGGATGCAGAGATCCGGTCATGTGCCTGGTGTGTTATTCCTACATCATTGGGGGTTATTTCCACCTTCCTCTCGTGATATGCTAATAAATCTAGTCTGTTATTAGCCTAATGCTCGTTTTCAGTCTGGTGTTTGCTTCCACCTCTGTTCTTTCATGTTCCCGTTTGGCTTGACTGGAGTGGCTTCTGATCTTTTTTACAGCTCTTAATCCAGAGTTAGTCATTGTAAGTGGGTTAAAAAAAAATCAAATTCATCATCATGACTTCTATCACAGTCATGTCCAAGATTTTCCCAATTGAAATGCATGTTATTTCCTTATCCATTGCTTTTGTTTTTCACCTTTTATATAAGGGCACTTTATTAAAGATTGAAATTATATGTAAAGTCGTATTTTATATATTTGAGTTTTCAACTTAGAATAGAAAGATGAGCATATTCATAACATTATCATATATTATACAAGTATTTTATACATTGTTAGGTGTGTGTGTTACATGTATATATTCTGAAACATAGTCTATGTTTTACATATTACATATTTACATATATCATACAAATAAAACATATAGTATAGGTACATATGTTATATGTTCTAGATCTATGTGCTATGAAGGTATATATTACATGTGCATGGTATGAATATTATTTATATTATATATGTTATATGCTTACTTACATAAGTACGCTATACATGTGTATACATTGCATACCATGTACACACGCCTTATAATGTATCTGTATGCATATTGCATGTACACATGTTACACGCCTTTTTACATACATGTGTGTGCACACATGATGAATGTGTGTGCAGGCATATATGTGATGGATGGACATATGACAGATTATAAATACACACATTCACATCATGTGCCCTGGGGGAGCAGGGGATAGCTCAGTGTAGAGTGTATGCTTAGCATGAGGGAAGTCTTGGGTTCAATCCCCAGTACCTCCATTTAAATAAGTAAATAAACTGAATAAAAATTAATCTCCCTCCAAAAAAAAAAAGAGAATTTGCTGCATATCGTGCACCTGATCATGCACATGCTTATGAGTATATGTGCTTTGTACAGCCATGTCATATGTTTTATATATCATATTCATATTTTATATATTACATAATAGAAAAGGAAGTGTAACTATAACAGTTTTTATGATAAAGAGGTGCCTCCCATGAGGATAAAGTAGCTGGAGAGGACTCGCTGTGATGTTTCTTTAGTCCAGTCTCTCTTCTCAGACGGGCAGTGAGTGATGGGTTTGCAAGTTTTAGCATTTGAATCGTATTTTCAGGGTATATTTCAAATGAGAGTCAACCGGTCTAGAACTATTGGAGAAGAAAAGGCAGCAGGTGCATGAATGAGATGATACAGTACTTACCGATTCATCAGTACTAACACGACCAAAGCCCCACTGGGAACCAGAACATTCTAGTCAGTTTGCTTACATCCCCATCTTTTCCCATTTGTAGGTCTGAGCCAGAGGCCAAAGGCCCAGAAATATCCATGACTCTCACCTGCATTTTCATATTTGCACATAATTCAGTTCCCCATGTCCAGCTGAGGCTAACATTGAAAGTGCCCAAAGACACAGAGAAAGAGCAAGAGTTAGAGGAATTAGAGACACGAAGTCGCTGAAATACAGTAGTGGGGGGACAAGCCCAGGACCCCTGTCGGGAGTGCTGGCTCCCCGTCTCTCGGAAAGTCTGTCCACTGACAGACAACATGTGGGTCTTCCGCCTCCTTATCTTGATCCACAAGGCACTGAATTATCATCTACAAGGGACTAACCCCTGTTTATAGGGCTTGATGCTAAGTATGACTCAGATGACAGACCTTCCAACAGACCAGTAATTCTCTGAGGTTGGCAATAAATTTGTCCTCCCGAGCTTCATCAGGTGACAGTTAGAAAATGAGGCTTCTTAGCAGGTCAGCAAGGCTGGGGAAGACTTTGATGGAGCCTAGTTGTACCCTGGTCAAAACTCTTAGGATGTATTCAGGCCAAGATCTATTCTTTTGCATTGGCTTATAGCCTTAACTAAGTAGAGACTTTGCTTCCGCAAAACTTAGGGACGGCTTATAAGATGTATTCTGTCATCCATTGGCCCTAGAGGTCACCAAAGCAAAGACGCCAAGGAAAAAGACATCACTAACAGCTTCTGGAGCCGGATTCATCATTAACCTGGAGCAGGCAAGCCTTTAGAAGGTGTCACAGCTTTAGATCACCCACATTGAGGCTGTGAGGCAATCAAACAGGTAACAAGGGGTCCACAGGGCAGGGATGCAGCAAAAAGGTATTAACGAGTTCTTTGACATTTTACTGAGAGCCTGAGATCCTACCCTTATGAGCACATCATAACCATTTAAAAGTCCTAGCACTGCCTTGTGTGGTCCCAACTGCAGCTCTGCTCTGCTTTAGTCTAAATGCATTTCAGGGGCTACTTTGACCCACTGGAAGTGGCTGCCTGGAATGTGGGGCTGAGAAGGATTAGAAACCCGGAACTAGACTCAGGCCACATAGGGGTGTGTGTGTGTGTGTGTGTGTCTGTGTGTGTTGAGAGGGTGCATATATACAATCCATTAGAAGTGTTCACATCTATGGGATGGAAAGGTCTGAGTCACGAAGCATTCTTTACAGTTAGACCGTAGTGAAACAGTCCATGGAATATCCTTGCACCGTCCCCTCCCTTCCCTTCCCCCTGAGAGAGGATATAAATAAACCAAAAAAAGGAAAAACAATCCATCCTCTGCCACATGCGTTAACATCTGATTGCATTCTGACTCTTGGCTACTTAAGAGTTCTCCTGGTTAACACGGAAATGTGTGCCTGTGGAAAACCCTCCCATGGCCAGCGGCGGGTGCGGCTGGACTGCTACGTGGAGGGGCAGGGAGGCTTCTGTGGGGCGAGCAGGAGCCCACGTGAAAGGAGGAATCCAGGTGGACTTTTAAGAATGTATTTCCTCCTCGTGTCCTCTGTTTTATAGAAATGATCTGTTAGAGTATTTCTTTCTGCTTTAAGAGAGGACAAAAACACAGACCGTGCTTTCTTTAACTTTGTATCCAAATGCTTCCTGTGGTACCTGGCACTCAGTAGGCACTCAATAAACAGTCTTTGACTGAATCAACAGTCGACTGAATGTCACTGAGCTTCCATTTCTTCATCAGTAAAATGAGGATCATGATGCTTGCCTGTGGGTTTATGTGAGCATTTGTAACGTAGCATACACAAAGTGCCAAACTCATGGAAGGTGCTCAGTAAATATTAACACCCATCCACTGCCCCATTCAATTCAGGACCTGATGGAATCTAGGGAAATGGCTGCACCTGGCCAGAGAAAGTTGACGTTAACATGGTTTGAATTTGCTACAGGATCTGTGTCCTTTTTTGGAAAGCCAGCCAAGTTGAGGAGCAAATCTCATCCTGTGAAATAGGGAGGGAAAAAAAAGAGAACAAGAGTTAAGAAAAATAGAAAACCAAATTGTACAGAGCGGGCAAAGTTATGACAAGCCCTCAAACACTTCATTTCTTTCTCTAATTTTCAGAGCTTCAAACCTTCTACATGTCCTATGCGAAGATGAATATCTCCTCCTTGTGTTGTGGGGGAACACTTTTCACTGAACCTCAGACTTTATTAATTATTCTGGTGCAATGTTATTACAAACTGCTGTTGATTATCTGACTCTTCTGGGCATGTGCGTGAGGCCAGCACGTCAGTTTCATATTAAAAGGATGTCGTTTGTGAAAACTAGATACAGAAATAAAGTATGTGTTTAATTAAGGCTTTAATCTTCTCTGAGTTCATTTTTTAGAAAGGGAGGTGGTGCCCTGGATGCCTGTGGGGTTGATAATATTTTCCTAAAATGATTCGTAGTCCTATCAGAAGTATTAGTAAACGTCCTTTTGTGTTAGTAATTAACTTTCATGGCTTGATATTATTTTACCTCTCTTGATTGTATGTTCCAGTCCAGATACTTATAAACGAATGGTGCCATCTCTATATTTTGCCAAGTTAAAAAAAAAATTCCACATACAACTGCCCACTTAGCAGACATCTTCAGAAAAATAACCAGACAGAAAAATGATGGGAGAGGGAAAGAAATGAGGGAGGAGAAAAGAGTGAATGTACTGGAGGAGGTGGCAAGAGAAAGAAGAGAATTTTTTAAAGGGAGAAGAAAATAAACTAAAGAAAACCAAATCCAAAAACCCATCAAAACTGGGGACCAGGCAAAAAAAAAAAAAAAAAGAGGAAAGGCACACAGTGTCAGGCTAAGGCCAGGGTTGGCTGAGACCACGCCCTCAAAGGCGCAGGAGGGGGTCTCCGGTCTCCCAACAGCTGACGGCCATCCGCAGAGTGGCCAGGCCACCATAGAGCTCGAAACCGGCTCTTCATAAGGAGAAGATGAAGATACAAGGAAATGTTGGAAGATTAAGCCCACTGCTAAAGAGTATCTTCTTTACAGGTTGCCAGGGAACGCTTTGTTCCCCTGATCAGGCCCGGGAGGTGATGGTGATGTCAGCGTTTCCTCTGCCATCCTCATCAGCTCCGTCCTGGGAGGGTTCCTTTTCTGTCTGTCTGCCATCCCTCACCTGGACCAAATGCTACCCAGGTACAGAGGGGTGTGGCCCCTGGGCAACAGAAAGCAGATGGCTGTTACTGGGTGAGGATCTAATTCCCCTCCTGTTTGTAGCGGAAGGGGAAAGACAGTGGGAGGGGAAAAAAAAAAAGGGGGAATTCTAGTGACTCTGAAGGGATGATTGCAGCTGGTTTCCAAAAAAAAAAGTTCTTCTACCTTTTGTGAGAATAATCAGCAGGTATAGGTATTAAAGAAGGAAAAAGTCATCTTTTCCAAAATAGGTCAAATGTTGAAACAGGATAAAAAAATTCAATGTTATTCATTTCTTGCTCCCTCCGCGGCCCCGGGATGCTCGCTGACATAGCCCTGCATTTCAGATGCTGAAGAGTGCCCTTGAGTTCTAATGATAACTGTAATGATATTTTGTGGGTTCCCCACTGCTTAAACAAAGACAGAATTTATAATGTGCCTCGGAGCATCGAAAATGGATGTTAGGAAACATTAATATTACTATTTTTATCACTATTTAGCGAACAGTGCTGGAAGATATTAATATTACCATGATCATTATTATGGTGAGATAACGAAGTCCCGGAACTCCATGTGGCCAAGAGATTGTTGGGGGGGAAGAAAAATGGACGAGCTTCTTTTCCTCTAAGTTCTTTACATCGGAATGAACTGGAAAAATAATCACAGTGGCTCACGGAGTCAGGAGTCAGGGTAATTAAGTGGATAAATGAGGCCCTTGTCATTTGAATTTATGCATTTTCCTTCATCCCTTTGTTTGCTCTGCCTTTCTCTTCGCCAGGTCTCCACCGCAACGTTGTTTATTCATGGAGGGCACGCCACGGTTTTTCATACTGGGGGGTGGAAATCTGAAGCCCTTCATCCGACTGGCCAACGTGTAGACCGAGAGAGAACACAAGGGGATCAAAGTGGTATGAAGACAACAGGGGTTTCATTAAAATGTTCCGTTCTCTGCCTGAGGACAGAGCAGGGAGAAAAGGGTGGGGAAAAAAAAAATCATCTAGCCCAAACAAGTTTAACTTAAAAAAAAAAGCAACGAACCACCTGTGGTCTCCTTGGAAACAGGCAAGCACACCCTCCAGCCACCTTTTAATGAAACCCCAGAGCCCCTTTATTAATTTATTAAAGAATCTATTTTCTGAAGATTCATAAACCACATATAACTCATATTCCAACACATCTCTGCTATGCTAATGGAACGCGTGCCTATGAATAATTAATTATTTAATTAGTAATAATTAGAGGTTGTTGTATAGGTCAAACCATTGGACTGACAGCGAGCTGCTGTCAAAATGTCACTTGAATTAAGGGAAGGGCATTTAAACAGAGAGTGATTCATCACCGTGTAGGGTGGTTACCTACCTCCCCATGCCCTCCTCTCTTCCCCCAAGTATCTTTCACAGCATATGCCATTTTAAGAGGCATATAACATGTAAAGTGGAACATTTAATATTGAGCATCCTACAGAAAGTCTGGCGCCTTCAATACTTTGCTAGACACACAGGACAGGCTGAGTTAAGTGGCTGCATGTATGACACTCAGACATGACAGCGGCGGTACATGAGTTTACATCCTTCACGTGGAATTCCCAGGACTCCTTTTCTGCGGCTGGCCCTCAGTGCTCGTAAAGGATAAATACACTCAGAGTGAAGAGTTGTGCAAATACATTTAAATAATTTGTTCGCGGAGCACCAGTGAGATAATCCTGAAGGATGATTATTCTGAAACTGGCACGTGGTCCAGTGTCACTGCTCGGTGCTGTGCGGGCCCCTCGTGCTGGCTTCCGCTATCTGTCTGGGCTCCAACCCGGCTGAGAGATGCCGGGTCCTCGCCACACATCTGGGAGCTGAGAACAGACCTTCCCGAGCGGGGAGGCAGGCTTTGTGCTGCTGGCAGGCCACTTCCATTTGTCCCACAGAATCACTGAGGACAGCCACCTTGCGAGGACTCAGTAGGGTGACCCACTGAAAGGGTTCAGCACAGTACCTGGCTCAGAATGAGCTCTCAGTCAGCGACAGCTATGGCTGCTTCCTATTTTAAAAGATCACTTTTCTGTACACAGAAGAACACTGTAAGTTGCACAGGGTGGACATTTATGTCCTCATTATTCAGATCAGGAAGTGAAGCCAGGCATAATATCTTCAATCCCATAAACCAGAGGTCACAAACTTTTTCAGCAGACGGCCAGTTGGTAAATATTTTTGGCTTTGTGGCCCATAAGGTCTCCAGTGCAAAAAGAGAGCCGCAGATGATATGTAAATGAAGGGGCGTGGCTTATTCTGATGCAACTTTATATACAAAAGGAGGCAGCAGGCTGGATTGGACCCCTGGGCTGTAGCTTCCCGACCCCTGGTCTGAGCCATGTTGGCAGCAGGCGGCTCATAGTTAAGTGCTCATTGGACGCTAGCTGGATCAGTAAAATAACAGATGAACGGACACATCCAGGTCTTAATCGTAGTGCTGAAATTGGCCCAAAGAGTCTCCCATTAATTAAATTAACAGTATTTAAAGCAGAATGAAATTTACTTCTCGAGTTTTACCTGCGAAAACAAATTTACTTTCGAGTGTGCCAGTGTAGATACTCTTTAAGGAAATCCTCTAACGGAAACTTTCAGCAGAGGAGGTAGACCTTTCTTAGAAAGTCTATAGAATATTTATAGACTTTTAAAAATACATATGTACAGCATCAATTCTGGCTTTAGCTCACAACTGATTGGTGGTAGAAAAGAGAAGAATCTGCCTCTATCTTAAAAGAGCATCATTTATTTTGTTCTGCCTTCTCGTCTTCCTCCTGGTCAGAGCAAAATACCCAGCATGGGCTGGAGGCAGAGAGTATTGTGTGTGGGTGGCGGTGGGGGGTGGGGCTCTTCCTCTGATCCCAGCTGGAGCCCACCCTCCCCTTCCTTCTTCTGCTGCCCTGTGCCTTCTGTGGTCCTGCCTTTCCCCATGGTTTCTTCACAGCCTCCAAGATGCAGGGGCAGTGAGGAACTCTTCATGCAGAGAAAGTCTCTGAGGATGTGACCAAAGTCCTCATACTTCAGTTACTCAGTCAAAATGGACCCTGTAAAGACTCTGAAATAACAGCAGAGTGTACTTGCAATGACCTGTACTATTTTATGGAATTTTAGAAACACAAGGAGGCAGCTGCTCCGTGAGCTGCGATAAACAGAAGAACACGGCTGGTGAAATAGGTCAAAATGAGCTGGACAACAGCGTCAAGGAGTCAGGACGTACTACCAGAAGATACTGCCAGTAATTTCCACGTGTGTGCTGGAAATGTGAGCCAAGACATTGCAGCAAAGGGCATCAAGTCATCCTTTTCCCCTATGGATGAAATATCAGAGGCCAGGGTTATGAGATAGATGTATGGCAATTGGAAAATCCAATAGTTGTCCCTCTGCATCTTGTATAAATAACTGGATGCTGAAAATGCAGTTGAACATGTGTGAGCTCAGGGATGATGCAGTTGTCAGATCAGAGCTAACTGGGCCATACAAAAGCCATGTGTGCATAAAGTGCATGAAAATACACCCAAAAGCAGTTGAAAGTTGAAAGTCACAAGCTTAGCAGATTGAAAGGCACGCACACTTCTTATCTCACAGCTTCTGTGGCTCGGGAGTCCAGGCACTCACAGAGGAGAGCTGTATCCTCTGCTTAGGGACATAGGGCTGCACTCAGGGTGTCAGGGAGGGTGGGGTTCTCATCAGAGGCTCAACTGGGGAAGGATCCACTGCCAAGTTCCCTGAGATTATTGGCGGAATCCATTTCTTTGAGAACCCGTGGGCTGCAATGGCAACTGCTTCTCCAAAGGTAGCAACAGAGAAACAAGATTCTCTATTCGGGGAGATTCAAGTGCATGAAAGTTCCTTCACGAGCATTTGCAGAAACCACTCATTTTCTGGCTACCCAAATCACACAGCATTATGGAGAAACATTATCTTCATATGTCTTTCCTCACTGGGAGATTGATGGCTAATGCGTGGGATTTGTCCCACGACATTTTTGGAGTCAGTAGTTGTGCGCCCTCCTAGGTAAAGAAGAATGTAGTAATCCGTATTCATCTTGACCCTTCACCCTGACCTCTAACCCTGACAAGACCTCACCTTCCCAGGAAGGTCCCATGTAGCCAGTATATGTAGCCAATAACAAGTCATCTGTCAGCCATCCCCAGAATAATTTTATGAAATAAAAATGAGGTCAGACAGGACAGCCCTGTGGCCAAGAGTATGGGCGTGGAGTTTATTCTATCCAATGAATGACTCACCGTCTGTAAGATCTGTGGGCAGCTCCCTTGACCTCTCTGTATCTTCTTCTTCATACAGTTCCTACAAGGACAAACAGAATGTTTTGAGGATCAGCAGAGGATCAGACACATGGTAAGTGTGCCAAGTTAGTGACCAGTGAATGCGGGTGGCAACCTTGCAGAAAGTTGCAGAAAAGCACAGGCTTATTGCCAAGAGCATGACCTTGATCCTCTCAGCCCCTGGATCTACTCTAATGAGAGCAACCCAGACTTCCTATTTCTCCCCGTGCCTAGTGGCTAGATATTAGGTTCCAAATTATTTGAAGAAAACGTAAAAGGTATTCATGCTCTTGAGACACCTGGATTATACCTACATAAAGGACTTTTACCTGGATAAAGGTATTGGCAAATAACTTCCACATACTATGATTCATAGAATGTACTGGAATAAAATATAGTACAATGCCATGCCTGTGGTGTGAACAAACTGTTGAGGGCACGTGAATAAGAGGGATCGGGAAAGACAGCCAAAAAGGGGTGGTTTTCTCCAAAGAGAAGGGACTCCCAGTGGTTGTCAAACTGTAACCCTCAGACTGGGAGCATCAGTCATTCCCTGGGAACTTGTTAAAATGCAGATTCTTGGGTCCCATGCCAGGTTTACTGAAACAGGAACTCTGGGATGTGTCCTAGCAGTCTGTTTGAACAGTCCCTCTGTGGGATGCTGACTTATCCTTAATATGAGAACTGCCCTCAACTAACAGGGCAGAGACAGATGGACAGAGAGTGTCAAATGTCACGTCGAGGCTTTGAGGGCATTAATGACCACTCAGGAGAAGAAACGCAGCAAACGGGAAAGGACCAGATTCTAGGGGAAGAGGGCTGGAGAAAGTGGGGACGGGGCAGTTAAGGAGGAGGCGATTGGAAGCAGGAGCATCGAAGCAAGGTCAGGAGGTGGGTGTGCACGACCCAAAACAAACAGCTGAAAGACCGAGAACCCAAGTTCCAGAGGTTACTGGTAACCGAGAGCGGCTGGGAGTGGTGAAGAACCAAGGCGGACGCACTGTGCTTTAAGGACTGTTTTCTTTGTTATCCAAAGGCTCACTGGTCCAGGACCCAAAGCAGAGAACGTGACGCAGGGTCCCTTTCCTACACCAGACTGACTCAGAGGGAAGTAAGAAGCCTGAGCATTGAGACCCCCAGCAAATGATCGTTTGGGCGTTCAGTGCAGATCAAGGCTTAAGATTTGAACTTTCAAAATGAGAAGTCCTCTGGAAAATCGAAGAAGGATGCCCCTGGAGACAACTGAGATCCCACTGCTGTCCCTGCTCAAATGCTGTCATCTGAGAGATGGAGGCTGCCCCGAGCTCTCCCCACAGCCCAGGCCGGATGCCGTCTGGCTCACAGCACACCCATCACCTGTTGACTGTTGCTTCTTGCACTCCACTCTCTTCTTCCGGGGGTTTAATCTCCTTCTACCTACTTTCAAAAATCTCATTCAGCAACACTGCGTGGATGGGAACCCCCCAACCTTTGTCTAAATGAAGTTCTAAGTTGCCTTTTCCCCCACCGCTCACTTCTCTGAAGATGCTCCTCCCACGACCCCCCTGCTCTGGTTCTGCTGGTGAGAAGCCTGCTTTCAATGTAAATGTTGTTCCTTGGTGGGTCCTATTGGCCGCTTCATGGTTGGTGTTCTGCAGGTTTCCCAAGATGAGTCTTAGGTAGATTTATTTTTCTTTATCCTGCTTGATGCTCATGGTGCTTCCTGAGTCTGAGAGTTCACTTGATCATCGAATTTAGTAAATGTTCAGTCATCGTTGATTCAGTTAAACAGCCTCTGCTCACCACTGCCTTTCTTCTCTGCATCTTCTCCTCTGTTTCTTCTCATTTTAGGTCTCAGTACATCATTGGTTCCTTTTCTCCCCAAGCTGCATCTTGAACAATTGCCTTAGATACGTCTTTCTGTTCACTAATGCTCTAGCCAAGCCTAATCCAGGTGTTGGACACATCAAATTAGGTTTTATAAAATTTCAATTACTGTATTTTTTTCTGTTTCTTTCTAGAAGTTCTATTTGGATTGTTTTCAAATATGTCTACTCTGGTTCATAATGGGATTTCAATTTCCTCCTGTGGCTTCCATGCTATTTTAATTATTCAAAATATTTTTATTTAAAGTTGTTGTTGGATTTTTCCATGATCTCAGTGTCTTAGGACCCATCATGTCCTCATGTGGTTTACAATTTTTATGGCACGGTCACCTGAATTTTTGTTTTCTTTTCGTTTCCTCCTGGGAAGCTGGAGATTGAGGAGGTCTTGTTACAGAGAATTTTGCATTTGTTTCTTGCTCACGTTCTCGGAATTTCACTGGTCCGGGGTCAGTTTTACATTAATTTATACCGTTGAGGGAAGTCCTGTGGCATGCGTGGAGTGAAAATTAGAGGCCATGCCCACAGCTTGTGCAGGCAGGCCTAGTTTTATAATTTCTCACAGGAGACTTTTTGTCCATCCATAGCCCAGGGCAGAAAAATGCATCGGGGTCACTCCCCTGTGCTGGGGATAGTCTTTTTAGTTCTATCACTGAAGGGTTCTGGCTTTGTGTAACCTCAAATTCTCCTCCTCCTGAGGCCACATCTCTTGACCTTATTTGGGCTTTCAAGCCCAACTCCTTGGAGCCTGTATCTAATCTGACATCCTTCTCAGCATTGGTGGCATCAGGTCGTGAGATCTGTGTTCTGACTTTAATTTCCCTTTTCATTTCTGACACCAAGGGGATTTTCTTCCTTCCTTCCTCCCTCTCTTCCTTCTTTTCCTCCTTCCTTCCTTCCTTCTTTCTTTTCTTCTTCCCTCCCTCTCTCCCTCCTTCCTTCCCTTCTCTCTCTCTTCATTGTCTTTCTTTTTCTTTTTTTTAAAATTCAGTTGTATATTTAAAGGTTTGGCTGCATCTGACATGCTACAGGAAACGGGAGGTAACAGACACTCACATTTATGGACATCTTAAATAAATAATCCTCAACACTCTTAAGTTTCTGTAACTATTTGAGGTTGTTGGCAACAATGACTTGAAGCAATTCTGTTCTATGTCTCTCTTTTGCTGTGACCAGGCTGAAATGATTCATCAGTGTTTTTCGTTGTTCTGCTCTCACTGCTTGCCACATGGCTCATATTTTTACAAATGAATTACTGTGCTATTAACGAAAAAGGCTATTAATGGCTTCTACAGGATGAGCAGGTGGCTAGGTATCAAAGGCAATTGCCTGTCAAAGAACCAGTCCCCTCCTCTCAAGCTGGAGTGGCCACCACAGACCTGGCTTGGTGTCAGGGAACATTTTATTTTCTATCTTCTCCCTCTTCTTTTTCCCTGTCCTCAACCTGAGCTGATGGATCTCAAAAGTAACTGTAATTCTATAGCACTTCCAAGTACATCCCATTGAAGAGTTCATTTCCCACTTGTATCAGTCAGGATAGGTTAGGTTATGCTGTCATAACAAACATCCCAAAAGGAATAGTCTAAAACATTAAGATTTCTTTCTTTCGCATCTCTATGACTTTTGTGGGGTGTGAAAAGTGTCACTCTTCACAGTCCAAAGCAAGGCACATGCCACTCGTAACCTCAAGGATGCAGGTACTAATCCCATCATATGTTAGTGAGAAGGACTGGAAATACTTGGTGGACAGAACTCATGGCTACCACAACTCTCCACGGCAGCCCTTGGCAAGTAACCACACCCTGACCTGCTCTGACCAGCTTGTGGCTGGGAAGGCCAAATACCATGTATTATACGCATCTTCCATAAACAGTGGCTGCTTGGCTTATCTGATACTGTGGAAAGCTGGACTCATTTTTCATATAGAGCAGAGATATTTCCTTCTCAGAACTATAAAGTCATATGATTTTATGTTTTATGGGTCACTTTAGTTGGATGTTCTGAGAAAGGATGTATCACTGTCCCTGCTTGGTATATGCTCAAACTAAGGCTAAGAGAAGGGGTGAAGTTAGGTGTTCCTCAGTTTGCCCAACTGTCAGATGGAACTCATCTCACCCACTTTGCCGGTTTCTTGTGAAAGAGATAGATAACAACATACATAGAACCCCTAGCATGTTGTATCAGCAAAACTGAATCTGCTTTCCAGTACAGAGATACAGGAGATTAGTGAGGGATGGATTGGCCAGGGACTTCTTTACCAATGAGGTGGGACTTCAGCTAAAGGCATTTCACTTGGTATAAAACAATGATTTAAAAATCAGCAGTGTAACTACTATATATAAAATAGATAAACAACAAGTTTCTACTCTGTAGCACAGGGAACTATATTCAATATCTTGCAGTAACCTATAATGAAAAAGAATATGAAAAGAATAGGAAAAGAAATATACGTATGTCTACGTATGACTGAAACATGATGCTGTACACCAGAAATAGACACCACATTGTAAACTGACTCTACTTCAATAAAATAAAATAAAATCAGCAACCGCAACAGCGAAAATATATCTGCCTGGCTCTTAAAAGGGCCTTACTTATTCCAAAGTAAAAAGTTAAAAAAAAAATAGCATTACTCTGTGTGGAGCTCTGTTCTAAGCATCTTACAAATATTCACTCATTTGATCTATGTGATAACTGTGTAAGTACCACTACTGTTGTGATTTTATAGACAGCGAAAGTGGGGCACTGAGAGGTTAAACTATGGGCTCAAGGTCACACAGGGATGGAACTGGGATTCGAACGCAGTCAGTCTGGCTCCAGAATCCCTGCTCTTAGCCAGTAGAGTTCCCTTGCGTTTCGTAATGCAGCAAATATAGTCTGTTTGGAACAGCAACGCGTCTCGAAGAATCTGTCATTTCTACTCCCCAGAAGCAGTAAGGAGTGTGCGGCGCCCCTCCCAAAGCCGGAGGTGGCCCGCTCTTGCCTCTCGCTGACAGTGGAAGGCGTGGCCGGGGCACGCCGTGTTCCTGGCGGCTGGTGAGCCGGAGAGCAGCCCTGTTGCTGTAAAACCCATATGTCACTTTTCTTTTAACATCTGAGTTTCCACAAGTTCTCATCTACAGATGGCTATGAAATTTACAGACCTTTTTTTAGTACCTATTAAGTATTTTATGCAACCTTTAATACCTTGTATCACAATTGGATCAAACATGCTGCAGTCCCATTTGTTGGTTTAGCAGACTAAGTACAGTGTAACAACAGTGCTGGAATTTTAATTTATTTCACCATGTAGACAGGGCCTCTTCCTCCCTTTAACTCTACAAATGCTACAGAGACCTTTCCAAGATGCTATTTTGATGTACTCCACTGTCAAGTCAATGCAATATTAAAGTAATTATGAATGATCTAGACAGTGTCCCAGCCTCAGTCTGGTCTTTGTCAAAGGCAAGGGGCTCTTTGTTCAGTTCCTTGTGCATTTGATTTTGGGTCTGAGATCATTTCTCATTGGTGCTATGTACGTGTTTTGTCCAGTGATTGGAGAATTACACTATCTAAACAACAACTTTTCCAAATCCCATAGAAACCAAGGGGTGCTGAGTGAGCTAAATGGCCCAGGTAGGGAAGCCTTTCAGTGAGAATTTCTATCTACGGAGATCACTAAATAAGTAGCCGGTGACATTCCTTTATTTGCATAAGCAGTTAACCCCAATCCAGGTGATTATTTCAAAATAAATTAAAAGTGAAAGAAATTTATGAGCAGAGAGCTAGAGCGTTTCTACCTCTGCTGGAAATAAAATATAAAATAAGTAAAACACAGCCTCCCCCTGCAAGTAAAACAGAATTCAGAAAGCTCCTCCTTGGTGGTGGGGGTGGAAGGGAGGGGGTAGAGCTCAGTGGCAGAGCACCTGCTTGGCGAGCACGAGGTCCTGGGTTCAATCCCCAGTGTCTCCATCAAGTGGGGAAAAAAAGAAAAAAGAAAGAAAGAAGAAAGCAAGCTCCTCCTTCATTGGCCCACTACCCATTAATTTTAACTAGATCACAAGTCTCTCCTGTTACCAGCCAGTGGTTGAGAGGTTAATGGAATCAGGGAGGGGGAGCTGATGAGTGATTCTTGCATGAATAATAATTCCTGAGTGGGAGCGAGGTGTCCCACCTCCCTCCCCATTTCAAGGTACTTCAGGCTCAACTGAATATAAAAATTAGACAGTGTTCTTTCTGTTTCATACATCACCCAGCAGAACACAGCTGGCTGTTGGCTCCGGGGCAAACACATTTGAATAGACAAAAAAAGCAGGCCGTGTTGGGGTAGCTTGACTGAACTACCCTTCAACCTGGATTTTTTCTTATTCATTCATTTATTCATTCATCTATTTATGTGACAAGTTAGGAGGCCTTTGAAAAGTTCCCCAAATTACCAGAATATCCCTTCTTTTAATAAGGATGAGTTCTCCCCCGAAATCTTGTTTTATCATCTACCGATGCAATCACCAGCATCATCATCTCACCTGCTATGAATCTCAAAGTGAAGAGGGTGTTCTGAGGCTCCAGATTTCAGAAGGCTTAAAAGCAACATGCTGCCAATCTAGACTTACTCTCTGGCCCTCCTCACTCTTCCCTCCCAACATTTGGGAATCAGCATTGCTTTACAGGTCTAATGCCAATTCATAACGTTATAATCTCCTGTAAGTCCTATGAAAAGTGTCCCCTGGGATAGCCACCCCCACCTCTTAGGGTTGTGGGGAGCTCCCCTGCTCATTCTGCCACCAAGCTGAAGATTTTGCTGACTTATCATGGTTCATAAAGCAAACAATGGAATCAGGAGAAGCAGAGGCATATGGGAGAAGAAAGAGAGCCTTTGGAACTGGAATTTCATTGTCCCTGCCTTTTTTTTTTTCCTGTCGCCAGGATGAATAAAGAACAAACCTCCTGTTTTAACGAATTACAATAATACAACCCAATGGAAAAGAAAAGAGTTTACCAATCCTGCTTCTAGGACTGCAGGGGAGACCGCCAGTGGTTTGGTCTTAAAGATGTAACCAGAGTTGTATTAAAGAGATGAAAGAAATAACAGGGGGACACACCCTACCAATACAACAACGAAACTATTATTTTCCCCAACTGTGATCAAATTGGCACCAGTCTTATGAAAAGCTGTATTTAATAATGACATCTGATGCTTCAGAGCACGTGAACAATTGCTGAAACACGTAAGAGAGAGAGACATTGTAGGTTCCTCCCACAAAGAGAAGAATGCTGTAAGAATTACATAATTAGATTTAGATATACATTAAGATTATAATTTTGAGTTTTACAGAGACCAACTTGTTCCTTTTTAAAAATAATCTGTGCATGGTTTGTAAAGCCCACATGCTCCTGTACTTTCAATGTTGCCTTATATTAGAAGCATTTATTCACTTATTTGCTTTGGGGTTTGCATGTACATATGCACACATACACTTTAATGGATACTTTGCACAAAAATGACAGTATCTGCAGAAAAACACATAAAGTTTTGATAAAGTTACCAGCATAACAAAATCCACTTTTACTGCCTCCTTTTCCCCCCAACTTTTTCAACTTTACTCTTATATAAGCCAACTTTGACACCTCAAAATAAGGAAGAGAGATCTTTTATGGCCAATGAGTATTTGATTATGTAACTACTCTGCTACTCTGGTCCAGGCAGTTGATCTAAAAGCCTAAAATTTGTGAATGTGATCATGAATGCGTTTCTGTATGACATGGAAGTGTACGGATTTGGCCCAGAGGATATGTGACAAATGAAAACAAGAGTGTCAATCTACAGCAGTTGATAACTAAGCCCTGGACACGAAAGAGTTTTAACCAAATGGGGGATGGTATAAGGTGTTAGTAGCATGGAGGTTTTGAGAACTAGAAAGTGGCCAAGGGAGTGACCCAAGAGAATGGAATTTTAAGAACTAGAAATTCATTTAAAGAACTAGAAAGTGCCCAGGAGAGTGGCAGGGAGTCTGTGGACTCCTAAGAAGACAACCTCTGTACAGCTGAGGGATGGGTATCTACTCAGTGCTGGCTTTTGAAGATGGAGAGGATGTGTCCTTGAGAAGTCCGCTGACTGTAGCAATTCTCAACGTGGAGAATAACAAACATGACACTCCCAAGACTGCACATGCTTCTGCCCATCCCAGAGATGCCATTATTCTCCAGGGGAATGTGTCCCCAGACAGCAAAATCCCCAGGGACTTTGTCAGATGGAGTCAGAATCACAGACTCTCCTGGTTAAGAAGCCAAGGGGTCTGGGAGCCCAGGCCTTTGGGATAGTCAGCGCCATGAGGATCCCTTGTTTATCGACGTTCACAGCCACTCTCCAGACCTTTGACTTCCATCCACTCCTCCTCTGCTGCCAATGCCTGCCCTGCCTTCGCCTTCCATCCTCGCCCTCCAAACTCTCCACTCCACTCACTCTGTCTTCCTGAACCCCACCCTTCTTCAGCCCAGGCTCACAGACCACCCGCTCTCTGGCTCTCAGGTCTGAGCTGAGGCCTTTTCTTCACATTCTGCGCACACCCCGGGTCTCTCTCTGTGTATACTCACACCTCCTGGAATGAATTTGTTTATTTACTTGCTGATGTTCCCATTATATTCTGAGTTTTGTAAGGTCAGGGTCCGTGTTTGCTTTTGAAATCTGCCTTTTAATAGGGTCCAGTGCAAAATAAACACCCACTAAATACTTGTTAAAATCAACTAAAGTTCCAAAACAGGATTTTTAATGATTTATTCAAAATGACATTTTTTTCCCTTATTCTATAAAAACATCCTTTAATTACAAATGCCAAGTGTAAGTTTTGACAAATTGTAAAATGACAATTTAAAAAGATACAGCAGGGGCGGGAAGGTATCGCTCATGGTGGAGTGTGTGCTTAGCAGGCACAAGGTCCTGAGTTCAATCCCCAGTGTCCCCATTAAAAATAAATAAATAAAGAAACCTAATTACGTCCTCCCTCAAAAAAAAAAAAAAAAAAAAGACACAGCAAAGGAGAGAGGGATAAACTTTAATTATGCAGTGATGTTAACAAGTAAGATTTGGCATCTAGGGACTATCATAACGATGAGATATAAATTACAGTCAAAGCTACACTTACAAATGGAACATAACTGACTACCAACAAAATATTCACGTGAACATTAGGGGAAGTTTGGATGGACGCAGCTGAATTGGAAACTCTGCCTTTGGACACATTTGATTTGGCAGGAAATTCCTTGTTTAGACAGGGGCACTCCTGGCTGTGCCCTGCATCCCCAAAGTCACAAGAAACCAAGGCGGAGGAAGATTGCTGGAGTTTCTGTGGTCCTCCGTCTTTCCCTTCTCTCTCTGGCTAGTTTAGCCTGAACAACATGATTTTCTCCCCTCTGTACGTTGTGTTTGGTAGAGCTTCAGAGCTAGCAGAGCAAACTGACTAGTACATCCCGGATTCCCAAGAAAACTCGTGATGTAGGTACTGTTGCCTCTCCCACATCCCTGATGAGTCTGCAGTTCAGTTGAGGTTAAATGACTTGCCCAACAAGCAAATAAAGAATAAACAGTGGAACCTAAATCTTCTTATGCCAAAACCTAGCTCCAGCATAACCACAAAACTTCCTTACTGTAGGAGCCTAGTTCTACTGAACAGTGAACGCATGACAGAATGCAAGCTTTAATTTCCTAAAGCGATTACAACTCTACGGTGTAACCAGCTGATGAATAGACTTTAGCCTAGCGGTCTTAAAGGTCTTAAAGATGGTGTCAGAATCAGATCGCATCAATCCATATCATATTTAAGTCCAACAAGCTTAACCAATGAACTTTATAGTTCAGAGATGTATTTACAAGCAGATTCTTCTTCCTCTGAATGACTCCATCTGTACAAAAAGTTAGACAAGGAAGAGAAGAAAACAGTCACTTGAATGTCACTTTCTGGCTCCCCAGATCCATGAGGGCAGAATGGGGAGGAATCACGGCCATGGAAAGGAACTGGGAATCACTGTGGCCTGCTCTCCCGAGCAGGAAAGTGTGCCAGTGGAGGGCACAGAAGGATGTAGACTTTCTCTGAAATCTGATGTGTCCCAAAGAATTGGATTTTTTTCTTTTCCAGCAGGGGAGGGGCAATGCTTTTATCAGCAGGTGGCAGCCATGCAGTATCAGCACATGGGCTGGGTAAGGGTCCCGTTGGCATTTGCTGCTCTCTGTATGTAGGGCCAGCCGGCTGGGGTGCTGACACCTTTCAAAAGCTGCGGGGCATTCAAAGCAGAACTGCACAGACATGAGTAACTCACCTACCCTTTACGTATACACAGCTGGCCTTGTAAGTATGCACAGCTAACCAGTGCACACTTACAGTGAATCAGTCTTAAAGAGGGTGTCAGAATCAGATCACATCACTCCGTATTCTATTTAAGTCCAATAAGCTTAACCAAGTAAAGGGACAATCCCATTACCCAGGTCACAGTGTTATTTCAAGGAGGGTCCAGGGTCTCTGAAAGAGTTTTGTTTCGGAGAGCTCCATCAGTACAGGTGCACGTAAACACACACCTAGCCTTAGGTTCTGCACAACAGGGGTGTCCGCTCTGCATAGCTACCACTTCTTTTTAATGCCTATCTTTTTTCCCTCTGTCAGCCTCCTCATTCCCTAGACACTTGCTTTCTTATTTGAATGCTTCATCTCTACAAGCATATTATTGTCACAACTTCAGACACAAATTTTGTATCAGACTATTTCTAATTTCAATGAAGCTTTAAAAAAAATCCATACTCATATTTTTAATTGCCTTAGCTTTTTAAACGAAAACCTCCTTGCACGCATCCTATTTTACATGAGTCTCTCATTTCTGAGGCAATGTCTCTAAAATGCTCATAACACATGGGCAGGGGACCCCCCCGCGAGCAGACAGGTTGAGAATAAGATGAGCTGGGTTAAGTCTCTGCCCCTCGAATTACATCTCAGGGAAACACTGATTCCACATTTTTTTAAACATTTTTTATTGATTTATAATAATTTTATAATATTGTGTCAATTTCCAGTGTAGAGCCCAATTTTTCAATTATACATGAACATGATCCGCTTCCCATTCAGTTCATATATTTATATATTGAAAAACACTTATCAATATAGAAAAGATTTCTGTGTTGGTAAAGTGACACGTTAGGTCCGTCGCTTTTCCCCCTTCTTTGCTTTGAGGTGTACATGATTGCTCTTGGTGGTGGCATGGGAGGTAGTCAGCATTCTGAGGCAGGGGGCTGTGGCACACGGTTATTTACTTCGCTCATGTTAAAAGGGTCTGGAGGGACAGATGGACAGTGTATAAAAGACCGAACCTCACCAGCAATGCTGAACATGAGCTGCTAGGGATGGGAGAGGGAAGATGCTCTTTCCCTCTCTACCAGCATTGCTGGTGAGGTTCGGTCTTTTATACACTGTCCGTCTGGGAAGCGGGTCAAGTTCAATTGCCATAAAAATATGGACTGAGTGAGCATGAAGACATTGACCTCATGATGCCCCTGGCTCAATAACTGTTCATGTTTTGAGGACTTTTTATATGCCTGTGACTGACTGACTTAATCTCAGAACAGCAGATATATGAGAGTCTGAGTTTTAGACAATATGAATAAATCTAATATATGAATCTCAAGAAATGATTTAGTCTGAATATCTCATAGATTAATACATGTTTTAACTATGTTAGTTGATTGATCCTAAATCTACTACGTTTAATACATATCTTCAACTGTATCATTTGATGGATCGCCTGTATCAGTTGATAGATCGTCATTTTTTAAGAACAGGTGTACCAGGGAATACCACCAACTTTTGATGTGTTTATTCTACAGGACAAACCAGGTCCTACTCACAACGTTCCTGAGGCACCTCTCTCCAAAACATGACAGAGGTCACGGTGAGCCTTGGGCTAATCATGGCTGCTCATACATCCCTCATGCAAAATAGTCTGTGCTTTGTCCTGGCCTTAGTATCTTAACAGCCCCAAAGTCCACCCGGGGTTCTGAGATCTGTTTAGGAAATACCAGGTGTTCAGAGTCAAGGTGAAGGAAGACACTCTCTCTACCCACAGAGGAGATCAGTCATCAGCTGTCTTTTCAAGTTCACTAGACGTTCTCATCAGTTCATGCAAATCCTTAGAGGCCAGTATCCCTACTGTAAGGTGACTTCATGATTTACTCTCCTTTTCTCAACGCAAATATGCTGGCCTTTAAGGTCAAAAAGGGCTGAGTTTGTGCCTCAACAAAGCCATGTATTGGATATAGAATCTTGGAAAGTCATTTAATCTCTATAAACCGTAGTTTCCTTAGACGTAAAATGAAGCTAATGATAAAAGTTACCCTGTAGACAGAGGATTAAATAAGTGTGCTTATTACAGTGTCTGGACAAATACAAATGTTAGCTATTATAATTATTTGGTAGTTCAATTATCCAAACCCTACCCGGCTTCTCTACAGGGGTAGAGCTTCCGTCTTCCTTGGTGGTAGCACTGTAATCCTCTTCTAAGATTATTTGAAAAAGTGAACATGAATAGGTAAGCTCATATTATTTACAGATTTCAACTAGAATATTCTTCCTTCCTTTTTACTCATCCCACTTTTTTGCTTGCATATTAGGTTCCAAAATTTTGTCCTTTGGGGTTGAATTTTACCATGCATGATCTCAGCTAAAAGGTGATTTTTTTTTAATAATGTTGAAGCACAGTCACTCTGTCTACTTTTGAATTAGAAGCAGATGAAAGTAACTTATTTTACTTTTCTGCCTGAAAGAAAGGTAGGGCTGTTTCTGTGCCCAGATAATTCACTAATAACTGAAAGTATCCAAGTATCTCATCTTCACTCAGGAAGTCTCCTGGCTAATTATGAAAATATTAATTAAGTTAGGGGCAATTGAGAAAAGTTACTTTTGAACCTGCTCAGCGTGAGCTGGTATTAAGTTACTACTGTATTTGGGTGGAGTCAGGTTTCCGAAACATCTGGGAACGGATTCCCACTGAACATAACTACGGCTTCATGGTCCTCTTTCCCTAGGGAATGAGATCAGTATTCTACTGTGAAGTTCAGTTTGTCATTCAAATACATGCCAAAACCCCTCCAGAATACACTGATTCGGGGTTCTGGAGATCGTCCGTTTGCCCCTCCAGACCCACTGTCCTGCACTGTACCCAGGGAGGCTGACCTATGACAGCATCCTTGGGTTCATTTCCCCAACAGCTTCTAGCTGATCTCAGCCAGTGGGCTTAGAGGGTGAGAAAAAGGTGAAGTTGAGACATATTCCCTTCTCCCCTCGTGCTTGGTTGCTGTGGGCTGGCCCACTTCTCTACCAAGTGCCCCTGTCCTGCTCCTGTTCCCACACCTCTACTGCCTGTGGTCCTGGGCAGTCTCTCCCCGACCTCTTCCATCCTCCTGCCCCTTAAGGCCCAGGATGGTAATGACTTCCCGATGTGACTAGCTCAGGGCTATGGCACACCCCTTGTTGGTTTCCTTAAACGCCACCCACCCAGTTAGATGCGTCACCTATACAACTTCCTGAAATTATCCGCCCTGAATGTGCCACAGCCTACTTAGTGTTAAAAAGCTTTTAAGCCTATTCAGATTCTGTTCCCCCTGCCGGGTATTACCATTCCCTGTCTCACCTCTCACCTGAGTGGGGGAATTCCACTCATCCTTTGAGATCAAGGATTTCAAGGACAGCTCTTCTGTGCAGCCTCCCCTCTGGCCCTCTAGACAGTGAGCCCTGCTCTTCCCTGGGCTAAAGTCTTGAGCCAGGTGGTGTGGGTTCAATTCCTGGCTCCACTACTTACTGGCTATGTGACCTGACATCAAATGAGTTGCTTAACTTTCCCAAGGCCTCAAATTTCTCACTGTAAAGTAGAAATAATTATATACTTTACCTTGTAGAATTATTGTGGAAGTTACATTAGTCAATACTTTTAATGGGCTCAGAGCACTGCTGGAAACATTTGAATCAATAAACATTATTATTATGGTTGTTGTTATTATTGTTACTTTTAATCTACATCATTAGGTTGTCTGTACGATGCCACTTGGTCTCCCCGGCCTTGGCCTCACACTCGTGGCTTTTCAATAAGTGTGTACTGAATCTTGGAAATGAATCTTGTAGTAAATATTCTCTTTCCTGGAACACTTTTCATGTCCAAGGAGAGGCTCACTGAAAGCTGTGTGAGGTGCAGAATTCCATTCTGACGTTTTTAGGGAGTTGCATTTGCAGGGGAAAAAAAAGAGCTCAGGCGGTAGGATTACAGATACTTTGGATTCTCTGGGAAACCCCTGCAGGTGAAAAAGTTACAACGAGCTGAACAATGTCAGAAAAAAGAAAATGCTTCCAGGATTTCCAGTACACTGGGCTTTAGAAACACACACAGAATTGAAGAGAATCCAGCATACACAACACTTCAAAGCAACAAACACAGATGAGAATTGGAGGGGGTGCCTACCGAAGACTGCTGGTTTTCCAGAAGCCAAATTTTCAAGAAAGTGATCGGTAACCTACTCAATCTGATTTTTTTTTTTAATTTCACAGGAAGTCATTGTCTGAAATGACAAATTCGAAGAGTTCCATCTCCTCCTTGGAGATTCCTGCTGGTTAAAAAGTCTGCAACAGATAAAAACTGTTCATAGGAAACTAATTTGCTGGACAGCATGACAAACTGATTACTGAAGTGCAAATTAAATGTTCAGGTAAGTGATGGATGCACATAAGTTGAAACCAAGTGAGATTCTAAAATCTATGCTTGAGAGTCTATTCCATTTCTGGAAAGTTCCAACCCCAAACCTACTTTCTGAGGCCTTATGTTTCATGTCTAGACCCACCCACCACAAAAATCCTGGTTGTCCAGCCATCAAGTCCAGCTTTTCCTGGGAAGGGAAAACTTTAAATTAGAAAGAGAAAAGAAGCAACAGAAGTTAAGTAATTAGATACTGTTTGCTCACTATTCACGCGGTGACTCACTGGGAACCTTACATGCATTAGTGCCTTCAATAATTATGATCACATGAACAATAGTCTTACCAGGTTCCTTATTCTTATTCTCAGTACACAAATGAAGAAACTGAGGCCCAGGGATCAGTAATCTGTTCTAGGCCACACAACTAATAATAATCTCTATTTTTTTCACCATTTACATTATTTTTATCTAATCAGAAGTTTTCAACCACATGCAGCATCTCTTCTCCTGCCCCTAAGGAACATTTGGAAATGTGGGGAAGATTTTTTGTTTGTCACACTTTTGTGTGATCTTTTCTGTTTGTTGGTGTGTGGTCAGGTGTCCCACCCTACCTGCAAAGTCTGGACAGCACTGCCCAGAGAAATGAGCCTTCCCCTGGCCCCTGCATACCTCCTTTGAAAAACACTGCTTGAACTCTAGAGGTTGGATGACTTCTGCCTGTGAGTTAACTATGAATTAAAGAATAGTTCATTTGTCTGAGTTTTATTTTAATCACATCCATCTAGCCCAGTCATTAAGAATATCTGGATCCAGACACAGGAACTGAATATTGTTCTATCACAAAATGCAAATATTTGGCCAGCGAGACAGCCCAGGCTGACTGATTTTAGATCAAAGTCTGATTTTCTTTGAATTTTTTTAAATAACTGAAAACAAGGAAATCTCTTTCATTTGCAGTCGTTTCTTGAACCGTTCCAATGAGCCTGGTGCGACTGGTTAAGTTCACACATGTTCTGACTCTAACAAACCTGTCACGTGTAAGTGCAAACATATGGTAAATCATCGTGTGTAACAACTACAGTTTGAGGTTTCAGCAAATACACTGGAAGCGTTACATCAGAAAATGCTACACTCAGAAGGCATCACCCTGAAGTTGATACGTGCATCCCCAAAACGCATCCCTGTTCGGCGCACAGTTGTCATTCCTCCCTGCAGATGTCTCTACATTCTTTTCCATATCTTCAAATGTATTCTCTATGAGGAGTTTTCTAGGGTCAATTGTTAGTTCATTACATTCAATTTGATTGACAAAAAATGCTCACATCATGTGACAGAATAGAGATGAACAATGCAGAAACCTGCCCAAAGGTGGATAATCATCTGGATAAAAATTTACCTGGTTAAAATCTAGGTGCCATCATAATTCTTAAGCTAACAGCCCCGTGTGCCTTAAAAACTGAAACTGACGGTTCCTTCCAAAGTGGAGCTCAAAAAATATGCCCAAGGTCATTAGACCGGCCACACAGGATGCTGTGCATTTAAAACTCGACCTTCTGGTAGAGCTCTCTTGGAAATCAATTTTACTGTGTTATAGTCCCATTTTGTATTTATCTCCACACAATTTGCTTCATGGCTTTATTTGCTTCTGATTTGCAGGGTACACATTTTACTCCCGAAAGACCCTGCAGAATAAAGTGGTCCCCTCACTCTGAGCTCAAATGAACTGATGTGAACCTCGACAGAGGCATCAAGAATCTGGCAGACTAGAGACACAGAGCTGTAGAGCTGAACACTGCCCGGGACGCCAACTTACAGCAGGAACTGTGAGGGCACAGGTGCCCTGTCTTCTCTTCGGCTCATCAAGCTGTCATGATTACTTGTATAAGCATTGATGACCAAAGAGTAAGGGGACATTTTCCTCCATGTAGCAAATGAGACCAGAGGAAAGGACCAGTGGAAAGGCTCAGACCAAGGAGCCAAGAAGCCTCTATTCTGGGCAACTCTGCAAATTCCCAGTTGTGTAGTTTTGGGCAAATCACTTGATATCACTGAGCCTGAGGATCTTCATCTATAAAATAAAGACGTTCAGCTTGTTAACATCTATCATTCTTTTCACTTAGCATCTTGTATTGTTTTAAGGAATCAGATGGAAAGTGATCTCCTATAAAAGATACCAAAGCTAAGAAAATCAGCAGCCTGACTGAAAGAAGCTGGACTGGAGACAGCTTCCAGCTTTAGAAGTCTGGATTCAAGACAGAAGTTGACTTACAGCATCAAAACCTTTACAAACGTGGCCACTCTCTACTCTTCCCATTGAGTGTTTCACCTCCACTTCGTTGCTCACAGTCCAATCAAACTTCACTATTCATTACAACAGGGGTCAGGACTGCTCTCAAATCAACCTAGTTTTATACATTTCCTTCAAAGTTTCCACTTCAAGAGACTCCTTGACTTAAATTAGAAATAGATTCCAGGATTCCCTGAGTATTAAACCAGGTGGTCCTTCCTTCTGTCAAACATGTTTGTCCTGCACCATGGTTTTAAGCCCTGTCCCTTGTGTTCCCTTGGCTCAGTCTAAACAGAAACACCCTCAATGTCTCTGCCTTCCTCTTACAGAGAGTTTATGATTTATTCCATAGATAAGATGTCCTTGGGAGGAAGCCAGAGGTCACTCTTGCTGTCAAACAAAATCTTTGTCAATATTGAAATGAGAACTAATTTGACTTAAATCTAAGTTGACAGGAGTAAAAAGGACTCAGTACTGGAATAAATCCACCAACGATGTCAGAATTGAAAGATGACCATAACAAAAGTACATCCTTAGTCTGAGGGTAGTTTTAAAGAATTTGGTAACAGTTTAGAGCACCATAAGAGAAGCAACAATAGTAGGAATTCTAGGCAGTGTTTTCTAGTTATGCCTGGAGAGAGTACCATTTCTTCAAATGAGTACATTTTATAATCAATTCCTCTTCTGGATGAAAGATACTTTTCTGTTTTGGAATTTAACAGAAGTGCACTTAAAGGACCTAACCATTAAAAAAAAAAACAAATTATGGCATAAGTTTATAAATAATTCTATAGAGTTTATTTTATGTGGTCCTTTTCCAGAACAACAGCAACTACATTCCCTCACTCCATCGTGGGTGGTTTATTATATCGTTGGCTTGGTTCCACCCTGTAAGTAAGGAAATGCTATTTAATGATAATTGACATTGTTATGGCAAATGTTTTGATTAGTATCATAATCAAGATCTCAGTTACACAATTATCATTATTATTCCTGTTTCATCTTGATAACAAGATGGGTCACTTAGTGATCCCAGAGACCTGTTGCCTTAACCGTTGATTGCCTGATGGTAAACTCAGAATTTCAGCAGTATGTGTCAGAGCGTAGGCAACATGGCACTGGGGACCCACTTATCCCATTTGCCTGCTCGTTTTACAATTTTGATGCTGCAAGTTTCATGTCCTGGGAAATCCGTCAGGCTCAGGCAAACGGGGACAGTGAGTCACCCCATGTGGTGGAGTGGGGCTAGGGTGTAAGGGTCAGAAAACCCATCTGCTCTGACCCTGTTGCTTTCTCTATCTGATGGCAACTTTCTAAGCTGCAGTGTCCCACTTATAATAATTTGTTTAATTTGTCTTTAAAAACCTCTTTATAGTAATACACTGGAGTGTCTTTTGAAAACTACCGAATTATATACAAATATTAGATCTTTTCTTTTTTTTTCTTACAAAGCAGCAGCCCAAACAGCTATGCCCATCTCCCTGAGAGCCTGGGATCATCACAGCGTCTGTCCAACATCATCAGATACTACGGTTCATTGAGGTGATGCTAGGCGTGAAGTTTTGGTGTCACAGTTGTGAAACTTACTTAACACCCACGGAAAAGTTGTCTCCTCGATTTAAATCTGCGCAGTTGTGTGGATTGGGAGAAAGAACAAGGAATTCAGTTCCATCTCTTTTGTGTGTTAACAGTATCGTTTGGTTGGGGTGACTCATCTACATTTCTTAGCTTTTGTGTCTTCATTTGAAAAATAGAAAAGAGTTCCTGCATAACACGTCTCAAAGGGTGGTTTTGATTATGAAATGCAAAAATGTAAAAACCACCAAGTGATACATAAACACAATGCAAAAACATATTATTATTATTATTATTTATAATAGATACCACATATTATAACACTGTATGTAAGTCATAGATATCAATTCCAAGATGTATACTAGGAATGTGTTCTCAGCTATGAGTCCATGATATTCAACGTTCAGTGTGTTTAGGGAGGAATTATGAACTTACCTGCACACAGAATGATAAAAATGACAAGACTCTTAGATACCATCTAGTCAAACTCCTGAAGTATAGACATGGTACCTCGATGTCCTAAAATGCAGAGTGAATTTGATCTGTTTCCACAGCTGACTGGAGATGGAGCCACACTTGAACTCCAGTTTCTTGGCTCTGAGTTCAAGTCTCTTTCATTTTACTTCTTAGATTTTCCTACCAAGGCCTTACAAGTCACTGCCTTTGATTTTGTGCCTGGAGCTAGTTATTCTGTACATGTTTATCTCGTTCTCCTAGAAAGACTAAACCTCTCAGTCTGAGAAACCACCAAGATGGTTCAAAGCACTTAATACACAAAAGGATTGAAAGTAAATCTTTAATTCTTTAGTCAATAAGTGGCTCCTAATACAGGAAGGGTGGTCAGCATCTGGCCAGCCCTTCTGAGTTCACATCCATCACTTATCACCCCTGTCCTCCAGCCACCTCCTACGTCAATGTCAACAAGCCAGGTAAGTCTACGTGAGAGAGAGGGATCAGAAATAGACACGGACGAAGCTGGGTGCATAAGCAAGAGAGACAAGGTAGAGCACCTACTGCGTAAATGTTTGACCTCAGTCACTCAGACTGACCTGCAGTTGAGAGTGGAAAAGTACTCAAGGGGAACTTAATGAAATCAGAAGTGGATTCAGCCAGGAAGCTGTGATGAGGAGCTGGAGGGGATCCTGAAAGGGGAAGGGGCAACCGGATGCTTCTCTGAAGACCGAGGATGAAGCCAGAACTTGGCTCTCTGTCTAGATGATCAGAACGATGGAAATGATGATGCTGCTGGTCATCACATAAATGCTCACCGTGCACGAGGCATGATGCTAAAGGCTCCAAACACAACAGACCAGGTGAGCCTCCCAACAACACAATGGAAACCTTGGTTTTTAAAGGTAAAGCAATTTGCCGAAGGTCACATATCCATGAAGCAGCAGAAATATGAGTCCAGCTCACCTCTCTTTGACTGCAGACCCCATGTTCTTAACCCCTGAATTCATTGCTTTTCACCAGCTATCTTTTAGACAAGGCTTCGCCTCCCTTTAAAACTCAAATGTCTCCTCAACTCTACCACCTTTACAGATTCCCACCTTTCAAGAGCTTTTCTCCTCCAACTGCGATGACATCCATGAACCCCTTACATAACTCAATTGTATTTGCATTAATTTATCAGTTTATACTCTGTTTCTCTGGCTCCACTGAAAGCTCCTGGAATACAAGAGCTCTATTTTATTCTACTTTGCATCTTCTTGCTTGGCCATCAGCGTCAACTCCATCACCATCATAAGTGGTGACCAAATGGAACATTGAGATAACACTGTCTTTTAAGGCAAATTTTCTATACAATAGTATTGTTATTGTTAGTTTTCAATGCCAAGTAGGCTTTGAACATGATAAAGCTACAATTTGACAGTGATGGAAATTAAGAGGAGATAATGATTACAGACATGTTTCTTCCCCAACCCCAGGAGAGCCAATTTAGAGGAACATTCTTGAAGTTTGAAAGGAAGTTCTTAAACTGCAAGCAACATGTGGAATTTATTATGCCAGTTATTTATATGAGCTGAAAGGCAAAAACAGGCACAGGAGGGTTTAGATATATTCAAAGATGGGCCCCACATAATGCATTGTTGCCAACAAGTTAGACTGGTTCATAATTCGTGAAGGAAACGGTCCTCTTCCTTATAAAAAGCCCTTTGGTCCCAATATTGAAGCTGAGTGAGAGATTAATAGCAATTTGTCAGATTGCATTTGGTCCTTCTATTTATAATGGCTTTTCGCTTTTGTACTTGCATTTTTGTCCCCCTCATAGGCTGAGCCAGAACTGGCACCAGGACTAAAATTTTGAGGTTAGTGACAGTGAGTCAGCCATACCTCGCACACAGCAGACACTCAGTAAATAGCTCTGAGCAACAACCCGGACGACAGAAAGCTTGACTGCTCTTCTGTGGGTCCCAGAGGACACTTTCCAAAACCTGGTGGGACTCACAGCCTTCAACACCAGGGCTACAGATCATTGGAGCTCTTTGCTCAAAATCTTTTGCTCAAACTACAGTATTTAAGATACTGATCTTCGTAATCACGTTTCACTTACCGATATCATGGAGTCATTCCCTGACAATTTCTGAGTATCAGCATGATTGGACCCAAGTCTCTATGAAGTCTCTAAATCTCAAAGAGTCTACAAAAGTACTTGACGTGTCCCTTCTCCTTCCCATCCCAGTCTCCACGTGCCCTCCCACCAAAGACCCACTAAAGGAAAGACACCAGTTTAATTCAGAAAGAAGTAGGGACAAACCACACGTTCCCTGGATGGTCCTTTCCAGTTACTTTGTTACTGACTATTGAACAAATTATCTTTAATAAAAAACTTATTTACTAGACTTCCATACATGTACTTAGCACTAGCTACTTCATCAAGGAAGGCTCTCGTGTTATGTATCATAACCAATTCTCCCAAAATCATATTATTGCACGTAATTTCACTTCCCTCCAGAACTAACAGCAAAGCTGGTTAAGCTGCAATTACCAACACAACCGCAGTCTGAAATTAGATGTGTATTTCCACAGGCCCTTCTCATTTCGCCCAGCTCTCTGTGGGCACAGGGAGCGCGATGTTAAAATGCTTAAGATCAAGGTAATCAGATCACCGCTAAGTAAGTAAAATGGACTTGCCTATACAAGGTAATACGGCTTCACCTGGGAAGGATGGAGAAACCAAACCACAAGCAGCGCTCCTGCCTGCCGCCCCTGTTGAGTTATTAGCAGCGAAAGAAGGAACCCTTGCCCTTGGCACATAAGCTATCACGCTCGAAATAGATTTTTCCAAAAGTGCAATCTGATCATCCTTGCTGAATGTCTGTAAACTCAGAATTATCGCTCGAGTTCTAAGGTGGACTGAGATTTCTAGAAATAAAAGGCCCATGAGAATGAGTACACGGGTGTGGGCGCGCGCACACACACACACGCACACACACCCGCACACAGCTTAGGAATTTTCAGTGCACCCAGAGGAAAGGACAGCCTGTCTGCTTGAATCGGTGACTGAGTATGAAGTATTTATAGAGCTTTTAGGATGGAACCTACACTGTCCTGGGCCAATGGCAGGAGGGGGATGGTAAAAATGGACGGTACCATCCTTAACCCAAAATGGGAAATAAGACAATTACTAAATAATGTCGTCTGTGACAAATGCTCCATCAGGGGCTGTATTCATACAAATCCACTTCAGCTCAACTTTAGTGTGTCTCCCCTGAGTACAAGGCGCTCTGCCAGGTGTCCTAGGGGATAAAAAGAATAAGGTTCAGGTCTTTTTGTAAAGAAAGGGAGGAAGATGAGGGACATAATCTCACTGTGCTTCAGCCCCCTGGCCGGTTGCCCAGCAGAACGGTTCCCCAGGCAAACTCCATTCTGCACATGAGGAGCCTGAGGTTCAGGGGAACTGATCCAGGACGTCACCTGTCTGGGAGTCAGGGTGCTGTCTGGGAAGGCCTTGTGGACTTGGTCCTCGCACTGGACAGCCTCCTTCCTGATCACTCACTGGAACTTGGAAATCAGGCCTCGGGTTCCCACAGGCTGGTCCAGAGCTGGTCTCATGACTCGTCCCTGGTTCCTCCGCAAAATGAAAAACACGGAGCTGATGGTGTGAGCTTTCCACCAATCTAAATTAGCTAAGTTGACGAGATTATCCACTTCCATGAAGCTGTTTCCATTCTCCTTTCCAGGTGTTAGAAGTCCACGAGGGGGTGACGGTAGCTGTCGCTGTTTCGTGATCTTTTTATTTTTTTCCCTAGTAAAATACTCAGAATCCATACTCTGTGGTGCTCTGTGTCAGTTCCTTGTGTATTATTTTGATGTTTTCCTTTTAAATGATGCTTGAAATCCAAAATATGAGAAGCACTAACTGAATAGACAATTTTGAGGTCCATCTGTGACCTCAAAGTTTGGTAACAGGAGAAATTCTGGAAACCTTCAGTGGATTTTTAAAAGAACTCCACCTTTCCCCCCACAAAAAAAATTCTGCAAGTGCTGGTTTTAGCTCTATATCATTATCCAACACACCTCCGACCATATGTTTTGGACAAATCGCCTGAACCACAGGAAAATATCCTATGTTTGACCTCCGTAGAGCCTGACCCTGCTGAGATATCTTCCATGATGTGAGGAATAAGAACCACTTGTAGGAAAGGAAGACAGAGCTGCTGGGGAAGGACATCAAAAGGAAAAGAGTGTGACTCCTGGCTAGTTTATTTTTCTACGTTCAAGGATGAACCCAGCTCACCCACTGCAGTTTGCCTTTCGGGAACCTAGGAGGCTACAGTGCAGCTGTCAACAGCCTCCAACCTCAACATCAACAACTCGCTCAAGCCTCACCTCTTCCAAACCATGTTATCAGGCAGGATGGAGAGGGGAATATTGGTGTGTCAATAACTGAAAAAGAAATGAATCTCATTTTAGCGTCATTCCCTCTATTGCTCTGGCTAATAATAAAGAACAACGGTGATGGGGGTGGTGGCCGTGAGTTAAAGATGAGAAAAGATTATTGCTCAGCTAGAGAGGCAAGAACCTGGACTTTTCTGCCTTAATGTCTTTTATGCCAATGCCGTGTTTCCTTCTCTCCAACTCAAAGCTTTGGATAGATTTTAACAAGAAGGACAAGAAGTCACAAAGTATCATGTGGCTTTCGGTTGTGAGTCGTCGCAGTCATGCCAGGAAAGTGGCTGCACTGGTGCTCCCAGGTCCCAGCCCCTCCTGAAGATGAGGTCACACCGTGCGCCACAGTCCACCTGTCACCCATCACGTATGTGCAGCAGGTGGCAGACAAAAGCCCTGGGCTGGTTAAGGGAAGAGGGCTTGTTTATTTACCTTTGTTGTCCCCACTCCTAGGACAGTTCCTGGCACCTACTGGCTGTGCAATAGAGCCTCAGAATAGACTAAGTAGCGGGGAGGGCATAGCTCAGTGGTAGAGCACATGCTTAGCATGCACAAGGTCCTGGGCTCAATCCCCAGGGCCTCCTCTAAAAAGAAATAAACCTAATTACCTTCTCCCCTCAAAAAAAAAAAAAAAAAAAAAAAAAAAAAAAAAAAAAAGAATAGAATAAGTAAATGGAGAATGTGAAATGTGTGCAAAAACTATGCATGGAGTGAAAAACGGAATGCACTGTCTTAGTCCTGTGTGTTCATTGATGGTCAAGACTGAGGTCATTTCTTCAGGAAAAGTTATAGTAATGGTATGATTACTCAAGGTTCATTTTTGTCTATATGACTGTCTTTGTTAATCTCTCTCTGCCTCTGTGGTATGTGAGTACCTGTCTCTTCCTTCCTCTCTTTCCCCATTTTTTTTAAAATTTGGGGTCGGGGAAGGTCATTTGGTTATTTATTTTTAGAGGAGGTACTGGGGATTGGACCTGAGGATCTCCTGCATGCTAAGCACACGGTCTCCCGCTGCAGCCATCCCCTCCCCTCCCTGCACTGTTGTTTCTTGCTTACCTTTTCTCAGGGGCTTGGAGGAGTCACAACAGAAAAGTTTCAGAGGAAAACAGCTTCTAACCCAGTGCTTCCTTTGCAGACAAAGGATCAGGCTCATTCCTATAACCTGATTTAGCTTTTCTGCCCCTTCTTTGTCTTTTGAGCACCTGGCCCTACCCCTTCCCTTCTCTGGCAGCCAGGCCCTGGCCTTGTAAGCTCAGAGAACCCTCCGCAACTTCTGTCATTTATTTTGCCCCTGAGACTCTCTGGGAGGCCACTAGGAACTGTCAGTGGAGGATGTGAAGGTGTGCTCTGGAGGGTTTGCAAAATTGCCGGGCATTAAAGGAAAACTCGAGGCAAAAATCACCCATATCCTTTATTAAATGAGGCTTGTCATCACGTTCAAAGGACAAAGAGAGCCCTGTGTCATTTACGAGTGTCTTCAATTTGATTTTTCTCACATGCTGCTTCTTAGACTGCTGGTCCAGGTTGTTAAAGGAAGAGGAGGTACCACAGTTCAGCAGCCTCTAATGTGGAAGTGAATGATTCTCTGATTTCCCCTCGTCACGGGACATCCCTTCCCACTCCCAGGAGCACACCCTGCCGTGGTCAGCTCTCGCTTCGCACACCAGCCTCCCACTGACCTGGGACCATGTCCGGAATCACAGCCTCAGTGCGCACATCCGTGGGCACCGCTGCCTCCTGCCAGCGCCTCGCTGGAGCCAGACCCCTGGCTTTCCCTCCTGCTCCTGGCAGACTTCCTTCAGATACAGATTCTGCACCAGGGGTAGTTCCTTCCATGTAGCCTCAGCTTCACTATGTCTGCAGGACCTGTCGCCTTCAAGGGCGCCACATGCTTTGCTGACGTCGTGAGCATAGCGTCCCTCCAACATCTGCATATTTTTGCCCATCCTTCAAGCCCTGGATCAATGCCACCACCTTCACGAAGCCTGGCTCACTATGTACCAGTGGCAAATTCTAGCTCTTCATTTCCCGTAGTAATTTTTGCTGTGGGCATCTGAAAAATGACTTCTGTGCACACTACCTGGATTCTGTCATTTATAAAACAAGATACATAATACACAACCAAACAGGTTGATAAGAGGAAAGAATAAAGTAACATATGCAAGCACCTGGCACAGAGTGGGCAATCAGTACATCTTGGTTTCTTTTATTCATATGTTACACATTTTATTTTCATTAGAGTTAATTGTGTATATATCTCATCTGCAATATATCATAAGCTCCCCGAGAAAAGGCACCATCTTATTCATCTTTGTAAACTGCCTAGCATAGTTCTTTGCATATAGCTTCTGTGAAGTATGTGTGTTCAATGAATAAATCTACCTCTCTGCCTCAGTCTTTTCATCTGTAAAATGGGAATGAAAAAGGAATCATCATTTCAAAGCATTATTATCAGAATGAATTAAAATGCTGTGTGTAAAAACATTTTGACAAATAAAAAGATCAAATGGGAGGCAACTAGGAATTATTGTTTCATATAATATAGGGACAGGAGAGAAGCAACATTACCCAACTTATCCAGTAGAGGGCAGTGACACCCGCATGGATATTCAGATTCTTCGTTAAGACTCCAAAACCATAAATTAAAAAGTGAGAAACACTTTGGTATTATGCAAGCAAAATAGAGCAATTTTTTTCTGGATTTGGCTGTTTTTTCATCTCTTTTACTATTTGTGCAATTTATCTGTGTAGGAAGGACTTTCAGCTTCATTGGGTGTTTCTAGTGTGGGTTGATGACCTGAGGTTTTAATTTCTCTGTGTGAATTTCCACTCGCCCATGCCCAGGGTGAGGAATGATTCCAGCCTAGCCAATGGGAAAGGAATGCTGTTTTGACGAGTTTTATTACCTCGATCTTGAGCAAAAGCATGTCTACAGGGCTGTGGAGGGTTTGGTCCCGATCTGGAAAGCAGCCTGTAAGGGTTTCCATGCTGGGGGGAGGGGCCAGAGGAAGACGCGGACAAACAACGCTGACCATTGTTCCCTTGGCCCGCTGTGGCTCCCCTTAGTCTGCTCTGTGAAGACACTGAATCCATTGACTAAGCCATTGACATTTTCTTAGGAAGGGCTAAGTCTCCCCGAGATAAGGGAGCAGCAGAGGGTGGTGGGGGCACGAATATACTCACTGCACACGCTTCTCCTCGCTCGATTCTGAACTTACCAAGTTTCAAACAGAAAGATGGCTTGAAGATGTACTTGAGTGTGTGGCCCCTGAGGAATTCATTCATACGAGGCAGTTGAACGTAACTTAGATGAACAAAATTCGAATGATCCATTGAATGCTCCCTGCGCGTGTCAGGCGCCAGACTAGGGAGGGACAGGTGATACAAAGATGAGATGCGATGCTTACCTTCAGGGAATTCACAGCCCAGACCAGAGTGTCAGGACCCGCGTGAAAGCAATGGAAAATAAGTGCATGCAAATCTAGTGATCGTAGAAATGGCTGCAGTCAGTCATGCTATCATGCTTATTTCCAAAAAGATGAATTTGTTCTAACAATTGTTAAATTAGGGGATGATTTGAGCATAAGGTGAATTTTGCATCTTGATTATGTGTAATTTCATCTGCAAGAAATTCTAGGTGAATGCAAACAAACTGCACCCAGATGAACTGAGCAGTGTAGAAACATACACACACACACACACACACACACCCCTAAACATGCATCCCTCCCTCAGGTCACAGAGTGGACTCTGAACCACAAGCCTCCTCCTCCTCTGTGTCACAACTTTCCATGCCTCCAAATAGCCCTTTCCTCCACGTTGCATAACTCACAAGCTGAACCCTTCAGACCACCACTTCCACAAGCAAACCTCGGGTCTTTTTCAAGGTCAAATTCCATATTTGTTCTAATATTTATGTTATTTCTTAGCTGTTTTGCATGCGTAAAACAATGCCACTCTTTTCATTAATTTTCCATCTTTTTTGAGTTCGTACATCCCTTAAAGTTTTTAAATGTTGTGTCCCTAACTCCGTATTTCCCACAAGTCCGGTGGTTTTCATAGCTTGATTTTGCGGAGCACAGTGAATTTTAGGCGCACATCCGCAGTATTACTGCAGGATGGAGTGTACAGCAAGCCTTGTTGTGCACAAAGCCCAGAGCTCCTGGCCGAGGGGAGGGGAAAAGAGATCCCGGAACAGCCTTCCTTCCCGGGAGACAAACACAGAGCATCGCAGGGACACAGCAGAGGGTGAGTATAGTCTTGCTTTTCCATTCTTCTTAACTTGTTTCATTATAAGACCAACAACAAACAGAAAAGGACTTAAAATGGCTTATAAAGAGCCATTTATTATGGCAAGGCAAAATACATTTGAATAACTTAAAAATTAGGCAAGATGTAAAATTAAAAGAGGAAAACAAGGTAGATCCTGGCGTCAGGTAAGCTTACAAAAGGCATGTGAAAGTCCCTAGTAAGATCTGCTGGAGCTGAAGCCCATGGCAATCTGCAGCCATCAGTGCCTGGCTCTCTACTGGTCGATCTGGTCTGGAGAAGATCTGCAGTCTTGGCTGCGACATCCAATGTGGAAGTCACCAGCCACATGTGACTACTGATATCTGCAATGCCGTTAGTGCAAATTGTGACATGCTAAGTGTAAAATACATACTAAATTTCAAAGACCAGTACAGATACACACAAAAAGACGTAAAAATCTCATTTACTTTCCTGTGATTAACACGTTGAAATGACAGAATTCTGTAATAAATGAAACAGAATGCACTTCTAAAATTTTTTTATGCATTTTCTTTTTGTTTTGTTTTCAACAGGGCTACTAGAAAAGTTTAAATAACGTGTGTGCCTCAGGAGGTCTGTGTCTCTCATCGTCTTTCTTTTGGACACCCCTGATCTAGGGGACTCTGTAGACGACACAGGATTATAGATGATCCTCTGTAAAGATCATTTCTGAACAATGTTGAACTCAAATGATGCTTCCTGCTAAATGTCCGTGATGAAGACTTCTATGTGCGTGGCGAGGGCGAGAGCCAGTTGTTTTCACAATCAGCTAAAACAGGAGTTGCATTAATGTGTCCTTGGGAAAAGCAAGAAGCCTCACCAGTTCATGAACCAAAAGAAAGACTGTCCCACTGTGGGAAGCAAGACACAGGAAGGCAGAGGGATTAATGTGGTGAGCTAGAGTGTAGGGGGCGTGTAGCCCTGGATGTCTGCCCACATCTGCCTCCTCTGCTGCCCCATGAGGATACATGTGTGGGCACCTAGGTGTGTTCTCATATGTGTGCCCATGTGCACACATCCATGTGTGTTCTCGTGTGTGCATCTGTGTGCATTTCTGGCATCCCCACATGAACACATTTATGTGTTGTGCACCCATGAACATGCCTGTGTGCGTGTCATTTCCTACATGTCCCTGTATCTTACACGTATGCCCTGTCTGTCTCATGTTTGCCCACATGTACGTGTGTCCTTGTGTGGGATGTGTACCCACGTACATGTGCTTGTGTGTGTACCTCTGTGCAGGTGTGTGTATATTATGTGTATGTGGCATAGATTACAAAATTGGGTGGGACAGAGAAGTAAGCATGGAAAGATATACTCAGCCCAGAAAGTAAAGGGTTTTAGATAAACAACATGGATTTACTGTATGGGAGTTAAATTCGATATCTTATAATAACCTACAATGGAATATAATCTGAAAGAAAAAACAAAAAGCAAAACAAAAGAAAGTGAAGGATTTTATACATTAGGCTTGGAACTCATCCTGTAGATACTGACGGATTTCAAACCAGAAAATACTGTGGGTAGATTCGCATTTTTTGACGGACGGTGTTGGATGCGGTAATGAGATGACAACTGGATAGAAACATCTCTATTGAGGAAAGTGATATCTACACATTCTGATAACTTCTCTAAAAATTAGAAAACAGAATATTTGAAGCCGACATTCCTACATATTCTAGAATGCAGACCCTTTTGCTGGAGGTGTCTAAAAACCTGAAAGGAAAGCTGGAACTCTCCATTAGCACGTCAGCGTCGGAGGAGAGTGGGTTAATATGTCATGCACTTGATCATGAAGTTTATGGAACATCGCTTTTCCCTCACTATCTGCAAAGGCACTTCATAGTTTTTTGGTGTGTCCTTGTGTGATAAGAGCCTTGTGGTTCTCCTTCCTCTTTTACTGAGAAGTAAACAGGACCCCCGTGTGGTTATGAACCTCACGGTCCCTTTGCTAGAGTCACAGCTAAAAATTGAACTCAGAACCCAGAACAGAGGCTGTGATTCAGAAGCCTACCTGCTTCTGCTTCTCTGCCCTAAATACGTGTAAAGACACGAGCGATGTCTCTTTTTCAGAGGACAGCAGGGATCTGCTCCTCCCCACCCACCCACCTCTGCTCCTCCGTCACTTTTACCTCTGACCCACTCGCTTCTTAATCTCCCTAATCTGGCCCATTTACACAAGCACAAAGGGCTGATGTCATCATCTGTGTAGTGAGGGTTTCTGTGCCTTTTAGGACGGGGAACATCAAAGCTGTGCTTTTCCTACCTGCAGTCTTGCTGAGGGACTCATTTTAAAAGCTCATGCCCTTGATATCAATGATTCTGCTCCATCAGCGGGAGAAAAAAATCTAGATGGAAGGCAAGGAAATCCTCAGGAACTCTGATCCATCTCCTGATTGCCGTGTCCCTACCTGGCTTTCCCTTAGAGTGTTACACAGAGTTTCCAGAGTGTGAGGGGCAAAAAGACCCCTTCTTCCCAAACTCGGACCTCGTGAAGCCATTTTAGTGGTAAACATACTGCTGAATATCTGAACCGCTAAGGTGGAAATAGCCTATGCAAACTAGTCAATAAAAATATACATGAAATACTGAGCACAGCCCAAGAGTTTGAGCCCAGACGGGGGAACAGGGTGATACAGAACTGAAGGGCGTGAACACGCCCTCGGGACAAAACCGAGGTGCCCCACCCAAGAGGATCCCCCCAGCAACTCATGGATGCCCTGCGGTTAAAGTTTCTGCAGTAGACAATGAGTCACTGAGAATGGAAATGGTCAGTGAGAAGGCGCCAAAGGGTTCTCAGTGAAGGAGGGACTTGGTCGATTTGGTTTTAGTTCAGTCGCCCCTTATTCCAGCAGTTGTAATCAGCAGAACGACCTTGGAGGCGAAACAGGAAACTGTTAAAATATTCCAGGCAGAAAGCAGCCAGAGCTTCTGACTCAGTAGAGGGGGTCATGGTGAAGAAGAGGAAAAAAGACATTAGGGCTAATGTAAGACTCCGGAAGTGATTGGATATGGGAGGAAAATCAGAAGGGACACGGACTGACTAGGCATATCTGGGCTTAGACGACTGGGGAGAGGGTAGGGCCACCAGAAATTGAGAATACTGAGGTAGCACCGAGTCCCCAGGATGAGGAAGAGTTCCGTTCTGAGTCTTTTGCCTTCGCAATGGTTTGCAACAGCCGTGGGAGACACGCTCATCCAGCCATCGGATGTAGGATTCTGAACCTTGACCCAGGTCGGACCCATGAGTACAGATGAGTGAGTCACCAGCATGCTAAAGTAGAAGAAATCAAGGATGCGGTTGAGATTAACCCATGGGGTTTATCAGCTAAGACGCGTCAGGTCAAAGGTCCAGCCAAGGGACTCTACCTTCCAAGCATTAGTGGAAGGAAAGGAGTCCATGAAAGAGACAAAGTGGAAAAACAAAAATGAAAAGGAAGAAAAACCGGAGAGGAACCAGCACAGTGCAGTGCCACGGAAGCAAGGGGAGAGGAAGGTCCACGGAGGACCGGGAGAGGGAGGCCGTGGAAGAAGATGCTCTTGAGTTGGATGCTGGTTCCAAAGAGAAGAAGAAGATGGGGATGGCACAGCTGAAAGGGAGAGCGGACCTTGAGATGTGAGCCCCCAAGGACGCCCACTGCAAGCCTACAGACTGCTCTGTCTGTGACCTCGGTGCACGGCCCTGAGCTTTGGGCTGAAAGAGAGCTTAAATGTACGTTGTCAAGGTGCAGTGTTGTCTTCTGTACCAAAACATGTTAAAGTGACCAAACTGAGTGTCACTCCAAGGAAAACCATCCTTATCAGAAGTAATGTTTGTGCTCAGCTTTCCGTGGCATTCTTCACACATGTTGTCTCATTTAAACGTTACAGCAGCCCCTGACTTAGTACCGTCTCCCTTGCTTTAACATGAAGAACTTAAGGTTGCTGGCTTGCCTGTGGTCATGTTGGGAGCGCATGGCGGAGGGAGGACTTGAACTTGGGTCTTCTGAATTCAAGCCCATGTTTTCGCTGTTGAGTCGCACTGGAATCGGTTTCTTTAGTCCGTCCTTTGTATCTGACACAGCACACAACCTGGGTCCCCTGTCGGCTGTATCCCAGGATCTGTGGTTCAGGGTGATGTAACAGACAGTGTGACAGCCCTGACTTGCCGCTGTAGAAAACTGGAGCTTCTGCTGCCGTGCCTGGAGGCTGCTTCCCTCTGCAAAGTGTTGCCGCTCCTGTAATTGCCTATCGAGCAAGCATAGGTCCCCTCTTCCCTCTACTAACAGAGCCCCATTGTCGTTTGGAATGGTGATGTGCTCGGCAATAAGACTCACCTCCCCGGTTTCCCCAGGCTGGGCGTGGCCTGGGGACTGGGTCTGCGGACAGGCCTGGCTGGCACGCCCTCAGTGCTCTGTTTGCTCTTTGCCCTTCCTTCTCTGACCATGAACACAATGGCTGGAAGCCTAGCCATCATTTTATGACCGTGAGGACTGAAGCCACAGGTTAATGATTGTGAGACAGGAAGATAGGAGGCTGGTCCCTGATGGCACATTTGAGTTATCACACCAGCCATGGATCGTGCCCCAATAGACTTCTTGTTAAGTGTGAAAATCAAAGGCTCGCTTATTTAAGAGCAGTCTGCTCATTGTTAAATGCGATCCCAGCTGCTACAAAGAGCATCCAGGCCAGTGTTTCACAGGACCACCCAGCCTACTTCACTCTCTCATGTTTCCCACCTTTCAATATCTGGGTCTGTAACTCACAATTTATAAGTCCAAAAAGAGGAATCATTTTTTTCAATCAAGGGAACAAGCTTGTGTTTAGAGAAGATCCTTTCAAACCAAATGGTTCTACCGCTTTCAAAATAAACTAGAGATTAAACAAAGCTGTAGGATACTTTACAATCTAATAGAAGGAACTGATTACCACAAACCCGTGGTTAACGTCTTGGGCTTTGAAGTTTGAAGACTGTGGCATGCATTTCCACTCTATTATTTGCTGCCTGTGTTACCTTGGACAAGCTACCTAACCTCTCTGAGCCCTGATTCACTTTCTGCAAACTGATAATTATACCAATCTTATAGGGTTGTTATAGGGATTAAATGGGGAAAATGTCTGTATAGCACCTTGTATAGTGCTCAGCACCATCGACATAAGCTTCGTTAAGGACAGGAATTCATATTAAGGAAGATTATCCATATTACGTCCAACATGAGACATTTTGTATAAAATATGTCCCTCCTCATTTGCTCAGTGTCTCAAGGCAAAGTCTGAGACGTGAGTTAAAAGGAAATGTGAAGCCAGTGGCTTCCTCAGCAACTCAGAGAAGGCGCCAACAGAAGTGGGAGTGACTCTGAGAACTCAGATCACCTTTAGGTTAAAATTATGGCCACTGTTGGATGATTTGCCCAGAATCTAGGACAGAGCCAGAAGCTCCTGTGCTCAGTCAACACAGGAAAAGCAGACTGAACTCCTGGATGGAGGCTGGAGACCCAGGTCCCGCCCACTCCCTCAGACCCGGCTGGCTGTCAAGAAAATGGGAATCAACATCTGTCTTGGCAGATGCCAAGTTACCGTAAGGTACTTTGGAAACTTTCTTGTGCAACATGAAGATAAAAAGGAAAAGGATCCTTATTTATAAACCTAAGTATATTATTCTCTAATCCAGGGTTCTTAACCCTTTTGAAGTCTCAGACCTCTTTGAACATCAGATGAAAGTTATAAACCCTTTTTACAAAAACATGCATGCATACACCCACTAAATTTTGCTTATAATTTTAGAGTTGTCAGAGACCACACCCTGCTGAAGTCAATCCACGCACCCACTATGGCTTCACAGACTCAAGTCAATAACTCCTACTCTAAGCATTTTTCCCTCTTTCTTTATAGTATTCACTGTTGGTCAGAGCCCCAGCATTTCACGGTTTACTTTTCAAAGGTTTGCAGTGGAAGAGGACCCTTCTCCCGCCTTCCACGAAGGCCTGGCTCTCTAGACTTCAGAGGTGTGGGGAAAGGCATCTTGTTTCAGGTTTGCTTTTCAGGGTGTAGGGGTGGTTTTCATTTTGTTGGTTTGTTTGGTTGGGTTCTCCTGTTTGGGTTGTCTTTTCCCCTGATTTGTAGTTGTTGGTAATAAGCTTCTCCAGTGGTCCATGGTAAAGTTGTCTGAGTTTGTTTTCAAGATGGCGGCAGGCCAGTCCAGAGGCTACGCTTGGAGAGGTCTCCCAAGAGGAGAGAAAGGTGACCACTGCCTCCAGCCTATGGCTTGTGTCGGGATGACCCTGTTACCGGCTGCTTCAATGGAATGAGATGCTTCTCGTCCATTAATGCTTCTCCTACTGGGTTCTGCTATTGAAGGTCATCTCAAGACCAAATTCCTATGCTTAAAGATGAAGAAGAAGATAAGGGATAGCAGAGAATCCTGTGTACGCACACCCAGTCCTTACCAGAATGCAATGTGCTTAGACATATTCAAGGAGCTACAGTGTAGCCTCTAATAGAAATTAACTCTTTTTTTTTTTAGCTGTCTTATTTATTTTGCACATTTTTACTGAATTCTTTTTCTGTTTGTTCTTTGGGCAGGAGGTAATTAGGTTTTTATTGATTTATTTATTTTTAATGGAGATACTGGGGACTGAACCCAGGACATCCTGCATGCTAAGCACACGCTCTACCACTGAGCTACACCCTCCCCTAAAAACTGCCTCTTGATTGCTGTTTCCTACATGTCATGCACCTTCCTAAGACACTAAAATGAATTTCCTCATTCAGTCTTCACAACTACGCTCTATAGTACGTATTACTATTATCCACAGGTTGAGTACTTCTCCCTTTATTAAATTCAGCCCTCACAGTAAGAAGCACGTACTGTGAACAAACTAAAGCTCTCTAGATAGACTGACCTAGATGGAATCAGACATTTGTACGATGGTGTCTGTGATACAGCAAGTACTTCCCCTGTTTTAAGTGATGAACCGTCGGCCACGTAACTCCTGCCCTAGGCCGGGAACACAGGTGTTCTGGCCCCTTCTCGCTCTCCCACTTCTGACTCTCACGCAGTCAAGGTCCCCCGCGCATTTCTAATAGGAGCTGCCTTTGCTGTTACTGGGAACAGTAAACCTGAGCCTCGGAAAAGTCAGAAGATCATGCCACTCCCGATGCTGTCAAAGGAGACCTCACCCAGGTCATTTTAATTTTGTTTTTACGTCTTTGTTTTCTTCCCCTTCCTCTACATTCTGTTTACTAGGACTCTGGGTTCAAATGTACCCAAATTAACAGATCTATTACCTGGAAGTGAAAACCACAGTCAAGACATCAGGTTCATCTTTGGAGCCCTAGGTTACAACTTCCCTTGTATTCCCAACGCTTTGTCCTCTCCAGTATCAAAGCCTGCCCTCAGGGTAGAATGAAATAGAAGCCCTCACACCTTAGATGGGATTCTGAAGCCCAGAGACCCCTCTCAGGGATTTTATTTTTAGGGATATTTGCATTTATTTATTCATTCATTCATTCATATTGGAGTGTGGTTGATTTACAGTGTTAGTTTCAGATGTACAGCAAAGCGATTCAGTTATACATATACATACATAATTATATATATTGAGACTTTTTTGCATTATAGGTTATTACAAGAAATTGGATATAGTTCCCCGTGCTGTCTTGTTGGACATCTGGGTTGACACTTGAGCTCTCATAATGGCACCACACGGCTATCTTCTGGTGTGGAAGGTATTCAGGGTCTTCTATTCATGGGGGCACTACTTTGGGGGTCCCTGTCTCTCTTAGGGCTTCTTGAATGAGGGCGCAGGCAGTCCACCCACGCTGGTTTCGGCTAAGAACTTCCTGAAAGGAGCGTTCCCAGAGAGTCCCTGATTCTCATGAAAATGTGATCGTCACCCTCTTTCTGGAAACTCCCATTTCTTCCAGGGCACATGGAAATTTTCTGTCTGCGAGGAGCGGTGAAATGGATTCGCTCCCCGCGGGTTCCGCTGCCGCAGAGAGTCCAGAAGAGACAAGTACTTCTAAAAACTCTTTGGAAATTGTGTCTGCCCGGATTTATTTTCATTTATCAAATATTATTTTGCTACCGTACCTAAGGTGGCGGAACCAATGTCCCCAGTCGCCCTCACCCGCACCCTGGCCGCGTGCCCGCCAGCCCCGTGGGAGAAGGGCGTCCGGTGACATCGCTCAGCCTGCTCTAATAGCCGGCATGATTTTATTAAGGAAAATTTGTATTGCCCTTTTTCCCCCTTTCAAACGTGCCGAATGGACAGATTTTGATTTTTCTTGGCCGAGGGAATTAAACACCAGCGAAGTGGCTTTGCTCCCCCGCTGGCGTTTCCACCGTGAGTGCGGGAGGCGCCGGCTGAATGCAATCACTTTAAACTGCTGAAATTTCAGGTTTGAATTTCATCTCAGAGAGGCACAAAGCCTGGGAGCTGGGGACAGGATCCGCGCGGCGGTGGCTGTCAGGTCCCTGTTACCTGCTGCCACTCGCGGCTGGTCCAGGTGTGTTCCCCCCAGGTAAGGCGGGGTGGGGGTGGGGGCGGGGCGGGATGCCAGGTCGCCTTTGTTGAATATTATCTTGTGAGCTGAGCTGTCAAGGAAGCTGCCAGTCGGGAGGCTGGGGGTAGAGGGACACACAGAGTTTAATCCAATTAAAACTTCACTGGCTTTTCCACATTCCTGGTATCCTGGCTCAAACTGGGAAGAACCTTTTCCACAGTGGGGGCAGCAGCGGGGTACAAAACTCATCGTAAAGGTTTCTGGTGCAGCCAGGTCATGCTATTTCAAAAAACAGGGCCACCGAGAAAGGATGGGTCGTATGGGAGATTAAAGAACTCACTTTTAACTGTTCTCTCAAAGGCCTTTAACCCGGTGCTGTTTGGGGTGTGAGAAGACTCACCCAGCAAGCCAAATGGGGAAGCTCCGGGTAGCTGCTCCCCAAGAGAGGCCTTTTTCCACAAATGTTTTGAGCTGACTTCTAAGCAGGGATCTGGCGATCCCAGGAAGAGCCCTCTTTGGAAGGCTCAAGGGAACCAGCTCTAGGGCCTTGGAATGAAAACTAACACCTGTGCTCAGATTCAAACCCACCCTGTCACATACTGCCGCATATCGACACAGATGGCATGTTTTAGCGCTAAATCTATTTTTCTCTGCTCACAATGGGAAGCACGCAGTGCAAGCTTGCTTGACAGGGTGTTTTCGGAAGGAAATCTGGATTCGAAACTGACACGGGAAGCACCCCCAGAGCCTTGCAATGTATCTTTTGAAAGGGCTGCTTCGGGGGAGCCAAGACCGGGCTCAGTCCTCTCCGGGGGTGCACTGAGAAGGGGGAGGGCGTAGGTGCAGGTGAGGGAGACGGACAGACGAGAGGCCTGCTTTGATAGTCAAAGACTCCATTTCCATTTTACCATTTTACCATTTTACAGAACAGAAGCTTATTACAGGAGATCCAAATGCTTTCAGAAAGTGACCCTGTGCTTTTTATACAGCAGTTTCGTTAACCTGGGGAAAACACCCAAGCTGTATTATTCAGTGAGAAAAGCAAATCAAATTCTATGGTTGCATGAGTTAAAAATTATGCATCCTTACACACTTACAGCATGTACTTGCACTCGTCTGATGCACACAGCACTGTTCATATTGGCTATTTCTCGGAGACGGGAATAAGAACAACTATTTTTAGGTTATTTTAAAAGTACAGTTTTTTATAATTTAAATAAACTTGAATTTTAACAAAACAATGAAGGAATTGTGGCCAAACTGAAGTCATCTTAGAGTTTTCTCGCAATCCTGAATGTTTCCTAAACACCAAGGCAGCCCTGTCTTCTCCACAGCGCACAAGAGTGTGTTGTCAATAGCTGGTACCCATTAATGTTTCATGATTAAACTGAAGGAATCTTGTTTTAAAGGTAAATTTCTAGTTTTATCTAGCTAGAAATTCTTATTATAAAGCCTTGATAATAACAACTAGGAGTACTGTTTTACCTTTTTTATGAGAAAAGTAAAAAAGAAAATCTTCTGGTGGAATTTATATTATAGTGTATCATAGAGATACTTTAGTGGGAGACTGGTCAAAGGCTCATTTAATAATCTAAAACTTTTAATGATCTATTTCTCTACAGAAACAAAGGCTACGGATTTAAAGTGCTGCTTATTATTTGGTCCATGGAACTGTTAAAATCCAAAACCGGGTACCAACCTACCAGTGGACGGTTATACCAGATCTGTGTAGCAGAGTTACCTGTGGAAGTTACCTGCGTGTGGAGCAGTAGATACTGAATACAGAGGAATGAGAAGATGATAAAGATGGTGTTTTAAAAAATCTTTGCAGATAAGGTTACTCCAAACCAGTCTGCCCATCGTGGGTCCCTGAACCCTTGGCTAAGACCCCCATTGTGACTTTCTCTTGGTTTCTTCTGTTTGTTGCTGTGGAGTACAGAGGCGTAAGGAGCTCTGAGAGAAGGCAGCTGAAATCCACGGGGTGTGGCTTCAGGAGCAAGGTGTGCGTGAGGGTGGGTCCAGGAGTGACTCCCTGTGACCAGCTGAAGAGGACGCTGGGGCCTTGCAAGGATCAGGTCTTCAGGGGAGGCACTGGGAGTAGCATGAGGCCACAGTGGTTTGGGAGTTTGGGACTTGCAGATGCTAACTACTGTATCTAAAATAAACAAACAGCAAGGTCCTACCCTATAGCACAGGGAACTATATTCAGTATCTTTTAATAACCTATAATGATAATGATTATGAAGAATTATCACTATGCTGTGCACCAGAAGCTAACAAAACATGGCAAATCAACTATTATTCAATAAAAAAGAAAGGATCGGAAAGGCAGAGTCAGGTTATCACTGGTTGTCTTTCAGGTTTACCTACACCTTAAAGTGTAGGAAGAGATTCCTCTTTCTGTGCGATTGGAACATAACCCCCAAATCTTCCCAGAAGATAGAGCCGGCTGCTTCCGTATAAACCAGCTCCATCCTCCCCATTGACTCTAACCAGCCCCAGTCCTTCAAAACCTACAAGCTGGGACTAAGACTTTGCTAAGGAAGTGTGGAGGTGCAAAGGTTCCTTCATGCAACACCTCTCAAGCTTGACTACACGACATAATCACCTGGGGAGGTTTTAAACTCCTGATGCCTTGGCCATATCCCAGGAAATCAGCATTTCTTTCGGGAAGACCCAAGCCTCTGTGTCTTATAAAGTCCCCCAGGTGCCTCAATGTGCAGCCACCACTTTACAGCCCTTCTCCTTGAATCTTCCCTCACAATATTGCCTGAAACCCTGGAGGCATTCAGAGCCTCACTTGGGTTTCATTTATGGACTCAGTATATACAGTTCTTGTGCCATGGAGAAGCCTTTCACTGAGGCTGTGAAACTGAGAAGTCCACATTTTCCAAGTTTATGGAATGCAGAATAAGGAAACTTTAGCAAGACACCACCTCGTTGGATTCCGCTGCAGTCTTTATTTAATCTCTCTTCAATTCTGTATTAGCATGGAAAAAGCAATCCCTGTGACCAAAGATAAAGGGCCAAACTTCATGGTGGCCATTTATCCAGGAAGTAACTACCTCAAGTTTTAGGAGATTCATTAGCACAAGTAATATGAGTTAATTCCAAAACATATCTGATTCATCATCCATCAAACATCCTTCCTGTCCCCGTCAGTGGGTGAAAATCTTAATCAAAGCATATAAGCCCCTTAGTTACTCCATATATTCTGCCCTTTAAATTTAGAATTACGAGCTCTTAAAGGCTTTTGAAAAAAACTATAAAGTTTCAGAGGATTCAAAACAATTTTCAAGTACAAAAAATAATTCCTTGGATAGGTGACATTAATCAAACTGGTCATTATGTAATTTTTGAAATATTTACAATAACTAACAGTAAGTCAAGTTTTAAAACCTAAAAACACACACACAACTAGGAAGCAATGGAGATACTCAAAATGTCAATATGAAAACTTTCAAACAGAAGTGATTCAATCTTAACTGTTTCTATTTTTATAAACTTCGTGTTGTGAGTGTTTGGTGGCCCACAAGTGTCCCGTGCTGTGTTCAGCATCCATCTTGTTAAACATTTGTATTTATTTAAAATTTCCTTAATATAAGAACATTATTTTTTGATGGCATGAAAAGCTAGGGGGAGCATCGTATCCTCCTGGTATCCTTTCCTTCTCTTTTAGATATTGAATTCTGATCTAATGAGTGCCATTAGGCCTTTGACATCCTCTGTAAAAATGTCAATCAGACAATATATACAATGAAGGGAAAAACACCATTACAAAGAGAATATGAGCAATAAGGAAATATAGACGTGAACTACATCTAATACTCTTTGACATCATCTCTATGTGCCTCCAAACATACTTCATGCAAAAAAAGACAATATCCCTTCCAAAATATTTTGTGTATTTAAATGCAGAACTCTGAAACATTTCACATAATGTCTTTTTAATTGTACTAATAATATGATAGTGGTTTCCAGCCTAATTAAAGGATAATTAAGTGTAGGACAATAGCTTTAGAAGTATATCTCTCTTTTATAATATAATCACTTCTGCTAAATGCACTATCAATTGAAATGGCAATAATACTGGAGACAAAAACAAGCTTGCAAGGGAAGTCTGTAATAGCTTTGTATAACAATACCATTCCCCATTATAGATACGAAAGAAACACTTGGCTATTAAGACTGTTCTGGACATTTTCATTTATTTGCTCATTCAAGTGTTAGCACTTCTCCACCACCACCTCCCTACGGTAAAAAGTCTAGTCCATAAAAGAAGCTCATTGGAGTTGTCCATTAAGTTGATGGATTTTTTTTTTTTTGCATGTATATTGGCTTCTTAGAGATTAGAAGGTTTCAGTCTGACCAGGGGCAGTGTGGTAAACACCAAGTAGATCATTATTATGGTCACTGAGCGCCAAGAACCATGCCCTGCCCTTTCCCAAAGGTGCGTTGTGACTCCCTAGCTGGACCACTGCCTCAGTAGACTCTCCAGCCTCCCCATCACATGTTCTGAAGAGCAAGTCACCTCTGTCCTTCTGTGATCATCCAACCTGACTTAAGCCTCAGACACCCGCTCAGCGGTGCTCTCTCCTCATGACTTGCACTGCCCAGATTACCACCAATGACTGCTACCCATCTGACTCCACGTTCTTGCCAAACCTCTGTGTCTTCCCACTTAGTATTCTGAGGACAGTGACGACTCCAGCCCGGTTAACTGCCACTAGCTCCAAGAAGGTAGCTGCCTCACCTGCTGCAAATGGACTCACCTGGGCAGAGTAGTGACTTTGCCCAGGGCCATTACCAAATTCAAGTGCCCCGTTCCCACATGGGGTGCCACGAGGGGTGGTGTAAGGCTCTGATCTCTCAGATAGCTCTCTTTTCCCAACCTTCTATGTTCATGAAATTCTGCCATGAAAGTCATTTATTGCAGTTAAGTTATCTCCCTCAGGAATTCCTTACAAGTACGGACATTACCAGAGAGCAGGACTCCAGCAGGCGGCACTCAAATGTCCCTTTGGATGCATATGTGAATTTATGCTAGGATGTAATGAAACATGAGACGGAAGGAAGATAGGAATAAGGAAATGTGAATTTGGGAACATGTGACGCTGTGCTCTCTTACCATAGCTCGCACCGGTTAAGTTCCTTAACAATGACCATCTGCAAATCAATCCCCCCAAATCCTTGCCAAACCTCACCCTATTACTGTGTCATTTTGTCTTCCATTTTGGGTGCAATGACAATTCCAGCACAATTAGCCCTAGTTGAGAACAATTACCCAGATCTACGAGGAAGTGCGTGTGCACCCATGCCTCACCTGTGCCTCCTGTAAATGCTCTTTCTTCTTAGTGGCACTCATTCAGGACAGAATAGGGACTTCTCCCAGTCTGATTACTTTCCCAGTCTACTTCCCACTTGGTGTGCTGGGAAAGCTACCCTGAGGCTGAGCTGATCAACAGGTTCCTCTGACCAGCCTACCATGTTACATGAACCTTCTACCACTGCCTCTGTTAGGTCCTTGTTAAAATATACATTATCAGAAGGAGGCAAAGGAGCACCACAGCACAGAGCTTCTCATCTGTCTGGATGCCGTTATGAATTTACCTGATGGTAATTAAGGGGTGAGACACAAAGCAGTCATCTTGATGGAAATAATAAATAGGTAATCTGTACAACAGCCAAGACATGGAAACAACCTAAATGTCCATTGACAGATGACTGGATAAAGAAGTAGTGGTATATTTATATAATGGAATACTACTCAGCCATTAAAAAGAATGAAATAATGCCATTTGCAGCAACGTGGATGGACCTGAATATTGTCATTCTAAGTGAATTAAGCCAGACAGAGAAAGAAAAATACCATATGATATCACTTATATGTGGAATCTTAAAAAAAAAAAGGATGCAAATGAACTTACTTACAAAACAGGAACAGATTCACAGACACAGAAAACAAACTTATGGTTACCAGGAGGGAAAGGGGGAGGTGGAGGGATAAATTGAGCTCAGGATTTGCAGATACATACTCCACGTGCATTCAGGTAGGACTGTCCCTAAGCCAGTGTCCTAGCTCAGTCCTCAGACAGTGAGCAGACAGCTCATGTGGCAGGACACTGTAGATGGCGCTTTAATTTTTGATGAGTTAGAACATACAAGGAAGAATAGTAGAAACCAGAGGGAGGACTTGGATATAAAATAATGCAGCGCCGTTACTTGGGGGTTCTAAATCTGAGAAAAATTAGCTTTCTAAGTGTGTAATTGACACTTGGGAGAACAAATGTTATGGCCTGAGTTTCCTGGGACATCAGTAATGCCTGATGCTCAGAGAGGATGGCCAACCCTTCTCTGGTGGCTTGGTCTTACAGACAGTTTAAGCAAACTCAGACCAGACTGTGGATGAGGAGGATGTATGTCTCAGCACACACCCAACCCAACCCAGCCCTCCCTGTGTCACGTGATCAGAGGCTGGCAGGGCTTTCCTTAGACTATCCCTGCTTACGCTGCCTTTTGGTTGTCAGTGTACCTTATCAGCCAGTAATTGTAGGTACCTAACGCCCTCTGTGCTCCACTACCTGGGCATAATGAGGTGGATTAAGGGTTGGAGACCTGACTACTTACAAAGGCCCTTAAATGGATTAGAACGTGGTATTTCCCTGTGCAGACGGCTTAGGCCACTTGAAACACATTGTGTTTATAATGCCAGGGACTTACCAGATCTCTGCAAACAAAGTGCTTTCTCCCTTTTGTGAGGAGGGAGTGGGTGCAGCACAATATAGTGAAACGCAAGCTAGAGTTTAGAAGGGACCTTATAAATGGAATTGTTTGCATAGTTCAAGTTACAAAAAAATAAAATAAAATAAAAGCTGAGCCAAAGGAAATGGGTTTAAAAACTGAGTTATCTACATTAGTTGTCTAGCTGAATCAAATTCAGATAGTAACTATCTAACACACCACTGTTTTTGTCTACATACGTATATGCAGTTGTTTCATTAAGTTTATTTTATTCTATGTACAATCACATAAACTCATATAAAGACATAAAGCTCATATAAAGATCATATCCAAACAGCAATTATTAGACTGAGACATATAGCACAGTCTTAAGTAGATGGAAGTCCAGAGACATTCCAGAAGTAGATGTACAGAGCACAACAGAGAATCATTACTTACTGTCGCTTTTTCTAAGAAGCCAGGGAATGTATGCATTCACCTTATAAATATTTATTGAGGCCCTGCTATGTGTGAAGTACTGTTCTAGGCATTGAAATAGAGCAGTGAAAGAAAAGACAAAATTACTGAAGAATTTGGGAAAATGAAGGCCCTGGTTACAACCTGAACGCTCTACTTAAAGAGTCGGAAGAGGAGTAGCCATGAGGTCAGAGCCAGACCAGGAAAGGATAGAATCATAGAATCCAAGAAACCAAAAGGCATTAAAAGGGAGGGAACGTTAACTGATTAGAAAGCCTTTGAGACGGAGCAAAATTAAAAGAGAAGAGGCGAGTTGATTTGGCAACAAGGATGCCATTGGTGACCATGATTAGCCCAGCCTCAATGGAAGTGTAGAGAAGGAAGCCTAATTTGAGTGGCTTGAGAAAAAAATATGAGCTAAGGAAATGGGTGCAGTGACTAGAGACAATTTTTTTTTCAGTAAGTTTTGTAGTGAATGAGGAGTAAAGAAGTGAGAGGTAGTTGGAGGGAGATGAAGAGAACAGAGAAATTTCTTAAGTTGGAGACAAAATAGCAAGTCATTTGCTGATGGATAAGACACAGTAAAGAAGGAGGCATTGATGAGGATGACTGCTAAAAGGAAGACCCTAAGGATGTCAGATCGGGTAGGACCTTAGGCACGGGAAGGGGCTGGCTTTTGATGGATGCAGATACATCTCAGTTATATTTATAAAGAGTCTGCATTAGAGCACAGATATGGGCAGGTTGGCCACTTCAAAAGGGGAAAGGTGTGGGACTCATTGGCTTCTTTTTTAAAAATAAAATTTGAAGAAATGTTTTCATCTAAGAATTGTGACGTAGCATTTGGAGGGCTGAAGAGAGAAAACAATGGCATGAACAGCATGAGCTCGGCCTTGTGGTCTTATGTTCTCTCCAACAATATCCAGCAGTGTAAGTAGAGGATATGGGGGTGGGGGCAGTTCTTCAGGGTTTCAGCTTTGCCAAACAAAAGTATCTAGAAGGAAGTGATTTTAAAGATGAAGGTGGGGAAGGTGGGATCAAGATGGGGGAGTGAACACGTCAAAACTACAAGTACATATAAAGTAACTCTTGCTGAAATTGACCTGAAAACGAGCAGAACAAGTCTTCCACACCCAAAGTGCAAAGAAAGAGGCACACAGAGTCTGGTAGGAAGGGAGGAGAGGTAGTCTAGACGGGACCCGCACCCCTAAGGGGGACCCAGAGGAAGAGGGGGATATCGCAGACTTGAGGATCCTCCCTGGGGAGTGAGGGGTTCAAGCCCTCTCTTAGGTTCCCAGCCCTGGTGTCTGACACCAAGAAGACAAGCCCCCTTAGCTGTCTTGAAAACCAGTGTGGCTTGCTGGAGGGCTGCAAGCAACCGAGACTCCTCTCTTGAAGAGCACGCGCACAGACTTGGTTACTCCCAGTCACAGCATGGAGGCAGCAGACTGCACACTGCCTGGTGCTCTGGCCGGCTTCCAGGACGGCCCCAGCATGCCCCCAGACCATACTGGGCTCCTGCAACAGCCACTCTTGCCCTGGTGCTGCTCCCCACTGAGGGGGAGGCTGTCACCAATAAGAGTGCACACACTTACTTAGAGGGAATGGAACTGACTCACCTGGTGCTTTCCCATGCACCAGTACTGAACTAGCAGAAGGGGAAAGCAAGAAGACAACTCCATTTAAAACGGCATCAAAAAGAATAAAATACCTAGGAATTAACTTAACCAAGGAAGTGAAAGACCTATACTCTGAAAAACTATAAGACATTGATGAAGGAAGTTGAAAACAGTGCAAATAGATGAAAGGATATCACACGTTTATGGGCTGGAAGAATTAATATTGCTAAAATGTCCAGACCACCCAAAGCAATCTAAAGCAATCCCTATCAAAAGCATGTCAGACAAAAAAACGGCAAGTACTGTATGTTTTCACTTATATATGGATTCTAAAAACTAAAATAAATGAATGGATAGGACAAAACATAAACAGACTCACAGATACAGAGCACATTATTGGTTCCCAGTGAGGCAAGGGGTGGCAAGGGGCAAGACAGAGGAAGGGGTTTAAGAGGTACAAACTAATAGGTACAAAATAAGACAGGATGTAATACACAGCACAGGGAATATAACCAATATTTTACAATAACTTTAAATAGAGTATAATCTATTAAAAAATCTAATACACTATGTTATACATCTAAAACTAATATAATACTGGAAGTCAACTATACTTCAATAAAAAAATAAAAATGAACACGGAATCTTACTAAGGTAAGAAAGTAAATGAGAGTCAGAAAAAAAAAACAGGGAGACATGAGCTACGTCAGTGAATTGGATATCTAGATGCAGCCATAGAATTGCAGTTATAGCAGGATGCTGAAGACAAGATCTTAGAGGCAATGAAATTATCAGTGGGAACAAGGGTGAGTGGGTGGCTAAGCCAGTGGGCATCTAAGGTACAATTTTGAAAAGATGGATGGCAGCAAGGAGGCAAAAGAACCGATGGCCGGTGTGTTGGGTGAAATCAACAAATGGATCTTACCGGATCTAAGGGTATTTATGACAATGTAAGTTAAGCTGCTGTAATACAGGGGCCACAAAACACCATGGTTTCAATAAAATACAAGAAAATTTTTTCTCTCTCTCTCGTAACAGCACAAATATAGGCAGGAAGTCCAAGGAGGTAGGTTGCTGTTCTCCATGAGATCATTCGGAGATCCAGGGACTCTGGCCTGTTGCTCCAGCACCTGGATGCAGCCCTCATCCACGTGGTCAAAGTTGGCCCATCATGATCATATCCAGGGGGGATGAAAATTCAGAGTAAGCTGTTTCCTCTGAAGGAAGCTGATATGTCACTTCTGCTCACCCATCAATGACCACATCATAACAATATGGTCACATCTAGCACTCAGTAGCGTCTACAGGTGATCGGCTGTGTGCCTAGCCGAATCCCAAAGGTTTCTGTTGCTAAAGGGAAGAAGGGGAGAAAGGATACTGGGGACACTTAACATCTCTCTCACAAATGTTAGAAGTCACCAAGAATGAGAGCAAAGGATAATGGGTATATTTCCTTGGAATTGAAATTTTCATTTCATAAAGGTCAAGGCAATTAATTTCTGTATTTATTTACAAAATTCATGTATCGAGCTCTTGTTCTGTGCCAAGGTATAAATGGAGAATACTTACAGGATTCCAGCATGGTCTTTAATCTCAAGGAGCTCAAATTCTTTGTCACGGAAGCCAAAAAGCAAAATCAACAAACAAAAATAACTAATGCTATAAAGGGTTATAGACCCTATGTCAGAATAAAGTTTGTAATAATGTCAGTGACAAAAAGGAAGAGGGTTTGCCTTCTATCTGAGTCAGGTGATTATGGGGAGGGGTCAGGAGAGATTTCACGGACACGGTGTGGCAGGGAGGGGTATCAGCCTAGTCTCTCTTTCACACTGTCGCATGGCTTTACAGGGCTCTGCAGTGTAGCGGCGCCTTCATCTACCTCTTGAGGGAAGGGGCCACAGCTTTACTTTCCTTTGCATCTTCTCCAATACCTAGCATAATGCCCAGTACCCAATATGCGTTTATTCCGTGAATAAACAAATGATGAGCTACTTCTTAAGTAAGCTCCAGGCACCCCAGTGGCCCAAGATGGCCTCTTACATTAGACGTGGACTAGAGGTGCCTCATTTTGCTCCTAGCCTATGATCTCGGTAGGAAAAGGGTAGCGTTTTCCGAGAAGCCACACACCTTCACCTTATAGCACTGTGGGCTTCAGCTTCTGCACCTCTTTGAGTGCCCAAGGGTTTGCCAATCACCTGTTAATGCTCATAAAAGAGAGCCTTGCTTAGCGATCACACTTTTGCTCTAACAGGCTGGAGTGGCTTTTCTTAAACAAGGATGGATACCTTCCACAAAGATGTATGCTGTACTCCTGAGAGCTCAAAGGGAAGGTCAAGAAATTTTTTTTTTTTTCGGTCTGATCACCCACTGTGTGCCGGGTGAATGGTGAGGATACTGAGATCCATGATCAAGGATTCCGCTGTAAGGAGCTCTAGCCAGATGGGGAAGAAAGTCATGTAAATAGGTATTTAATATAATGCTATGAGTGCTTGCGCAGATTTATGAACAAAATCCTTTTTGTCAATGACAGCAGTTCAATCATTCTCCCGAAGCATCATCTCATCCTTCCCTAAAGAGAGAACCACTCCGCGGGCGCTCGGAATTTTTAAACATTCTAAACACTAATGGACCTGCAGCAACTCAAAGTTCCTACCACGTGAGTGCTCAGGAAATCAGCTTCTCCAAACTGATCCGTGTTTGAGAGAGTAAGGAAACAATAACAATAACCACAGCTATCGTCCAGAAACAGAGCTCTGCTCGGAGGGGGGAAACTGCAAGCTAAGACACAAATCCCTTTAAAACAAATGTGTCAGAAGCAGAACTCAATAAAGCACGGATGTAACATGAAACAAGTCACATAATGGAGCTGATTGTGTTGTTGGGCACAGGTTTTGAAATCCTTCTTCCAGCTCCTGCTGTGGCCCCAGGTTAAAAATCTGCAACGTGTTAAGCAATAGTAACCTTTAAGGTAAGAGGGTCAACTTACTCAATGTGGTTTTACTCTGGAGCAGAAACTGCGACAAACCAAACGTCAAGTGCTTGCTGTCAGACACAAGCACTCCCCCACATGCTGAGCAATAGAAACATCCCTTTTTCCCTTAGAAACCTAAAAACCCCATTCCACTGTCGAAATTCCCATGAATCTAAATAATACTCTTGGTTTCACCATTTTTTTAAATGCATATGGCTGGGCATTGGTGCCTTTATAACACCATTTTCTCTCTACTTAAGAATTTCTCAGCAAGTTCATACTGCATAGCACAGGGGACTATATTCAATGTCTTGTAGTAACTTATGGTGAAAAAGAATATGAAAACGAATATATGTATGTTCATGTATGACTGAAGCATTGTGCTGGACACTGGAAATTGACACAACATTATAAACTGACTAGATTTCAGTAAAAATATACACATACAAGAATTTCTCAACATTTAAGTGTATTCACCAAACTTCTCAGGCACCCGGAAAATTAGGTGTGTTCAGGATTGCATTTTCAGGACATGTGATCATCTATATAGAATGCGTGCTGGGAGGAAGAGGTCATCCTAATTCCTTTAAAATTTTTTTTTAAAACTTGGTAAAATTGAAATATCAGATGGTTTATTTTCCGATGACAGGAAATGATATTTTGGCTCACTTTTTTATATGGTATCATACTAAAATCCACATCACTTCCAAAATATTTGAATGCACTACTACAAGTTGAAGAAGCAAGACCCCATCTTTTTTTTTTTTTTTCAGTTAAGCATGGTGTTTGGATCTTTGCTATGTCCTCATTTTTTTTGGGGGGGGGAGAAGTAAATGGACTAAATAAGCTTGCATTTGATTTTCAGATAAAAACAGGATCTTTTTAATTGATGGTAACTCACTTTCTCGGTCTCTCCCTGCATCTAGAGCAGATAGGGCAAGGAGACCGAGCAGCTGGACTGCCAGGCTTTACCCCAGTCATTGTGCTTGTCTACTTTGTTTATTCTTGTGCCCCCATGAGTATCACACCCTGTGTCTCAGAAAAAGATCAACTGAAACAGATCGGTTCCTGTAGATAGTAGACCCCCTAGATATGTCACAACTATTCGGCTAGTGAATTGAGGGGGATACAAAATGCCATGTCCTTTGTTGTTTCTTTAGTCTTTATTTTTCTTTCTCTCTGGTTAATCTGTACATTTCCTCTAGTCTCTTTTTAAGGGATCATGTTAAGACAGAGGGGAAAAAAAATCACAAAAGCTGAAGGGAATGATCTGGAGAATTACTTGACAGGTTACATCATAGGAGATGAGCCAAAAGGTCAGTGTGGGGCTAGACTGTAGAAAAGATGGAATTCTTCTCGTTTACTCTCGGCCTGGAGAGGAGAGGAATTGAAGCCGGGTATGCAAGTGGTAAGATTCATGCTTGTATGACAGAGAGAATGAGATTGTTAGGGCTGAAATCATGTTTGAATCATTATTGGAAAAAAAAACTTGCTCTGTTGGAAAGCTATAGACTACGTGTTTTCTCATTATTTGGCATATCACATAATAAAACCTCATCAATTTGCCCTAATTAGGGCAAATTATGTGTTGTGACGCTATTCTGAATTAAAGAAAAGTCTCAAGAGAGAAAGGTCTTTGGAGGGAATTGTAACTTTATTAATTCAAGTTCATATAGTAAAACAGATTCTTTCTCTTAATTGAAGGAAGTATTACCCGTATTCTTGTAAAAGCATTGAAAATTAAATAAATACATAAATATAGACTAAAATGAATATGTTCACTGTTTAAATGTAAATGCAGCCACTTAAATAGTTTCATTATTAAATAAGCTTATTTTTTGCTTTCTTTATTCTATAGTTTTCTTAATAAAAATATTGCTGACACATCTCTAAATCCTTACAAAATTTCCTCGGAACAAAATAATATCCAGGTCCCCAGAAGATGACCCAGAGAAAAATTATATTTTAGTTTGATTACATTATCCTCCACTATTAATATTCCTATAAACGGAATAATAGTTTACTTTGCCCCTTCTCTATATAAGAATCATTTTACAGAAGGAATTTTTGATTTTGTGTTATTCCTTGTGCAAGTGGAATGGAAAAGCAGAGTTGCAATCCTCCTGAGCTGTTCTCAGTTACTTTTTAAAGTACAAAATTTCATTAAACTCCCTTTATTACTTCTCAACTCATTTACACCTCAGCACGGCCTCTGCCATCACATGGACTCCCCGCCTACATGGACCACGTGCCAGCTACCACATGATAAGTGGATCGCCTCAGTCTGCCCAGCGACCCTATGACATGGCACTTTTATTATGCCCATTTTAGAGAAGGAAAATCGAGGCATGGAGAGGACAGGAAATTTGCTGAAGTTACATAAGTATTAGAGTCAGAATTTAAACCTATGTTCAAGTATTAAGTCCTATGATCTTAACCACTTCGCTATAGAGCCTCCTGCTCTAATTAACTGTGTATCTATGACATCTGCATTGATGCACTGGTGGTGACTCGTATGAACTCTCAAGAGCAGACTGGGCACACCTCTTCTAAATTTTCATTGAGTGACATCGCACTGGCTGCTTGACATGGTGACAGTATTTACACTACAGAAGTGGGCAGCACTGCAAATCAGGGCTTGCTTTCCCCCTGGGGAGCTGCTGGTTAAGTGTTCATCAGCACATCACTGGACACCATCTTTCTACTTTAGGATCCATGGAAGTTCTGGAGCTAGAAAATTCCAGCCTCAGGCTGATGGACAAGACTCTCCCAGCAAGCTGGGATATGGGACTGAATTAATCCTTTGCTAGCTATTCTTGTGGGACAGAAGCAGGCTAACCAGTGTGTACCACGCAGACACAAGAACTAGTTGATGCAAAGACTAGGATGTGGTCCAGCCTCTATGGGGACATGAGACGTCTACAAGAAAAGAGTGAGCATTGTCATCAAGCACGATCTTCTGCATTACCTCACATTCCCTCAGCCTCACCTTTGCATCCACTCATAATGAGTCCAGGGTTCTGGGCAAACTTCTGCTGGATGCACTCCGACAGCACCTGTCTCTAACATGGGACATGAGACTCTCACTCCTGCCCCAGTGCTGTTGGGACCCACTTGGCATTTGAACATACACAATTCTAGACCACAGGGCACTTAACCTTGGGGCAACTCTCTACCAACAGAGCATGGCAGGCGATGAATGCTTTTTACTTTTGACTCTAGACTGACAAATGTGAAATGCTTTCCACACTACTCCTTAGAAGGTCCCAGGGCAAGGAGCACACATATCCACAGCAGTGGTCAACTCAACAATGTGCCCTTATTCTAGCTTTCCTTTCTTCCCCCGTTCCACACTTCCCCTATCTTTCACTTCTATTCCCTGGCCTCAGTTTGCCAATAAACCTCCTGCATGTGAGCCTTTGCCTCTGGCTTTACTTTTGGGGGGAATGTGGGCTAGGACCTCCCTCTTTACGAAGAACCACCCAAAACCAAGACAAGGAGGCCTGAGTTTGAACTAAGAAGAGGCTGTGAATTCCTTCTTTCTCCAGGTGTCTGCACACACATGGCATCCTTAACAAGCCTTCGCCCTTTCAGGGAACTTAAATTCCATCAGGAAAGATGATCATTAAACAAACGCATATAAATATTTAATTTTTTTTCTCTAATAAGTATTACAGAAAAGACCAGTCAATTTATTTCGGTTTGGGAGCACGTAAAAGTCAACAGAGCACTTTCTTAGTGGTCCCTGAAATGTTCCTTTCTAGAAGGTGGGGATCCTGGCATCCATTGCCCAGGGCAATAAATAATCAGCATTCAAAATCATAATCACCATACTGGGGTGGCACAGGTCATCCCTTAAAAAACCAATCTGAGATCACAACAGCCAGGCCAGGGGAAAAAAAAAAAAAGCAATCCTTTCATAAAAGAGAAACAAACCTTACTACTCAGATAAATTTCCCCGTGGAAAATACAAATCTCCAATTACTGCCCAACATGTGCAAGATATAAAGCCTCACTCAGAGCTGAGGATCTGCACGATATTTAACAAATTACTATAATCACAGCATGTTGGATGGAGATTCAGGACCAGACCAGGCAGGGAAAAAAAGAGAAGAAAAAGTCCCAAAGTGGTTGCTTTCAAAATCCTGCATGAAGCCAAGTAACTTTTTGAAAATCTCCCTTTCCTTTCTCCCTTCTCCCCACTGGCATGCTCCAAGGACCCAGCTGATGATGGAGTTGAGACAGAATGAATCTAATTATCTTGGATGGTCTGGTTTAAGGTTTTAACCTTCCTTGATTCTTTTCTTTGGCTTTTTTTCCCCCAATGATAAAGGCATTTAGAAGACCAGAATAAGAAAAAAATGAAAAATATTGATCTTCTAAACACTCATATTGGCTTCAGTCACCACCATTTGGGGTAAGAAAGAACAGCGATGCTACAGTCTGAGCACACTCTGGTTTTCCAAAGTAAAAGATCTCCTTTCCACACACAAATTTAGCCCCTGCCTTAATTAATTCCTTCAATACATTTTACTGATTACCTAAAATTACCAGGCACAGTGCTAGTCTCCTGGACTATAACCTGCCAAGCATTCATTGGTTTGAATGTCCTCTATATTCAAGTCACAGCAAATGGTCCATCAATAGTGACTGTACAATTCAGTCTCAAATCTGACCTATTTGTCGCAGGCACGTGAGCCTGACCCTGTGTGTGGCCAATGTCTCAGGAAGAATTTTCAACAGAAGAAATCACAGCCCCATAGAATGTTCAGATCGTATCAGGCTCCAGAAATAATCTAGTTCCCTTGCCCTATTTTTACAAGTGAGAAAACAGATTCCTAGAGAGATGAAGTAACTCGCTCAAAGATACATAACAATTAAGCAGCTGTAACTGGGAAATTAACTATTGATACATTCTGGTTCTTCTTAAATCATCCATAGCCGTTCTTCTTCTTTTTTTTTTTCCAGTTAATTCATTTACTGAATGTTTGGGGGATAAAATGGTGAAAAAAACAGGAAAGGTGGCCGCTTAGCCTTGGGAGACAAAAACCTAGTACTTGAGACGTATAAACATAAATAAAAGAACACATGCACACATGTTCCTCCGTAATTTTGTCGCATTGATTATATGAAACCTACAAGTGATTTAAGTGGAGAATTTGCAAGGATTTCTCTGAGGAAGTGAGCCAAGAATTGAAGGAGGTGGAGACATTAAGTAGAGAGTGGGGAGGGATAGATGTGAAGAGGAGGAGAGGTTTGGAGGGTGTCTTCATTTCCTAGGGTTGCTGTAAAAACTTAGCACAAATGCGATGTCTTAAAACAACACAGGTTTATTAGCTGTTAGTCCTGGAGGCCAAAAGTCCAGATTCAAAGTGTCAGCATGAGTGAGTCCCTCTTGGAGGCTCTGAGGGTGAATGGTTCCAATGCCTCTGTGAGTTGCATGGGCTGCATAACAAAACTCCACAGACCGGGTGGCTTTAAGAACAGAGGTTCAGTTTCTTAAAGTTCTGGAGTTGGGAAGGCCAGCATCCAGGTGCCAGCAGAGTGGTTTCCGGTAAGGACTCTCTTCCTGGCTTGCAGACAGTTGCCTTCTCACTGTGTCCTTACCTGGCCTCTCTGAGTTAATGTTCAGAAAGGGAGAGAGCTCTGTGGTGTCTCTTCCTTTCCTTATAAGGACACCAGTCTTATCAGATGAGGGCTCCACCAACCTCATTTAACTTTAATTGCCTGAAGGCTCTATTTCTGAATAGAGCCACATTAGGAATCAGGGCTACACTGTATCAGTTGGGGGACACAATTCAGTCCGAAACAATCCTGCTCGCCTACTTTCTGGTAGTTGCCCACTATCCTTGGCATGACTTGGTTTGTGGCAGCATGACTCCAATCCCTGCTTCTGTCCTCACATGGCCTTCTCCCTGTGTCTCTGTGTCCAAATTTCCTTCTTGCAAAGACACCAGCCATTGGATTTAGGGCCCATCCTAATTTGCTATAACCTCATCTTCACTTGATGACATCTTCAAAGACCCTATTTCCAGATAAAGCCATAGTCACAGGTTTTGAGTGGACATGAACTTCTGTAGGACTTTAAAGCCAGTACAGAGGGTAAGGAGCGTTCCTGCAATTAGTGTAAACAAAGCACCTGAAGAGGTGAGAGAACGAGCAGTCCACAAATGGGAGATACAGGCAGGTGCTGGATTGCAGAGTGATGGGTCCAAGCCAGGTGGGCAAGCTTTGTCAGCCACGTTGAGCGCTTGGTCTCATCCGGAGAGAAATGGGCAGGTGGAGAAGGGTTTAAAGAAGGAAATGACATGCTTGAATCAGTGTTAAAAAGAGAATTTAGGTTTCAAGGTGAAGGTAAAAGGAGCCGTACAGGAGGAGGTGAGTGCAGTGAGCTTGAGGGTACGGATGATGGAGCCGGAGGCATGTGCTCCAGAGAGAGAGCTACTTGGGGGATGGAACTGACCTTGTGGAAGAGAAGGAACAGGAATGGACTGGTGCAGAAGCCTCAGACCTACAGCTTCCAGGAGACTGTTTTGTTCCTTGTCCTTGCTTGTTTGCTTTTTGTCTTCTGGCCCACCGACTCTGATGTGAAAATTCAGATTCAATAAACCATCTATGAAATACAATATTTCCCCCACAATTAGCACAAGGCTTCTGCTAACTTCCACAGGAAGCTTATTTAGTTTATGTCACAGGAGTATGGACAAACAAAGAATTAAATATATGTTGTTTTTAGAAAATAAAGATTTAAGAGGCTGTGGTTGGAGAATTTGATGATGAGTACTCAGGGCATGTGTTATAATTCTACCAGTTTAAATAACTGTACATGCACCCCAGTGTTCACAGCAGCATTACTTATGATAACCAAGATGTGGAAGCAACCGAAATGTCCATTGATAGATGACTAGATAAAGAAGATGTGGTATATTTATACAATGGAATACTACTCAGCCATAAAAAATAAAGAAAATAATACCATTTGCAGCAACACGGATCAACCTGGAGATTATCATACTAAGTGAAGTAAGCCAGAAAGAGAAAGAAAAATAGCATATGATATCAATTCTATGTAGAATCTAAAAAAGGACACAAATGAACTTATTTACAAAACAGAAACAGACTCAGACATAGAAAACAAACTTACGGTTACTGGTGGGGAAGAGGGTGAGAAGGGATAAATTGGGAGTTTGAGATGTGCAGATACTAACTACTATACATAAAATAGATAAACAACAAGGACCTACTGTACGGCACAGGGAACTATATTCAATACCTTGTAATAGCCTATAATGAAAAAGAATATGAAAAGGAATGTATATATATACACATATATATGTATGACTGAACCACTATGTCATACACCAGAAATTAACATAACATTGTAAATCGACTATGCTTTGATGAAAAAAATAAGAATAAATAAAATAACTATATAAATGATCTGTTTGATTTCTCCCAATAGCCAATCACTATTACCTCACTAATATTACCTTGACCTATTAATTAATATTATTGAATGAAAGGAATTGGAAATTGTTAATCTAGTTATTTCAATTAATAATCACATTTTGTATACTCTGTGATAAAACAGTTCATTTACTCAGCTTTTCTTCTGCATACAGCTAAGTCAAGTTCCAGCTAGACATCTCAGACCACCCAAATCCCACTGTTTACAGTATGAAAGATTGTGTCTAGCATCTCAGAAATGTAAGCATTTACTATATAAAATTCTCATTTATCCTCATTTCTCTCCAGTCCCCATTTCAACTCATTGAGAAGGGGAAATCCTCTAAGATTGGACTAGAAAGGGAAAAAAAAAATCTATTAAATAAAAGAAGTACATAAGTTAATGGTAATGTATTGGACATGCAATTTAAATTGGAAAACCAACTTAAATGCAGAGCAATTACTGACACTTTTAATATTAGCCAGACTAATAAAGCAGCAATTAGATCTCATTATATAGCTATAAAATTGGTTTGTAATAGATTGATTACACCAAATGTTCCTACTGGCTTTTGATGGCCTTATGGACAGGAGTACTATTCTTTTATTTTGTTTTGAGGGTGAAGATGTTCAAACAGTTATCATCCAGTGGAGTTCTTCCTTTTAAGTGGGCATCAAAGATACGGCAAACAAACAAGCACAAAAAGAAGAAGAAAAGTTACCAACACTCCGTGTGCCTGAGTACATTTATTTTTCCCAAGGCATCATCAGCTCTTTTAGAATCTTCTTGCGAGAAGCAGTTTTGGGAATTCTTAAAGCAGACTATTTATTTGTTCATAAGTTTAGTGCACGGAGATGCTGTGCTAAATAGATTTTTTTCTAAATTATATAATTAGATAAGTAACTGAGTAAGTGATCCCAAATTCCTGACATCAGACACTGTTAATTCTACAGAACAAGGAAACTGCCACCTGCCTGTACCTCACCCTCCCAGTCATGCTGCCTCCCCTCCCCTGCAGCAGCACCACATGTGGGGAAGCTAATCAATTTGTTATTAATGAGAGAGAAAAAACAAGCAGTGGCCCATGACCACTGAATGACGGTGCTAAGATTTCAAGAGTCCCCTTCCCCAGTCTTAGGTGGGACAGATCTGTGATGAGTTTTTGCTGCAGAACGCCTTAGGTGATCAGGCTGGAGTGAGACCACACTCTTCTGTATTCCTCCACACGAGCTTTAATTTTCTTAACTCTAGATAACTAAGATAGCAAGTTAGCGGAGACCTGTAAACTGTAAGTCTACAGCAGGGACCGTACGTCTGGCATTTGGGGGTAGATGTCCTCTCTAAAATGCAACTGGTTCATATTTAATGATGGTCAGTAAATTCATGCAGTGACACAAGGATCCCTTCTGTGGCTCATTCATCATGTGGATTCAGCAGGAAGCTGGGTAACTAAAGCTAATATTGAAAAGGGAGATTTTTGCGATATCTCTATGGCCCTGAAGGACAGCTGCTAGTGCCACCCCCATTATATATTCCCCCCAAAACAAACCGTGTCCCCTGTTCCATCATGTGTACTTCCAGACATGTAATCGACTATTTGTTCACGTGTAGGAAAAGACAAAGACCTCAATACTCTTGTGAGAGGGGTTGAGAGAAGCGAGTGGATGTAACCCAAGTAACAGACATGCATCTGTAATTCAGTGGACATTTAACAGTTTTTAGTGATATTCTGTGCCTCAAATTTATGGTAATCAATATTCTGTTGAGCTATATTTTCTTTTCAAAACTAATTAAGATAAAAATATTCAGCATCTATTGTACTCATGTATTCCATCATATAAAATTCTTCTGATTAATTTTCACTTAGCATTTCCCATAAATCTGTCAATATTTATAGAACGCTATGCAAATGTAACCAAATATATTAAGTGAATGTATTTAATCCATTTGTTTGTTTAGTACATTTTCCTTTGATTTTTAAAATTCCTTTTTTTTTTTCCTGTTTTCTTTAAGTTGAACATCTGTTGTAACCTATGGGAAGCTTTATGAATGGATATATCTTCAAGCAGACTATCAAAAGTCTTTTTGTCCTTTTTCCTTGAGCTGCTTCCTATGGGAGGATTATTTCTTTTCAAAAGTCAATAAAATGATCCATGGCTTGTACTTTTTTTGAGTTATATCACATGGCTGTTTTCTAGTTCAAACAACTAACAAATATTTACTAATTTTTTTGTTATGAAACTAGTATCATACTTCTTTCTACAATTTATTTATCTAATTTGCTTAATTTATTTTTCTGAATTGTACTCTATATTTTGACAAAGTGTGGGCTAACTTCAGTCTCACATCACAAATGAAGACAAATATAAAAATATTGTATAAAAGGAAAACAGTATTCTTATACCCAACCAAATGAGCTGTCAAATAAATCAGAACAGCAAATAGCTACTTCAGTTCAGAAAAAAAAAAAAATAGCTTTGCACGTTTTGAGGATTTAAAAAAAAATACTAAATATTTAGAAATGCATGTTTCATTAAAAATTAAATGAACTCAATTATAAAGAAAAATGAATAGAAAAAAATGACCAGAAGGAAATACTCCACAAATGTAGTAGTTATACAAAAGTGTATTCAGTAGGATGTATTTTTATTGTCATCTTTAGTTTGCTGTAGCTTCCAGTTTTTCTAGAACTTGCACATCAAATTTGCTCCTCTTTGTGTCCTGCATGCAAAAGAGCAGACACAGAGAGAGTTAGAAAATGAACAAAAAAGAGGTGGTGAGGTGGGAGTTTTTATCAAGCTGATGTCTTCAGGAAAAGCTGTAAGCGCTTCAAGGGGAGATGATCAGAGATTTGTGCATCACATTGAGGGAAGAAATGGTCCCAGACTGCAGAGTGTTTCCTGCAGAGAGACACCCTCAGGCAGATCCTACTTTCCCACAGACAAGTTTAGCCCTGAAGGGGGGAAGTAGAGTGTCCACAGAAGCTTAAAAGGAAACGAACGGCTCTCCAGCCGCAGTGCTGCCCACCTGACACTAATGCACTCCTGTGTGTCACCGTGTCCTTTTCCTTCATCACCTGCAGAGCCCTGGTTTTGCAGAGGGAAGATTCTTATTAAAATTCTTCAAAAGGCAGAATACGCCTGGAACAAAGTAACTGTAACTGTAAAACGTCCTGAAAGGCCAATTAGAAATTGCAATAGTGGGAGTTTTATTACAACTAACTCCTCCTTAATTATCAATCAATGGATTCTGTTGGAAAAAAAAAAAAAAACCCTCATATTCTCTCTGCTGGGGAAATGATGCTAATTATTTTCTGTTAATTAAGGCTGTTCTGGGATTCAGATGTGCCATCCTTCAATGAAAAGATTGACACATCAATGCTAACATAATGTTCACAGCACCCTTCTAAAGTCTTTATAACCAGTGATAATAAATTAGTGCATGTTATTTTAAACCTCTTGAATAATCATGGCTTTGTCTGGGAATGAAAAATGTATACGCATGCAATAATACATGTACTTCAATATGTTACTTAATGCAGCCTTGCAAATATTTAAAGAGAAGCTCTCTGAGATACTGTGGCTCGCTTTCACATTTTTATTAAACAAAAATTAAATACAGTATTTATAAAGGTGTCTACTCATAGCTCAGATAGCAGGATGTGTTTAAAATAATTTAATTCACTAGGTTCCCTGTTATCAAAAGTAGTACGTTGTGGAAATCTGGATGTCAAAACAATGGCTTGGCGATTCTTTAATCAAATTATAGTGTAACTAGGATATCACTCTCTTCCATGTTAAAATTTTAAATACGATAAATATAAATTTGTGGTCCCCAGGCTCTCTCTTATTCTTTCCCAGAGTGAACAAGCTTGAACACAAAATGGCTCTCATGAGGGATCAGACACTTTGGCTTTAGCCTACGTGGTCCAGAGTAAGAAGTCCCAGAAGCTGTGTGACCCAAGGTGACAAGCAGAATAAAACATTTGTTGCTAAGGTCATAAGACCTTCTTATTTTCCCTGTATGTCTGACTACTATCAGTCACTAGCACACACACGCACACACACACACACACACACACACACACACACGAAATGCCCATTTCGTGCTTGTTCTTCCATCAGGGAAGTGGAAATTGCAGCTGAAAGCCTATTGGAAACTCTAAAGAATTTGGTCAATGAAATCAAATCTCTCTCTTCTTCTTCACCTTGACTTTCTCTATACCTGTCCACTTGTGAAGAAAAAAATGAGAGAAGTGATGAATGATGGCCATTGCTTCCCACTACTGCTATGCCTCTACCACTTTTAGTGGATTTTCAAATTATAAGTAGAATGGAGAGTTTTGTTGAACAGTGACAGGTGAAGAGATTGAGACAGTGACATGAAGACAGTTACTCAAATAAACCTTACCTGGATTCAACAGTGAGTCCAAACAAATTCTATTCCATTACATGATGCATCCTAAACTGAGCACTGCCAAACTGTTAAGTGCCCGAAAACACTAGCCTTTTTCAAAGACATCACCACATTCACAATTTCCAACCATCTATATTTTCAGTTCAACACATTAATTTATCTGATGACAATCAAACAAGCTGACGAAAATTTATTTAGATGCAAGATGAAGAACATTTGTTGAACACATAGTAGCATAGTACTGAACACAACATTTACAGAACAACATAGTAATGGTTTAATTACTATTTCTCTAATTCTCAAAACAAAACTGTGCAATAAATATCATTTTATAGACTAGGAAACTTTAGAAAAGCGTAACAAAGTTTTAACGATGAACTCAAGGTCACAAGCCAGTATGCAACAAGGCGGGCGTCTAATCCTAAGTGATTACCTTAAGTCACATTCCGAGTCCACCTACTCCCATCACAATGTCCTATTCAGTAATTATCTAGTTGTAACAAGCTCTCTTCTCAGGACTGAAGAAGTTATAAAGATGTAGAAGATGTGGCTGGCAATTATTTGGGGTGATAGAACACATAAATGAACTGAGAACTAACAATACACAGCCACGTATTGTAAGTTTCCACAGTTAATAAGTAATATTTGCTGAACGAGTCACTCCTCCCTCTTGCCAACTTTCTGACTCGTCCATACCATTGTTACATAGTCTTTGTCAGACTACAGTGTGATTATTCACTCACTTAAGCTCACTAATAAAATGAGAGCCCCTCTAGGGCAAGGAGTATGATTCACTTATTCCAAAATGACTCACTATCTGCCAAGGCTCAGGCACAATATTGTTTGTGGAATTACTGGACCTATGAGATGCCTTAACCCAGGAGGCCACTCCTTCATTCACGCAATCCCTAATGCCATGCACCCTGCTAGGCTTTGGGAGCGCAACCCCAAATAAGACCCAGTTTCTGTCTTTACGAAGCTTACAGTCTTTAGAAGGATGCCTTCAGTCGACAAGCAGTGGAAACACAGCGCTCTAAGTTTGAGGGGTTAGAGGCTGTTTCCGGAGCAACTAACCCAGACACAGGGGGGTCCGTAACTCACAGGACCTAGTTCATTACCACCAGATTTGTTTAAGGCACTTAGAAAGGAAGAGAAGCAAAAGCAAGCTTCCCGCACCTGCAGGTGAACAGCCCCTGGGAAGAGGCACCCGAACAGCCACAGCCGTTATTCTCAGCTCTTCTCAGAGCAAGGAATGAGCGCAGCAATCCAAAGACAAGACGGGGCACGCCGCCGAGCGAGCGGCCGAGCAGAGCTGAGTGGGTGAGGGCTCTGTCACCATCTCCAGTGCCCCGGGGCCACGCTGCTATCTGTAGGTGCACGGACACTCCCACCATTCCAGGGACAGGAGTCATCCCTTTACTGTCCACTGAAAACATACGTATATGAAGGAGAGGTCAAGAGCAAAGATCAGCTGCCTTCCGCGTGCGCAGCGCCCGCGGAGTTCACGGACAGACTTGCCTAACCTCCAGCACCTCCAGCCTTGTTGGTCCAAACCCCAGGCTGGCAGAAGAGCCCTGGCTGGAGTTTGCCAGCCTTCTCTCCTGCAAATATACAGAATATATATATATATATAATTTTTTTTTCAACGTACGATAGGTGATTATGTGGCTTTCACTCAGCTCTTGTAATTCGCTCGTACCTCCCGGCATTCATGAGTCATGGCCCTTTTACACTTGTCACAGGAGCCTACTCCCTACCCTTCATGGGCCAGCTCTCCTAAAGATGGCTGAACATGTAATTGCCTTGAAGTGTAAAATATTTCCCACATTATTTATTACAGCCGTGCCTGCTAGCACCTCTATGGTTGAGGTTGTGTCAGCATTTTCATTATAACCCCCTATTTCCAGCAGTAAAAATGTGCTCCGGGCTCAGACTCAGCACATGGAAAATAAGTCCAGAAGGAAATTTTCTACTACTTTTTTTTTTAAATAAATAAATTGGTCGGGGCATTTTTTAAAGTTATATGACTAGAAGGGGGAAAATGTCATAAAATGAACTTTTAAAAGTCTCCCTTTTGTGCTCCTAAATTCTAAGATTCAGAGGAGGGTGTGGTGATAACGGTTTTCACCGCTGATGCAGCAGGCCAGATTCGTTCCTTTTTCTCTATCCTTGAGAAGCCAAAGGAAAGAAATGGAGCCATGTCCGGTTCACATTTGAAAATCCACTCAAGGAACAAGGAAATGGATTTGAGTCAGAAAAAATTAAATGGCCCCAAAATGTAGGTGCAGGGCTATCCCCTAGTATAGGTGTAAATGTGGTCAGATCTAGGAAAGATGAATGGTGCCCTCTGAGCTGCTGACGGGTTAGAATTAGTTGTAGTAAAACGGAAAAAGGATGGGATTTGGCATGCAGAGAACTGTGCCTGAGTTCTGCCATTTATTAGGCATGTGTTTTAGGAAACGCATTAAGACAGCCCACCACCGGGGAGCCTCTGAGTCCTCAGTTCAACATTAGAGGACTATTAGTCCAAGCTGGCTACAATTAACAAGGATATGACGTTTGGACTGGGACACTGTGCTGTACGCCAGAAATGGACACATTGTAATTGACTGTACTTCAATTTTAAGAAAAAGCATGTGATATTTGGAAGCTCTTATTAACAAAGTTCATGAGTGGGATCAATGAGATGTTCTGAAAGACTAGCTTATTCCATGAGACAGACACACTGAGAAGAGGACATGGGATTGGAAAAGACAATGTGAAGATGGCGGCAGACCCTGGAGTGATGCAGCTTCAAGCCAACGAATGCCAACAAATGCCACGAGCTGGAAGAGACAAGGAACAGGAACTCTCATAGAGCCTCCAGGAGAAGTGACAAGCTGTTCTTGGATTCATGGTCATAGGCAACTTTTACTTCCTCCCAAAGTCAATTTTTCCCAGATGTTATCTAATGTAATTTTATGTGTTTACTACAATTGAGCAAGGATTAATTCCCCATTATGTGCTCAGTACAGTTCAAAGCACCACAAAAGATTTGAAAACATGTTACTCCATATCACCTAGAAGTCTGCAACCTTGTAGGAGACACAGACTTACCTGCAGGGAACAATATCAACTCTTTCTTGGTGGTGGATATGATAGGGGGAGATGCGAACCCCCCAAAAGATATCCATGTCAATCCCTAGAACCTCTGAATGGTACCTAATTTGGAACAAAAGATTTTGCAGGGGTGATTAAGTGAAGGATCTTGAGATGAGGAGACAATCCTGGATTATCTCAGGTGGGTCCTACATGCATCACCAGTGCTTCTATGAAAGAGGAGAGGAATCAACAGACACACTGAGGAGAGGACATGGAAGCAGAAGAGACAATGTGAAGATGGCGGCAGACATTGGACTGAGGCAGCTTCAAGCCAACGAATGCCAAGCAAGCACCATAAGCTGCAAGAGACAAAGAATTAAATCTCTCATAGAGCCTCCGGAAGAAGTGAGGTCCTGTTGACACCTTGATTTCAGACTCCTGGCCTTTAGAGCCACAAGAGAATACATTTCTTTTGTTTGAATCCACCAAATTCATGGTAATTTGCTACTGCAGCCACAGGAAACTTTGTAGCGGGAAGGGAGATACTCCCCCTTGTTAGCACATAAGGAAGCCCAGGCCAGTGTGGATGACAGGATGGGGCGGAGAGGAAGGATGCCAAAGACCACACAGACCAATTCAGCAGTTAATTTTCTTCCAAATTATGATCCACGTCAAAAGAGGTGTGCTTCAGGGCAGCAGCCAATTACAATATTTACTTTTAAGATTTGCATGGCCCTCTATCTATAAATTATCTCTGAACATTTAAAAACCTACGTGTTTTGTTATGCGAAGTCTTTCCACCAACCTTTAGGTTAAGTCAGCTAAAATTACACTTTAGCAACAAGTGAAATCCTTCCTCAAATGGCTGTATTATCTCCGGAAAGAGAGAGCGCATTGCTCTAGAGGAAGGGGCAACACTTCCATGTCTTTAGCAATGATATCCAGGGGCAACGTTCAAAACTGGAGCCTGAACGATGAATCCTTCCTGGTCATCTTAGCAAATATCCTGATGTCAGTAGAGTATTCATTTCACAGGCAAAGAATTATAGTTGTGACACCCTCCAACTTCTTTATGTGATAAGTATGGCTTTAAAAAAAAAAAGTTTGCTAAATTTTAACAGGAAGGAAAAAAGTTCATCTTTTCGTAATCCTGGAATTATTTAGTCACCACTGAAAAATCTCCGGAGGACCACTACCTTGAAGCGACTCAGCCAAAGTCAACCAAAGTATTGGGAGAAAAGATTTTGGTTAATTGAATTTTAAAATAAATTTATTTGGCCAGAAACACTTCTGTTTTAACCCATGTTAGAGGCAGTTTTTAGAAAGCATATTGGCTCTATTTCCTCCTTAATAAGTGTAGCCACTGAGGGAAAGGGCCTATTTATCTGTTGCAATGAAGAAGTTGGTCCCCAGGGAGCTGGGGCCACTACCCAAGTGCCCTAGAGAAGCCCTGTATCACCCTTACCTCCGACTGCATCTGCAGTGATCGGTCCCCTTTTTCATGAACAGTTTTCTGAGACTGAGGCATGAAATTGGAACTCCTGTTTGTTTATATTTATAAGCTCTCACATGGACTGGGATTCTTGGGTTGTTGTGACCAGAGCATTCTCTTCATTCTGGCAAACTTCATTCATATCCTTATGTTTCTCCAAAGAATGTATCAAATTTAGAAGTAAATAGTTCGTTGCTAAATGTTTCATTCCTCTGATAGACTATGAGCTCCCCAGGGCAGAGGGCCTGTCCGTCGTGTTCCCTGCTCTGTCTGCAGCAAACATGGGGCCGTTAGCTGGTGTAAATACACCAAGCATCCGTAAGTCTACTTACAGGTATGAAATTGGCATACCCTGGCAGTGTGAGCAGCGGTTGGGCAACTGATGTTTAAAACCCAATTGCTCTTTTGGCAAAGAAAAGTAGGATTGGAGGTACATGCACTCAAAGATGAACAGACTTCCCAGTCCTTCCCTTGGCATCTGAGAGACCTCACAGGGACAGCATCTCTTCCCCCTCCTGTATCCCGGATCCCTGTGGTCCTGGTGCTCAAAGTCCGGGAGCCCTGGGAAAGCTGTTTCCTTGTACTATATTTAGATATTCCGCCAGAGGCTAGACTGATGACTGATGACCAATGGCTCAAACGGGACAATTGCTTCAGGCCCGGGCAGAGGTGGTGCCTGTGAGAGAGTCACCTCCTTGGGCCAAAAGGTCAGATTAATGATTGAGCAGAGGAAGCTGAAAAACCACCGTAAGATATGACTAGTTTGCCTGTGTTACCTTTGCTTAAGTAACTAGGATTGAATGGTTTAAGTGCTATGCCTAAGCACATAACGAAATAGTATTCCTGGGAACAACTTGAAATATTTTTAAGAGATCTCTTTCATAATGTTCTTCCACGCAACCCGCTCAACCTCACGTCTCCCCGCTCCACAAGGACGTCCACCCTCCAGGCTGGTCTCTGCTGCCCTCAAACAGGGAAACACCCCTGGCTGATTTTGTCTCTGTGGTTTCCCTTTTTTTTTTTTTTTTTTAATCATTGCCTGGCTTTCTCTTTCCTTGGCCAAATGATGCCATCATTTACCTCTTTGTTTCTTCTCTTTCATTTACGGCTCTTCCTCTGAATTCCTTCAATACTTTGCATCATGCAATTTAGCCAAAAAAAACCCCATGTATGTTAGTTCTAATTTCTCGACATAATTTATAAGCCATGATGATAAGCACTTTGAGGACAGAATCAGCGTCTTATTTATTTTCTCTGCCCTCCCTCTCTGTTCAAATTAGGGTCAAATGCATAATAAGTTGTCCATAAATGCCTACTAATGATGGATTTATCTCTATTGGATTTAAACACAGTTTCCACCTCTCACTATAATGAGGGAGGACACAGCTCAGGGAAGAATGAGATTCTTCACAGATTATTAATTCAAAAGAAACAAGCCATACCTCTGTGATGTCCAATTGAAATGTTTAGTCCGTCTGTTTATTTATCTCTTAAACATAAATTTTAAAAATACACTTTTCCATTTCACTCTGCTCTCTCTCCAGTTTATAAAGGAATGACTCTACCTCTATGTCACAGGTGCCTGGCTCCTACTTCAGGATTTTAAAATCTGTTTCTAGTGTGCAGTTAAGTTGAAAACTCTGGACTTAGAAACACACATTTGAGAATCTGGGGATGATTCTGGAAAAGAGTCCTGCCCTGTGTAAGTGCCTGGGCCTGGTAGGGACGTTGCAGAGACATAAAAGGGAGAGTAACGGAGCTTCCAATCTTACAGATCTCAGAGCCCCGGAGAAAGGTGTTATGATTCTTCATGGCTGCATAACAAAACATCCCAAAATATAGTGGCTTAAGACAAACCACTTTCTTATATCTCACAACTTTGTTGGTAAGGAATTCAGATGGGTCTCAGCTTTGCAATTCTGTGTCAGCAGATGTCCCTCAGCGGCATCCAGCTGGGGGATGGGCTGGGGCATCCACGTGTCTGGACCCTTAGAAGGGATGCTGGAAAGCAGGGCTCAGCCAGGGCTCTCAGCAGGTGTGCTTGTGTGTCTTCCCCAGCATGGCAGCCACAGAACAAGCCTTTCACATGGTGGTTGGCTCTCCCCAGAGCAAATGCTCAAGCGATAAGAAGCCACCAGTTTCTTAAGGTCCAAATCAAAAACCAACACAGGACCATGGATGACCTCCAACATATTCTGAGCCAATCAGTCACTGAGTCCACCTGGTTTCAAAGGAACAGAACACAAACCCCATCTCTCAATGGGAAGAGTTTCAAGGAATTTGTGGCCATTGTTAAGGTACCAGAGAAGGTCATAACATGTACTTGACTCTACTGCCAGGTGGAAAACAACTATTTGTACAAAAGAGACACAAATGAGCACTGGAAAAGTTTAAAAAAGGAAGAGATTATTTCCAGGTGGGAAAGTAAAAGATATTTTCCCCAAAGAGCTGGCATTCAGGTTGAGCCTTGAATGATGGACAGAGTATATTTTGAGATGCTGGGTTGAGGAGAAGGCAGGAGGGACAGTAGAAGTAAAGTCGAAGTATTAGGATATCCCATAGCACATGCACAAAACAGCAGGTGGTCCCTCTTCCTGATGGGTGGACTGTGTGACTGGGGGGAAGGCTGGAAAGTTTAGGTAGCCCTGGATTCCCACGGATTCTGAATGCCAGGCTAAGGAGTTTGGGCTTTATTCTATAAGCAACGGGAACTCATACTTTTCTTAACGAGTTGTTGGGAGCAGGGAGGAAGAGAGTGGGGTCTTCATAGGAAGGAGTTCTCTAGAATTTGAAGAAATTGTGCAAGAACCGTGTATTTATAAAATTGGAAGTCCATCCCTCTCTATGAGAAAATGAGGCTTTAAGAAATGAGTAACAGTAATAATAATAATGGCCATTATTTGAGCGTTTGTCCTATTCCATGCTCAGGCTTTTTATATATACTAGCTAGTTAATCCTTACAACAACCCCATGAGGTCGATACTATCATTATGACCATCTTCCAGATGAGGAAAGTAAGGCAGAGAGAGATGAGGTGACTTGCCTGTGGTCACAGCCATAGTGAGCCCACATAGTGAGCCCCATGTGATAATGTCTAAAGTCACATGGTTGGTCTGGAGAAATGCTGGAATTTGAAGCCAAATCTCCCAATTCCTATTCCACTCCTCTTCCCACAGGATAGAATTAAGGAACAAACAAATGTTCCTCCCTTGTACTATTTTCTATTCTCTGATTTTTTTTTCACCCTTCACTTTCGAATTCTTTCCTCTACCTCCTTGGTAATGATGTGTCACAGAAGAATGTGTCATCTTTGTCCCTACTTCCGTCCTTCTCCCACTCATGCTCTGAAGTCCCCTGACCTCAGTAATGGTCCCACACGCTTATTCCAGGGAGTGGATTCTAGTTATTTTTAAAGAAAAAGCACGAGACACTTGAGATTTCTTTCTAAGTAACATCTGAATCAATAAGCACCCACATATGTGTGTGTGCACACACACAGTAAATTATCTTCTCTTCCTGAAAATGTAACTGTGGGAACCTTATGGGATAAGAGGCTCCTGGTGGCCACATCTGTAGATGCTTCTCTAAATGCTGTCATCCATGCTGGCAGGACTGAATTGACAAAAAGCATGAATCATCCCCCAAAGGGGTCAAAGGACTGGTTGTAGGTGAAGGCTGCCTGCCCTGTTGACCATAGTAACCACCCCCTCAGAAATAATATGCTGAAATTACGTGTCTTGCAGGCTAAATCGATACATAAATTCTGTCTACAGAGCACCCAGGTCATGGACCTCAAATCAATAATCAAATAGAAAATAAGTGGGAAAATGCACAAGGAAAATGAAAGGCAGTGACTTTTCCACAGTCTGGAACTTGGCCTTGGGATGCTCCACAAAAAGCCTGGCTTCCTTGAACTTGTCAGACCTTCGTGGTAAGAGCTGAGGTTGAGGAGGAGAAGGGATGTCGTAAACAATATCTAGACGTCTTATTCCTTACGTGCGTTATGCCTATTCCCTTTCTACAAGCAAGGGTAGGAAGAGGAAGGGGAGGGGTGAATAAAATAAGATTTGTTTGAAGGCCATTAGAATGGTTGAGTGCAACAGCGGGTTCAAATCTGCCAGCTGCAACACTCTCTGGCTGTGTAAACTTAGATAAACGTAAGCGAGTAACTGAATGTCTGTTAACTCATCATTAAACCAGGGAAAACAGCAGTGCTTACCTTACTCGTAGAGTTGTTGCAGTTATTAAATAAGTTAACATCTATATAATTCTTCAAGGAGTACACGGAATAGAGTAATTGACATATAAGTGGTCTGTATTCCTTTTAAGCCCTTAATATTGCCTTCTCACTCGAGTGCCTTTCTGGCGTCAGCAGTGCTCATCCTCTCCGGGTCTAGCGCCCTCCAGCCGACAACTATCTGTACTTCCATCCATTCTGCTGGGTCGCTCTTCCCCAGGGTTCCTTGGGGCTCCCAAACTCCACTCCCCTGGGGACCTGCCGGCAGAGGTCTTCCCCGACTGCCTCATCCCAAAGAGCCCTCAGGCTCACTCTGCCCCCTCCCCTGCTCTTTGTTCTTTCAGTGCTCTGACAGCTACTAATTTGGTTATTTATTTACTCTCTGTCTCTCCCACCAGCAGGTGAGATCCGGGAGCACAAGCTGTGTCTTTCATTCCCGCTGTATCCCTAGTGCCTAGAAATATGCCTGAACATAACAGATGCTCAACAAACTGAATGAATGAATGAAAACTGAAGCGATCACAGAGTATTGCCCCCAGGGAAAGACGTGCTAAGAATAACAATAATACCCTTCTCCACCTGAATGAACCGGGGAAGGCAGGCCGTGCACGACTGAACAACTGTCAGAGGTACTCGGTCAATGCAGTCCATGCATCTGGACCACATGGAGAGAACACATTTCCAAACGTGGGTTACTTTTTTCCCCAGAAGCAGGTTCAGGGATTGATCATTAGCCAGATAAAACTTTAACCCCTGGCTTTGAGAAGGCTTCTCTTCTAGTTCATTCTGGGACTCCCTCCTCCTAATTCCTAGGAAGATTTTCACACAGGGTGTGCAAAGCCATCAGGAAGCAACACAATTCTTATGACACTGAATTTCGAAGGAACCAATGAGACAGATATGCTCGCAAACCTTCATGACAGACAGACTGGGCTGAAAAATGACATAAGCTTCCAAAAGGTGAAACACATTTCATCAACAAGCTTTCATTACATACTTTGATTTTATCATGACCCTATCGTGTGTGTCCTATGGAACACAAAACACGATGAGCCATGATCTCTGCCCACAAGGAGTATTTAATTCTTGGATAAGCAAAGCCTAGAATATTTAATTCATTGGCAGAAGAGGCAACCTTATGATATGACTTCATGTGTTGATACTGCACTTCCCAAAGTTACCCCATCATGAGAATTACTTGGATTTCTTGTATAAAAATACACATTTCCAGGTGCAGCCATTGGAGAGTCCAAATCGCCACATGTAGGTGGAGGCTGGGAATCTGTATTTTTAATAAGTGCCCAGTGAAACTTCTGGTTGGGCAAGCTTTGGAAATGCTTTTCTAAAATAATAAAGCATTGCTTCGTTAAGTGCAGAAGGATTTAGAGAAAGTCCAGTGCAAAGTGGGGGGAGAGGATCCAGAAAGGCTTAATGAAAGATGCCATGCTTGTCTCTCTCATCCACGCCGCCGAGCCTTCTAACGAACGCAGCCTTCTGCAGTCTGCCCACCTCTTCTGCCCAGCACCTGCAGCAATCTGGATTTGCCCTCCCTGCCCCTCACCCCGAATTCCTACTTCTTACCATCTCTCCGCAGAACAGTCTTTTCTCACTGTTGTCTGCTTCTGGGAAGCATCCCATAGAGAAAGTCTTCATTCTTTTTTCCTTTCCTCTGAACCCACACTTCCCTTATTCACCACACTCTCTTCTTTTTTCATGTGTCCTACAGTTCCTGTGCTCTTTTTCTAAAGTTTTTTTTTCAAAGATTAATTTACCCAGCTATATGTCACGTCGTCTTCACAAAGGTCTATAGCACACTTTATAGCAACCCTTGGATAGTCTATACAGCGGGGTCTTTCTTAAAGATTTTGTTTCTTTCTCAACTGGATGGTGCACTGATGGAGAGGACATCCACCTTGAATTAAACAATGATTAGCTTTGGCAACAGAAGTGCAAATGAGATGCACATTAATTAGAGTATTGCTTTCTTCTGCTGTAGACATATTGCTGTAGTCAGGTCTGTAGTCTTGAGATATGCACACACTGTATTAAAATAAAACACAGACACAAACATATCCAGTTATGCAAACCATGCTAATACATCTATTTAGTATTAATATTGCCATGGCCCATATCATACTGAGTGTGATCCTCGGTCCACTAGCGGATTGTTAAAGTTCTCCTGATAAATTACCTGATTTTTAAAATTGGAATTCTTTAATAATTCTTGCTGACAGTTCAAATCCATAGGTTTTACTTTTTAGATACAGTTTAAGGTTAAGTATTAGTAACCCATTAAGAGCTATTAAAATTTGCTCTTCAAAAATGTAAATTAACAGAAGACTAATACATATTAAGTCCCTCCCATGGCCTCTGCTCAGGCACCTGATGACCGAGCGTTGCCTGTCATTCGCTTGGCTCCTCCACATGTGACAAGGACACACACATCGGGAGGACGACTGGTTACCAGGGCATCATCAGTGAAATCTTGGGCAGACATAGTTTTCAATTATTATTACTGGTATCAAAAAAAAAACCACGGCCTTACTGTTAGATTATGACGTTATGGTTTTGTTTCTGGACAATTGCTATGTTGCTATTATTTCCTTTTTTAAGATTTGGTCCTCCTCAAGTCAATTTAATCATAGACAAGGGGCGTGTGTCTGTCATGTTCAGACCCAATTGGGATCTTGGGCCTCAGAAGGCAGTGAGGGGTCCAGTGCCTGCCTCTTCCAGGACTGGGTCCAGGAGCACCGGCTCTCAGTCCCGGGACTGTTTCAATGACTCTCACACGAACAGTCAGAGAGGGACCACTGATGCCTCTGGGAAGAGCACTGGGGTTTGTGGTAAAACTCAGTCGAGGCTACAAGTCTTTTCTGAATCACACCACAAAAGGGGCTTACAGTTTCATGAAATGCTTCTCTGTAGAAAACCACCCTTGGGGAAAGAAAAACATTGTAGTTTCTTGTTCAGTGTTTGTTTTCTTTGTTTCTTTTTTTTTTTTTTTTTTTTGACTTGTTTCATCTTTCAAGATAAATGATACAAAAGAATTTTCAAATAAAGTATGTGTGAGTCTTCTGGGCACGGCCTTTCTTTGTCAGCTTGAAGCAATTCCTCACGTAAACTCAAGGGCCCTGGTACCCCGTAGGAGTGACCTGCTCTTGGGCTTCTGCGCAAAGAAACTTCTGGCGAACACCTCCCTGCCCAATAGGAACTCTCAAAAAGAGGTAAAACTAAAACACAAACGTTGAGGGAGGAGAGGTGATCAGGAGCTGCCGGAGAAGATATTTTAAAAATACATTAATGCAGCCATTACTTCTTGGACTCTCTTGTCAAAATGGCAAGCCTGCATTGGAGCTGGGAAATATCTCCTCCTGCTTGAATACCTTCTAGTCTGTGAATGAAGAATTCCTCTTAGTTTAGCGTCTCTCTGCTTGCCTGCTTAAAAGCAGAAGAGACTAAAAATATAATCAGTTCCACCCCAGCTGGGTGACACTGGATAAGTGGAAGAACCAGCATTTATTGACCACCTGCTGTATTATCTGACACTTTGCTTTCTTTATCTCATTTTATTCTCACTATAATCCTGTATGGTATGGATTTGTATTTTACATTTTACAAATGAAAAAGGTAAAAATCCAGGAAGCTTCAGTAAATTATCTAAAATCCCAAATGACTAAGTGATCGAGTCTGGATTCAAAGCAAGGACTCTATAAATCCTCAATCCATGCTTTTCTAACTTACCATCTACTTCTTTGTTTGTTTGATTTGGATTTTTTTTTTTGGGGGGGTGTAATTAGGTTTATTGATTGATTGACTTCTTTATTTAACGGAGGTGCTGGGGATCAAACCCATGACCTCGTGCGTGCTAAGCACGTGCTCTACCACTGAGCTAAACCCTCCCCGCTTCCATCTACTTCTAAGGGAAAAAAAAAAATCTATGTTTGCTAATTCACCTTGACTTTTTTCAGGATGAAAAGCATGTTTGTGAAATTATTTTGAGAGGTGAAGGGAATTTGGGAAGTGTAGACCTGTGTATCATCCGCAGCACATTTCCTCTCTCCTCTTCCTTGCTCTTCCTCTGTTCCCTCCTTCCTCCTCAAAGACATGCACACTGGTAACTAAGACATACTTTCAACAACAGAGCAACCAAAACACTTGCTGCCTAGAGTCTTTGACAAACTATACTGATGTGGTATTTTTTCCAGGTTAGCCATTTGAGTTTTCCCACAGAACATCCAGTAGAAACCCAGGAGTCATAGCTGCAGCATCAGAGGTCACCGCTTGAAAATCCAGCTGAGAAAATGAGCTTGCTCTAAGTCAACAGCTTTGCTTCTCTGAATTAACACTGCCCATCTTTCCAAATATTCCTAAGACCTATGACACAGATACCAAAAAGTTAGTATTTCTTTCATCGATTTGAGTGATAAATAGCTCTGGTGACCAATGTGATGCAATTGTTCTTCCTGTGTTATTGCAGGGGTTGATGTGTCCACGGTGCTCTGGGTCTGGATGACAGCAGCGCTACACAGCTCTGCACGTGGCAGAGAGCAGGAAATACAGTTTCTGTCTTCCTAAAGCATGATCAGGAGAGTCATGGCGAATCATGTCCGTAAACTCCTCAAGAGGCACATGGCGTAGTGGAAATATATCTGCAGTGGAGTCAACCGTGGACTGAAAGTCCAACCCTGCTTCTCCAGGTATGTGACCCTGGAACGTGACTTCATTTTAATAAAATGATGTGCGAAGCACTTAACACAGCAACTATTATAGCTGTTGCTGTGTTTTTGTTTTGCTTTTTGTATTTGAATTCCTAAAGGTCTGTATAATGCATTGAAGATGATAGCTTTCATGATCACCAAATATTTGTTGGCTGATTTTTATTTC